>NC_064638.1:1011642673-1012267673 GCF_023864345.2 Schistocerca serialis cubense | reverse complement strand
CCGCTGCAGAGTGAAAATCTCATCCTGGAAATATCCCCCAGGCTGTGGCTAAGCCTTGTCTCCGCAATATCCTTTCTTTCACAAGTGCTATTTCTGCAAGGTTCGCAGGAGAGCTTCCGTAAAGTTTGGAAGGTAGGAGACGAGGTGCTGGTGGAAGTAAAGCTGTGAGGACGGGGCGTGAGTCGTGCTTGGGTAGCTCAGTTGGTAGAGCACTTGCCCGCGAAAGGCAAAGGTCCCGAGTTCAAGCCTCGGTCCTGCACACAGTTCTAATCTTCCAGGAAGTTTCATATCAGTGCACACTCCGCTGCAGAGTGAAAATCTCATTCTGTACTGGAAATGTCCATCTCACTCAGTTACGGCAGAGGAACAATCCTCAAAATGCCTTTGCATGACTGTAAACCGTAAAGACCTTATTTGCTTGTAATTCTGAGCTATAAGACAATTTTAACCTTGATACTCATGTTCAGAACATCTAAATCTATAAAGTACAGCTGATTTCGTTTCTGTAAACGACAAAAAGTGAAAATTTCAGGACCAGTGTTGTTAGTGAGTAACAGTCTCCCCTGCCTCAACCATATTATTTTTTAAATCCAATTGTCAATAATCAGCCCGTCCCCTTAACTAGTAGTCAACGAGGATGACTGCCACGCGTAAGACCCTGGTTCGATTTCTGGTACAGCCAGGGGTTTTTCCTTGGTAGAAGGATTGGAACGGGTCCATTCAGCCTCGTGATACAAGCTGAGAAGCTACTTGAATGAGAATTTGCGGCTCCGAGATCAAGAAAGCCGACAACAAGCGGAAGAGTGGTGTGCTTACCCCGCAACCCTCCATACCGCATCCACACGGCACCATATTGGCGGAGGATGACACGCCGGCCGGTCGGTAACGCGTGGTTCTCTGGTCCTGACCGTGGAGTTACTGTCAATAATTATGTAAGTGTACTGATCATTAGCGAGATGCTATGGTATTCAATCTCTGCATCACAAGCTCTGGTATGTTAAATTTTATTTATTATGACGACTCGATGTATTTTTGATTAACAATTAGGCACACGGGCTCTCTTCTGTCTGATTTACACACTTGAAGATGGCCAGGCCTTTGGAAGTAATTTTAATCATGTTTGTAACTGCCTATGTTGGAAATCTCAAATAATTGCAGGAATGTCCTGCGCTATGGGCTCAGCGGAAAACATTCCGGGCAAGCATGGCAAGCATTCCACACGAGAGGGAGAGCGACGAGTTATCTGGTGTTACGTCATTTTCGTGCCATGTATTCATGCGCTCTTTAATAAGTAGTTTTCTGTCTTCACTGTTCTCGAACGTACTACGCTCGCTTTAACTACATTTAAATCTGAGAGAGAAGTAACTGCCTTCATGAGGGATAAAATTTTAGTTTTCGACGAAATTTCCAACTATCCAAGTAAGTTCGTCTCACTATGGAATTTCTACAACAGTGCTTGCGGAGAATGACACTAGCTCCGATCTTTTCCATTTATTAGGTGTTCTTGAATACACAGTGCAAAAGTATTTCCATCGCACGAATCACATCTCCTAAAGTGTAGCTCAAACACAAGTGTGTAGTGAGTAACTGCCTGACGTATTATGTTTTGAGCGTTTTGGTTTAACTCTTGTTAAAGACACCTTTAATTTTTCTGTTGCGCTATGTGAATGTTACTGCCGTTACAAATTTAAAACTAAGCCGATCAGATTCCGTTTATTAACAAACGGATCAGATTTCCTACAAAGGGACAATGTTTCTGGGCATTAAAAACAAGCGTTATAGTCTCTTATGGACTCGGGGTTAAAGTGTAAATTAGTGCAAGTCTTTCAAGCGGTATAAATACTTAACCACAAGTAACTCTTCACTCAGATTAAGGAATTTTATCGTTCCAATTAACCCTCGCTAAGTCGTTATTTGATTAAGACCTGATCACTTAAAACTTTTAATGTCTCTTTCAGCTGCTCTTAACTCTCTTCTTATGCACAGTCGCCTCCTACAGCAGCGTTAACGTGTTAGACCTGCCGAAAAATAGTCTCCTCTGCAGGAAAGTACTCGCTAAATTTAAAATGCGACGTTCTCTGTTCATCAGAAATTTCAAATTCAATCCCACAATCATAACTTCTGAGTTTTCGAAAGGTTCTTCTCGGTTTTAAGGCAAACGACGGAGCTTGACATCCTTTGCGCGCGCACGCACACACACACACACACACACACACACACACACACACACACACACACACACACACACACCACTACTGAAACCCACTCTGTCCTCTCTTTCTCTTTACTATGTCAAAGTGCACTCTACAATCCTTATGACTGTCTTAATCCAAATACATATTTCCTTCAATGAGCTCTAATAAAATCATCCCACTTGTAAGTCACACTCATTAGTAGTATGCGTGTTTATTTAAACATTAACACATATCATGTAAGTAAGGATTTGCATCACTTCAAACCAAGACTGAGGTGTTATCATGTATGTAAGGAGTTGCATCACTTCAAACCAAGACTGAGGTGTTTTCAATTAGGCTACAGTAACACCCTTGCTGATCACAATGCCATATAACATATAGCTTAAAGTGCTATAAGCGTGAGATTGTCACCTCTGTGTCGTCGACCGAGGAAGTAACTTATGACTGCTCATTTTGTTATCCGGCGCTGAACTGTAAAGTGATCTGACGTTCTGTGACTTTCACAGACACAGTTACGAGATCTCGTTTCGGCGACCCTGACATTCACGTACTTTTGACGAGGACACATAACTGTAGTCCTAGTAAAATTCGAGAGAACCGTGTTCCATCCTTTCCTTGGCAGTCCGTGAAAAGTGTAGCTCTTGAACGAAATGTCGTCCTTCGTGTACGTGCCTACGATGATGTGATGTGACCAATCAAATCTCGTGTCTTTTCCATCCTCCGCGCGAGTATAAGACGGTCAGGTAAGCTCTGAGGACATTACTGTCAAACCGAACAGCTGCATTTCTCTTGGTGCTCGGACAAGTATACGCACGAGCAACGTTCACTTTAGAGAAGATGTTCAAAGGGACCACCTTGCATTTGCGAACACTTCACCACTCTGTGGATCATATTTTGCTGGGCTCTACGCAATACCTGCCTCCACCATTGCTGAAGTGGGATGCACACAAGCTATTAGTTCGTATGCATCCACAGGTGGAGTACTATAAACTTGTTCGTTTAATCCAGTGGAATGAGTTCCGGGCAACATGAAAGCCAGAACATTGGATCTCCACGACCTATCTATTACACTGGAAACTATTCATTTAAGTATTCACGCACATTCATGCCAAAGTGTGGTGGTGTACCATTGCGCTGAAACCATAGCTGTCGCCGAACGCGGAGTGGCACGTTTTCTAATGTGTCAGGCAAAGTCTTGCAAAGAAACGTACGATATGGGGGTACATCCAAATTGATCGGGATAGTTACGGGACCAAAACCATTCCTCCCATGAACCCAGCCCACGGGTTTATGCCAAAGCGTGCCTGGAAGACATGTTTACGGGTGATATGTGGGTTGTGGTCTAACCAATAATGGTTGTTGTAGAGAGTGAAAATACTTTCACGAGTGAAGCTAGATTCGTAAGTCCACATCACGTTATTTATAAAATGTTTTCTATCCTGCACTTGATGCGAACAGATACGGTCTTCTGGTAGCGTACGTTAAGCTGTAGCGATATGGATGCAGTTCTTCATCGTGCAACACTTCGACAACCAGTATTTAAGATATCTGATACTACCTTGCAATATAACGGGTACTTCATCGAGGTGACTGGTGAACGCTTTCACGGAGTGGGTCTAGTCCTTGGACGACCTGTTTTCCTTTACTTTTGGACGAGATTACCGGTTGAAAAACATTCTTATCGTGGTGGCACCTTTCTGGGTACTGTGCAGCTTACACACAACCACCACCACCAGCAGCTTGATTATCGGATGCACCCAGCACCAAACGTATATCGAAGTTTTCATCGCTTGTGTATTCCATCGGGAAGCAGCCCTACATGGACTTGACAGGACCAGTTATGGTACTGCATCACGCGCTTAATAGACACATGTATACAGTTTAATTGATCCGAATGTCATGTGATAGGCTATTGTCATGGGACAAAATGAGGTCCTGCTTATAAACGACGAAAACTAGGTAACGGATGTCTAAAGCATAACAAAATGAACTTGACAAGGACTCGAACCATAGCTCCATGGTGGAAGTCGGTTTGATGTCCCGCCAGTCTGATCAGTGAGCTGCGACGCCTAATAGAATAGCATACGGTATTACACATTCCTCTGTACACCCCGATGCGCTGCAAGATGTGACAGTGTTGCCACCTCCTCGTTTTCATACATATTTCAAAGTCGTTGAACGTTTCTCTCATTGCTCTCATTATGTTTATTTTTCCTTCGTTCAGCCTTAGTTTGTCATTTAGGTTGTTTCTTTGTCTCCTCTTAGGTTTGAGATGAAGCTCTCTTTACTTACGAAGCAGCTTTCTAACACGGCTCTTAAACCACAAAGAGTAATTCCCATCCTTTCCTATCTTTCTAACAGTCCTTATAACATCTGCAGTCGTTGACGTTATCACAGTCCCATGATCAATGAGCCCTCCTCTACCTTAAGTTATTCGATAAGTTCAGGTCTGCTTGTTGCTAGGTCTAGGAAGTTACCATCTAACTAACTGCTTAAGGTAATTTTCGCGCAAGACTTTCAGAGTAGTGTCTCACGAGTCCCTCTCTGTGTTACAAGTTTTGATCGCATGACTCACAGATTTAAGTCTCACCCTATTACAGCAGCATCATTAAGAAACATATTCACGGAGTTATGCATGTTCTCTGGGTAGCATTCTGCACTATAAATCCGTAAAAGCATCCGATCACAATGATCTGCCTTCGATGTTTAACTTTATCCAGATTATTCCTCAAACGGGACCTCACTCGCCATTATCCAATTTTTTACGGAAATAAATATCCCTCCACCACCGACGTACAACCTATCCTTACGATATACACCGCCTGAAAAATAGGGAAGCACCCAGAAGACAAGGTCGGATACGAATGCAACTTTGCACATGTACAGTCGTGCTCAAAAGTATCCGAACGACCTGAATTGCATTTCACCTGATTCGCATGCAACCCACATAACGCAGCTGTCTAGCAGGTCCTCTAATCGCTACTTCGTACAGTCGTTTGACTATTGAAAATGGTTCCAACAAGTCACCACTAAAAAATACTGCTCTGTATCGCAATATCTCAAGATGTAAAGATATACCACTATACTACAAATATCAGGGAACACCTTATCACAGATAAGACTGTCCTTAAGGCTTGTAAGCTCACATTTATTACAATAAATGACATACCTGAAATGTTACCACTCTCATTATTACGTCAGATGGGTAATGGACGTAGTAAGTTCGTCGCATTCATGATTTCTTCTTCAAAGTAACATACCGTACTTATTTTTTAACACAAAATGACATTAAAAATTTAATTATTCACGAGCAGCTAGTTCAGAATATGTATGAACTTCAACTGACACGACGAACCGTCTCGTTCTGCATATGGATTCAAACCCAGCTCATGCAGACTAAGCAAAGATTTCATGACTGACGGAAACTAACAGTCATTCCTGACTATACATACAGACAGAGATACGCCTCTGTTTCAGACAGTATCAGTTGGCAAATATCAACTTTAAATTACATAACGTAAACATTTTTAACGGACAGGAATTCCTACCCAACATCTATTGTCCCTGTTAACGAACTACGAGAGATGTTAAATATTGCTTCTTCACAAGTAACCTACTTGAAATGCCTTGAGGTAAACCTTTGTGTTGGACAGGGCTTCGAACCCAGAACCTAATCAGATTGTTATCGAAGCACAATCAATGTACATATCGGATTTTCTAGGCAGTAGCTAGATGTTTTAACTGAAATAACGAGACGAAACATTAATTTTTTCCTTCCCAGGACTCCAACCCGACACTTATCGCTGTTATATTCTAGAGAAAACGAACGTTAAATATGGGTTTGTTACACCAGCAGTGTAATATACGGCAATAATTTCTTTTTCAACTTCTTCGCATTTTTCATGCAGCCATCTCGCCTTAGCTTCCATGCATTTCTGATTTATTCCATTCCTAAATGACTTGTGCAGCTTTTTTCCTGAATTTCCCTGCACATTTTCTGTACTTCTTTCTTTCGTTGATCAAGTGAAGTATTTCTTCTGTTACCCATGTTTTCCTCGTAGTTATCTTCCTTCTACCTGTGTTTTTCTTTACAACTTCTGTGATTTCCCTTTTTAGTGATATCCATTCCTCTTCAACCGAACTGCCTCGTCAGCTATTCATCATCGTGGTATGTACAGCCTCAGAGAACTTCAAGCTTTATCGTCATTCCTTAATACTTCTGTATCCCACTTCCTTGGGCGTTGGTTGTTCCTGACTACTCTCTTAAACTTCAGCCACTCATCATCACTACTAAATTATGATCTGAATCTATATCTGCTCGTGGGGACGCCTTACAATCCAATACGTAATTTCGGAATCTCTGTCTGACCATGATTAATCTAACTGGAATCTTCCTGTATCTGCCGACCTTTTCCAAGTATATTCCTCCACTTGTGGTTCTTGAACAGAGTATTCGCTATTACTAGTCGGAATTTAATGCAGAACTGGATCAGTCTTTCTCCTCTCTCATTCCAACTGGCAAGCACACATTCTCCTGAAACCCTTTCTTGTACTCCTTCCTCTACAACCGCATTCCAGTCCCCAATGACTATTAGTTTTCATCTCCTATTACGTACTGAGTTACCCGTTCAATATCCTCGTATACTTTCTCTGTCTGTTCGGTTTCTGATTGCGTCGTTCTCATGTATACCTGAACTGTTGTTGTCGGTAACTGTTTACAGCAACACACCGTCTGCCTTATCTTCCTATTCATAACGAATCATACTCCTTCACAGTGATCACTCAACTTATGACGCTGTTCATGGCAGACGAGTACGCGATGTTAATTTTAGGACATAACCGTTCATGTTTCCCATCTGCGAGGATGAACGATCTCTGATAATAATGTGACTGATCTAACTTTGATTTCAGTAGGCAATTTATCTTAGTTGAAAACTGAGCTTTATTCTATATTCGAGGAGCCTTAAGTGTGTAAAAATACTGTGCAAAACATATGTATTAACTTAAACTTCATTTGACATACAGTAATAGAAGTAATCCACGCATTTTAAATGATCCAATCACTTCTTTGAAACTCCACGCACAGAATAAAATGCATTTTTGCACCACCTATCTTCGGGTTATTTGTGTCTGAACGTAATATTCATAGCTGTTATGTCTTCTTGAATCTTCAGCATTTAATCTGACCTGAAGATACTCTCTCTCTCAAAAGGAACACACTTAATTGAACCAAATGATAGGCGTTTGAACATTTTGACACCTAATTTACAAAAGCATTAAAAAGTTCTTTTCTCATGTCATTTGCAATATCTTTGAAGCTACATCATTCTGTTTTGCAGCAGTGGACGCTGGAATACACTTGAGCAGGCATAATGTTACCTCTGCGTGTAATATATTCTTGGCCACTCTTATGTGCTTTCTTCCTGCTATATCATTCCACTTTTCTGTATTTCTCTTCCTCTTTCTGCCTTTAATTTCTATATCTTCGTCATTTATAAACAAGCTATCACTTTCTGTACAAGCCATCTTGATTATAAGCCCTGTGCATGAAGTAGGTCTCCCATAGGTCGATTTGGTAATCAGTTATCAGTCGGTACCCACGTATCAGGGAGATGCAGGATACACACTTCATCTACTCAGAATATGAGACTACTTTGTAAGGCCTGCTGTACCACACTCTGGTGGGTCAATAAACTGATGGTACGGGCGCAAATCACATAATATGCACATTGTTCAGCTATCACCAAACTGAGGGATAACTCCTTATTCCACTAAGCCCTTCCGTTCTCCATACGATAGCGCAGGTCGAAAAAATTCCATCCGACATCGCAGGATCTTCTGTGGCTATGGTTTAGATCTTTCAGTCTGATTCAAACCAAAGGAACGGGATAGACCCTGGGTACGATTCTGCAAATATGAAGATTATTCTACATCCCATGTGCGACGCTAGCTGCCTTCATCAAACCAGCCAAATACCGAAAGGAACTGATGAAAGTCCATCGTTCTTGTTTTAAAAGACGATTATTCTTGTGGACGAGGGACATTGACTGACAATATAAGTAAAGGCAGTGGGACACCACAGCCGTATTTTCAAAGTATTTATCATTCAGACGACTACTTTCTACGCTACATTTGTGTCATTTTCAGGTACTGCTACAAACCAAATAAGTACTTCCAGTGATTGGATCACGTATCATAGAACGCATGCAATAACGAGGTTCTGTGGACCGCTTTTCATCAGAAGTGTATATTTCGAACGTGTAGGAACTGAGGACGGCGTCAGGCGTCATTCCTGATGACAAGAGACACTTGCAGCCGGTTGCACCCAGTACGTTCGATAGCCGCAGGCAGAATCTCCTCCACGAGTCGGACGAGACCTCCCAGCAACACACTGAGTGCACACTGGCATGCTTTGACGACCTGCCTGCTATATCCACGAGGGGCTCCTTTATATGCCTAAGTTGGAGCTGCCAGTGACTAGAATACGCGTCTTCAGCGCTTGTCCGGACTAGGGCAGAAATGTTGACTGGCCAAACAGAACAAGCACCCCGTGCTGGTTCATTTGTGTTATGGACAATGGGTAGCAACTCGTACCTGTTGCTGAAGCGTTAGGAGTCAGCCGTGAGGCTAATTTCCACCTTCACCCTCCGTCCAAAGATACGCGAATGCACCACTGTCCGCCACTTACTCTCAGGTGAAGACAGACGGATCAAACATTGCGTATCGAAAGATGCAGTGATAGTGGCGTTACGAGGGGATTTCAGCGGCACCGAACGTGTGACAGGTTTCGCCACTTTTGCCCCAACGCCGCTGCAGCTTTGAGCAGGTTAAAAACCCCGCAAGTTCTTAGAAAACATTAATAAACGCTAGACAACCCAGTTAAAAATATTTATAAATTCACTTCTTGACACAAGATCACGAGAAAAGCACTAAATTAAATGCCGTGTGAAACACGAAACCGCTGTGCAGTTACTGCTGCTGCTACCGGATATTGCTCCCTCGTGGGCGGCGGAAATGGACTGACGTCATCCTCTGTAATCTGTTACGTACATTCTAGTCTTTGTCGACTCCTACTGTTTTTATCTCTGCTGCGGTTTCCAGCACAAAGTACAACTAATTCTGGTTGCCATCACAGACATCGCACTAATCTACTTCTGGCAAAGGTCTTCCACAGATTTCTTTCCTGAATATTATTTTTCGTACTTCTCCAATGTATGCTTTACCCTTCAGTCCGTTCTTAACAGTCTTCGAAGACATCATATTTCAGTTTGTTTCTGTGTTTTCATGTCCAGCTTTCCGTAGGTCCACATTTCATTTTCGTACGATGCTGCGCTCCAGACAAACTTTCAGGAACTTCTTTCACGAGTCCATTTGAACCTCTGATACTAGAGCTCCTTCATTAAAGATCGCATTAACAATACGTGCTAATATACGTTTGATGTCTACTTTGTTTCGTTCATCCTGTGTAATCTTGCTTCAATGGCAATAATTGTTTCATTTCGTCCAATTCTGTGTCCGGGTCTTATCCAAATATACTTTCTGATCTTGTTATTTAAGAAGAGAATATTCACTAAGACCAATTGAAACCTGTGGAAGAACTCCAGAAAATCTAATATCTGTTTCCTCTTCCCTTCCTACAGTATTGGCTCTGAGCACTATGGGACTCAACTGCTGAGGTCAGTAGTCCCCTAGAACTTAGAACTAGTTAAACCTAACTAACCTAATGACATCACGAACATCCATGCCCGAGGCAGGATTCGAACCTGCGACCGTAGCGATCTTGCGGTTCCAGACTGCAGCGCATTTAACCGCACGGCCACTTCGGCCGGCTCCTACATTATTCTCCAGTAAACCTACTTTCCATTTCCTTTACTGTAATAGTGAATAAGCGACTTATGATTATAAAATTTTCATCCCATTCAAATTTTTTACCATCTCCTTTGTTTCCTCAGTTATTCTCTTACTCCCTTATCAGCTAGTGATGCTGCCTTGTAAGCCTCTAATAGTAGTTGGTTTGGATTCAGTTCTGAAAAGAATAATTCACTCAATTAGTTGCTCATAGTAATTCACCCATCTAACTACCTTTCTATTCATAACGATGCAAATACCTGTTGAAACGTTCTTTGATGCTGTTGTTATTATCTCATAATCGACTGACAAGAAATCTCTACGCTCTTTCCATTTCACGTCATTGATCACCACCGAGTCTAACTTAAGTTTTATCACCTTCCTTTTTTTATAATATTTTTTATATCATCACTCAGTGCTAAGATTGGGTGTCTAGTCTCTTTTCTTTCTTTTTTTGCAAAGGAAAAAGTCATTATAATTCCGAAAGACTGCACGAGCTGTCAACATAATTAATGTGTCTTAATGCAACGGTTTCCAATTTCTTCTACATCCTCAATCCACTGATCATATCTGATTCTTCCGCCTTAAGAGGCAGTTTCCCGTCCCAAGGGCAAGAGTACGTGTAGAACCTCTACCCAATCTTTCGCCCGTTTCGGTCAGTGCTATGGCTCCTTACAACGGCCGTCTTCGATCAATGTAGCTGATGGATCTGGATCTGAAACCCAGGGCGTCTGGGTTAGTAGTAGACTTCATAAGTTGTAGGAGCCCGATAACAGATCCCTGTCTTCATTTCTAATAACTTCTAAAGAAAAATTAAGTTATACCTTAATATAAATTTTGCACTGTTAAACCGGCTTAATATATTAATGTAAAATCTGCAGGAAAGGCAAAACTTTTTCCACATTGTAACAATGAAAGTCTGTTCGTAAGAAAATTATCAGAATAGCTCGATTCCCCAGCACGAGGAGGACTTAATGTGATAATAGCATTTAACTATTGCATTGTACCAAAAATATGTACTGACAGAAACACATCGCCGGCCGCGGTGGTCTAGCGGTTCAGGCGCTCAGTCCGGAACCGCCGGACTGCTACGGTCGCAGGTTCGAATCCTGCCTCGGGCATGGATGTGTGTGATGTCCTTAGGTTAGTTAGGTTTAAGTAGTTCTAAGTTCTAGGGGACTGATGACCACAGATGTTCAGTCCCATAGTGCTCAGAGCCATTTTGAACAGAAACACATCATTTCTAAGGATACTAATTTTGTACCATTTTTACATGTGATATTTCTCCCGGTCGCAAGTAAGTTTCAGGCAACAAGAGATTCACCAGTCAATTCATCTATAAAGGTTTACATAAAATGTATTGTGCTAAATAAAAAAAGTAAAGAAAACTGGGACTCACTGTGTTCTAGAGAAAGAAGGACCTGATGATATATATCCTATTTCTAGCGATAGAGACATTTGAAACTGCTATAACGAAACATATTTCGCGACATTTCTTTGAATCCACCTCTTTACCATTTGAATATCACGCAATTTTCATGTTGGACTGATAGTGTCCGAGCACCAAGAGAAGTGCAGCTGTTCGGTGAAGAAGAGCGTGTAAGAGAAATGAAGAATGTTGATGAAGAAAGAAAGTATGCATTTCTTGAATCTAAATATCTCTTATATTGCTTTCATTATGCAAATGTTTGTCAGAACATCCTATCCTCCATCTTTGCACAACAAATGAATACTGCATCAGTACCTCATAACATTATCATGTATTTATTTACTGAACCGTTTAGTAATTTGCCAGTCACTTTACTTAAATGTTGGTCGCAAGTGCTATTAAAAAACTATGGTAACTTAAAACTGGCCAACTGCATCTGTTAGCGGAGATCACAGCTGAAAAGAATACCAAAAGAAGCTTCTATTAAGAAGACATAAGTAATTGTTTAAATAATGTTTAACGATAATCTGTAGTCATTAACGTGAGCGTATTTGTACAAGAACACTGACATAATTATGGGCAAACCTTTATTTATAATTATTGTAAATTATCTGAGTGTGACAGAAAGTTTATAACGTTTATAACGTTTCTGTATTGAAATATTTTTGTAACACATTAGTTCAGTCAGGGAAGTGGTCACGTTGGATCGAATCATGACCGTAGAGCCGGAGGACGATGTATTTTTGGTGGGGGTGACCTTCAACCAAAGAGAGTTGGACATTGGCGGAACACTGCTGGAGCCAAGTGGACCTGGCGACTTCGACTTCTCTTTTGGCTCTGATGTCTGTGGACGATATCTTCAGGGGAGTAGCTGTGGCTTCGATGTTGGTCCCTTCCGCAGAGGGGGACGAAAAACGCTAGGTTACCTAATAGATCCCAGAGAGCTACGGTGTCATGTCTCCGAGAATTTTAATGATTTTTATCTCCTTAGCCGTGAAAGTCTGCGTGTAACGGTAAGAAAATAACCTACTCAGTTCTTGCCCAGTGACGTATATTCCATTGACATTAGCGTTCTGGTTTCTGTGCTACAAGTATTCAATGTAGGAACCATCTGCAGGATGTGCCACATCAAGGCGACAGGGTAACTTCACTCATATGCTTTGCAGCATATCGATCCAGTAACTTGACAGCTGTCATTATTAGATCAGTAATTCCATCCAGATTACATAGAAGTGAAGAAACAAAAGGATTATCTTTGACAAATTTCCGCATGAAGCAGTTGGCAGTCTTGAAAGAGAAGCATGTAGACCCACTCCTGTTTTCACATACCCCAATTCCATCCGTGATATGATGTCTCAATAAAGAAATCTGTTAAATGTTTTCTACCATTTACACAGCAAACGACGGCTCTGGAACTCTCTAATCCATTGCCGAATTCTTTTTCCTACAGATCATGCGCACTTCTGTATACACAGGAGAAGCACAGTGCGTAGTTGACATCTACATTAATTTAGAGTACAGAAAACTTTGTATTTAAGTCAGCGTTTTGCAAGAAGTAGTAAGGAAAATGTTACTGAAAGCTATGTTTGACGCAGAAGTCTGCATGATGGCGAAACATGGACATGACGGAACAGAAACGAAGTGATCAACAACCTTTTTGAACATGTTTTAGATGAGACTATGGGAAAGTCCAACGAGCTAAGTAGGGCCTGAAGACCTGTAACGGGTGAACAAAAAAATCTGTATAACAAAGGATATAATAAATCTGAGAGCTGGAAAGGTACATGATTCGCTACTGAAACTATAGTGGATGGATGATGGAAGGAAATAATCGCAGGATCTAGTCTAAATATAAGGTAAGTTGTCGGTGACGTTGTAATGCTGAAACATGTAGGACAGTTGGCAAGCGACAGGATTAGACAACTGTTTGAAATCAATATGACCGAACCAAAGGTAGCTACACCATATGCAGCACGGGGTCACTGAGAACTGAGCAGGAAATAAAACGTGGAAATAAGTGAAATATGTGCTACTTGGTTGGATTTCTTTACTACTTTTCTTAACAAAATACGGTTTCAGGGAACTTCCCTAGATTTTGTTTCAAAAAAATAGTGACACTTCGAACTGAATCTGACAATGAAGCACAATAAATGTGGCCCAGCGAAACAATTAGACCGGATGGACCCTCTAACATCGTTTCATGGCAGTGATTAGAACGAGAATCTTTCCAGTACGTTGTGCTATTTCAGTAAATAGATACGGTCATTATGAGGTGAAACGTAAAAGCAGGTTACAGCGTGCACGTTTTTTAGGTAAGAGTATTCAGGCAAAAGTAACTTTTACAACTGCGTTCTGTTGTTCATATAGGTGAAATCGGATAGCAAATGACTTGGAGCCTGAGTAATTCATCGTAATCTACTTTTCTAGATGGATTGGACCTAAACGAACTTGTGGACTCCCTCTACGAATTATTAGTTGTATTAAAGTATATAAAGTAATGAATTTTAAAGTAAGTCGTGTCAATCTATTACACTTCGTACACATCGGTCTGTAACCAACATAACAGTGTAGTGGAAACTATTTGTTTGGTTTGTAAAGCGATTTACGTGAATGTTTGCGGTGTGGGATTCTAACGCCTTTGTTGTGTGTAAACAACGCTCATGCGCGCCAGGCATTCCATTCCAGACTAAGACTTGCAACAATGTGTAATCGGCTCATTTGAAAGCGAAACCACAATCATGTAATTTGGGGAATTTAATTAAGTTGGGAGCATGCTGCGTAAAGTGAAAGCTCCACTGCATGAGAAAGACAACGTAAACTTTTTAGCTTTTTGTTTTAAGTGCTTATGAAAATATCAACGGCTAGCAGAAAAAAAAGAAAAAAAAACATTTACCGGGTGCCTGGCTGAATTGATTGCATTGTGATTCTGTTTTGGCCGCAACGTGGCGTTTGCAATAATGTTAGGCAAACGAGTTCACTGTTTACAAAACATTTGACCGAAATAGCGCAAAAGTTCTCGTCAAAGTTTGCGTTAATCAATGGTGCGTTGTTATTACTGCAGTCGAGTTCAGTGAAAATTCTGCGTCACGCTTGACTCGTTGCAAAGGACGTGGCGTGGAGATGGGACGTCAATAGGACAAACACAGGCACTGAGCTCTCAATAAAAGCGAATTATGATCCAATACTTTTATTTCCTTTTTACTCTCTGTCTCTCTCTCTCTCGCACACACACACACACACACACTCACACACACACTTCGTCAAAAAATTAATTAAACTATTCTCCCTGCTTGATGGTCTGGTCTTCATAAATTTTACGCTACATTTGCTGGTACTTATAAACCAAATTATTCATACAGAAAGTACGAGTATCATAGGTAGTCGGCTTAAGCCTTCCTTGTGTTACTGGTAATGACACTTCCTTTACAGTTAAGTGAAGTTTATTGTGCAGTAGGAGATAGACAACCATTGCGGTGATGTTAAACCGAAACGCAGGAGGCTAAATTTCAAATCAAGGGTGAAAGGTGTCCCCTTGGCGTTTATTACATCGCGGGGGTGTTTACAGGCTCGCCAAAGAAATCCGTACTCACTAATATCAGGCTTGCGGGAAATACGTACTGGAATTTCTACCGCCCCGACTGGCAGTATTAGCAGCTGCATTTACCAATCCATGAGGTGGACCGAACAGTAGCGCTTCGATTTACGTTAATCTTTGGTTCCCAGAGGAACAGTGATTGTCAGTAGTTGCGTAAGGAGTTCATTCACAGTCACAGTAGCATTTTAATTTATCCACATGTTAACAGTTGCGACTCTACAGCACTATTTACATAGCCATCATTCGTCCATTGAAGCTGTGGTGGTGCGTGTTATTGTTGCAATGCTGCACAAATCCCAATTATATCATACTTCATATTTCCCCTTTTCGTACATCACTTTAGGCTTAGGAAACGTAATATACAGAGTGTTACAAAAAGGTATGGCCAAACTTTCAGGAAACATTCCTCACACACAAAGAAAGAAAATATGTTACGTGGACATGTGTCCGGAAACGCTTACTTTCCATGTTAGAGCTCATTTTATTACTTCTACTCAAATCACATTAATCATGGAATGGAAACACACAGCAACAGAACGTACCAGCGTGACTTCAAACACTTTGTTACAGGAAATGTTCAAAATGTCCTCCGTTAGCGAGGATACATGCATCCACCCTCCGTCGCACGGAATCCCTTATGCGCTGATGCAGCTCTGGAGAATGGCGTATTGTATCACAGCCGTCCACAACACGAGCATTAAGAGTCTCTACATTTGGTACCGGGGTTGCGTAGACAAGAGCTTTCTAATGCCCCCATAAATGAAAGTCAAGAGGGTTGAGGTCAGGAGAGCGTGGAGGCCATGGAATTGGTCCGCCTCTACCAATCCATCGGTCACCGAATCTGTTGCTGAAAAGCGTACGAACACTTCGACTGAAATGTGCAGGAGCTCCATCGTGCATGAACCACATGTTGTGTCGTACTTGTAAAGGCACATGTTCTAGCAGCACCCGTATGAAATCATGATAACGTGCTCTATTGAGCGTAGGTGGAAGAACATGGGGCCCAATCAAGACATCACCAACAATGCCTGCCCAAACGTTCACAGAAAATCTGTGCTGATGACGTGATTGCACAATTGCGTGCGGATTCTCGTCAGCCCACACATGTTGATTGTGAAAATTTACAATTTGATCACGTCGCAATGAAGCCTCATCCGTAAAGAGAACATTTGCACTGAAATGTGGATTGACACATTGTTGGATGAACCATTCGCAGAAGTGTACCCGTGGAGGCCAATCAGCTGCTGATGGTGCCTGCACACGCTGTACATGGTACGGAAACAACTGGTTCTCCCGCAGCACTCTCCATACAGTGACGTGGTCAACGTTACCTTGTACAGCAGCAACTTCTCTGACGCTGACATTAGGGTTATCGTCAACTGCACGAAGAATTGCCTCGTCCATTGCAGATGTCCTCGTCGTTCTAGGTCTTCCCAGTCGCGAGTCATAGGCTGGAATGTTCCGTGCTCCCTAAGACGCCGATCAATTGCTTCGAACGTCTTCCTGTCGGGACACCTTCGTTCTGGAAATCTGTCTCGATACAAACGTACCGCGCCACGGCTATTGCCCCGTGCTAATTTCATACATCAAATGGGCATCTGCCAACTCCGCATTTGTAAACATTGCACTGACTGCAAAACCACGTTCGTGATGAACACTAACCTGTTGATGCTACGTACTGATGTGCTTGATGCTAGTACTGTAGAGCAATGAGTCGCATGTCAACACAAGCACCGAAGTCAACATTACCTTCCGTCAATTGGGCCAACTGGCGGTGAATCGAGGAAGTACAGTACATACTGACGAAACTAAAATGAGCTCTAACATGGAAATTAAGCGTTTCCGGACACATGTCCACATAACATCTTTTCTTTATTTGTGTGTAAGGAATGTTTCCTGAAAGTTTGGCCGTACCTTTTTGTAACACCCTGTATACCTTGAATATGTTACAATCAATTATCATTGGTCACCCAACGTCCTGTTTTCATTACTACGGCGACTCGCTGCGGACAGCGCGGCCCATTCCACGTCGAACAGGGACGAGTCGAGGCCTGCCCTTAGCGTACTGGTCACTGACATCACAGGGTGTTGCAATCTGCATGTTAGCTCCCTGACTAGAGACGGTTCCAAATGCTCCCTCTGGTAACTGTGCTACCACATACTATTGCAACAGTGGGTTGCGCTCTCTGGAAAATGGAGGAGACTTACTCTTCGTAATTTATTCACACATGGATGCAGAGAACTGTAATGAATTGGGATTAATACGGTCTGATATTCTGTGGAGATACTGAATGCAGTTGCCAGAATATATTATTCTGGGCGGATGCCTCCGTAAATTTGTAATTGACAGAATTACGTCCGACAGTGGACGAATTTTGAACTGTGATTGTGGCTAATAATTGTTAGGGATTGTTAAGACTGATTTTAAGAAAGAACATATGGCATTAAGCTTCAGGTACCATGCAGCATTTTTCTTGTAATTCTCTGAATCCAGTTTTTTTGCTTAAAGATTAATTTCTACGGAAGTTGTGGGGATGTGTGAAGAATGACTAGTAAGTAGAGATTGCATCTCACGGTTGTTGCTCTTTGAACAAATCATTTGATTAAGTTATTTCATTTCGTAAGTACAGCTAATTAATAACCCGTTCATTCTCCATGCAGAGCGCCACAATGGTACAAATGAGGAGCCATACTACTTATAATAACGACACAGAACGGAAGAGTGAACGCTTTTATTAATGTTCTATGATTAGCGCATTCCAGCTCTGATGCAGCACAGCTTCGCTTAACATATGAAGTCATATTCATCTTGAGAAGGTATTCCAATTGGTTCCAATTGACAGAACGAGGTATCACTGGTAATTTGTTGAAGTGAAGCGATAAAATTCGTAAGAGAAAGCTTTCATTCGTTCACAGTATTTCACGGAAGTTAAGACTTTTCAGAGTTCCATTTCCAGTCACATACATAGTCAGAAAACATCTGCGTCAGATTATATGTCATTATTGTAGAAATACAACTTTCTGATGAGGAGAAGCTTGCTCTAAAGAACTAGGACGCTCGTTACCACTTTTAAATATTGTGCAAACTATTAATAATGAAATCGACAGTTTGAGAGGGAGTTTAAAATGGACACTTATAAAAACTGTGATTGGTTATGTAGCTGTGCAGCTGAAAATGCAATAGTCTGCCTGCTGTTTGGGGCGGAACTCTTGTGGACGGATGTGGAAGCTACGGAAATAATTCATCTGAGTGCCGGAGTGAAGAAGCATGAATCTTGAGTTGTTGGCATACAAAACTATCTACGTAGCTGAATAGTTGGATAGCCGGTATAGAAGGAAAATTGTGGAGTATAACGAAGGAGATAGTCGTAATAGGTATGCGCCATTTTAATAAATTGTATCTGTTTCTGTGGTTCCAATAAATTGGTCTTAAGGCGTCATGATGAATCTGAATCGTCTTCCTGAACTGTATGTAGCTTTGAAAAAGTTCAGTTGGAAAAGGAAACTATTTTCAAAGAAACATCCAAACAATTAAAACGAAATTTTTTAAATTATTTTGGAAGTATGCCAAGAAGAGATTTCAAAGTAAATAAGGGAATCAGAGTTTTGACTTGTTTTAGTACGTTAAACTGATGTTGATAAAATGTATTTCAAATGGCTGTTCTACACTGCTCCATATTAGCAAGTAAAGCAATAGAAAGGTTCTAGAGACCCTGCCTAAAAAAAAAAAAATTATTCCGCTGATCTATGATGAGGAATCCGTTATGACTTGTTCCTCTGGTGGGGTACAAGCTATTGAGAAAAAATTCTATCCTAATGCAGAATATGTACATCGGTAATTTTATAATGAGTATTGACCAACTGCAATGTGATTTCCTTTCTTTTTTTTATATTACTTTGGAGACTGACGTTTCCATGGTCTCCTACAGCGCCACGAACCCGCAACGTCGCACTGCCATGCGGGTCATCTCTCCAGCTCCGCAGGCGCACAGTCCGAAGTCAGCCTGGCCTGCACGAAGCAGGCTAGTACAGGGAGCGCAGAAGTGCAGTTAAGGCCGCCACATATACGGACCTTCTGGTGCATCCGCCGTGCCATTTTCCTCAGCCAATCCGAGCCCACATAGCTAGACCAACAGCTACCTCGCAGTCGTCCGCCACGTGGATATAACTGTCCTCGCCCGGTGAGTAGCAGGCAGTTTCGTCTCTGCCAGCAGACTCAGAAGTTCGCCAGCACTACGCTGCCGTCCGCCCTTGCCACCCGCGACCACCGCGCGTCGCCAGCCTCTACTCCGGCTGTGAACTCAGAGCTGGAAATCCTTGTGTTGCTTGTAAGATGAGGTCTTAGTTTTCTCCCCACTGTGCATTTCTAAGACAGTCGTTTTCGTTTGCAAGAGAATGTTTCAGAGGACAGTCTCACGCAAGGATTTATTTATGTTGTTTTCCAAGAACTTTAAGTTGTCAAAGAAATCATTCCTTTATTTTCAAGAAAAAATTTTCTTGTTTGCTTTGAACTGCTAACAGAGCACAGAACTTACGTTTATGAAATAAACTGACTGTGTCAATAAATTTATTATTTATGAGTGAATCACTGAATTACTGTTAAAGTGCCCCAACCCGGGACATCACACATAGAACATGTGATTCTTCTCAAACAGCCCACGGCTGACCATATCCTTGATGACGTGGCGAAAAAGCATTTCCTTTGATCTTGTCCTACTTGGAATTATCAACCTTGATCGGCCTACACAGTTCATGACTGCAAGGAACGCGTTGTTGACTGTATGAATAACATATTGTAAGATGACTCTATAATGACTGAAAGTGCAATTCACCAGCTCTTGGTTACAGAAAAGCTCTTTCCAGTTTTATCTTTAATTATTGACTGGAATTCTGCGGAAAAATTATGTCATTAGTCAAAGTTCTCTTCGGCCAGCTACAGCATAAAGATAAAAATGTGTGCTCTGGCCATAAGGCAATTTCGACCTTTGCAACGAATATTATCAAGACCCGAGAAGAAACTGACATCACTAGTGATAAAGAATCTACTGGTTGCTCTGTTAACAAAAGGAAGTTGGGCAGCACTGCGTGAAAAAGATAAGCAAAGGACGTATACGATGTGATAATTTCCGAGGCTAAAGATCGTTTTAGTTTCTTAGGTCGTCATTAAGTTCGTCAGTGTTTCTTATAGAAAAGTTTAGCCTGTACTGTTGTACGTTTCCTGAAGATATCTTAAAGAAAAATGTGTTCAGTGTATACGCTTGTAGATAAGCTGACACTACGTCATGAAGTACTTCTGTCTACCTAGCATAAAAATTTAGATCAGGTCTGGTGCCGCTAGTCTAGCAGAGTTTCAATATAACCAACAGCCCAGGGAAGACATTCACTGAGTGCTCGAAACCTCTGGAGCTAATTCTCTCAATTCACATGGCGTCAGTCAAAACAGAAAGATACTTTTCAACTTTGAAAAAAATTAATATCGTTCTGGAGCAGCTCTATGAGTCAGGAAAGACTGTCGGCCTTGGCGATGCTTTCAATTGAAGGAGATCTCGTGGTGGAGGTCACAGACTTCAATTAGCAAGTGACTAACAAGTCTGTATCAATAAAAAGGCAGGAGAGCAAGTTTTCAATAGAATATGTCTACTCATGATGTATAATTTGTTTGTGATTTCCAGTCTTTTAAATGACGAATTTCAGTTCTACTATAAATGTAGCTTATTATGTAATGTTAGTGATTTTTCTTGATAGTCGATAAATCTAAACATTCTCACTGTCACGGGTATTTTTCCATTACACATATATCACTAACATTTCACAGGATCGTAATGTAGATTTTAGAAAAACTGAATTTTGTGACCATACAGCGTGAATTCTAGGGTTGTTAACATCGTGACGAATGCCGGGAAACCAAGGGCATAAATAAAGAATTTTCTCCCTCGTGAGCCTCTGAATAAAAAATGCAACGTTGAAACTTCGATGCAACACCCAACTTCAGATACCGCGGGCCACCATTGCACGGACGTCTAATAGAGGAGTCTACAGGGTGGCATGCAGCAGCATACTGTAATGAGGTGTATCTCCTAGGTAGTGGAGGACGGAATTCTTGTTAAAGCGAGCTGTGTTGGGTGAAGGCATAGAAAGAAGCTCGGTACCCGGCTGTTAACCAATCCATACGAAGACGCCCAGTTTTTACGGCAGGCGATGAAGTGGTTAACGAGCTTGAAACCCGCTGTCGGATATCCAGACTTAGGTATTCCACGATTATCCTGATTCACTTACGCAGAATGCGGAAACGTACTGTTGAGAAGATGACTACTCGATCTCTGCGGAGTCCTCACATTACTGTACAGGCGAATATTAGTTAATGCACAGATACGGTGTAAAGGTACTGACAGAGTTTAAACTTACTCAGACATTTGTCGTGCACCTAGGCCCTAATAAGGGAAACAAAATAAGTTCACGTTTTGATCCTACTTTGTTATTCTCGGAGAAAACCCGTCATCCAGATCGGAGCTAGTGCTATATTGAGAGTAAAGTCACGTGTCAGCTGGAAATTTTTTTGATGGTAAAGTACGGTACGCGAAAGCTAGTACCGTAGTGGAACCACACAGTTAGGGTAGCAGATCATTCACTGTGAGTCTAAGGCGACTGACATTCGTCTTCGGCAGGAGGAAGAGAATCTTATGGAGTACTGAAGTCGAAAGGTGAGGGATGTTAAGTGCCGAAAGCGACTCTTTGGTAACACCAAGCACCCACATAATTTTTAACAACACTGTCCAGTGTTCTTTCTATAACAAAACAAATTAACCTAAATATTTATGACTGACATTTGGTTCAAATGGCTCTCAGCACTATGGGACTTAACTTCTGTGGTCATCAGTCCCCTAGAACTTAGAACTACTTAAACCTAACTGACCTAAGGACATCACACACATCCACGCCCGAGGCAGGATTCGAACCATCGACTGTAGCGATCGCGTGGTTCCAGACTGTAGCGCCTAGAACCGCTCGGCCATCCCGGCCGGCGACGACTGACATTTGGGTTACTCGTCTGCCACCTTAGGTCCTATCTTCCAATCTTCCACAGAATTCCGAATGTAATATAAATTCTTACATTGTGTAAAAGTGTTCTATAGTTTATTTCTTTCCATTACAACGTGAATCATTGAAGTTGCTCCTCGGACTAATTTATGTTTCGCTGATTACTCTTAAAGCCTCTTTCAGTATTACTCTGTGTTCTTCTGAGTACCACAGTACGCGAAAGACACTGTAGGCAATAATTTAAAAATTTATATGCTTTATGCTGCTTTCCTCGAAACCTGTCTCGGCGTATCATATTTCACAGGTTCTGGGTAACGAATTAAATATTATTAATAGTATACGGCGAAGGTTTGTAATGTTTGAGAAGGACTCTGCCTCACTTACGCTGAATTCCTTTATTATTCTATAAAAAACACATCTAAGACCTCCACCAGCCAATTTTTCCACATTACTCTGAACTCATGATTACTCGACTTGCTGCAGTCCTGTTTCCCATGGCACACGCTTTCCAATAATTCTTTTTAGCTTCTCTTTTCAGTTAATTGTAAGCTCCTCATTCAGTAGTAATTCTCCAATCCATGTTTTTTTGTTAATTTTAATCGTCTTTTTTTTTAATTCTACACTTTTCTCTAAGCTACTCAGCTTTTTTGTTTGTCATTGACACAGGTAAAATACGTAGGTGACCTGTACATTATAGACATCGTGTTAGAAACAAATATTTCATTGCGTTCCTTTTCTCCAACCATAAGCTGAAGTACGTGGCAGTTTCCCCCATAGATTTTATATCTACACTTTCCTACTCTCTAACAACTCATTCGATCTTACAAACTTTTTCATTCATAATGTTCCTCTCATTTTCGACATGTTTATTCTTGCTGCTTTGCCTAGACTTACCACTGCTCACGTTATAAATTTCATAATTGTTACTGGATTTCTTAATTTTTTTGTGTCTTGAAGTGGTTCGTAAATCTTTGTCTTGTAATGAGACAGCTCAAGCGTACCTCTCTCTCTCTCCTGAGTTTTCCGCCGCTACCTCTCTCTCACAGAACCTGCCGTGAATGATCCGCGTTTTGCGTATTTTTTAGCAAATTCTATAAATTCTAATTTAAGTTTATTTCATTGTAAGGTGTCACCTTGTAGTTTTGTTAACACGAATACGATTAATTTTAATAAGTAAATGAATATGTGAAAATGCCCCTATGCTGATGTTATCGATTTAATTCCTTAGTTACCGAAGTACCATGAGAATGAGAAAAGTAATCGTTCAGAAACGTACTCTGTTCGTCAGATTATCAAGTGAGAAACGCATGTTTTGCAACTGTGTACCCTTGTATCATGTTCACGTGATAAACGTACGAGTGGCAGGGGGAGATTCCCTGTTCCATAAATGTCGGTTGGGCATTCTGAAGGCGGCGACGGTCACAGAGAGACAGAGAAGACAGACAGGCGAGAGGGGCAACAGTGAATAGCGTGCAAAGTTTGGTCGGGAGTGTGTGTGTGTGTGTGTGTGTGTCTGCTGAATTGACAAAAATTAACGACTAAAAAGTCCTGTCGAGACTAAAAACAGGCACTAGACAACAGGCGTTTCAATTTTCGACGAAATGTCTAACGTGATTGAAAAAGATGGTGTCGTTGGTACTAGCTCTATAATTAACACTTGGTGCCGAGAATCTACCTGAATAATAATAATAATAATTCAGAAACTCATACAGTTGTCCGTTTCTTATTTAACATAACCATCTTCTCACGAACATCAAGTCAAAAATTTAGTGACGTTGCATGACGGAGGTGACGCATTCAATCATGGTCCGCTACCTTGTTACAGGTAAAGCAGATCACACTATCTGTATGATTCCGGGAAATATCACTTAGTGCATGGAGGACAGATCAAGGCACACTTTCAACATGAAAACAATGGAATTCTGTATTCAAGTGTAGACATTGCATGTCGCAGATCCTTTTACTTATGTTATGCAATGAGGTTGTAAAAAAATTGATTCGTTACACAACAGACGGTTAAATGGCAGTAACAAGCCTATAAACAAAAGAATTTTACGCTACAATTTAAATACTCAACAGTAATAATACTCAACAATAATACACCTACTTTACACTCAGATGCCTAAAGTCATGGGGTAGCGATATGGACATGTACAGATGGCGGTAGAATCGCGTACACAAGGTATAAAAGGGTAGTGCATAGAGGAAGGTGTCATTTGCACTCAGGTGACTAATATGAAAAGGTTTTCGACGTGAATATGGCTGCACGACGAGAATTAATAGACTTTAAACGCGGAATGGTAGCTGGAGCTCGACGTCCAGGCATTAGATTTCAGAAATCGTCAGGGAATTCAGTATGCCGAGACCCACAGCGTCAAGCGTGGGCTGACCGTATCAAATTTCGGGTATTCCCTTTCACCACAGCCAACGCAGTGGCCGACGGCCTTCGTTTAACGACCGGGAACAGAGATTTCAGTGATAACAAACAAGCAACATTACGTGAAGTAACTCATTATGGGAGATACTACGCTACTAACTTATTCGTTAGGACAGTGCGGCGAGATCTGGCGTTAAAGGTCTATGGCAGCAGACGACCAACGCGAGTGTCTTTGGTAACAGCACGACATTGCCTAAAGCGCCTCTCCTAGGCTCCTGACCACAACGGTTGGTCTCTGGACTACTGAGAAAACTAGTCCTAGTCGCGTGAGTCCTCATTTAAGTTGGTGAGAGCTGAGGTAGGGTTCAAGCGTGGAGCAGACCCCACAAAGCCATGGACCCTGGCCGTCAACAAGGCACTGTGTAAGGTGTTGATGGCTCCATAACGGTGTGGGCTGTGTTTAAATGGAATGGACAGGGTCCTCTGGTCCAACTAAACCAATCATTGACTGTAAATGGTTATATTCGGCTAAGACCATTTGGAGACATTCAACGACGGAATTTTCATTGATGACATGGCGCCGTGTCACAGGGCCACAAATGTTAGCGACTGGTCTGAAGAACATTCTGTACAATTCGAACGAATGATTTGGCTACCCAGATCGCCCAGCATGAATTCCATGCAACATTCATGGGACGTAATCGTGAGGTCGGTTCGTGCATAAAATTCTGCACCAGCCACACTCTCGCAATTATGAACAACTGTAGAGGCGGCATAACACAGTACTCAGTATTTCTGCAGAGAACTTAACAACGACTTGTTGAATCCATGCCACGCCAGGTTGCTGAACTACGCCGGCAAAAGGGGGTCCGACACGATATCCCGTGACTTTTGTCACATCAGTGTATTCCAGGTACACACTCAGTAACTTCAGTCGATCTATAACGCTATGAAAATTCGTATCTAAATAGGAACTCAGTTCTTTGGAGGAAGCCTAGAAGGACTTTTATGGAAATACATTACACGAAGATGCACAGAACTCTGAGATCTAGAGGCAGCGCCGCTAACCAAGACTAAAGCTGTTAATGTTAACAAACCGAATTAATCTTCCTCCTTTCTTCGTAAGGATCGATTGGCTGTGCGTGAAGCACTACGCTCATACTCACTGGGATTGTGCTGTCGCAGACAGAGCAGGGCGCCTAGGCTGGGGTAGGTGACGCCGTTGTTGGCGCAGATGGGCTGCTGCGCATGCGCCCTGCCGGGACCTCCGCCGCGACACTCCGCTGCTGCCACGGCGCCCGCCTCGTCTGCGCATGCGCCGGTCCCCGCCATCGTGATATCTGGAAACCATCATATACCTAACAACGCTTAGACATGCTTTCACGTAACTGGTAGTAACTTAAATCTTGTTTTCTATCTTCTTCAATTCCTAATTGGGTCGGTACATAGTTCAACAAGTTTATTTGACGTGAGTTGTCTTGAGTTATTTCATCTTAGAGTGCATCTCAAACAAACAAACAAAATGGATGTGCGTAGGGAGCAATGAATACTTCGTCATCTTATATTGCTACGTAAGTCATCCAAGTATGTGCTAACTTTCACCCTCCAGACGATCGCATGTATGAGTGTGGGAACTCTCCTAAAAACAATATACATATTGGATCGTTCACTCGCGGCTCATAGACCAATACACGGATTTGATTCTCACAACCGTTACTTCCTCCAGTCAGCTGGGGACGATCGGTTTAATGCTGAGGAGAAAAGGTTGTAGCTAAATACGAGACACGGGTTACTAGAAAGATATATGAAGTGATGCAGCTAAGACTGGTCACCCCAAATTCAGGCTGTTTCACACTTCGTATTACAAGTTTTCTGGGGTTTTATAGGGGACATAATAGATAAATTTTTGATAAGGAACCCATTTCCGGAAATGTACCGTTTGGATATAAAACAGATTTCGTGATCGGATCACATTCGTATCTCCCGCATACCAGCACACGAGTGCGTCATCATCAGTCCCTGTAGTGATTATGATATCACATACAATTTTCGTCCCCTCCACTCTTTTGACTTTGAAAAAGAAGTGCTTCGTCAATTAGAAGAGAACGCGACGAGACTACTCAAAACGTTTCCCGTGCCCTGAACTGCAATCAGGTCATAGCTCACGGTCTCTGCTGTGTGTGTACCGTGAAGTGTGAAATTTGAAAGTGGTCCGACCTTCACATTTACTTTCAATCCCAATGGTGTAGTACATCAGTTTCTTATTCAAACTTTATCTATAACCTCTTGAAGCCTGTAATTGGAATTGTAGAACTTTCTGTATATGCTGAAGGAATACTTACATCGATGTACGGTTTCTGCTTCGTTATAGGGAAGAATGTGGCGAATTTTCTGGCGCACGCAAGAAATTTTTAAACCGTATGTAGTGACCTGAGAGACGTCAATACAAACGCAATTTCAATACAAAAACTGATGCGTGAAATATCATTCGTTTCCGGCGTCAGTAGTACGTACTGAAACAAATAATCTTCGTCGACTATTACACTCAGGTTCCGCGTCTCCGTGTAAGGCATTTGGACGTCATAGTGTTGTTATTGCCATTTAAGGTGAAAAAGTAATATTACGTTACCTGAAGATCGAAACCGGATGTAAATAAAGAATTATTTTTCAGCTTGGAGGTTGAAATACGACGTTTTCACATACTTACTAGCCGTTGGATATCACATACGCAAAACACAAGCAGTAACTCTGATAAAGGATAACTGCTGTAGGAGCTGCAACGTACGTAGGTTTATCGTATACGATAAGGTCGCAAACGCACGAGAATTTTATCGAAGCAAACATGGAAAGATAACACAAGTATAAAGTTGAAAATAAGTGAGGATGATTATGAAGGAAATAGGACTCCGTTCGACATCGAACGAAGAGAGGATCACGAAACTCCAGAAAGCATTCAGACTTACTTGGAACATCTGTAACAAAAGTAGTTCCTCCGTCAATACCAAATAAGACACTATACTACAGTGGTCTTACCAGGGTGCTTGTACGCCTCAGAAACAACAGGAATCCAAATCTAGGAGAGAGAAAAGCAATAAAGGAGAATGCTAAGAGAGATCTACGGACCAGTCGAGAAGGAATAGAGCTCGATAAAGAGACCAACAAAAGAACCGCACATACAGACAGAGACGTTCAGTGTAAGAAGGCCAAAGTTCTATGGACACTCACATGGCATGGCTAAAGACGGGATGACCAAGATTTTTAATATAGTGACGACTAATGTTCTGAAAACCAGCTGGGTAAAGAAAACCATGGATGACCGCAGGAAACTAAACATCTGCATAGAAGACATGACAGACAGGGAAAAAAGAAAAAAAAGAAAAAGTCAGAAAATATATCTGAGCAAACACAAAAAGAACTGGGCAGAAGAGACGAAGATGAAGACTATATGAGAGATTTTAGACAAGAAAGAAGAAGGAGATGGAAAAACTGGCATAAATATTGACTCTCAATTATCGCTCTCCTTGAGTTGGAATTACCGAGGTTTACAATAATGACAGTACATTCACATGCTTGTCTTCGTACACTCCTATACTTAAACAACAGACAAAGGTCGTAGCCGATATTTGTCATTATATGAGATAGGTAAAATACTCCTGAAATAAGACGAATCCTTTACGATGAGTAGATATAAAAATGATGGCCAAAATAAAAGTTACATAATTGAGTATTGGTTGTTTGCCTGTACATATCTGCAGTCACGGTAAACATTGAAATACCAGCGCCATAATACGCTGCTGAGAAGTCAAAACAAAATGATGACTAAGGGAGTCAATTAGATTGGCCTGAGACGGCTGCAGCATTTCCGCTGCTGCTGGAAACTAATTACCGCGTGATACTCGAGTTTCACTGTGGCGCCTCTAGCGGTCTGCTGTGGTATTTTGCAGCAGGCACATTTCAATGTGCGTCAGGACTACAGACGTCACTGCAAACAAACAATAAAATAATTGTCAAATTTTATTTTTCCGAGGTCGTAATTAACACCTTATGACTCCCCTCGTACTTTAGTAAGCATTTGTGTGGCATGTAGTTATCAATAATGGCTATAAGGAATGGTGCACTAGTCTAACGGTTACTGTGAGTAGTCGAGGTACTGACTGCCGTCCATGAGGGCGGCGCACTTGAGAGCCTCGATGTTGGGGTAGGTCGCGCCGTCGGAACCGCACACCGGCTCGAAGTGGAGGCCGACGGCGCAGCGCACGCGGCACGGACCCTCGTACTGCACGCTGTTGGCTGCAACACAAATGCAAGAGTCGGACAAAAATACGGAGACACCGCGAGAAAACAATGCTTGAACATAAGTGCAGATGCTACGGGTTGCACTGTTGTATTTGACCACAAAAAATGGTTCAAATGGCTCTGAGCACTATGGGACTTAACATCTATGGTCATCAGTCCCCTAGAACTTAGAACTACTTAAACCTCACTAACCTAAGGACATCACACAACACCCAGCCATCACGAGGCAGAGAAAATCTCTGACCCCGCCGGGAATCGAACCCGGGAACCCGGGCGTGGGAAGCGAGAACGCTACCGCACGACCACGAGATGCGGGCGTATTTGACCACAAATGGCACAGGTGGACTCTCCTAAATATGTTGCCAATGTCAGTGGTACTCGGAATAGTGTTCTGTGTAACTGTGACTGTATTATGTCCGAGCTAAGTGCATCTGAACGTCAAAACTGTTAGTACTTCTGTGGCAGGTGTTTCCGTGACCACGATAGGTGGTGTTTATTGTCTGAAGAAGCACCATATCCAAGACTTATACGGCATGCGGGGTAAGTGTAAAGGCATCATATGCTAAGTCACAACGCGGAAGAAAGTGTGTCTTGAGTGCTTTTGGCAGACTCTCAGGAGGACGATTGCGACGAAAAAGAAGAGAACGACAGCTGCTAAAGTCATCGCAGAACTGAATATCGCACTGTCAGTTCAAAACAACGTGGAGGTAGCTCCAGAAGCAGGGAACTGCAGTGCGAGCCGGTATTCTATAACCACTCACCAGTGATGGAAATGCCCGTAATACGAAAATGTGGTGTCGAAGCCATAAAACCTAGTTCAAATGGCTCTGAGTACTATGGGACTTAACATCTGAGGCCATCAGTCCCCTAGAACTTAGAACTACTTAAACCTAACTAACCTAAGGATATCACACACATCCTTGTGCCAGGCAGGATTCGAACCTGCGACCGTAGCGGTCGGGCGGGTCCAGACTGAAGCGCCTAGAACCGCTCGGCCATAAAACCTTGACTATGTATCAATGGAAGAAAGTCATTTGCTACGATGAGAGTTGTTTCACATTGTTTTCAACTTCAGGCCAAGTTTACGACTCAGGAGTGAAATACGGAGGGGGTTCGATGATGATTTGGGCAGCCACATTGTAGTATTCCTTGGGTTCCCTATGTAAGCTCCATTTACTGCCAAGGATTAAGTGACCATTTTCGCTGACCATGTCCATCCCATGGTACAATGTGTGCCCTCAGTGGTGACGCTGTGTTCCAAGATGACAGGGTCCCGGTTCGCAAAGCTCATATCGTCCAGGACTGGTTTTGTGAGCACGAGGATGAATCGTCGCATCTCCCCTGACCACCACAATCGCCACATGTCACTATTATAGATCCTTTGTGGTCTATTTTGGAAAGATGGGTGTGTGATGGTTATCCATAATCGTTACCTGTACTTGACACTACTTTGCAGGAAAAATGGTATAAGAGTGAGTTGAAAACCTAATACGACCTTTATTTATCCATTCCGAGACGACTAGAAGCTGCTTTGAATGTCAGAGGGTTTCCTACACCGTGTTAGACATGGTAATGCGTCATGTTTTGGTGTTGCATATTTTTGTCCATTTCCTGTACATTCTTGCTGAGCTGACAGTTTCTATTCTCTCCACGCTTCCCTTGAATCGCGAGGTCATACGGCATGAGAACTAAGACAAGGTTAGACTAATTACAACACGCACAGAGGCAATGAAGCAATCTTTCTTCCTGCTCTTCGTACAAGAATGGAACTGTAAGGTAATCCCAGCATCCGGTACTGTGTTGGGTACTTTCTGACAAGCACTTCACAGTAGTTTTCATAGTATGGATGTAGATGTAAATGATTCAGAATCCACGGATAAAATTTCGAAAGTTGACCATGAATATTTTCTATTTTTGTGTAAGTGGCCTGTGGCTCATTATAGAGTAATAATGGTTTATTACGTTTGTTACCCCAACTGTTGTCGTGATGGTCTAGCAGAAAGAGCACTAGATTCCGGCCCTGGAGGTCTCGGGTTCATCCCAGATAGAGACAGACACTTTTCCTCGTTCCAGTCCCCTCCAGAACAGCCCCAGGTGCACTCGAACTACTATCAGGAGAGTACGAGGTGTCGTTCCCGCTGGTAAAAAGCGGTCGGGGTGATGAACCTGCCATCCTCCTCATATGAACCTGCCATCCTCCTCATCCTAGTGTCGTGCTGAAAAAAGGCTCCACTCTATCTGCAGTCAGGCCATTCGGCCGGTCACGGGCTTGCACCACATATTTAACTTCAGCTTTACCCTAAACCAGTTACCTTTGTTGCTATGAAAGAACCTTCATAGAAGCTAGGGATCCTGTAATATGCAATCATCAAAAGGTACATCTCACAACACCCAGTAATGCAACAATCGTAAGGCACAAATGTACTATGATGTATTTGCGTCGCTGCAGGAGCGGCCAAGCTTAGTATTGTTGTGTAACTCGTCCAGTGCATTCAGTGATCCCATATACAAGTTGTACATTGTACAAATCTTCAGTAGTAAAACTCGTCCAGTGCATTCAGTGATCCCATATACAAGTTGTACATTGTACAAATCTTCAGTAGTAAAACTATCCGTTGCGTACCATTGTTAACGAGTAACAAAAACGGCTTAAAATATAAACTTGACACAAATTGAGAATTTATCGCAAGGTTTTATGGGACCAAACTGATGAGGTCATTGGTCCCTAAGCTTACGCACTACTGTATCTAACTTAAACTAACTTACTCTAAGAATGCACGTGCTCTGAACTTATCATTCTGAAGAAGGCGTAGCGCCGGTGTCAGCCGTCCTTTTTTCAAAATTTCATGTCGGTCGGTTTCACAACTCATTGAAAATGAAAGCTCAGTAAGGAAGTAATGGTTTATTACTCGAAAGCATTACACCGCTTCTTGTAGAAGGTGGGGCTCTGTCCAGATTCACTGCACACAGGATAACTAACGCAAGAGAAACGTAGAGATGCGGCACCCCAGCTACAGGCCAGCTGTGCCACCGAAGCAGGGAGCAACACGGCTACGACAGCCTGTACCCCATGCAACCGAGCATTTGCAGGCGGCCTGGCATGTGTGTGGTCTGCTCAGCAAGCTGCCTTAGGTTAGGGTTAAGTTTTCGTCCTTTGACTTACTCTCTATTGCTGGTAGGTTAGAAGAAGTAACACAAACGGGTAGCCCCTTCTACCGCAGTGTGCGGGTTACCCTTTCAACCGCAGTGTGCGAATTGCCTAGCCTTAAGATGCAGTGATGACAGCTGATGACGCGATTCATGTCATTCAAGCTGGCTGCCGTGACATCAGCTGATGACGCAGGTACTGTTATTCAAAATTGCGGCTTTTGGCGGGAAGTTTCAATTTTGACGAGAAATTGAATTAGTTGCTTCAACGGGTCACCTGGCATTCCCCCCCACCCCCACCACCTTTCCCGATTTTTTTCAATATGGCTTGTGAAAAACGGCGGTAAATTTGAATTTTGGACGGAATTTAGCTCTAAGTCCTTACTCTCACAGCTGAGGGTAGTTAGTGCGGTGTTGCCATCACCAGAGTGTGCTAGTGGCGCCAATGGCGAGAAACAAGTACCTGAGTTGCCAGTGCTTGCTGAACTGCACGTGAGGAAGGAGCACGTGTTCGATAATCGAGATGAATGTGAGGGATAGAGCAGCTTTCAATAGCTGCATTACATGTACACATTCGAAGGAGGACTGTAGCCAGAGTGGCATATGTGGTATGGAAGAGTGTAGGAGAAAGAAGCAGAAGAATACAGTTCAGCAGATTGCGACAATGCAGAGGGACGGAGCCAAGATGCATGTCGTGGCCGATACATACTCATGCACATGCTCAAACTGTCGAGATATCCAACATGAAGCATTAACTCTCCAAAAAACAGAAGAGGCCGCCAGTTGAGGTCAGTTCACTTCAGTGGAAGCACACTCATGTATTCGATATATACCATTGAAGAGCAGCTGCCCATATCCGTCCTCGTGGCTGTGCGGAATGTGTTCTATCGAGGGGCCGAGCGATGTGGCGCAGTGGTTAGACACTGGACTCGCATTCGGGAGGACGGCGGTTCAATGCCGCGTCCGGCCATCCTGATTTAGGTTTTCCGTGATTTCCCTAAATCGCTCCAGGCAAATGCCGGGATGGTTCCTTTCAAAGGGCACGGCCGACTTCCTTCCCCGTCCTTCCATAATCCGGTGAGACCGATGACCTCGCTGCCTGGTCTCCTTCCCCGAAACAACCAACCAACCTTCTATCGAGGAGCTATTGGTGTCTGACCAGGTGTAGTTTAATAGCCAAGTTCCCTGTAAGCATACAACCGAGGACTGTCCCCATAGCCTCCTACAACTAGAATAGAAGCGAGCATTAATGCCTGAACATATGAAGAGGAAGAATACAGTCCTGCAAATAAATGCTTTGCATCGAGATGCATTAAAGAAGCATTACACAACACATGCAAACATCTGTCTCTGCTGGAACTGTCTGTCATTTCTAAAACCCACACATGAGCTCCCGCCCCACAAGAGACAACTGCCTCCGATCCAGCATGCTGAGAAGCAGCATTAGAGGGTCCTGCATAGTATTAGCCTTCATAGTACGCACCTTCTATTGAGCAACGCACAAGAGACGTTCCAGCATCAGTGCAACAACAGATGGCTAAACCGCGCTGGCGTGGATGTTGTGGATGAGAAGTTACCAAACTCCAGTGCACCGCCACCTTTACTATTCGCCACATGCTGTGTGTTAACGGTTATATTATTGTTGTTATATTATTATACGGTTTGTATTATTTCTCTAGACAAAATGATCCTACATAGAAATTTCATGCACATTTACGCACGTAAATGCACTTTTACACACGTTTACGCTCGCACTTTGTAACAAAACGATCCTACATTGATACATGACATTATCACCAACTTCGAAAAAATCACTTGCTTCTTTTTTAATCGGTGTAACAGCAGTACAGTGTTCGGAAAGTAGCTGGTTCTTATACCCCTCAAAAAAGATATCATGGCAGGATGGATGAAACACCCTTGCCACAAGGACATGGTTTTGTGATGATGATGAAGATCCTGCTTGGAAAAAATTTCGCAACTGCAAATTTGCTGGCACGACAGCAAATATCCTTCAACTTTCCCCACAGAAAGAAATCCGGGGACTTTAGATCCGGTGAACGTGGGGGCCATGATATGGTGCTTCGACGACCAATCCACCTGTCATGATTTTCCGTTGCCCAATAGTGCATATTATGCCGGTTTACGTTACCGCTGTTGGTGACTGACGCTTCGTCGCTAAATAGAACACGTGCAAAAAATCTGTCATAGTCCCGTAATTTCTCTTGTAGTAACAGAGTGGGCGAACTCTGTAGTGCAAAAACATACATCAAGAAGCATATGACTACAGAATATGTTCCGTCCCACTCCTACCAGGACATCTACTGCGACAGTCTAAGGCTGAGTATATTATCAATGTATGATAATGGCACTCGAGGAGTTAAAAGTGTTGAGGGTCAGAGTATTAACATGCGGGCACTCGACTGTTGATAATATTTTCAAACTATACTCCGCGATAATTACTACGATGCAGAGACTAAATAGATGATTCCCATACGTTCAAGCCGTATACAGTGCTATCATTAACTGTCTTCACACATGTAGCACTCACACAGAAGATACAGACCATTGTTTTAGTACCCGTATAAGTGCACTGCCGAAGTCTTGTGCTATTCGCCGATTAGGTGTGGAAAACGCTGAACTCAAATTTACTGACGGAATACCAGACTACTGCAGTGCGCCGATAACATTGCGAGATACAGGTGCAGAATTTGAGGGGTATAAGAACCAGCTACTTTCCGAACACTGTACTGCTGTTACACCGATTAAAAAAGAAGCAAGTGATTTTTTAGAAGTTGGTGATAATGTCATGTATAAATGTAGATCGTGAATAAAAAATATATTTATAATCTCAAATTTGTGTTTGTATTATTTCTCTAGACAAAATGATCCTACATAGAAATTTCATGCACATTTACGCACGTAAATGCACTTTTACACACGTTTACGCTCGCACTTTGTGACAAAACGATCCTACATAAAAGCCTATTGCACGCCAGTACCTAACACAAAAGATATCATGGCAGGATGGATGAAACACCCTTGCCACAAGGACATGGTTTTGTGATGATGATGAAGATCCTGCTTGGAAAAAATTTCGCAACTGCACTTCAAACTTTCGCAAATATCGATCCTAATTACGTAATTAATCACAAAGATCGGTCCTAATTACACAACTACAGGGTGGTCCATTGATTGTGACGGGCCAAATATCACACGAAATAAGCATCAAATGAAAAAACTACAAAGAACGAAACTTGTCTAGCGTGAAGGGGGAAACCAGATGGTGCATTGGTTGGCCCGCTAGATGGCGCTACCATAGGTCAAACGGATATCAACTGTGTTTTTTTAAATACGAACCCCCATTTTTATTACATATTCGTGTAGTACGAAAATAAATATGAAGTTTTAGTTGGACCACTTTTTTCGCTTTGTAATAGATGGCGCTGTAACAGTCACAAACATAGGGCTCACAATTTTAGACGAACAGTTGGTAACAGGTAGGTTTTTTAAATTAAAATAGAGAATGTAGGTACGTTTGAACATTTTATTTCGGTTGTTCCAATGTGATACGTGTACCTTTGTGAACTTATCGTTTCTGAGAACGCATGTTGTTATAGCGTGATTGCCTGTAAAAACCACATTAATTCAATAAATGCTCAGAATTATGTCCGTCAGCCTCAATGCATTTGGCTATACGTGTAACGACATTCCTCTCAACAGCGAGTAGTTCGCCTTCCGTAATGTTCACATATGCATTGACAATGCGCTGACGCATGTTGTCAGGCGTTGTCAGTGGATCACGACAGCAAATATCCTTCAACTTTCCCCACAGAAAGAAATCCGGGGACTTTAGATCCGGTGAACGTGGGGGCCATGGTATGGTGCTTCGACGACCAATCCACCTGTCATGAAATACGCTATTCAATACCGCTTCTACTGCTTCAACCGCACGCGAGATATGTGCCGGACATCCATCATGTTGGAAGTACAAAATGGTTCAAATGGCTCTGAGCATTATGGGACTTAACTTCTGAGGTTATCAGTCCCCTAGAACTTAGAACTACTTAAACCTAACTAACCTAAGGAAATCACACACATCCATGCCCGAGGCAGGATTCGAACCTGCGACCGTAGCGGTCGCGCGGTTCCAGACTGTAGCACCTAGAACCGCTCGGCCACTCTGGCCGGCTTAGGAAGTACATCGCCATTCTGTCATGCAGTGAAACATCTTGTAGTAACATTGGTAGAACATTACGTAGGAAATCAGTATACATTGCATCATTTAAATTGCTATCGATAAAATGAGGGCCAATTATCCCTCCTCCCATAATGCAGCATCATACATTAACCCGCCAAGGTCGCTGATGTTCCACTTGTCGCAGCCATCGTGGATTTTCCGTTGCCCAATAGTGCATATTATGCCGGTTTACGTTACCGCTGTTGGTGAATGACACTTCGTCGCTAAATAGAACACGTGCAAAAACTCTGTCATAGTCCCGTAATTTCTCTTGTGCCCAGTGGCAGAACTGTACACGACCTTCAAAGTCGTCGCCATGCAATTCCTGGTGCATAGAAATATGGTACGGGTGCAGTCGATGTTGAAGTAGCATTCTCAACACCGACGTCTTTCAGATTCCCGATTCTCGCGCAATTTGTCTGCTATTGATGTGCGGATTAGCCGCAACAGCAGCTAAAACACCTACCGATAGATGGACATCATCATTTGTTGCAGGTCGTGGTTGTCGTTTCACATGTGGCTGAACACTTCCTGTTCCCTTAAATAACATAACTATCTGGCGAACGGTCCGGACTCTTGGATGATGTCGTCCAGGATAACGAGCAGCATGCATAGCACATGCCCTTTGGGCATTTTGATCACAATAGCCATACGTCAACACGATATCGACCTTTTCCGCAATTGGTAAACGGTCCATTTTAACAAGGGTAATGTATCACGAAGCAAATATCGTCCGCACTGGCGGAATGTTACGTGATACCACGTTTGTGACTATTACAGTGCCATCTATCACAAAGCGCAAAAAGTGGTCCAACTAAAACTTCATATTTCCTTACGTACTACACGAATATGTAATAAAAAATGGGGGTTCCTATTCAATAATACGCAGTTGATTTCCGTTTGACCTATGGCAGCGCCATCTAGCAGGCCAACTATAGCGCCATCTGGTTTCCCCCTTCAAGCTAGACGAGTTTCGTTCTTTGTAGTTTTTTCGTTTGATACTTATTTCGTGAGATATTTGGCCCAGTCACTATCAATGGACACTCTATCCTTCACATTCAACAAGATGATCAAAGACATGCTCCGTCCTCGCAGGCAGCTCAGCAAGCACTGACAACTCAGGTACTTGTTTCCCGCCGTTGGTGCCACTAGCACACTCTGGTGACGGCAACACCGCACTAACTACCCTTAGCAGTGAGAGTAAGGACTTAGAGCTAAATTTCCTCCAAAATTCAAGTTTACCGCCCATTTTCCACGCACCATATTTCAAAAAGTCGGAAGGGGGGGGGGGGGGGGGCTGGCAGGGGACTGCCAGGTGACTCGTTGAAGAAAATAATTCAATTTACAGACACAATTCCCGCCGAAAACCGCCAACTTGAATAACGGTACCCGCGTCATCAGCTGACGTCACCGCAACTATCGTAAATGACGCCAATCGCGTCCTCATATGACGTCACATACTCGCGTCATCAGCTGTCGTCACTGTCCCTTAAGAGTAGGCAACCCGCACACTGCTCTTGAAGGGGTGGCAACACTCACGTTTGGGATGACTCTTTCCTCTCTCCCCTACTTCTAAACACCCGACTCTACTCGCTGTACTAATTGGGCAGCACATTTAAGCGGCATTTAATGTACATATAATTACAGTGCTAACAATCTGACTTTCTTTGTCGTCAGTTTACCCCCATGCAATCACTCAACGACATCTACCTATGCACAACAGCATCATCAGCAAATGCCTCAGACTGTTACTCGCCCTGCCTGTCAGATCATTTATGAATATAGCTGCCATGCAACATCGTCTAAGTACATTGTTTCATTGTACTTCGTTAACCACATTCGAACCCAGTTTCCGCTATGCAATCCTGCCGTTAGCTCAACAGATTCGTACAAAGCACCATGCTTCCCACTGGCAAGTCCACCACATTTTCTTTTTCGTCACCCGTAGCGCTAGCAACCCAAATCACAGATAACTTACAAAGTTAGTTATTATTGTTATCATCACCATCATCATCAGAAACGACTAATTGTGTCCTTCAGCTTTCAGTCAGTTGGCTACTCATTCTGAATGTAATAACTACGTTTAACATACACAGATGGTCTAGTTTTGTAGTTATTTCTCCTCTATGACAAGTAATTAATTTTCAGTGATCATTACTATTCATGAATAATTCTGACATGTCTGACCAACAACTGTTGTTTTCAGTGTTAAAAATAACTATAACTAATTCTTGGATAGGTATCGTACAAGAAACAGTGCACTGCATAGCATTCTTGGGCACATCAAATCAAAAAGAATTAAAAAATACACCTAGATCAGGAATATAACTCCCAAATTCGAGTCTTCTAATTCTAAACTCTACTTACTGCACTAATTGGGCAGCATATTTAAGCAGCATTGAATGAAGGTACTTGTTGTACGTATAATTAAATTACTAACAAACTTTCTTTCTTTGTCGTCAGTTTACTACCGCAAATAAGCATGGGACGAAATTTCGTTACAGATATTTTTTTTACTGTTATTACGCAAGGATTCGCCATGTAGTGTCAGGTCGCTTGAATTTTTGTTCATTCTGCATGTGGAATCCGTTATACACTATGAGTTAAATAAGGTTCTTTAGTGATAAGTAAAAGTTTTTCAAATTTTCTGGATACGACGGAGAAAAAATGTAATGTTACTTGTCTGCAAATGTGGAGGATGTATGAGAGTTACTTGTTATTTTAAATTTAGCTGTGCTATGCCTCTAACAATACCAGTGCATAAGACATTACAAATGAATTTAGCCATGACTGGTATTGGGATATCATGTCCATCTTCAGACGGCTACGCTTGTTGTACTTCGATGTTATTTTCATCAGCAGCATGTCGTACACTGCCGCAATTTGATCTAGACTTTTCTCTAACTTTGATTTTGTCTCACTCTCTTCGTTATATTTTTCTGGAAGTACCCACATATACAGGGTGGTTCACCTGCCCCTACAGATAGGTTTAATGCAACCTGCAATGCCTTCAAAAACCACATGTGAGATTTACATATTCTCTCACTCACTCGATCAGCCCTATAGAAATTGTCAACAGAATCTTTTTGTAGGAGATTTGATGCACTACTACGATACGTTTTCGCCACAGGCCAAGGTTTTCTAGTTATTCAAGGAAAGCGCGTTTGAAACTCATTGAAAATAATTTTTGAACGTTTTTCTTGAGTAATTCAGAGACTATGGTCTCTAGTGAAAACGTATCTCTGCACAAAATTGAAGTACACTAAATTTCTTACAAAAAGATCCAGTTCATTATGTTATTTTATTTTATTTATTTATTATTTTGTAGGATTAAGTGTTTGTGTCTGCCGAGCGAGAGAATATTAAAATCTCGCATGTGGTATTTGAAGGCGTTTCGGGTTGTGTAAAACCTGTGGATAAGGCAGTTGACTCACCCTGTAATACACACAAACATTGTGTCACAATAATAGCCATAGATTTCCTTATAACATTCTTAGAAGTATTGTACGTCATTGAACCCATTTAAAATGGAAAAAGGGAAGGCAAGTTTCAAAAGAGTGGAAACGTCGTGGAAGAGTGGAAGATTCATTCCGGAGAGCAGCAATTGTCTACACTACCTGCTTAGGTTACGAGAATTCATACGATATAGCTTTTACTTTTGTAGCTCACAAGTAAAGACGCCATGCGAGTGACAGCAGCTCAAGAGGTAACAAGTAGCATCAATGAGAAAAGTGCAGAGGAACTACACTGTGGCCCTCTGTCGTATGTAATTTAGATTAGTATTTGATCATCGGTTACACTGAGGGAACGTGTTAAGACTTTGAATTTGTATAGCAAGACTTCTCTAACGTTTCCAAAAAAATATGTGGAGGTACACACCTACAATATATTGACCATAAAATGCTTGGCCAAATAGGTTCGCCATATTTCGTCAGGGGGACGTTAAGAAGCAATCTTGAGGTCTTTTCTTCAGAAATTACTCGTACATATCTAACACATTAATCTGTGTCTGTTGATTAATATCGTCTCATATAGCGCTATGCTACTGACATGTTGCATATTCAGTTAACCGTTATCATATAATTTCCTACAATACCGTAACACTAAAACACAAAGGGCATATCTCGTACACGGATATTTTATACTATGGAAATGAACAAGCAGTAAAGGAAACGAAAGAAACATTTGGAGTAGGAATTAAATTTCAGGGAGAAAAAAATAAAAACATTGAGATTTGCTGATGACAATGTAGTTCTATCAGAGAGAGCAAAGGTCCTGGAAGAGTAATTGAATTTATAGGACAGGGTCTTGAAAGGAGGATATAAGATGAACATCAAGAAATGCAAAACAACGATAATGGAATGTAGTCGAATTAAATGAGGCGATGCTTAAGGAATTAAATTAGGAAGTGAGAAACTGAAAGTAATAAATGAATTTTACTATTTGGGAAGCAAAATAACCGATGATGTTCGAAGTAGAGAAGATATAAAATGTAGACTGGCTACGGCAAGGAAGGCGTTTCAGAAGAAGAAAAATTTGTTAACATCGAATATAGATTTAACTTTCAGGAGGTGCTCTCTGAAAGCATTTGTATAGAGCGTAGCCATGTATGGATATGAAACATGAGCATTTGAAATGTGAGAAAATAAGCATTTGAAAAGTTATGCTACAACAGAATGCTGGAGATCAGATGGGTAGATCATGTAGTTAGTGAGGAGGTACTGAACAGAATTGGGGAGAAGAGAAATTTGTGGTACAAATTGACTAGAAGAATGGATCGATTGGTAGGACACATTCTGAGGCATTAAGGGATTACCAATGTAGTAATGGAGGGAAGAGTGGGGTGTGGGCGGGGGGTAAAAATCGTAGGTAAACACCAAGAGCTGAATACAGTAACAGATCCAGAAGGATGTAGGTTGCAGTAGCTACACGTAGATGAAGATGAAGATGCTTGCACAGGATAGTGTAGCATGGAGAGCTGCATCAAACCAATTTTTTGACTGAAGACCACAACAACAACATGGAAATGACCAGAGCCTTATGCCGGCCTCGGTCGGAAGTAGCATCACTGCGAAGTTCTGGAGGCCTGTGATGCTACTTTCAGTCTTCTAGACACATGTCGCTCTGAGATCTGTTCGCAAGAAGAATGAAACTTCCAGTAGATACCATCATTCAGAGCATCACACATTGCTATTGAACTTATAAGTACTACAAAAAACCAACAAACGTAATTAATACATTAACACATGTTCTAAACCAACTGTGTTTTATTGTTCTATTTAAGTTGTGTTTCCCAATTTGATTCAATTTAATTATATTCGATACAGCAGAAGATCGTCGTTAATTTTATTATATTTATATAAACTGTAGTTACTAGATGATGGAATAGTAATACATTGCGTAGCTTCTATAGAAATGTAAGAATGGCTCTTTATAATTCTTAATAGGAACAATGTTGTTCCATAGACACGTATCCCTGACGTGATCTCACAGCGCTTGCCTCCAGTTATACGAACATATGTGCTGCTTGGTACAAACGTGAAATAACACCGAGTGTCTGGTAAATGTAATGTCAACAGACGCTCATGTTTTAGTTCATGGAAGTGTAAATGTGCAATTCTGTGGTATAAAATATACCAATATACAAACTACAGAATTAACTACGACTTCATGAATTGACAAAAAATTAAGTATTTTGGTACTTCGCTTTTCATTGTCAGACAGAATTACAGATGTTTCGTAGATATCTGTGAAGTTGTTATTTGCTTTTAGCAATACTTTCTGGCTTTGTTTTTCATTCTGTTGCATTTGGATAATCCCTTTAATCATCGGTTAGAGACTGCGCCTCAATCAAGACAGTTTCTTTACAACAGGATGTCATGGAAGGAAAAAAGAAGGAGTGCTATTATTAGGATTTCAACATCGTCTTGGGTTAGCTGTTGCCCTCCTTAAAGAATCTTTCTGTAATATGACTGGCCGGCCGGAGCGGCCGAGCGGTTGTAGGCGCTACAGTCTGGAACCGCGCCACCACTACGATCGCAGGTTCAAATCCTGCCTCGGGCATGGATGTGTGTGATGTCCTTAGGTTAGTTAGGTTTAAGTAGTTCTAAGTTATAGGGGACTGAAAACCTTAGAAGTTAAGTCCCATATTGCCCAGAGCCATTTGAACCATTTGTTTGTAATATGATTTAGCTAAGACCACTGTCAGAATACTGTACACTGAAAAATTTTGCTTTGCACTTGCCTTTTGACCAGTTGCTGGAAAGATAATTAGGAACTCTAATCCAGCTGTGCTGAAATGAAACATAGAGACAATAGGCGGTGATTTTGCAGGAAAATCCATCCGTTCTCTCACTTGGAATTACACAAAGCACGAACTACCTTTACCAGAACTTCAAGACGGAATAGTTCTCAACAATTAACCAAACACAAAGCGCAAAATTACATGAACATTCCAATGCGTAGTCGGGAAGAGGGAGGGGCAGGGTTAACATCTGGTAGAAGTCGAGATCATTACAGACACATAATACGGCCGGAATGGAGAAGAGATAGTAAGTAAATCAGAAAAACCCTTGTTTAAAAAACAAGTCCTGCATTGTTGTTGTTGTTGTGTTCTTCAGTCCTGAGACTGGTTTGATGCAGCTCTCCATGCTACTCTATCCTGTGCAAGCTTCTTCATCTCCCCGTAACTACTGCAACCTACATCCTTCTGAATCTGCTTGATGTATTCATCTCTTGATATCCCTCTACGATTTTCACCCTCCACGCTGCCCTCCAATACTAAATTGGTGATCCCTTGATGCCTCAGAACATGTCCTACCAACCGATCCCTTCTTCTAGTCAAGTTGTGCAACGAACTTCTCTTCTCCCCAGTCCTATTCAATACCTCATCATTAGTTATATGATCTACCCATCTAATCTTCAGCATTCTTCTGTAGCACCACATTTCGAAAGCTTCTATTCCATTCTTGTCCAAACTATTTATCGTCCGTGTTTCACTTCCATACATGGCTACACTCCATACAAATACTTTCAGAAATGACTTCCTGACACTTGAATCTATACTCGATGTTAACAAATTTCTCTTCTTCAGAAACGCTTTACTTGCCATTGCCAGTCTACATTTTATATCCTCTCTACTTCGACCATCATCAGTTATTTAGCTCCCCAGATAGCAAAACTCCTTTACTACTTTAAGTGTCTCATTTCATAATCTAATTCCCCCAGTATCACCCGACTTAATTCCTGCATTATCTGGAGTGATTTATGGATAACCTCATTCAGGATTGTCAAACGGGTACGAGACAAATTCGTTAACTGCCGCGTGTCTATTGTCGGAGCTTTTATACCCTTACGAGATAAGACAGAGAGGCGTCGCAGTTAATCTGTGGTGCTCAGTGAAAGAGTAAGAGGGAGGAAAATAGCCGGGCAGCGCTCAGCCGTTCACTTGGTAGCCACGGCGATAGATTATCCGTGCGGGATCGCGGCAGTGCGTTAATTACCAGACGCTCTCGTTAATATTCAGCCGAGTGGAGGCCGAGTTGAGGGTAAGGGATGGCGCCTCGGCCGCCGGACGCCCAAAATTGCCGAGCCCGCGTCCACTCGTCCCTATGCTAAGCTCGCCACCGCTAATGATATATCGGCGGGCAGCCGGCCGGCTCGTAAATCTGGCGCCAGCCAGATAAGCAGGCGGCTGGCAACAAGTAGGCAAACAACTTGCTTATCGCTCGCGCAACAATTATCGCGGCGCGCTCTGCATTATGCATCAGGACGGCGCGGCGTGGCCTGCACTTCGGCAATCACTTAGGCCGCCCGCGCAACTTGCCCGCATTGCGTGCTGCGCCGCGCTGAGCTGCGTCCACTCCGGAGCGCAGGCCCATTAAGTCGCGCTCCCAAACTTAGAACGCAGCACTGTGAGAGGCTATCTATCCTGCTACCAGTCACCCGTTCTAGCCAGTAGATTTTATTAGCTCTCCTCCACACCTCACCAACAACGCGGTGAGGTAGAGTTGTTCCGATAATTTATGTCTACCGTATTCGAAAGCTCCATGCACACTTCTTGACTACAAACTATATATTTTATTCTTTTTACTTTAATTCTTTTTAAATTATGGGTTTCGGTTGAACATGAACAATCGTCAGACTTCTAGGGAACAATACTGTACGAAATACAACATTCTTATATTATCATAGGACAATCAAACGTCAACTGTACCAGCAGGAATCTGATCGCATCGGCTACAGGGGCAATCTGTCCAACTTATAGACAATAAATTTACATGCTACGCCACAAGATACTGGGTGCAGTCCATTAATATAGCCTTCAAGGTTTCTACCAACAGGTGTCACATTTGAATAGAAGATATATACCCACACTGAATTAATAATAATTTTTTATTTCTTGAGAATACTGTTCTCGGAAGTACTTAATCAGAAGATGTGGTTTGTCAAGGTTAAAAAGCTTTATAAACATCACTAAAATTTTTGGAAATTTAAACAGTTGATGGCTTACGTATCCATGGCGTTACTGGAGGCCTATATTCCTTGCAGCATGCTTCCTTATGGGGCCGTTGCTTTCGTGTGGATATATATTAAGTTGGTGCATAATTTCAACGTGTTTTCGTCTTGCATGTTGGTATCCGGTTGCTATGGGTTTATTCATCTATTGCTAGTTTTTATTTGTAGTTCACTGTTGGCCGAGCGGTCTGAGGCGCTGCAGTCATGGACTGTGCGGCTGGTCCCGGCGGAGGTTTGAGTCCTCCCTCTGGCGTGGGTGTGTGTGTTTGCCCTTAGGATAATTTAGGTTAAGTAGTGTGTAAGCTTAGGGACTGATGACCTTAGCAGTTAAGTCCCATAAGATTTCACACACATTATTATTAGTTCACTGTTGCTATGTCAGTTTACATATTGTCATTTCGTCATCTGGAGATGGTGAGTGGAGCTGTGGACGCTAGAAAATGGAGTTCCAAGCGGATAAATCGGAAAAATTTTGACACATTGTTCTGTTTGAGTTCAATAGAGGGATGACAGCAGCAGAGGCAAGAGGAACATTTGCATCGTGTATGGAGATAATGTCACTGGACAGAAGGCAGCAAGAAAACGGTTTTCTCTTTATAAGGAGGATCGTTTTACATTAATGACTATCCAGGTTCAGTAAGAATTTCGGGGTTCGATGAAGATCGTTTAAACGCGTTAAACGGCAATGATCCATGTCAGTGTTTTCGAGAACGGGCAAATGTGATGAACTGTTATCATTCCACCATTTTGTGATATTTGCATGCAATGGGGAAGGGTCAAAAATCGGGTCTATGAGAACCGCATTCTATAAACCAAAATTACAAAAATCAGCGGGTGGCCATTTGTGTAGTGCTGTTTGCTTTTCATCAATTGGCTCGTGAACAACATCGACAGTTCCTAATCTGCATCGTTACTCGTGACTAGAAACGGTGACTTTGTGCTAACATAAGAAAAATAATTGAATTGTTGAGCCCAAACAAAACAGCAACACCGCGTACAAAAGGTAATAGTATGCATATGGTGTAACAGCAACGGTGAGATGTGTAGGAATTACTTCCCCGATGTGCAAGCATCACTGCTGACATTTACTGTCAACAACTACGGAGTTTTGCAGACGCAATGCAATAATACTACCAGGAAGATTGCATAAACTGGTGCTACTCTACGATAACGCTCTCCAGCTTTCTGCTAGACTGACGAAAACACTATGCGGGAGTTGAGAAGTTATTCCCCACCCACTTTATTAACCATATCTTGCACCCTCAGATTTTCACCTTTTTCTATCTATCGAACAGCCTTCAAGGAACTCCCGTTCCGCAATCGAAAAGTTACCACAGTGGTGGCAGATTGTTGTAAATAGTGAAGGAGAATATATTATTGATGACTGCGTCTCTGTTATGTGTATCTGTTCAATCTATTAGATTTATGAAAAAACGTTTATAACTTATACACCGACCCAACAACTCTGTTTTATTCAAATTTGACAAAAGCGCTAGTCGCCATCTGTTAGCAGTAGCCTTGTGGTTTATTTTAATAACATGGAGTCTACCAAATAAATATTTTATCTTGTGATGTGGAACGTAAATTTTGCTAATAAGTTGAATGGGTTGCTCATGTAACCAAGATAGGTCCGGTGCATCTGCTGTCTGATGGTGGTATGGTATAATAACATCGTTGTATTTAGTGGAGTAATTAAGTTACTGCTGTCTATAGATCTGAGGATGCTTCTTGTTGAACCTAAACAGCGTATTTTTTATCAAATTCAAGCGATCTAGATGTTCAATAAAAAATTCACGTGCTTCCGGATTTTTCCAAGAACATTATGTCATTTTTGCCTCTTGATTCTGTAGACTTAGGGATATAGAGAATTCTTTTATTTGTTTCCCTGCTTTCAATACGGCGAAGAGCACTGTTGGAAACGCGGTTAATAGTTCATCTTAAAGACAATGGAATCATCAATGACACTCGTGGACCAGCACACTTTGCTATTCAGCTGCGTGAGTTCCTTGATGAACATTTTTGAAGTTGCAGACAGCGCATTATGGCAATAACAAAGGCTGATGTGTCTCTACGTCGGTACAAAACAAATGAAAAATTGCATAAAAGTGTTGAGGCAGCCTTTCTTGAGGTGCTCTTTGCCATATGTCAAGCAGCAGGTAGACTTGCATAGATCTCTGTGTAACGCAGATTGGTGCGCATACAAATCCACTGGATACATGGTTTTTGTGTGTATATACTCCAGTATACAATCACTGTTTTGACTTAGAGGCGAAACTCGCGGTGAGGCACTGGACGCGCATTCTGGAGGATGTCAGTTCAAATCCGCGTCTGTCCATCCAGATTTAGGTTTACTACGATTTCCTTAAATTGCCCTATGCAAATGCCGGGGTGGTGCCTTTCAAAGAGCACAACCGATTTCCTTCCACATCCCTGAAACATTCCCAGCTTGTCCTCCGTCTTCAGTCACATATATATCGATGAGACGTTACATTCTTTTCTTCCTCTTTTCCGGAGCAGGACGCATTCCTCTCCTGAGTGCTGGACGAGTCCGCCTCGTTGTTCCGAATGGGTAGCCACTACAGTTGCTGGCGCCAGTTACTGTCTCGTTATTATGTAGCATGGCACCGAAGTCTCTGCTCACCGTAGATGAACGGAAGTCTCTTCATAATTAGATGCGATTAAATGTAAAGCAATTAAATTTATATAAGAAGGGGAGAAAGAGGAAGAAAAATCTCATTAAAAGTATGCTTCAGAGAGTTGCAGGAACCGCTGTCTATGTTCATTTTAACTGAAAACATTGAAATATCTCGAAAACTACATACTTGATTATAAATAGCTATAATTCCAATTTGTTTGTTTCGGATGGGAACATCCAACGACACCACATTCGACCCGCCACCACACCCCGTGCGTGTGTTGCGGGTGGTAGCTTTGAAATCTTCAATGGGAGCCCACGTTTTTTATTGCAGATTACCATTCTACACTAAAATCTACATACGTTTTGTCTGAAGCATTTTCTTCGTTTCGCCACAGATGACACTGTAATCGTAGGAATAGAAATGGATAGATAATCGTAATTTACGACATGCTACTCAATGGCCCTTGAATATGCACCTCCATGCTGCGAGCGTAGGACAGTCCAGTATTTCGTAACTTCTAATTGTAAACCCCATCACAACGTTCTATATCGGGACTAACAGACGCGCCACCGTGGCCATGTAGCGAACTACGAAGTATTATAAAAGACAGTGCACTGCGACCAGAGCTCACTTATCATGTAGACGTAGAACAGATAGCGGCTGTTAACGTTAAAATACTTGCGCAATGTCTGAACACCTACATATCATTTGGAAAACAGATGTGCAAGTGGACGATGAATGTTGCAGCCACAGAAGGAAAAACTAAATGATCTTTTTTTGCAGAGAATGTAGGAGAAATATTGAAGCTGCTGCTGCCTTGTATGCCTAGCATTTTCCAGAGAAAGCTCGCTCTCGTTTGTTCTTTTAACAGGTTGTGAACGCCTTCATGTCTGATGGCAGCGTACAGACCGGCAAAAGGAAATGAAGCAAACGTGTTACATGAGAAGCTAACAAAATAACTGTACGAGGGGCAGTGCCCCACAGCTCACGGATAAGCGCCCGGCAATTACACCGCGATTCTCGTACGTCCGTAGGTAGTATTGTCACAAAACTGCATTCTCATAAGTGTCATCCGCATCACGTGTAGCTGCATCAAGAACTTCATGCCGCCGATTTCAATAACCGGGTAGTGTTTTGTGAACGGGCGCGTCAACAAATGCAAACGTCTCCCACGTTCTTTTCCGAAGTGCAGTTTTTGGATGATTCTACATTCACAAATGATGATAGTGTTAACCGGTATAACATGCACTACTGGAGTAGACAATCCCCACTAGTTACTGCAAGTTGACCATCAACGTCCTCGGTCGGTTGGCGTATGGTGTAGCATCAAGGGGAACAAACTCATTCGTCCGTATTTCATCGACGGCACGTTGAATGGACGCAAATATCGTCACGAACTGCTGGTACTACCGCATGATGCTGTCCTGGACGTTCAACAACGTATGTGGTATTAGCATGGCGGTTTCCCAGTGCATTAAGCGGTTGAAGTATGGGAGGTATTAGCCGTGTTTACACTTTCCGGTGTATCGGCAGAGGTGACCCTACTAATTGCTCGCTAGGTCGCTTGGATATTCAAGGACTACTGAGCAACGTAAATTACGATTGTGTACCAATTTTCATTCCTCTGATTACAGCGCCATTTTTGGTGAAATGAATAAAGTGCTTCAAGCAAAACATATGTACATTTTGATGTAGACTCGTAATCTGCAATAAAAAAACAGGGATTCCCATAGAATATTTCAAAGTTGGCTCCACATACCCACGCACGGGAGGGGTGGTGGTCGAGTGTGGTGTCACTGGATGACCTTCTACAAGACAAACAAATTGGAATTACAATTTTTTCCAGATATTTCAATGTATTCACTTACATAAACACCATGTATATGTATGTATACTGGTTGCACTTGTTTTCCTTTGGTGATTTTATCCGTATGTCTTTATTTCTTTCTTGTACTTCAATGCGACTATTAAAGTCTATATATGTTGAATTATTGTTCGTACTGACATAACCTGTTCATAAGATCATTTCCGGTATCGCTAACTGTAGATTATAAGTTATGTGCGATAGACTTTAGTCCATAGCCTTCTGTTTTCGAATTGCACCTCGTCTACCTCACGGTGGATGTTTCATAGTGGAGCCAACAACGCCACTACTGCTGCTCCCCCCTAATGACCATCTAGGCAGGTACAGGGCGAAACATTTCGTGCGGTCTGTTGGGAGTCCCAGAATACACTGTGGAGCACGCTACAGATTACTCGGTCGTAACTTCCTTGTCTCCTGTTCCGTTCCAAGAATAGCTGATTCCACTGTGCTCTTTACAAATCTAAGGTAAAGAAGGTGGTAGAAATCATTTCATTGGTAGGCTCCTGGTAAAATGCTACGAATCTACAGAGTAGCTTAGTTAAAACACTTTCGTTTATCACATCGTTCAAAATTGCTGTAGTGTATGGGATCGATACCACATAGCACTGACATGTGATACTGAAACCATACAAAGAAGGGAAGCACGAATGGCCACAACTTACTTTGACTCATAGGAAAGCGACAAGGAAATGCTGAAAAATCGGAATTTGTAAACGGGTGCCTGTTTATAAAGTTTCTAGAGACAGCATTAAACGAGGAATCTAGAATTATGCAAGAATTCCGTATATTGCTCCCAGAGGGATCGCGAGGACACGATTGGACTCATTAGAGCAGTGACATAGGCGTCTGAAGAGTCATTCCTCAGCGCTACATGCCTGAGTGGAACGAAAGAAACCCTAATAACCGCCACAGTGATAAGTTACGCTCTGCCATGTATTTCACATCCGTTTGCAGAACATGTGTATACAAGGGAGATGCAGATGTAAATGATTGCCTGGAATGTAGGCAGCCCGCACAACCGTATTACACGGTAGCAGTTTGTGGACTCAAACTGAGAATCTATTGTAGTTCATTCATACAACGTAGGTTTTCACGGCCGGCGTCTTCTTTAGTGAAAACTCCCGGCCTCTCAGCACGTAAGTTTCAACTGAAAGATCTGGTTGATGTTTTGATCCAGTGTCTTTTCTTCTACTGAATGATGCATTGGAAGTGGCAAAAGAATAAGCTGACTCTTCCAATTTTTATTCTATCTGGAATATAACGACTTTAGATTAATACAACATGAGCATCGACGATGTACAGTTCTTATATTGCACTTTACTTCACCACATGTGAGATTCATAATTCGCATTTTCTAGCATCCCCATTCTGTGATGCATTTAATGAAGAAATAGGTGCTGTGTAAACTATCATCTAAGTGTAAACAGACATACAACCTTGCCGCTAGGTGATATGGAAGCAAACAATTACTGAACTGGCGCTCTTTCTCACAACAAATTCTCAACCTTCTAAGTCTGTTTATATTAGTGACCATTACCGAACCCAATACCCGACACCAGTCGCAGGCTCCCAGCTAATGGCTTCCAAGAATATACATAAATATAATCAAATATTTCGAGCAATTATTGAGTTAATTTAAAAATTTAAAATTATGTTTTCAGTAAGCGGTGCAGTCTTATATGAAAAGTTTAATGCAAGAAGTATTACATGCAGAAACTCTTGAGTTTGCCTTAGGTAGTGTAACTGACAGCTCACAAATGCAAAGATTTTATGCAACCAGTGTTTAGAATGAGAGCACTTAATGACTTCCAGCAAAACTTTACACCTTATTTTAAAGCCTTACAGAACATTTTCTCGCTGACATCCCACACAAAATTACGAAAGGAAAAAAGTTTATCTCTTGCTACATTGTTGCTGTTCATGCTGTAAAACGTCAGCAACAGACATGATGTTTTATCAGTATGTCAAATTCTCCGACGATTCGGCCATTGCCACAGTGGTTAAAGCGTTAGAGAATTTTACATACTGACAGTGCAATCACATACACTAAAGAATTTTATTGACAACTAGCTGACTACTCGATTAAGTATTTATTCCAGTCATCTGTTAGTTCATCTCCTGCTCCCCCCCTCTCTGTCCATCTCCTCCTCCTCCCCCTCTCTCTGTCCATCTCCTGCCCCCTCCCCTCTGAACATCTGCTCCACCTCCTCTCCCTGCCCACCTCCTGCACGCACCACTCGCTGCCCATCTCCTCCAAGCGTCCCCCTACTCATTTTTGTCCTGCCCTTCTCCCTGTCCATTTTTCTCTTCCCCTCCTCCCTGTCCATCTGCTTCCCCATCTCTATCCACCTGCTCCCCTCTGTCCTCTCTCTTCTGCCACTCTAAGTCCAGTCCCTCCTCCCCTTTCTTGTTGTCCATTCACTCCCCACCGTAAATCTCCTCTTCTTGCTCTCTCTGTCCTTTTCTCTCTCCTCTCTCTCTCTCTGTCTATCTCCTCCCCCTCCCCCCACTGCTGTTGGTCTCCTTCTTTCTCTTCCACCTCGTCCTCTTTCCCTTCTCTATACATCACCTCTCCTCTCTCTGCATCTCTGTGCATCTCCTTCTCCTCCTCACCCTAGCTTTGTCTTCCTCCCCCTATCTCTGTCTACCTCCTCTACTTTCCTTTCTCGATCCATCTCCTCCTCTTCCTGCTCTCTGTCAATCTACTCCTCTTTCTTTTATCTGTCCATTTAACCTTCTCCCTCTCTCTGCCCATGCATTCCTCCCCTCCTTACCTATCTCCACCTTCCCCCTCTCTATGTGCCCATCTTCTCCACCCCTCCTCTCTTTGTTAGTTACCACCTGCGACCCGATACGAGGCTGCTTGTTCTTACCCGCCACAATATTTCTTTCTAGATAGTAAGTAACATGTATACCAAATGTGGTCGAAACTGATCCAGGAGTTTAAGCGGAGCTTTCTACCTGTGGCTTTGCAAACATTCACACATTTAAGATATATTTCACATGTATTTTAGGTATTTCACACATATTTGTATACATATCTCGCCTGTATCTATAACGAATTTCGATTTCACCGACATCAGTGTTTATGACGTTACATTTCCTCAGTCATGTCACACAATCATATAACATTGCAGACACATCCATTTATATATGTGGATACTGTCTGCGAAATTTTTGCGAATAGAGTAAGTAGTAAGGAAATAATAAATTAAAACACCTTGCATGATGCAGCAGTATTTCACTAACCTCAGTATTTCACGTCGTACTTCTTGAACTATGTGTCGTAGAATGATACAATTTTGCTGGCACATTCAATGCAGTTTTACTGCATAAACAGCGAAAATGCAGTAAGCGATAAATATTTTTTCTTTTATCATTTTGTGGCGGTTGTGAGCGAGAAATTGTTTGGTAAAGGTTTGAAATTAAGTGTACGTTTATTGCAGTTTGTTAAGTGGTTTCATTCTGAAGTACTGGATGAGTATAGGGTGGCTATTTGCGCGTACTGAACTACAGTGCTTTTTCACCCCCACCCCTTCGTTAGGTAGATGGTTCGTATCTCCATAGTGACTTTCTCCAGGAATAAGTTATATGTGTACCAAGTTTGATTGAAATTGGTCCAGTAGTTTAGGAGATGTGGAACATACGTACATATATACATACATTTTTATAATATGTATGGATGATAAGTTATATTTGTACCAAGTTTGTTTGAAATCGGTAAGGCAGTTTAGGAGATCGCACCTATGAACCATAGACCTTGCCATTGGTGGGGAGGCTTCCGTGCCTCAGCTATACAGATAGCCGTACCATAAGTGCAACCACAACGAAGGGGTATCTGTTAAGAGGCCAGACAAACATGTGGTTCCTGAAGAGGGGCAGCAGCCTTTTCAGTAGTTGCAGGGGCAACAGTCTCGATGATTGACTGATTTGGTCTTGTAACACTAACCAAAACGGCCTTGCTGTGCTGGTACTGCGAACGGCTGAAAGCAAGGGGAAACTGCAGCCGTAATTTTTCCCGAGGGCACGTATGGTTCAAATGGCTCTGAGCACTATGGGAATTAACTTCTGAGGTCACCAGTCGACTATAACTTAGAACTACTTAAACCTAAGTAACCTAAGGACATCACACACACCCATGCCCGAGGCAGGATTCGAACCTGCGACCATAGACTACAGCGGCTAGAACCGCTAGGCCACCCCGGCTGGCGAGGGCATGTAGCTTTACTATATGGTTAAATGATGATGGTGTCCTCTTGGGTAAAATATTCCGGAGGTAAAATAGTCCCCCATTCGGATCTCTGGGCGGGGACTACTCAAGAGGACGTCGTTATTTGGAGAAAGAAAACTGGCGTTCTACGGATCGGAGCGTGGAATGTCAGATCCCTTAATCGGACAGGTAGGTTACAAAATTTAAAAAGGAAAATGGATAGGTTAAAGTTAGATATAGTGGGAATTAGTGAAGTTCGGTGGCAGGAGGAACAACACTTTTGGTCAGGTGAATATAGGATTATAAATACAAAATCAATTAGGCGTAATGCTGGAGTAGGTTTAATAATGAATAAAAAATAGGAGTGCGGGTAAGCTACTAGAAACAGCATAGTGAACGCATTATTGTGGCCAAGGTAGACATGAAGCCCACGCCTACTACAGTGGTACAAGTTTATATCCCAACTAGCTCTGCAGACGATGAAGAAATTGATGAAATGTATGATGAAATAAAAGAAATTATTCAGGTAGTGAAGGGAGACGAAAATTCAAGAGTAGGAAAAGGGACAGAAGGAAACATAGTAGGTGAATATGGAATGCGGGTAAGAAATGAAAGAGGAAGCCATCTGGTAGAATTTTGCACAGAGCATAACTTAATCATAGCTAACACTTGGTTCAAGAATCATAAAAGATGGACGTATTCATGGAAGAAGCCTGGACATACTGACAGGTTTCAGATAGATTATATAATGGTGAGACAGAGATTTAGGAACCAGGTCTTAAATTGTAAGACATTTTCAGGGGCAGATGTGGATTCTGACCACAATCTATTGGTTATGACCTGCAGATTAAAACTGAAGAAACTGCAAAAAGGTGGGAATTTAAGGAGATGGGACCTGGATGAACTGACTAAACCAGAGGATGTACAGAGTTTCAGGGAGAGCATAAGGGAACAACTGTCACGAATGGGGGAAAGAAATACAGTAGAAGAAGAATGGGTAGCTCTGAGGGATGAAGTAGTGAAGGCAGCAGAGGGATAGTAGAAATCCTTGGGTAACAGAAGAAATATTGAATTTAATTGATAAATGGAGAAAATATAAAAATGCGGTAAATGAAGCAGGCAAAAAGGAATACAAACATCTCAAAAATGAGATCGACAGGAAGTGCAAAATGGCTAAGCAGGGATGGTTAGAGGACAAATGTAAGGCTGTAGAGGCTTATCTCACTAGGGGTAAGATAGATACAGCCTACAGGAAAATTAAAGAGACCTTTGGAGAAAAAAGAACCACTTGTATGAATATCAAGAGCTCAGATGGAAACCCAGTTCTAAGCAAAGAAGGGAAAGCAGAAAGGTGCAAAAAGTATATAGAGGGTCTACACAAGTGCGATGTACTTGAGGACAATATTGTGGAAATGGAAGAGGATGTAGATGAAGATGAAATGTGAGATACGATACTGCGTGAAGAGTTTGACAGAGCACTGAAATACCTGAGTCGAAACAAGGACCCGGGAGTAGACAACATTCCATTAGAACTACTGACGGCCTTGGGAGAGCCAGTCCTGACAGAACTCTACCATCTGGTGAGCAAGATGTATGAAGCAGGTGAAATACCCTCAGACTTCAAGAAGAATATAATAATTCCAATTCCAAAGAAAGCAGGTGTTGATAGATGTGAAAATTACCGAACTATCAGTTAAATAAGTCAAAGCTGCAAGATAATAACGCGAATTCCTTACAGACGAATGGAAAAACTGGTAGAAGCCGACCTCTGGGAAGATCAGTTTGGATTCCGTAGAAATATTGGAACATGTGAGGCAATACTGACTCTACGACTTATGTTAGATGAAAGATTAAGGAAAGGCAAACCTACGTTTCTAGCATTTGTAGACTTAGAGAAAGCTTTTGACAATGTTGAGTGGAATGTATTCTCTTTCAAATTCTTAAAGTGGCAGGGGTACAATACAGGGAGCGAAAGGCTATTTACAATTTGTACAGAAACCAGATGGCAGTTATAAGAGTCGAGGGGCATGAAAGGGAAGCAGCGGTTGGGAAGGGAGTGAGACAGGGTTGTAGCCTCTCCCCGATTTTATTCAATCTGTATATTGAGCAAGCAGTAAAGGAAACAAAATAAAAATTCGGAGTAGCTGTTACAATCCATGGAGAAGAAATAAAAACTTTGAGGTTCACCGACGACATTGTAATTCTGTCAGAGACAGCAGACAGCAAAAGACTTGGAAGAGGAGTTGAAAGGCCAGTGTGGTGAAACAAGGATATAAGATGAACATCAACAAAAGCAAGACGAGGATAATGGAATGTAGTCGAATTAAGTCGGGTGATGCTGAGGGAATCAGATTAAGAAATTAGACACTTAAAGTAGTAAAGGAGTTTTGCTATTTTCGGAGCAAAATAACTGATGATGGTCGAAGTAGAGAGGATATAAAATGTAGACTGGCAATGGCAAGGAAAGCGTTTCTGAAGAAGAGAAATTTGTTAACATCGAGAATAGATTTAAGTGTCAGGAAGTCGTTTCTGAAAGTATTTGTATGTAGTGTAGCCATGTACGGAAGTGAAACATGGACGATTAATAGTTTGGACAAGAAGAGAATAGAAGCTTTCGAAATGTGGTGCTACAGAAGAATGCTGAAGATTAGATGGATAGATCACACAACTAATGAGGAGGTATTGAATAGAATTGGGGGAAGAGGAGTTTGTGGCACAACTTGACAAGAAGAAGGGACCGGATGTTAGGACATGTTCAAAATGGTTCAAATGGCTCTGAGCACTATGGGACTCAACTGCTGTGGTCATCAGTCCCCTAGAACTCAGAACTACTGAAACCTAACCAACCTAAGGACACCACACACATCCATGCCCGAGGCAGGATTCGAACCTGCGACCGTAGCAGTCGCACGGTTCCGGACTGCGCGCCTAGAACCGCGAGACCACCGCGGCCGGCTTAGGACATGTTCTGAGGCATCAAGGGATCAGAAATTTAGCATTGGAGGGCGGCGTGGAGGGTAAAAATCGTAGAGGGAGACCAAGAGATGAATACACTAAGCAGATTCAGAAGGATGTAGGTTGCAGGAAGTACTGGGAGATGAAGAAGGTTGCACAGGATAGAGTAGTGTCGAGAGCTGCATCAAACCAGTCTCAGCACTGAAGACCACAACAACAACAACAGTTTAGGAGATGTGGAATATACGTACATATATACATACATTTTTATAATATGTATGGATGACAACGGCAGTGGAAGCCTATGATTACACGGCGTTTTAATGTATTGCTTCTTTACTGTCGACCCTATTTGCAACACTGTTTGCAGCCAGTATCCACGGATAACACTGTATGTCCCTGTAAAATTACATCTTTTTACAGCACATAGTTTAGGAAATATGACCTCATAGACATTAAGATGCGTAAACAAACAGCTTTTGCTTAAAATGGCGCGTAATGATACTTCATCATCCGGCATGACGTTTTAATTTAAAATGTCTTTACTACTAATTCTATTCGCAACACACTTTTCATAAAATATTTACATATATCACTGACTGTACCTGTGAAATTATATCATCATACGACTCACAGTTCAGGAGATATGATGTCATAGACATTACTTAAGAAGACCTGGACGTCATGGTCTGTAGTTTTTATTAGTATTTCGAAATGTAATAACTCGAGAACTTTTATAGGTAGTGGAATTAAACTTATACCACATAATTTGTATAGTGTGACCTCTATGTGAAAAATTGAAAAACTATAGTACATCATGGAGTAAATATCGATTTTTATCCTATGCAATCCAGTTTCTGATTTTGAATATTTTTAAAAAGATTTTTTTAGAAGTCAATTTTTTCTCCTAATATTTTAAGAACATATGACACGCTCCAGCTTAAAATATCTAATGTATTGTTGAATAATGTGGTTCACCTTGTAAGCAAGCACTATTATATTATCAGTACAAAATTTTGTTTCTGCAGATGTGATAATGGTACCTAACTATACAAAAATGCTGATTACGAGAAATTGAAACTGAAGATTTGCATGTCGTTTCCTTCTCAATGATAACATGTTGCATCACTCCAAATCCGTAATCTTGATGATTCTGAGTGTCGTTTTCATCTTCTTTAGTTTTTATGTATTTTCCTTGTTAGTTTGGCCTCGTTTGTAATGCTTTCAGCAGGTGCTGCAGCTATAGCGAAACATTGCCTATCCACTACTAGTAGCCCACTTACATGTTGTCACCAGTTTTGATGCCTAGTCTGATAATGGTTTTTGCTCCAACATTAAAACATATTATGGCGTTCATCACACAAATCTGAAAAGCTGACTTGCGAAGAAAAAAAAAAGCTTTGGCCAGCGTTCCCAACTATTGAAACTATCTTTCGAATTCTGTGCTTCGCTATGTAAATAATTTTTCTTGGAGTTTAGAATCTGAATGATCTCTATATATTGGCTTTAGTTCTATCATACCAGTTTCTGAAATGGAGTGTGCATTTGTATGTTTTTGTCCATTCGCTTCACATCTATTATAATTGCGCAATGAAATGTTATCTTTTGGCCAGAGGGAATATTGTGGATACTCATCAGTGGATATTGTGTGAAGAAGAGTTGTCCAAATTGCTTTTCTCATCTCACTGACATTTTCTCTGTTTCTCCTGATGTCTAGACCATAATATTCTGTGAGGTTTTCCACTTCTGATTTGGTGAGTCTGCCTTGTCCACCAATTGCTTTGTCATCACAATGGTTTTTTTTCCTTTTTTTCCTGTCATATTCTTGCAGTGTTTCCTAAGTATTGACCACATTCCCTTCTGCACATGTCCTATACATTCTTTGTTTTTAATATGGTTTCGCGGCACAACACTACTGAAGCCTTTAGAGTCACCGTCAACAAGGTATTGAGTGTAAAGCACTACCAATTGATGTACTAAAAATGGAGGCTGCCCACCACCGAAACCATGAAATTTTTTGCCACATTTGTGTTCGTTTACATTATTGACACAACCTTGAGAGCCCAGTACCTTGTCTATATCTACAGAAGTGTTACAGGAAATGTCATTGATAATTCGTTACTTAAGACATTTGACATTCCACTACAATTCCGATTTTCTCTTGTTTATGGCCTCACTAAACGTAAAGGATTTTTCACTCTTACAATATTTACATTTAGCAACAGACAAAAGCATTTCTGAAAGCCTGCACTTACTACTTAAAATGTAACCATTATTTTCACTGTTTACAACACCAACACCTTGTTCATTTTCGATAAGCTCTTTCGACTCTCGTTTTGAAGCACTGCCTGGCGAAACTTTTAGCTTAACCTCACTCCACTGTGGCGTAAAAAGTCTTCATTTTTACTATATCCAACAACACGCTAGTATTGATTACCATAAAATTTACGACTGCAATTAAACTTCTTCGTTTTTGGCATTGTACGGTGTAAAATGGTTTAAATGTGCAGTCACAACACGTTTACAACACGAACGCATACAAAAAATAAGTAAATTGACAGAAAGATCGATTGCAATAAATCCCTGCTCATCGTGCAGGCGATATGTTCATATCTATATGGTTCATATGGCTCTGAGCACTATGGGACTTAGCATCTGAGGTCATCAGTCCCCTAGAACGAAGAACTACTTGAACCTAACTAACCTAAGGACATCACACATCCATGCCCGAGGCAGAGTTCGAACTTGCGACCGTAGCGGTCGCGCGGTTATTCTCGAGGAGAGAGCTTAACGGCTTTCTGTAAACTTTACGTATAATTTTAAACTTTTTCCAAAGTTTTTCCCTAGCTCACATGCTTAACGTCAAATATTTAATGCGGTAGCCAATTTGTAAAGCAAACAGATGTTTGAAGCTATTTTATACACACGAGTTCCGGTCTTTAAAGAATCGGGTGTTTACTAGTTGTCTTAGTATAGGAAAAATAGCTGGGCGGAAATATCATTTTATACTGCAACAGTGTTGGCTGCCTAACTTCCCACCTAAAAAGTCTCATTTCGGCGTCTTTCATGAGGATTAGTGAATACTATGAACGCAAGCCTTTTTTATTGCTCTTTGCGTACTGCTTCTAACACATCATATGAACTTGTTTAAAACTAAAATTTCTCTAAGTTCTAAAAGATTTTAGTATGTAAACCATTATTAATCCATTCGTTGCAGCGGCACATGGTGTGAGATCATGTCATGTGAACATTCGCCAGTATGCCAATTTGAATTACTATGACGAAATTTTTTGTTTAATAGCGTATTTGAAGCCAGAGACGCTACGGGTGCCAAGTTCTCTCAAAACTAGCTTTAAATCGTATTTTGTACTTAAGTTTGCTCATTTATTTATCGCAAGTAATCTGTTCACAACGATTTATCACAAATGAAAGAAACAACCTGTATACTTTAGATAACACATAATACACTCCTGGAAATGGAAAAAAGAACACATTGACACCGGTGTGTCAGACCCACCATACTTGCTCCGGACACTGCGAGAGGGCTGTACAAGCAATGATCACACGCATGGCACAGCGGACACACCAGGAACCGCGGTGTTGGCCGTCGAATGGCGCTAGCTGCGCAGCATTTGTGCACCGCCGCCGTCAGTGTCAGCCAGTTTGCCGTGGCATACGGAGCTCCATCGCAGTCTTTAACACTGGTAGCATGCCCGACAGCGTGGACGTGAACCGTATGTGCAGTTGACGGACTTTGAGCGAGGGCGTATAGTGGGCATGCGAGAGGCCGGGTGGACGTACCGCCGAATTGCTCAACACGTGGGGCGTGAGGTCTCCACAGTACATCGATGTTGTCGCCAGTGGTCGGCGGAAGGTGCACGTGCCCGTCGACCTGGGACCGGACCGCAGCGACGCACGGATGCACGCCAAGACCGTAGGATCCTACGCAGTGTCGTAGGGGACCGCACCGCCACTTCCCAGCAAATTAGGAACACTGTTGCTCCTGGGGTATCGGCGAGGACCATTCGCAACCGTCTCCATGAAGCTGGGCTACGGTCCCGCACACCGTTAGGCCGTCTCCCTCTCACGCCCCAACATCGTGCAGCCCGCCTCCAGTGGTGTCGCGACAGGCGTGAATGGAGGGACGAATGGAGACGTGTCGTCTTCAGCGATGAGAGTCGCTTCTGCCTTGGTGCCAATGATGGTCGTATGCGTGTTTGGCGCCGTGCAGGTGAGCGCCACAATCAGGACTGCATACGACCGAGGCACACAGGGCCAACACCCGGCATCATGATGTGTGGAGCGATCTCCTACACTGGCCGTACACCACTGGTGATCGTCGAGGGGACACTGAATAGTGCATGGTACATCCAAACCGTCATCGAACCCATCGTTCTACCATTCCTAGACCGGCAAGGGAACTTGCTGTTCCATCAGGACAATGCACGTCCGCATGTATCCCGTGCCACCCAACGTGCTCTAGAAGATGTAAGTCAACTACCCTGGCCAGCAAGATCTCCGGATCTGTCCCCCATTGAGCATGTTTGGGAATGGATGAAGCGTCGTCTCACGCGGTCTGCACGTCCAGCACGAACGCTGGTCCAACTGAGGCGCCAGGTGGAAATGGCATGGCAAGCCGTTCCACAGGACTACATCCAGCATCTCTACGATCGTCTCCATGGGAGAATAGCAGCCTGCATTGCTGCGAAAGGTGGATATACACTGTACTAGTGCCGACATTGTGCATGCTCTGTTGCCTGTGTCTATGTGCCTGTGGTTCTGTCAGTGTGATCATGTGATGTATCTGACCCCAGGAATGTGTCAATAAAGTTTCCCCTTCCTGGGACAATGAATTCAGGGTGTTCTTATTTCAATTTCCAGGAGTGTAAATGAACGACATGTATAGTTGGAGATAAAAGGACGGGAGATTAAGGTTTAACGTCCCGTCAACGACGAAGTCATTAGAGACTGTATACCTGGATTTATCTGTTCACATGCGGTAGAAACGATCCTCGGTGTTTAGGTCAATGCTGCCGAACAGCGTGAGTCAAGAACGATCAGACAAGGTGTTACTTAAAACGAAAGCCGGGCGGAGTGGCCGTGCGGTTCTAGGCGCTACAGTCTGGAACCGAGCGACCGCTAGTTATAGATTTCCTCCTGAAAAAAAAGTTCCATTCGTTACTTTCCTTTAGCCGTCTGCTTCAAGTTGCAAAATTATCTAACGCCAGCTTTTTATGCACATTTGACTCTGAAAAGCCGTTATGGATCAGCAGAAATGCGTTGCATATGAGGAGTGCCGACACAGGTATGAGGTTAACTAGTGAAATACCCAGAGCGCTGTTATTTCCAAGACGATTTGCAGTTATCTTTATGTGTTTTTGAGATCTCATTTGTAGTTCTTCCGTCAGAAAGAAGGCGTTAGTTCGGTTGGACGCGAACGGCGTGGCAGTAACAGTATACAAAGGATATTCTGGAAGGAACTGTCAGTATTCAGGTATATGACAGGAGCACTCATTTGGAGGACATGTGCCCTATTACGAATGGTGAAACACATTTCATGTACATTTGTTTTTGGGCTAGTGTCGTACATGCATGTGTCTTACCCACCCAACCTCTTTGACATTTTATTTTAGCCCAATATACATCGTTGCCTTCAACCTCTTTGCTCTGGATGTCTTCCTCGCATTAAACTTTCCCGTTAAATTCGCAGCTGTCCATGGTGCGTTGTGAATAATGTAGTGCGAGAAACCCATAGTGTTTTACAGGGAAGCATCAGTTAAGTGTATTTGTATCCGCGCTGGCTAAAATGCGACCCATCTACACAGGTGAAGAATATGTAGATATTATGTGCGTTTACGGCCTCTGCGATGGTAGTGCTCCTGCTGCTGTCAAGAATACCGTCGACGCTTTCCGACACGTCAAATTCCGTATCGTAGAATTGTTTACCCGTGTTTTCAGGTCATTGCGTGCAGCAGTTATTTTTTCAATGTTGCCATTTTATTGTGCAGGTACAACAACACATTGTTGAAATGGTGCAGTGTAGTTCTACTACCAAAACAAGGTAACTCTCTGCACGTCTCTAAGTCATACGAACACGTATGTGGCGAACATTTCATGCGTAAAACGTGTACTCATTTCATATACATCGTGTTCACAATCTTCACGAAGGCGTCAATGCCACACGACTTAAATTTTGTCTCTGATTAAACGACAATCGTCATTTCTTTCCATTAACATTGATAACTGGTGAAGTCATGTTTAAACGGAATGGAATCGACAACGCACGTAATGCCCATCGATGGTGAAAGGAAAATTTACACTCTACGTGCAAACCTACACTACCGGCCATTAAAATTGCTACACGACGAAGATGACGTGCTACAGACGAGAAGTTCAACCGACAAGAAGAAGATGCTGTGATATGCAAATGATTAGCTTTTCAGAGCATTCACACAAGGTTGGCGCCGGTGGCGACACCTACAACGTGCTGACATGAGGAGAGTTTCCAACCGATTTCTCATACACAAACAGCAGTTGACCAGCGTTGCCTGGTGAAACGCTGTTGTGATGCCTCGTGTAAGGAGGAGAAATGCGTACCATCACGTTTCCGACTTTGATAAAGGTGGATTTTAGAATATCGCGATTGCGGTTTATGGTATCGCGACGTTACTGCTTGAGATGGTCGAGATCCAATGACTGTTAGCAGAATATGGCATCGGTGGGCTCGGGAGAGTAATAAGGAACGCCGTAGTGGATCCCAACGGCCTCGTATCGCTAGCAGTCGAGATGACAGGCATCTTATGCGCATGGCTGTAACGCATAGTGCAGCCACGTCTCGATCCCTGAGTCAACAGATGGGGACGTTTGCAAGACAACAACCATATGCACGAACAGTTCGACGACGTTTGCAGCAACATGAACTATCAGCTTAGAGACCATGGCTGCGATTACCCTTGACGCTGCATCACAGACAGGAGCGCCTGCGTTGGTGTACTTAACAACGAAACTGGGCGCACGAATGGCAAAACTTCATTTTTTCGGATGAATTCAGGTTCTGTTCACAGCATCATGATGGTCGCATCCGTGTTTGGCGACATCGCGGTGAACACACATTGTATTCGTCATCGCCACACTGGCGTATCACCCGGCGTGATGGTATGGGGTGCCATTGGTTACACGTCTCGATCACCTCTTGTTCGCAATGACGGCACTTTGAACAGTGGACGTTACATTTCAGATGTGTGACGACCCGTGGCTCTACCCTTCATTCGATCCCAGCGAAACCCTACATTTCAGCAGGATAATGCACGACCGCATGTAGCAGGTCCTGTACGGACCTTTCTGGATACAGAAAATGTTCGACTGCTGCCCTGGCCAGCACATTCTTCAGATCTCTCACCAACTGAAAACGTCTGGTCAATGGTGGCCGAGCAACTGGCCGTCACAATACGCCAGTCACTACTGTTGATGAACTGTGGTATCGTGTTGAAGCTGCATGGGCAGCTGTACCTGTACATGCCATCCAAGCTCTGTTTGACTCAATACCCAGGCGTATCAAGGCCGTTATTACGGCCAGAGGTGGTTGTTCTGGGTACTGATTTCTCAGGATCTATGCACCCAAATTGCGTGAAAATGTAATCACATTTCAGTTATAGTGTAATATATTTGTCCAATGAAGACCCGTTTATCATCTGCATTTGTTCTTGGTGTAGCAATTTTAATGGCCGGCAGTGTATTTCCAAGTTCGTTGTCCATCAATGCTTAGCACGGTATGGACGGTAACATATTGTCAGATCCAATCATTTTAGAAGAACGAATGATGGGACAGAATTACTTGATTTTGTTATTTTTTTAAACTCGTTTTGAACACCTTGAGGGCATTTCTTTGGCCACATGTATTGCAATGTACTTCCAGCTTGACGGAAACCCTCCACATTTTACCAGACGTATGAGGGAACATATCAGCGGCACCTGCACTCATCGCTGAATTGATCGTGGAAGTACAATTAACTGGCCACCAAGATTACCAGACCTTATGCCATTAGATTTTTGTTTATCGTGTTGGATGAAGTCCGAGCTGTGCAGTCAAAAGGTGAACACACGACATGAACTGACATCTCAATATGGATGCTTCTGCCTTTGTTAGGGAGCGAGCAGAGGCATTAAAACAAGTAACACAAGTTCTCCCAAGTGTCCACAAACGCACTGAAGTTCACGGTAGGTTATTGGAACATTTATTGTCAACTATGCCACAGCTGTGACGTGACTGGTACGATAAGGGATTGTACATGTGTTCATACCTCAGGTTCTACTGGAGACAGAAAGATAGGGTCAAGTATTTCGGATAGCCCTTGATCTAGGGACCATTTTTATACCCAGCAGTAGGATCGTCTTAATGACATTACTCTACAGTAAAGGGTCAAACTATGAATATTACACAATTTCTCTTGTTTAGGCAAATGAAGCAACTGATATGATGTGGTCTACTGCTGACTTGAAGGGACTTACGGAGTTCCCCGGAAGAAATCAGAAAAGGATCTATTTATTATGTTTTCGCCGTCATCAGCGGAACACAACCCAGCCAAGGATTCCAAGATAGCTACGCACAGCAAAAGGCTGTAATTTTACGATATATTCTAAGGTTCTGGCCTCGAACAACCTTGAAATTTTTTTCTTTATCCGTTTACCAGATGCAGAGATACAACGTTATCCTACTTTTGCACTTAAAATACGCACATAAATGCGATGTGAGGCGAAAACGTGGTTTACAAAGTGACGCACCACGGAGAAATATGACGTAAAATGTCTGCATTGTTATCAGAATGGTTCTGGGAACTCCAAGCTATAGTACTGAAGCATATTCAAAATATACTCATGCTCATAAATTAAGGATAATGCTGATACCCGGTGAAACAACGCTCTGGTTGGCGGTTTTAGGGTTTAAATCATCTCGGGGTATGACCATGCGGTGCATTTGACCTGCAGTCGCCGCTCGGTGGCGCTGGCAGCAGTCCACATACGCAGAGGTGTGTTAGTGCATGTCAGAGTACGGTGCAGTCAGTAAGTGTGCAGACGTACTAATGGTGACTGTGTGTTGAAAATGGCTCAAAGAACACATATTGATGGCGTTCTTAGGGATGGAATACTAGGGCGACTGGAGGCTGGTCAAACACACTAGGTCATAGCAAGAGCCCTACGTGTGCCACAAAGTGTGATCTCAAGATTATGGCAACGATTCCAGCAGACAGGTAACGTGTCCAGGCGCTACAGTACGGTTCGTCCACGTGTACAACACCACAAGAAGACCGATATCTCATCATCAGTGCCACAGACTGCCACGGAGTACTGCAGGTAGCCTTTGAGCCTTGCTCGGGACCTTACCGCAGCCACTGAAGCAGTTATCTCGGGACACACTGTCTACATACGACTGAACAGACATGGTTTATTCGCCTGGAGACTGCAAGGTGCATTCCACTGACCCTGGTCACAGGAGAGCCCGTAAAGCCCGGTATCAAGAACACAGTACATGGTCATTGGAACAGTCGTCCCAGGTTATGTTCACGGACGAGTCCAGGTATAGTCTGAACAGTGATTCTCGCCGGGTTTTCATCTGGCGTAAACCAGGAACCAGATACCAATCCCTTAATGTCCTTGAAAGGGACCTGTATGCAGGTCGTGGTTTGATGGTGTGGGGTGGGATTATGATTGGTGCATGTACACCCCTGCATGTCTTTGACAGAGGAACTGTAACAGGTCAGGTGTATCGGGACTTAATTTTGCACCAGTATGTCCGCCTTTTCACGGGTGCAGTGGGTCCCACCTTCCTCCTGATGGGTAGTAAGGCACGGTCCCACCGAGCTTCCATTGGAGGAGTACCTTGAATCAGGTGGTGTTCCTTGGGGAACAAGGTGTGCAAATATGTGATTTGTATGATTAATTCATCCAAATAATATAAATCTTAATCATATAGGTAGAGCGATTGCAAATGTTAATACTAAATGTCTTGTTCTAGTAAAGATGTAAGGGAATAATCCTATGAAATTATTAAATAGTATTATAATAAAGATTGAAATGAAGATGAATGTTGTTCCATTAAATGATTTTGGTCCTAGCAATGTTTTAAATTCATTGTGTAAGGTTAAGTTTAGTTTATTTCAAATAATATTAATTCGGCGAATGGAGTGGCCTGCCTGTTCTCCAGACCTAAATCCCATCGAGAACGTCTGGGATGCTCTCGGTCGACGTATCGCTGCAAGTCTTCAAACACCTAGGACTCTTCAGGAGCTCCGACAGGCACTGGTGCAAGAGTGGGAGGCTATACCCCAGCAGCTGCTCGACCACCTGATCCAGAGTATGCCAACCTGTTACGCGGCCTGTGTATGTGTGTATGGTGATCATATCCCATATTGATGTCGGGGTACATGCGCAGGAAACAGTGGAGTTTTGTATCACATGTGTTTCGGGACGGTTTTCTCAACTTATCACCAATACCGTGGACTTATAGATCTGTGTCGTAAAAGAAGGGAAAAGAAGGAAGCAGGGGATAAATGTTCCTAACAGAGCGCAAAGAAGATGAATATGCTCCTCTTTATTAATAGCCTCTGAGTGACAAGTCGGGTAGTAGGTGCCTCAGCACCTTTAAAAGTTTTCTCAAAAATATTGGCATACAAGCATATACGTGCTTTTTTACGCTGAGAGAGAATAAGACAGTAGCACTGGGAAAGAGATGGAGAAGTGGAAGAGAGTAGACAATGGTTATGGTAGAAAAAAGAGTGGAGACAATGGCACTGTGAGAGAAAGATAGTGGTACAATGGCAGTGTAGCTTAGTAGGCAGCAAGAAAACAGTGCTAGAGAAAGAGTGAAGGAGACAGTGCCAGTGGGAGAGGAAAAAAGAGAAAGTGGAAGTGGGTGAGAGCTAGTGTTGATGAGAGACAGAGTCTACGACAATGACGTCGAGGAATAGAGAGACAGTGACTGTGAAGCAGTGACAAGGAAAGAATGAGATACCAGCTGTAAAAGAGAATAAGACGGAAACAGTGAGAGCGAGAGGAGATAGAAGTAGTAGCAGTAGTAGTAGTAGCAGTAGGACAGAAATCAGGTGACTATAGCTGTGAGACAGCAGACGTTGAAGGAGAGCCACAAAGAGGTAATGAGCTTGGCCGATGAAAGTGAGTGGATTAGCATGAGATACTTACAGCGATGGACTAGTGTGTGTGGGCGAGTTACACGTAGGACAGGTTAGGATAGCTTGTAGAAGTGAGAGATGAGTTGCATGTTAAAAAGAGCGCAACTATGTTCGCATCCCAATATTTTTGCGAAAATTTTTAAAGGTGCTGAGGAAGGTAGAATGAGCCAACTGGTACCCCACTTTTCAATCAGGTTCTTTTAAAGAGGAGCATATTCGCCTTTTTTGTGCTCCGACAGGAGCATTTTTCCGCTGAAAGGGCATATGTCCATATCAAGTTTTTTGTCTTAAATGAGCGTTCCTGTCATATCCCCGAATATTGTACTTTCCTCCTTGGACTCCCTGTACACCAGATTTCAAGTGGATTGATTAAGAGAGGCAGCAATACTGAGCAAGATAAACAGTTTTAGAACCTTGTTCTGCATTTCTGAATATAACAGCAGTAGTGCTCCTTTGTTTCAGAGGTACATGGCCTGACGATTCCTTATTTATCCCTTGGTTAGCCCATCTTGTAAATGTTGTTTCTAGGTACCAGAAACTCTTTCATCGAGTGCGACTTTCCTAGATTTTTATCTTTATACGTCGCTATTCTCCTTATAGTCTTCTTTGTAACAATTTGTAAGCCCTTAACTTCCCCCATCTGTCAGTATAGTGACCAGTGCCCATTAAGGCGAGTTGTCAATAGGTAATAGTGAACTGGCATCGGATAGTGAACATGCAATACATGTCGACTGTGTTCTGTCTAGGCGCTTCAGTCTACAACCGCGCGACCGCTACGGTCGCAGGTTCAAATCCTGCCTCAGGCATGGATGTGTGTGGTGTCCTTAGGTTAGTTAGGTTTAGGTAGTTCTAAGTTCTAGGGGAGTGATGACGTCAGATGTTAAGTCCCATAGTGCTCAGAGCCATTTCAACCATTTTTGTGTTCTGTCTCGTGCTCTAATACGCTGACCCCCATATGCGATGGTGCCACATATCTACACAGGTCTATCATTATGTTAGTGTCTGTTGTGTCGTAGAAAACGTAAAACTTGGCTCACAGTTTATTGATAGTGGCAGAAAGTAAAACTGAGTTGCGCAGATTGTATGCAGCAGAAGAAAGAGGGAAAATTACGTACAGAAAGCGTACGTACTGTTCGATTTAAGTCTATATAGATATTTAGTTGTAAGACCCACTGGCAAATGATATGTAAGGTCTACAAGAATAGGACATGAAAGGTGATTTTTCAATATGTACAAATAGTAGTTTGAAGAGGGAGAGTAAAAGCAGTTCTTTTCCATTTGTCAATGTATACAATAGTTTAATAAAAGAATACACTGTCCGTTGTAGGCTGTATTGTGTTTTCTTAAAATACAGCCTACACGGACATTCTTAGAGGCTGTGGATTTTCAAACACAATAGTGCTGCCTCGACATTTAGATAGCGAGGAGGCGGTGGTGTGGTGAAACACTGGACTCGCATTCGGGAGTATCGTGGCTCAAATCCCCATCCGGTCTTTCGGACCTGTGCTTTCCGTCATCTCCCTGAACTTTTTAAGACTATTTAGGGCTCCACAGCTTTGAAAATTATACAGTCGAGCACCTTCCCTAATATGGGATTGTCTTCATCTCTAAGGACTACGTGGTCGACGAGACGTTAAACAGCAATCTGCCTTTTTCTCTGATGTCTACTTTATATTGAACAATACAGGAAACAGATGCCTACAAAAGTTCTGTGCGTAATTTGTTGGATACGGAAGGCATTTCTCGATTCCTCGCGAGAGGTATGAAAATTAAAATTAGTTAAAGAGTAAGGAGGATGCACACATGTGATTTAGGAATTTCAGTTCAGATTCCCGTACAAAAAGGCACGCGTCCTCAACATCTCGAAATGTGCAGCCTCTAAGATTTACAGTTATGCAGATAGTGTTCGGCAGCAGGTGGTCTGTGCGTGTCACATCAGATACAAGACTCTGGCCTAGTTGCGCTCATCCTTGCTGCAGACGCTTTATGCAATGTGTCCCTAAGTACAAAATCCTTTCATTTCAGTTGTTTATTTACATACATAAGCAGTCACCCGGTTTATGCTTTGTATGAGACTGTTTCATCCTTCAGATTATAATATTTTACTGTTCGTGTCATATCCCAACATTTTTCTTGACTGTATCGAGTTTTATGTGTCGTAATATATTGTATAGTCTCAAATGTTTGCGAGTAAAATATCGTTCTAACCGTCAGTTGTAAATTACATTTCAGTTGCACACTGAGCAGCAATGGTGTGCCTCCGGGCACGCGGCCGAACTGTACATTCCATTTTTATGCACAATATTTCGACGACTTCATGTTACTCGGTGCCTAAACTCTAACCTAAATTTGAACTATTGTTGGTCTGACGCTGCCATTTACAGCTGAGTTCGACTTTCTGCGCCCACTACGCACTTCGACGCTCATTTGTTTCTCAGAGCCCACACAGTTACTCCGTGAAATGCATATTCTCTCGGCGTTTTCCACGTCTGGTAGATAGGACTGCTAGCGAGATCTCCATACAGCGAGTGCTGGACTCCGGGACTTCTTTAAAATTAAACTTCCACCATGATTTATTACGTTTTCGATGTCTTTATAGATTTCGATAGACTCCTGAATTATAATGACACAGAAACTTGACCTTTGCAGCACGATACTGTTCTTGTCGTATTTAATTTCACGATTATGTTCGAGGCAAATTTTGCTGACAGCACAGTTTCTTGGTTTATTTAGTTAGGCATCTCGCTGATGTTCCTCGAACCTCGCCTCGGCTTTTCTAGTAGTATTACCTCGAACCTATTCGTGAAATTAAATAAGAGACCAGTATGGTGGAGCATAAGTCAAGCTCCAATGACAGAATAGTTAAGGAGTCTACCGAAATAATGATTTGAATTGAACTGGTGTCCGGCCGTAGTTGTCTTCAAGCAGGAAGGAGAGAGGGGGTCAGGGAGGGCGACCAAGCGGGGGCCTCTGCTGGAATCTGGGTAACGGCTTTTTATTCATTACAGAATTCTCACACTTTTCTAGCAGTGGTTATGAGGCGTGCTACTGAATTTGGACATACTTCAGCATTCATTATGTGTCGTATTTTTTGGTTATTATGCTGTTCAAAGATTCGGCTCTGTTTTTCAGTCAAAATGGATGTGAGACATTACGGAACCGTGTCGAAACAGTGTCCTCAATGTTTTATCTGTCACTCCCTCATGCGGCCCTTAACGAACTGCAGATCACCTGGAGCGCCAATTCCGACACCAATTCCCATAACAACAGAAACATGACAGCAGTATAAGGGCTCATCATTCGTCTCTCAGTTCGTATAAAGACGCCTCCCTTCTCTGATGTAAAACGGAACCACAATAGTAGCTTACAGCTTACTGTGGATAAAGAAGACGCTTGCTGGATTGCTGAATATACAGGGTGGGGCAAATAAAAATGGCCCGGAGAACAGAGTTCCAGGATAAAAAGGATCATAGACGTCGAGCTCATTTCGTATGACTCTCAAGCATTTTCTAGTGGAGTGCAGCCACATTTTTCTGGTGTGTGCGCACGTTTCGGAATGTCCTTTGACTTGTTTAAAGCAGATATTATCTGACGCCATTTTCTGACTAAACGTTGCGTGGCACTATTTGCTGGCACTTTGACACCATTAAACTTCTCAGCTAACAGCTGACCACACCGTTTCCACGATTTTGCTCTCACGTGACTTTCCACAACGAACACCCGCTGCTCCACTGTGAGTACTATCGTCTCCTCTGCCCACACTGACACAACCAGAACTACGCTCTGAACCGGTGTGGATCACGCGGAGAGCGTGCCCATAGTGTAGGTGTCACGGGGTGTTGTTACATACCTACATTCACGTCCAGTCGTGTTCACTCGTCCGGGCCACTTTTTTTGCCCTATCCTGTGCATTCTGTTTCACACAGCAAAGCAACGTAGTGCTCCCTGAACAACACGATCCAGGTCTACTGTAGGCGTGGGTATCTATAATTATTCTTCGGACCTGCGACAAATTAGTGGAAAAATGTGCGAAATTTTGAGGTGGAAACGTGTGTCCCCTCCAGCGGCTGGGAACTTCTCAAACTCTAACGGGTGCAACACTTCACCAAATGCAGTCATAGAGCTATGAACTCTGCTTTCCAATTGACCTGACTACACAATAATGGCACAAAGTGAAGAGATGAGGATTTCCTTGCTTCAATCCTAGGCTGTTAAATCCAGTTCCTAGAGGCCAGCTTCAGTTTGGTTTTGGAAGGCTTCCTACATTCATAGAATGCTGGCCCTTGATCTCGCTTTTTCCAATCAACCCAAAAAACCTAAGCTTTGAAAATACATTTTATTCAACTTTACTTACGCCAGTCAACATTAAAAACAAAAAAAAAGCAAGAAAGGAATTCAATAAGTCCATTAACGTGATCAGAAGTGAAGTTTCGTGAGAAAATAAAGGGTTGTAGATGTCATCAAAGTTGAGTGTTTTCCAAAAAATCGTTCAGGTGGCTCTAAGCACTATGGGTCATCAGTCCCCTAGACTTAGAACTACTTAAACCCAACTAACCTAAGGACATCAAACACATCCATGCCCGAGGCAGGATTCGAACCTGCGACCGTAGCAGCAGCGCGGTTCCGGACTGAACCGCCTAGAACGGCTCGGCCACAGCGGCCAGCAGAGTTTTTCAAAGTTTTCTCTTCGTGGAACTTCAAACTGGTACTTTGTTGGTTATTTTAGTTGACATCCGACAGAATTTTTATATTTTAGATTTTAATTTTAGTTACAGCCTAATATTATAGGAATATAACAATTTTTTGCGAATAGTTTCTACCTACATTTCACAACTCATTAGTTACCCTAGTATAATTTCAGATAAATGAATAACAAAGGCCGTACTACATCGTGTCCATACTCACATTAATAGTATAAAAACTTGTGTGGACTGTTGAAATATGGATAATGTTTACATATCAAAGTAATCTACCTTAAAATTACTGTGCGGATATTTATCAATCAAGTGAGAATAATTAGTTTTTTATACTTTCTGTCAAAATTAGTGCTTCAGGAGAGACAAGTTTTTAATTCATCGCCTCAGTTATACCAAAAAGTGCAAGCATTTTGCCACCTCTTTGTAAATATGTCGTCGGCCATTTCTTCAGAGCTACAAAACGCTCAGAGAATATCCTTATCAAAGAACAACAGTGAAACCTCTGAAAAACATATGAGCATCAAAGAGCATAGCGAGCAGTCGAACTCGGCTGCGAATCTGTTTGGAGTCCAGACAGCGAGTAAGCTAACACAGCTCGCAGCATCTGAAGTTACGATAATGTCGGCCATCGACTGTAGTGCATGCAATGGAATCAACAACTCGGCTGTAGCCAAAAAGCACACTGTTAATCAGTTAAGCCGAGAAAACCTGAAATATCGCACGGAAGAGCAGTTTCCAGATGCTAGAATCTACATCTACATCTATACTCCGCGAGCCACCTTACGGTGTGTGGCGGAGGGTACTTATCGTACCACTATCTGATCCCCCCTTCCCTGTTCCATTCACGAATTGTGCGTGGGAAGAACGACTGCTTGTAAGTCTCCGTATTTGCTCTAATTTCTCGGATCTTTTCGTTGTGATCATTACGCGAGATATATGTGGGCGGTAGTAATATGTTGCCCATCTCTTCCCGGAATGTGCTCTCTCGTAATTTCGATAATAAACCTCTCCGTATTGCGTAACGCCTTTCTTGAAGTGTCCGCCACTGGAGCTTGTTCAGCATCTCCGTAACGCTCTCGCGCTGACTAAATGTCCCCATGACGAATCGCGCTGCTTTTCGCTGGATCATGTCTATCTCTTCTATTAATCCAACCTGGTAAGGGTCCCATACTGATGAGCAATACTCAAGAATCGGACGAACAAGCGTTTTGTAAGCTACTTCTTTCGTCGATGAGTCACATTTTCTTAGAATTCTTCCTATGAATCTCAACCTGGCGCCTGCTTTTCCCACTATTTGTTTTATGTGATCATTCCACTTCAGATCGCTCCGGATAGTAACTCCTAAGTATTTTACGGTCGTTACCGCTTCCAATGATTTACCACCTATGGCATAATCGTACTGGAATGGATTTCTGCCCCTATGTATGCGCATTATATTACATTTATCTACGTTTAGGGAAAGCTGCCAGCTGTCGCACCATGCATTAATCCTTATTAATTAGAATAGGTTTAGGTGTCACTGCCGCAGTGGTCCACGGAGTACGTAATTATTTTTCTGTGTTGTTTGGTCGCAGACGAGTGGGTACTCACGTATGCCGGTGGTCTGGGCGTGGCAGAGCAGCTCCCAGACGCTGGAGTAGGTGCGGTTGTCCTTGCCGCAGACGCGCCGCCACACGGCGAACGCGAGCGCGCAGTGCTCCGGCTCCGGGTTAGCCGCGCATGCGCCGCGCCTCACGCTCAGGCCTCGCACTGCACACAGCAACACACCAACGGAAGCGTCAGTCATCACCGTTGCAGTCACTCCACCGACACACTGAAATACACTGTCCGACGCCAAGCACACACAAGGGGAGGAGAAAACGAAATGAAGCTTCATTGATTGAGACGGAACGTGAAGTTACAGGGCGTAAGTTGTGTAATTTGTGATAAGTTCCTATGGGACCAAACTGCTGAGGTCATCGGTCCGTGGACTTAAACGCTACTTAATCCAACTTAAACTAACTTACGCTAAGGACAACACGCACTCCCATGTCCGAGGGAGGTCTCGAACCTCCGACGGGGGAGCAAGGCGCACAAGACCGCGCGGCAAGGTAGTAATGGGATGGTTGTGTTTGACGGTCAACAACGCAGGTAAGGCTCGTGTGGCGCTGGACTGTGAGAGTTCAGTACGGACTAGGCATCAGTGCAGGTTGTTTACGAGAACAGTACACTTCGTATTTGCATCCAGAGACCGAGGTCGAAGTGCCATAAAAGACCTAGAAGAGTTCCAAAGTGGGCAGATTGTGGGGAGCCGATTAGCTGGAGCATCAGAAACCAAGACAGCCAGCTTACTGAATGTTTCAAGAGCAACTGTTTCAGCAGTCATGACAGCCTACACAAAACATGGAAAGACATCATCCTGTACAAAGAGTGTCAGTGCGAGGGACTAGTGAATTAAGTCATCAGTCATCATCAGAATGGGAAGAAATTACATGTGGTGTCCAACAAGAATCCATTTTAGGGCCATTGCTTTTTCTTGCGTACATTAATGATCTCTCATCAGTTACACTGTCAGAAGCAGAGTTCGTTTTGTTTGCAGATGACACAAGTATTGCAATACATAGTATGTCGAGTCTAGTTCTAGAAAGATCTGGTAATGATATTTTCATGGATATTAATAAATGGTTTAAAGCCAACTCACTGACATTAAACTTCGGAAAGACTCACTATATGCAATTGAGAACCTGTAAGAGGTTTCCACCCAGCATATGCATAAAGTATGAAGAAGAGCAGATAGAAGAGGTTGACAGTCATAAATTCCTGGGATTACAACTTGATAATAAATTCAGTTGGGAGGAGCACACCACAGAACTGCAGAAACGCCGTAACAAATCTGTATTTGCAATTCGAGTGTTAGCAGACATAGGCGACATAAAAATGAAAAAGCTTGCATATTTTGCCCACTTTCATTCCATAATGTCATATGGTATAATGTTTTGGGGTAACTCTTCACGTCAAATAAAAGTTATCAGAGTCCAAAAGCGTGTAATAAGTATTATTTGTGGAGTAAATTCACGGACGTCCTGTAGAAACCTCTTCAAAGAACTGGGTATACTAACTACTGCCTCTTAGTATATTTACTCCTTAATGAAATTTATCCTAAAAAATAATCTCTTTTTCCAACAAACAGCTCAGTTCATACATACATACCAGGAACAAAAATGATCTGGACAAGGACTTAAAAGCACTTACTTTAGTTCAAAAAGGGGTCCACTACTCAGGAACACTCATCTTCAATAATTTGCCAGCAAATATAAAAAATTTAGTTACAAATAAAGATCAGTTTAAAAGGAGCCTGAAAGACTTACTACTGGCCAAATCCTTCTACTCCATTGACGAATTTTTTAATAGAAACAAATTAGGTATTGTATAAACTCATACTATTAGCATTGTTATTTCAGCTTTAAAAATGATTTAGTGTATATACTCATACTATTAGTATTGTTATTTCAGCTAAAAAAAAAGTGACATGTTCCACATCCACGAGGATCTCCTCAGCACGGATCTATGGAACGAAAAACTAATCTAATCTAAAATCTAATCTGTAAATGTAATAGTGGGCGCAAATGAGAACTAAATGACATCGTGCGCCACCACGAATTGTGCCAAAACAACATAAAGCTACGGCGGCTGAAGTGTCTGCAGAGCTCCATAGCCATCTTCGACACCCGTATCTATAACACTGTCCACCGAGAACTCCATAAAGCGAATATTCATGGACGAGCTGCTACACCGAAACCATTAGTTACGACAACCAACACAAAGAAGTGTAAAACATCCTCTCAGGAGCATAAATCCTGGACGGCTGATCAGTGGAAACACGTCATGTTGTCCGACGAGTCAACGTTTTCGCTATTTCCAACATCGGGTGGGGTTTAGGTCTGGGGAACGCCAAAGGAAGCCTGCAATCCTGACTGCTTGTTTCCAACGGTTAAGCATGGAGGTGGATGTGTGATGGCGTGGGCAGCCATATCACGGTGTTCTGCTTGTCCCATCATTACTCTCAAAGGCCGTGTCACAGACAACGATTATACAAAGATTTTAAGTGATCCGGTGCACCCCGCGATTTAAATATTGTTCTCCAACAATGATGCCATATTTCAGGACGATGATGCACCCGTTCACACAGCCAGAACAGTACAATAGTGGTGTGAGGACCATGCAACTGAACTGCAGCGTATTCCCTGGCCAGCACAACCTCCGCACTTGAACATTATCGAACCCTTGTGGGCAGAATTGGAGCCCAGACTCCGGAGCAGATTTCCGCCTCCCTCGTCACTGCAGGAGTTAGAAGAGGTTTTGATCGAAGAGTGGCATAACATTCCACTGGAGACTATGAAATCGTTATATGCCAGTATTCAAAGAAGTATCACAGCTGTATTACGGGCAAATGGGGGTCCAACTCCTTCTTAATAAAGCATTACCATGTAAGTACAGATTTCACATTATTTTGGCTATCCCCTGTAGTTCACTGATTGCAAAATAGTGTCAGATTTACAAAGAACTCGGCTGTATAAAAGGACTTATTATTAAGACGTCGCAACCCCTCTAACCTGGACGTACTCCCGGATTCGGTTGGAAATGGTGCCATTAAGCCGTGCTATCCCTCCCTGAGGCAAGATAACCCACAGCTGTTGCAACTGGTCTTCATATCCTAGATCAGAGGTTCTCAGACTTTTTGGCACACTGTAGCACTTGACATTTTAAACAATTTACGCGGTCCGCGCTACCTTGTTCACTTTTAACAAACCCTGAGGTGTGCACGCGTAAGCGGGAGGGTTAGTGCAGGTTGAGCGACGACTCCCCCAGGGGTGAATAACGGTACGTGGGGAATACCTTTCTCCGTCTTGCTTAGTATTGACAACACACATTCAGTATTTGTGTTGCGCCGAATGTGACAGACACACACTTTTGCACAGTTTCGCTCGTGTTCACATGTGGTACTTGTTCAAGAGCGAAATAAGTGCACTATTGCAGTTGAAATAACAATATTTCTTCAATATTAGAAGAGATTTCAATCCTCTCTTACACATTATTGTTGGATAACAGAACTTTTCGTATTTCTTTGATTCCCTTTCCCCAAAAATTACTTGCACCGTGCCTCTAGCCACGGGGAGTAAGTGGGACTCATCAATTGTGTGAGATTTTCCTTCCTTTGCAATTCTAAAACTAGCAAAGAATGAGACTTCATCAAATTAGTATGTGTTAATAAAATTTGCCATGCACATGGATTCTTTCTTTATAAAACGCAGATTTCCTGTGAATAACTTTAATAGGTTTACCAGCTAACTCAAGGTGCTTATAACGTTGATTGCGCTTTCATAAAGAAGGCTTCATCTTTTGATCTGAAAGCATTTCCAAATAAACAACGCATTGGAGAATTGGATTATCACCGGTTTCTCTACCGGCCTTTGCTGTAAATGCAAATTGTAAGTAACTTTCATCACACAGAGTGACAATTATTAGACTATATGAAATAAAATTGTCATAACTTCTGAACGGTTTGCGTTAGGACGTTCGAACTGCACTATTGGCAGCGGGACATGATGGTAATTAGTATCGTTTGGTTTAGCGACGAAGCCCACTTTCATTTGGATAGGTTAGTCAGTAAGTAAAATTGGCGCATTTGGGGGACTGAGAATCCGTATTTCGCGATCGAGAAGTCTGTTCACCCTCAACACGTGACAGTGTGGTGTGCAATGTCCAGTCCCGGAATAATCATTGCGATATACCTTGATGGCACGTTACGTGAAGGTCTTGGAAGATTATTTCATCCCCGTTATCCAAATTGACCCTGATTTCGACAAGATGTCGTTCATGCAAGACGAAGCTCCACCACATCGAAGCAGGAGAGTGTTTGATGTCCTGGTGGAGTACTTTGGGGACCGTATTCTGGTTCTAAGGTACCCAGGCGCCACTGCCATGGGCCTCGATTGGCCGCCATAATCACTGGATCTCAACGCATGCGACTCCTTTGTGTGGGGCTATATTAAAGACAATGTGTACAGCAATAGCCCCATATCCTTTTCTGAGTGGAAACCAGCCATTCAGGCGGTCATCGGCGGCATAGATGTTCCGACACTTCAGCGGGTCCTGCAGAATTTCGCTATTCGTCTGTGCCTATGATGGCAGGCATATCGAACACGTCATAACCGAAATCCGAATATCTATAGTTTACATGTTGGATAAAGCGTGTGCACGCTATAGTTTGTAACTAATTTACATTTTCTTCATATAGTTCAATAATTGTCACCCTGTTCTTGCGCTTATGAGTTGGTTTCGGTTTTTTTTAACTTAATCCTTCGAGGTAGAAGGAGATTCCTGGCGCAAAAATGTCATCATGGTTAAGTTAAAACACGATCGCATGTAAAACCCACAAACAAGTTAAACTTCACATCACAGTTCTAGTAGTCAAGAATCAGCTCGTTCAATACGCACAATCCGGTTCAAGACGCAGCCATCTAAGGTAACGCCCAACAAAGCGACAATAACAACAATAAACCGTTCAGTTTGTAAAGACTTCTGCAGCGACGCACATTGGAACACCTTGTAAGTTAGCAGCACTTGCAAAGCTATATGTAAACTTTCGAATAAAAACATAAGATCTGATCATAATATCGCCAACGTCAAAAGACTATGAATTATTTCTCAACAAGGCAGCGACGGCTGATGAAGGGAGCGGTGGGGAGGTCACAGTCCGCCATTCTGTGTCCTGCATACAGTCGTAAACAAACATCTTGAGGTAAATAAAATTTATTTAGTATTATACGGATGCTACGTTTGTCAGTGAGTTTTCCGGCTATCATTTTGCTTCAAAGAGAAAGCAACTTGAGGGAATATATTACTTACAGCAGCACTTGTCTTGCTTACTTGCACATGTACCACTTGAAATATCCTTGCATTCCACGAGTAGTGCGCGTACCACCGCCAGGGAACCCTTGTCCTAGATACTGGCGCTAGGACGGGGTTCATGTCCGAGCTGGTTTTATCGGAGATCTAGGGATCTTGCTGGCCACGGGAGTACTGCAACAACACGCATTCACAGAGACACCTAGCATGTATGGAGAGCATTGTCCTGTTGAAAAACGGCACCACCAATACTGTCGCATGAAAGGCAACACATGAGGATCCAGGTTGTCCATGACGTACCATTGTGGTGTTAGAGTTCCCTCAGTCACTACTAGCCGTGACCTGAACTCATATCCGATGGCCACATCACCATGACAGCAGGACTATCGCCGTTGTGCCTGTCCAAAACATTGGAACATTTAGACGTCTCTCCATTACACCCTCACACTCTCCAACGATGGTGAGAGGGAGCAGTGCAGAACCGAGATTCACCACTGAACATAATGCGACACCCTTTCTTAGTCTGGCTTCTTGCTGCCTGTTCCGACCAAAAGTTCAGGATGACACAGAATGTTGCAGTCGGATTGCAGTCACAGATTTGAAGGAGTTTCGAGTGATTGACAGTAGGAGAATTCCTTCTTCTCTTTTTACTCACTGACGTCTTAAGACATGTCCTATCATCGTGTCCTTCTTCTAGTCAGTATTTTCCATATACTCCTTTCCTCGCCGATTGGGCGAGAACGTTCTTGTTCCACAACTCATCAGCCCACATAATTTTCAACATTCTTCTGCGACACCACATCTCAAATGCTTCGACTCTCTTCTGTTCCGATTTTCCCACAGTCCATGTCTCACTGCCACGTAATGCTGTGTTCCAAACGTACATTCTCAAAAATTTCTTAGATTAAGACCCATGGTTGATACCACGTAGTAAATTGCTCTTGGCCGGGAATGCCATTTTTGATACTACTAGTCTGCTTTCTATGTTCTTTCTCGGCTCATCATGGATTATTTTTCTGTCTTGATAACAGAATTCCTTAACTTCATCTAATCCGTGATCACCAATTGTTTCTCACTGTTCTCGTTTCTCCTACTTCTTATTACTTTCGTCGTTTCCAATTTACCCCCAGTCGTTATTCTTTACTCATTAGGACTGGTCATTCCACACCTCAGGCCCTGTAATTCTTCTTCACTTTGAATGAGGACAGCTTTATCATCACCAAATTTTAACACTGATATTCTTTCACCTTGAATTTTAATTCCTCTTTTGAAACTTTCTTCTATTTCCGTCATCACTTCTTCGACGTGTAGATTGAACAGCAGGAACGAAAGACTATATCCGGGTCTTCGCACTTCGTTCTCGGTCTTCCGCTCTTATTGTTCCTTCTTGATTCTTGAACGTATTGCCAATTACCCGTCTTGCACTACAGCTTACTCCTAAGTTTATCAGAATTCGAACATCTTGCACCGCTTTATACTGTCGATCGCTTTTTCCAGGTCGACTGATCCTATGAACGTGTCTTGATTTTTCTTTAGTCGTGCTTCCATTATCAGTCGCAACGTCAGAACTGCCTCTCTGTGGCCTTTATCTTTCCTAAAGCCATACTGATCGTCATCTAACAGATCCTCAATTTTCGTTTCTATTATTCTGTACATTATGCATGTCAGCAACTTGGATGCATGAGCTGTTGAGCTGGTTGTGCGATCACTCTTACACTTTTCGGCTCTTGCAATCTTGGGAATTGTGTGGATGATGTTATTCCAGAAGTCATGTGGTATATCGCTAGTCTCATACAGTCTATTCCGTTGGAATGTTATCTAACCCTTCTGCCCTATCTGAGTTGAAGTCTTCCAAAGCTCTTTTAAATTCTGATTCTCATAGCGGATCCCGTACTTCTTCCCTATCGACTCCTGTTTCTTCTTCTACCACATCATCAGGTCAGTCCTCCCCCTCATAGCGACCCTCAATATAGTCTTTTCACCTACCCGCTATCTCCTCTGCATTTATCATTGGAATTCCTGTTTCACTCTTAATGTTACTGCTCTTGCTTTTAATTTCACTTACGGCTGTTTTGATTCGGTTGTTCTGACTTTTCTATATGTTCGGTCAGTTCTTCCGACAATCATTTCATTTTCGATTTATCAACATTTTTCACGTAGCTATTGCGCCTTAGCTTTCCTGCATTTCCTATTTATTTCATTCCTAAGTGTCTTGTATCCCTGTATCCCTGAATTTTCCTAGACGTTTGTGTACTTCCTTCTTTCGTCGATCATTTCAGGTATTTCCTCTGTTACCCGTGCTCTCTTCGTGGTTACTTTCCTTACACTTACTTTTTTCTTTTCAACTTCTGGAATTGCCCATTACATAGATGTCAATTTCTCTTGAACTGAAATGCTTACCGAGCTATTCATTAGTACAGTATCTATAGCCTCAGACAACTTTCATTCTTTTTTAGTACTTCGGTATGCCACTTCTTTGCACATAGATTCTTCCTGACTAGTCTCTTGAGCTTCAGTCTACCTGCATCATTACGAAATTGTGATCGGAACCTATATCTGCTCTTGGGTACCCCTTACTATCCAATATCTGATTTCAGAATCTCTGACTGAACACAACATAATCTAACAGAAATATTCCTGTATCTCCTGGTCTTCTCCTAGTATATCTCTTCCTCTTTTCTTGAACAGAGTATTCGCTATGGCCATCTGAAATTTACTCGTATTTCAGAACTCAGTCTTTCTCATCCCTCATTCCTTCTACCAAGCCCACATTCTCCCGTAACCCTTTCTTCGACTCCTTCCCCTACAATCACATTCCAGTAACCCTTACGTACTGAATTAGCCAAATCAGTGTGCACATAAACTTTATCATCTCTTCATCTTCTGCTGTTCTGACATTATACGACCCGACTCGTACAACGTTATCCTTTTGTTGCTGATTCAGTGCCGGCCGGAGTGGCCGAGCGGTTCTAGGCGCTACAGTCTGGAACCGCGCGACCGCCTCGGGAATGGATGTGTGTGATATCCTTAGGTTAGTTAGGTTTAAGTAGTTCTAAGTTCTAGGATACTGATGACCTCAGAAATTAAGTCCCATTGTGCTCAGAGCCATTTGAGCTTATTCAGTCTTTTCCTCAGGGTCACATCCCCCTTCGCAGTCCCCTCTCGAAGATCCGATTGCGAGAATATTCAGGAATCTTTTGCCGATGAAGACATCATCAAGACACCTTTTCGATGATGGACTGAGGATGACTTCTTATGACAAAGGTCTTCGGCCGCCATTGCTGATGATTTTTATTCAAAATTTAAGCAGCGGTGATGCTAGAAAACGGGACCGAGAATGTTTTGATTGCTAATCGAAGACGCTACGCTTTTTGTCCTCTCTTATCAATGTATAGTTGCTACATTCAGCACGGAGAATTACAGCGCCTATTCCTTAGTAATACTGAAACGGATCCTAGCAGCTTCATCCGCACTGTGTGCGGCTGTTTATTATTTTTTTTCTTTTTTATACTGAGGAACCGTCTGATGCTCAAAGGCAGGGGTGGGGCGAAGTGGGCAAGGGTCAAAACACGAGACCTGGGCACCATGAACAATTTTTTCTCGCAGGAACGAAGGATATATATGAGAAGCAGGAAACCGACGTAACGAGCAGGAGAGAGTGACACACCACACTCGGTGGGACTATCGACGAGAAGAACATTCCATGACCAGAGAATAACGGGTACTAACAGCGGCAGAGGCGTGGATCATCTCCTCACTGCAGTAACACCCCAGTTCCGAGGTGGGCTAAGAAAGACACTATAAGGAAAATTAGGGTAAAATTGTCTGCAGTTGAGATTGAGGACAACTGCACAACGTCGTTCATTAACGAACTGCCAAAATTCAAGGACATTTTTCTCGCCGTCAGCAAACAAGTAGTGAACTACATGTCAAAAAAACCACTTCACGGAGTTCGTCTTCGTTTGTGGGACGTATCCTGAGTCCGAAAAGAGTAGCGGGTGAGGAGGTATCTGACGGGGAGTCGTACGGGTAATTAAGGCAAGAATCTGTCGCACTAAGACTCACACACCTATGCAAATCCGCACACCAGGCGATGCTCGTCCATGTCCAGAACATCACAGGTGACAGACGACAGAATGTCTGCAAGGTGAATTCCGTAAGGGCGTGGCCCGCATACTTGTTTCCCATTTATCGTAAGATACAATGCAGACTGGACGTCACTGGCAAGATGACGAGCGGCCACCGATCGCCGGACTGCAAGCCTGGCGACCTCTCAACCACATTTGGTGACTTGTTCTGATGAAAATACCCGTAGGTCGCCTTCATGGGCATCAACTGCATTGGCAATATCGCAGTACGGGCATATCTCAAGTTGAGCAAAATAAAAAGAAAGGTGGCGGGACATTCGAAAGCTGGGGCTGAGAGAGAGCGTGGTGCAAGAGCCTCCAGCAACAGGATGGTAAGGCACAAAGGGCAACGGTGCCACAGCACCATTTGAGAGTTGACAGGGCTACTGCTGTGTCAGGAACATGATACAGGTCTAAACCGCCCCTGCACCTTCAGAGGGTGAGAGTACAGACTCTTATCTAGAACAGCTAGCCGTGGCAAACATATGAACCCAGTGCCGCTAGCATGAGGCTGACCATGGATGGCGGAATGGGAACTTTCTTTGCAACATGGGGTTTATGTGACGCCAAATATTCATTTATATATTGTGTCCCTTACGGAAGATCGAGGGCTCGCAAACGATGATATAAAGCCAGTCAGTGATTTGGACAGTAGGCGCCCGCAGTTGAGGGCGATCGGCGCCGCAGATAACTTGAGAAATCGAGTCCTAAGTATCGGATAGTTGTAGCTACATGCAGTGGAGCACCACTGTTCTCAGGAAACCCCAATCCCCGCACCTATAGCCATAGCTCTCTATTTGCGGAAGTTAAGACAGCTATCAGAAGCTTTGCCGTAGGTGGTAACCCTTGCCAGTGACTCTCTGACCTCAGAATCGCTACGAATAACGATGTCGAAATCGTTCACATCAGTACATCTGAATATGTGGCCACCGAGAGACATTCCAGACGGACAGCCTTGATGCACCAAACGAAGGATCAAGATGGGAGAGTATACGGGACGTCGCTCCGCGAAGGAGACGCATTGTGACGTCGATGGTAGTATCAGAGTATCCCACATTGCACAGCACGCCCCCCAAGTAGTTGTGATCAACAAGATCGAACGCCCAGCTGAAATTGCTCTTGACTTCAGGCACACGACGAGCGTAAGCAAGAGCGGTTATGTTTCAATAGAAACTGAGGACAATGCTGATGTTATTGGCACCTCCCTAAGAGGTTTTATCAAGTGGAACCACGTTCTGGGCCGTTCGTTTGAGCCGTGCAGCCGGCAGCCGGTAAATATCTTTGTGTTTCGTATCATCAAGGGGCAATAATCGCATAACCGTGATGTGCCCCGAGAATTGTGGATGGGAATGAGAAGATCATCAAGGAAACTGACTAGATCTGCACGATAGATGACGGAAGATCCGGACAAATTTCTACCCACACTGGCGCGACTAGGGGACGAAACAGCGGACAATAGTGGGAGGCCGTCAGGGTCGGCGACTTGTTTATATAACCCGTGTGGACAGCATCATGGATTTCGTTTCCATGATGTCGGCAAACAGGTCCATTGTTACATCCCCAGGAACCGAGCCAAAGGAGAGTCGAGAAACTGCCATGGTGTTGGAAGGGTGGCTATGGTGACATTGTGCAGAGTACAGCATGAAATACTGTGCTTGGAGAGCAGGCCCTTTATCGCAGTGGGTATCTAAGCGCCGCTCGTAAGCACATTAGTACAGTCCTCCGATGGTGGAGCCTTTCTGCTGTCACGCGGTACATAGACAGAGGCTGCTGCGCTAACCCGTCGTGTGTGCACGCCCTGACCATAGTTCATTCGAGGTGACGACGAGAGAGGGCAGCGAGCAGTGCCTTGGCACGAGTCACCATCGCCTCACACTCTGACAAATACGGGATCATGGTACATTCCTGGAGAATAGTATCTAAGCGCTACCCATTATTAGTCGTAAGCACATTAGTCAAATACTCTGATGGTGGCGTCGTTCTGGTATCCCGTGGTAAATAGACAGACGCTCCTGCGCTAAACCTGACCATAGCTCATTCGAAGTGACGTTGAGAGATCGCAGTGAGCATTGCCGTGATACGAGTCACCGTCGCCTGACGCTACGAAAAATACGAGATCATAGTATATTTCTGCAGAATGGTGAAGCAGAAATCCTAGGTTCGTCGCTGCCTTGCCACAACCTCCCTTCCATAACCCCTGCGGAGGGCAGGATTTCCGCAGAGGACCCACCGCGACAGGGCAGACTGATTTGCATCATGACGTTGACGACAAGCTGTCCACATAGTCTAGAAGAGCTTCCGGCAATTGGGTGAAGTAAAACGAATTTCCGTAGTCCCTGGCCGCACCACACCCTTTGGAGGCGGAGACTGTCGGCGCAGATACAGGCGTCATGGCCAGAGAATGCAAAGGGCCAGACTTCCGCAGCCTGCATCCCACCGATAATATTGCAGGAGATATAAACACGATCGACGTGACTGGAAGGATGGTTCATGAATTTCACGAACCCTGGAAGACACACTTGGACATGCACCCAAGAGTCGACAAGGTTGAGGTGCTGGACAATTGCCACTAGCGCCTCGCATGCAGAGTGTCATGGCAGTTGGCCTTTGGGAGCCTGGTTGCAGTTGATGTCGCCTCCCATGATTAAGGAATCCTGCCGTGTCGTCGTAACTGCCGTCTGCGTCACGTCTGCTGTGCAGCGAGCTACGTTAATTTAAGTATTAACTGTATTTTTCTTACTTGTCACTTCTTCTTCCGTGTGTTTTTGCTTTTAGGAAGCTTTAATTGTCGAGTGCTACTAATAGTGTTCCATAGATTTCGTGTTTGTTTTGAACACAGTCAGAGAGAGTCCCTTTAGTCAGCTATAGTGCCAGTAGTGCTAGTGTTTGTTTTGAATACAGTCCAGAGACAGGTAGTGCTATATTCATTGTTTTCTACAAGAAGTGTCTAGTAACCACAGTTTAGTCAACTATCAGCCGCCTTTAGTGAATTAGCAGTCTAGTTAAAAGTTGATTAACTCTCTACAGTAAATTGATTTCTTAGGATGGATAGGATTGTGACTGCTGTGTACGGACGCAGGAGGAGCTGGCCACTGTTCGCGAACAGCTGAACGTGTTTATGGCCGCGGTCAGCCGTCTTCAGGCTGCTGCCTCGGAGTGTAGCGGCAGTGGGGAGTCTGGTGCGTCGCATGGTACACCCCAGGTGTTACATGCTTCACCCACTGTCCCTGCTGTTGAGACATCTTCGCGCGTACCGGGCGCGGTTGTGCCACCTTCTCCCCAAGGGGAGTGGCGGGTTCAGCGGCGAGCCGATCGCGGTCCTCTGGTTTGGAGCCGAGTGGAAGGCTTAAACCAGAGGCTCAGACGATTCTGCGGAGATCTGGAGTGCAAATTTCTCGACCTCCGCTATCGGGTGGAGAAATGTAGGGTCCCCATGAATAGGTCAGACGCGCACTACACGCCGGAAGCGGCTACAAGGGTAGCGGAGTACGTGTGGAGTGCACATGGTGGTTTTTTAGGTTAGAGAATTCCCTCCCTAGGCCCGACAAGACGCCTCCTGAGACGCGGCAAGGTAGGAGTAGGCAAAATGCAACAGGGAATAACAATATTGATGTGCTAATAATAAACTGCAGGAGTGTCTATAGAAAGGTCCCAGAACTTCTCTCATTAATAAACGGCCACAATGCCCACATAGTACTAGGGACAGAAAGTTGGCTGATACCAGATGTAAACAGTAATGAAATTCTAAACTCAGATTGGAATGTATACCGCAGAAAGACAGGCTGGACAGTGAAGGGGAAGCCGTGTTTATAGCGGTAAGAAGTGCAATAGTATCGAAGGCAATTGACGGAGATCCGAAATGTGAAATAATTTGGGTGAAGGTCACGGTTAAAGCAGGCTGAGAAATGGTAATTGAATGTCTCTATAGGCCCCCTGGGTCAGCAGCTGTTGTGGCTGAGGACCTGAAGGATAATTTGGAAAATATTTCGAGTAGATTTCCCCACCATGTTACAGTTCTGGGTGGAGATTTTAATTTGCCGGATATAGATTGAGAGACTCAAACGTTCATTACGGGTGGCAGGGACAAAGAATCCAGTGAATTTTTTTAAGTGCATTATCTGAAAACTACCTTGAGCAGTTAAACAGAGAACCGACCTTCTGGTGACAAACAGACCCGAACTATTTGAAACAGTTAACGCAGAACAGGAAATCAGCGATCATAACGCGGTTACTGCATCGATGATTTCAGCCGTAAATAGAAATATTAAAAAAGGTAGGAAGATTTTTCTGTTTAGCGAAAGTGACAAAAAGCAGATTTCAGAGTACCTGACGGCTCAACACAAAAGTTTCGTCTCAAGTACAGATAGTGTTGAGGATCAGTGGACAAAAGTTCAAAACCATCGTACAATATGTGTTAGATGAGTATGTGCCAAGCAAGATCGTAAGAGATGGAAAAGAGCCACCGTGGTACGACAACCGAGTTAGAAAACTGCTGCGGAAGCAAAGGGAACTTCACAGCAAACATAAACATAGCCAAAGCCTTGCAGACAAACAAAAATGACGCGAAGTGAAATGTAGTGTGAGGAGGGCTATGCGAGAGGCGTTCAATGAATTCGAAAGTAAAGTTCTATGTACTGACTTGGCAGGAAATCCTAACAAATTTTGGTCTTATGTCAAAGCTGTAGGTGGATCAAAACAAAATGTACAGACACTCTGTGACCAAAATGGTACTGAAACAGAGGATGACAGACTAAAGCCTGAAATATTAAATGTCTTTTTCCAAAGCTGTTTCACAGAGGAAGACTGCACTGTAGTTCCTTCTCTAGATTGTCGCACAGATGACAAAATGGTAGACATTGAAATAGACGACAGAGGGATAGAGAAACAATTAAAATCGCTCAAAAGAGGAAAGGCCGCTGGACCTGATGGGATACCAGTTCGATTTTACACAGAGTACGCGAAGTAACTTGCCCCCCTTCTTGCAGCGGTGTACCGTAGTTCTCTAGAAGAGCGTAGCGTTTCAAATGATTGGAAAAAGGCACAGGTCATCCATGTTTTCAAGAAGGGACGTCGAACAGATGTGCAGAACTATAGACCTATATCTCTAACGTCGATCAGTTGTAGAATTTTGGAACACGTATTATGTTCGAGTATAATGACTTTTCTGGAGACTAGAAATGTACTCTGTAGGAATCAGCTTGGGTTTCGAAAAAGACGATCGTGTGAAAGCCAGCTCGCGCTATTCGTCCACGAGACTCAGAGGGCCATAGACATGGGTTCCCAGGTTGATGCCGTGTTGCTTGTCTTCCGCAAGGCGTTCGATACAGTTCCCCACAGTCGTTTAATGAACAAAGTAAGAGCATATGGACTATCAGGCCAATTGTATGATTGGATTGAGGAGTTCCTAGATAACAGGACGCAGCATGTCATTCTCAATGGAGAGAAGTCTTCCGAAGTAAGAGTGATTTCAGGTGTGCCGCAGGGGAGTGTCGTAGGACCGTTGCTATTCACAATATACATAAATGACCTTGTGGATGACATCGGAAGTTCACTGAGGCTTTTTGCGGATGATGCTGTGGTATATCGAGAGGTTGTAACAATGGAAAATTGTACTGAAATGCAGGTGGATCTGCAGCGAATTGACGCATGGTGCAGGGAATGGCAATTGAATCTCAATGTTGACAAGTGTAATGTGCTGCGAATACATAGAAAGAAAGATCCCATATCATTTAGCTACAATATAGCAGGTCAGCAACTGGAAGCACTTAATTCCATAAATTATCTGGGAGTAGGCATTAGAAGCGATTTAAAATGGAATGACCATATAAAGTTGATCGTCGGTAAAGCAGATGCCAGATTGAGATTCATTGGAAGAATCCTAAGGAAATGCGATCTGAAAACAAAGGAAGTAGGATACAGTACCCTTGTTCGCCCACTGCTTGTATACCGTTCAGCAGTGTGAGATCCGTACCAGAAAGGGTTGATTTACAGGATCATTTAGTAATCGCGAAAGCGTTACGGAGATGATAGATAACCTCCAGTGGAAGACTCCGCAGGAGAGACGCTCAGTAGCTCGGTACGGGCTTTTGTTGAAGTTTCGAGAACATACCTTCACCAAGGAGTCAAGCAGTATATTGCTTCCTCTTACATATAACTCGCGAAGAGACCATGAGGATAAAATCAGAGAGATTAGAGCCCACACAGAGGCATACCGACAATCCTTCTTTCCACGAACAATACGAGACTGGAATAGAAGGGAGAACCGACAGAGGTACTCAAGGTACCCTCCGCCACACACCGTCAGGTGGCTTGCGGAGTATGGATGTAGATGTACATGTAGATGTAGACCCAGGCAGAAGTCCTCAACAAGAAAGTGGAATGTTCGCGGTGGCGACCCAAACCACATGGCGAAGAGACGTTGATGATCCTGACGCCAACAAACGTAAGAACCGCACCTCTGGCATCCGAGAATAGCATTAGCGAGGATACCGTCACGTAAGAGAAGCGCCACCCCACTAGCAGTAGGGGAAGCCGTAATACTATGAGGAGCATGAAAGGTTGTAACATGCAGCTCCTGAAAGAGGGCAACGTCGACGTCCGCAGCATATAACATTTACAGCATTTTATGGAATAGTACCTGATTATGATGCGAGCGAATGGTATTGAGATTTACAGTGGCTATGAGGTAAGTTTGAAAAGCTGCCATCCCTAGGAATGTTGGCGACGTAGATATGGAGGAAGTAGGGTGAGCTCCCTGTTAGGCCCCTGTGGAAGGGTACATCTCAGCACCGACATTGTTCATCCACGAGATAACGTCTCACTGGGCTGGTTCAGTGGAACTCTACAAGCGGTGCGCCCACGCGCCCACAGGTACTGTCATGCACAGTAAGGGAGACAACTGCGTCAGATGCAGGCGTTGGTAGTGCGTTGTCTGTAGGCGGATGCTGACTGGAAACGGCGCGAGACGTCCCTCTGTCCGGTGCCAGGACGTCGGAGAACAGCGCATCATCCTGAGCACACACTGCATGGAGGCAGTCAAGCGGTACGTTGCTGTCTCTTCCATTTCCTCACCAGCCGTTGCTTCCTAGTACACTCCTGGAAATTGAAATAAGAACACCGTGAATTCATTGTCCCAGGAAGGGGAAACTTTATTGACACATTCCTGGGGTCAGATACATCACATGATCACACTGACAGAACCACAGGCACATAGACACAGGCAACAGAGCATGCACAATGTCGGCACTAGTACAGTGTATATCCACCTTTCGCAGCAATGCAGGCTGCTATTCTCCCATGGAGACAATCGTAGAGATGCTGGATGTAGTCCTGTGGAACGGCTTGCCATGCCATTTCCACCTGGCGCCTCAGTTGGACCAGTGTTCGTGCTGGACGTGCAGACCGCGTGAGACGACGCTTCATCCAGTCCCAAACATGCTCAATGGGGGACAGATCCGGAGATCTTGCTGGCCAGGGTAGTTGACTTACACCTTCTAGAGCACGTTGGGTGGCACGGGATACATGTGGACGTGCATTGTCCTGTTGGAACAGCAAGTTCCCTTGCCGGTCTAGGAATGGTAGAACGATGGGTTCGATGACGGTTTGGATGTACCGTGCACTATTCAGTGTCCCCTCGACGATCACCAGTGGTATACAGTCAGTGTAGGAGATCGCTCCCCACGCCATGATGCCGGTTGTTGGCCCTGTGTGCCTCGGTCGTATGCAGTCCTGATTGTGGCGCTCACCTGCACGGCGCCAAACACGCATACGACCATCATTGGCACCAAGGCAGAAGCGACTCTCATCGCTGAAGACGACACGTCTCCATTCGTCCCTCCATTCACGCCTGTCGCGACACCACTGGAGGCGGGCTGCACGATGTTGGGGCGTGAGCGGAAGACGGCCTAACGGTGTGCGGGACCGTAGCCCAGCTTCATGGAGACGGTTGCGAATGGTCCTCGCCGATACCCCAGGAGCAACAGTGTCCCTAATTTGCTGGGAAGTGGCGGTGCGGTCCCCTACGGCACTGCGTAGGATCCTACGGTCTTGTGGTGCATCTGTGCGTCGCTGCGGTCCGGTCCCAGGTCGACGGGCACGTGCACCTTCCGCCGACCACTGGCGACAACATCGATGTACTGTGGAGACCTCACGCCCCACGTGTTGAGCAATTCGGCGGTACGTCCACCCGGCCTCCCGCATGCCCACTATACGCCCTCGCTCAAAGTCCGTCAACTGCACATACGGTTCACGTCCACGCTGTCGCGGCATGCTACCAGTGTTAAAGACAGCGATGGAGCTCCGTATGCCACGGCAAACTGGCTGACACTGACGGCGGCGGTGCACAAATGCTGCGCAGCTAGCGCCATTCGACGGCCAACACCGCGGTTCCTGGTGTGTCCGCTGTGCCGTGCGTGTGATCATTGCTTGTACAGCCCTCTCGCAGTGTCCGGAGCAAGTATGGTGGGTCTGACACACCGGTGTCAATGTGTTCTTTTTTCCATTTCCAGGAGTGTATGTTGTTCCGTGCCGGAAGACGAACGGTTGTCATCCGACAAGCGGCCAGAAAAGCGAGGTTCGATCACCAATCATGGGCGTGACTCAGACGGCTGGCGTCAGCCGACGGCCATACTTCGTTGGTACTTCCTCCATGGAAGTAAAGGAGAGACACGCAAAACGTCCATCGCGTCGTCGAGAGGAGTCAAGACCGGTACCGACTGATTCAGAGACTGTGCAACAGGGAGCCCCACCTCGAAACATAAGACAGAGGTAACACAGTGGGTGCCGCAGGAAGATCGACGTCTCCGATCGGCGTCTCGACCAGTCTGCTACGTCGGAGACAATCACAACCGACGTGGCCTTCCTGGCAATAACCTGAACAAGTAGGTGTCTGGTTACCGTAGATGACGACAGCCCTACGGCCATCGAAAACCAACTAAGAAGGCACGCGTTTCCTCAGTTCAGTTTTTATCTGACGAACACCATTGAGGACACAGTAGATTTCAAGCGTCTTACACGTTTCGGCAACGTGACTAACGACGTTGTCGTAAGGTTTAAAGGTGGCCAAGACTACGTCCGACGGCACCTCAAACGGATGATCAAAAACTGCCAACTTTCAGAGGCCAAAACCAGGGCGATCAACAACGGCAGCCCCTATATGACCGTCACAGTATCGGAAGTTGACATCGTTCTCATGGCGCCGCACAGGCGGCACACACCTCTTCATTCGCCAGATTTATGGTACAAAGTGGTACTAAGAACCAAAACATGAATTCCGAGAACATCTTGTGGCGGGAGACGCATTTCGTCCCGTATAAACCGTTCTACTTCACAAGCTTGTGGCCATTCATGATCCAAAGGAAAAGTTAATTTATTCGTGGCTTAGAGAGAGGAAAACGCCATAATGGTCGATGAATTCGGACACGAAAACAAGCTACTACGAGGAGGTACACCTCCTCCTCTTGTGGTTCTTCAACAGATAATTCGCTATTATTAGCTGAAATTTATTACAGAATTCAGTCTTTCTCCTCTCTCATTCTTTGTCCCAAGCACTAACTTTTTCTTCTACCCCTTCCCCTACAACTGCATTTCAGTCCCCCAAGACTATTAGATTTTCATCTCCCTTTACGTACTGTATTGTTCTTTCAATATCTTCATACACTTTCACTCTCTCTTCATCTTCTGCTTGCGACGTCAGCATGTAAACCTGAACTATCGTTGTTGGTGTTGGCTTGCTGTCGATTCTGATAAGAACGACCCTATCACTGGACTGTTCACAGCAACACACTCTCTGTCCTACCTTCCTATTCATAACGAATGCTACTCCTGTTACACCATTTTCTGCTGCTGTTGATATCGCCCTATACTCATCTGACCAGAAATCCTTGTCTTCTATCCATTTCACTTCAATGATACCTACTATATTTAGAATGAGCTTTTGCATTTCCCTTTTCAGATTTTCTGCCTTCCGTACCACATTCAAGCATCTAACATTCCATGCCCCGACTCGCCAAACGTTATCCTTTCGCTGGTTATTTAATCCTTTTCTACCATAGGTCCGAATGAGGGACTAATCAGGAATCTTTTGCCAACGGAGAGATCATCATGACACTTTTTCAGTTACAGGCCACGTGCCAGTGGATACACGTTATGCGTCTTTAATGCATTGGTTTCCACTTCCTTCTGCATCCTCATGCCGTTGATCATTTCTGATACTTTAGCTTTTAGGGGCAGTATCCACTCCAAGGATAAGAGATTACCCTGAACCTCCATCCGCTCCTCCACCATCTTTGACAAGGCCGTTGGCAGAAGGAGGGTGACTTCTTACGCCTGAACTCTTCGGCCGACAATGCTGATTATTAATCAGTAATTTAAGCGGTGGCGAGTTTCGATCCCAGGACTTTCTAATTACTAATCAAAGACGCTACTCCGAGACCACTGTTACAACTACAAGTGGAATAGGAAAGGAAATGAGTACTAGTGGTACTGTCACATTCAAAAGCCATACAAATCTGGATAACGCATGATTCGACAAGTCGGGGAAATGAAGACCTACAATGACGGCCTTTCAGAAACGTGTCAATTGACAGGAGTACACGATATCTGTGTTCTTTACAGTGATCACTCAACACTCGACTCTGTTCACAGCTCTCACATAACCTATCTGGTCTGGTGAAAACATTATGAAAGAGACAACAGTAATGCACTCTGGTGGCTGTTCCATTCGTCCCAGAGAACTGCAACTTTAATTCTTTACATAAACAGTGATGGTGAGTACTTGTACGAAGCTACAGTGATGTCTGACCAAATATGCTGGGAGAGTCACCTTTTTTGTTAGCTAGTGCATAAATCATATGGACGGAAATGGAAAGTGTCACATCATGAACACCGGTATTTAGATACGTGTGTAGTCTTCATTAAACTTTCTTCCTAATGCGAGTTTGTTCTTTGTACATAAAAATGTCTTTGCTACAGGTGAAGAAAGGTTTGGGTAAGTGACGACTGTTGGATAAGACTAACGTTACTGCAACTGCATGTGCAGCTTATCACTATCTTTAGGTCTTCGAGAAAGGTCAAATAATTGGCATGAGGGACATGGGGACATCATACCGACTGATCACACACACATCTGGCGGTAGTGCATTGAGCTCTGAGTTAGTGACGTAAAGATTCAAGACAAGAGTATGTTACGTGTGCTTCCAGAAGAACTGCACTATGAGAAGGTTGCCCGATTTTAGACTGGCTCTGGCGAAACGACGGATGACAATAGTCTGACCCCAGGCGGAGGTCACAGGCAGTGTGTCGCCATGAACCATTGCTAACAGATTACGAGAAACTAGGTTGAGAATTCTAGTTGTCATGCTCCACTTCACGTAACGACTTTTAATGGTCGTTTGCCGCTGCCTTTTCCGCAAACAACAGAGATTTTCATGGCGTAGAACTACTCAGTTGGGACACAGAGTTGCATTCTGTGATATTCAGCGTTAAGTCTCGCTTCTGTTATGAAATAATTGTGTAGGAGCTGCCGGATACAACAGGACTGATCTAGTAACTTATTAATGGAGGGTGAATGCTCGCCCGTATTTGGCGAGAACAGTAAATCCTCTTGTCGTACCGTTCACGAGTACAGTAACAAATGGCATATTTCCACAGTATAATCTACAGAATACGTCTGTCTGTCCAGATAGCCATGTGTGTTAAATTGCTGCTTCAGAGATGAGGAGAAGCGCTGGTCCTGGATCGAATCCGCCTAGCACGTTAACGAAAATGGTTTGTGTGGTGGCCAGCCTAGATGTGGTTTTTAGAAGGTTTCCCACACTTCACTGCGTGAATACCAGGCTGGTACCCAAATCCCACCTCAGTTACATAATTCACAAACACTTAGAAAACTTTTGCTCTCTTTCACATACATAACTGTACATGCAGACAGTTAGGGTACACATTTTCCATCCCAGTGGGAGGGGGGTTAATGAAGTGGTGACGAGAAGGGCATCCAGCCATCCCTTAAATTAATCATGACACATCCTTCAGTAACAATGCCAACCCTGCACCGATGCGTGATAAAGGAACAGTAAAAAAGAAGAAGAAACGCTTTACTTGGAAGTGGTGGGGGAGCTATATGGCCACATGGTGCCACTCTACTGGTCGACGTCGGAGCCAACATCTTGAAGCATCAATAACCTCCCCGTCATCCACGAAGTACATCTTTCATTGGGCCAAACAGATGTAAGTCGGAAGGTGCGACATCTGGTATGTAGGATGGATGGAGAAAAACAGTCCAATGAAGTTTTGTGAGATCCTCTTGGGTACGTGGACTTGTGTGAGGCCTTACGTTGTCACAAAGAAGATGTTCGTTTGCATTTTTGTGATGATGAACATGCTAAAGTGTTTTCTTCAATTTCAGTTTCAGGTCTGATTGTTGTACCATGACGGAGGACACCAAACAGAATAACCCCTTCAGAATCCCAGAAGACTGTCGCCATGACTTTACTAGTTAGGGCTACAGATTTGAACATTTTCTTCACAGGGAAGGTGAGTAGGGGGACAAGCCCATTTTTGGTGCATTTTGGTAGTGTGGGTTGCCTACATCAGGAGCAGGTATGCTCTCAGGGACAAACCTATTGTTCTCCTTTGATTGACAGGTACTTAACCTATTCAGATGGTTCAAATGGCTCTGAGCACTATGGGACTCAACATCTTAGGTCATAAGTCCCCTAGAACTTAGAACTACTTAAACCTAACTAACCTAAGGACATCACACACACCCATGCCCGAGGCAGGATTCGAACCTGCAACCATAGCAGCCCGCGGTTCCGAACTGCAGCGCCAGAACCGCACAGCCACTGCGGCTGGCACTTAACCTATTGTTCTCCCGTCAATCAAAGGAGAACAGTAGGGTTACCCCTGAGTGCATACCTGCCCCTGATGTAGGCAACCTGCACCAACAAAATGCACCAAAAACGGCCTTGTCCCCCTCTTTAGGTGGTGTGATGCCTCTCCATGGACCGCCTTTTTGTTTCCAGTTCGAGGTGATGAACCCATGTTTCATTGCCTCTGACAATGTTCGACAAACAATTGTCGCAATCAGCAGTGATGTGTTTGTTTGTCAACCATCAGTCACCTCGAATGAGAGTGCCCTTGCGTACAAATATTGCAAGAGTCAGCTGTGTACTGCCAGCTGGCATGAAGGAGGTAGGACAGATGAGTGCAAGCTTGTCACGATGAGGACAGACGTCTCACCCAACAACTCATCGTGCTTTTGTTCACTGGCAGGTCTCAGTAGATATTCTGGAACCATCTATGGATATGTGTGATACTCTGATTTTCCACCGAAAGCAACTCAATGACAGGTCTCTGCTTGGAACAAACATGCGTTACAGACGCCATTTTGAAGGCTATGTATGGCGCCCCCGCCTATCGATACTTAATGAAACTGCTGAAGCGGGAGTATTACACGTTGTCCCACAAGAAATTTCGCATTTTTTCAGCTGAAATTGACCAAAAAAATCTGTTGCATTACTCTTTGAACACCCCTCGTAAATGGCGTTACTCCTACATGTTTTGAGTGGTTACACTAATCATCTACATATCCAAGCATGTAGTGCACGTCATGACAATATGGTATTCATCGCATTCCTATTTCATGGTGTTGCGTTTTTAATGGACTGCATTTTAATTAGCTACTCGTGTATCAGTGCCTTACAACGACAGTGGGCATCGTCCAAATGTTTACACTTACTGTCTTTCAATATCTGGCTATCCACTAGAAACTCCTCTGCTAGAACCGTGTGGCATCAAATATGGCAACAGACGTAGGCACTGTCAGGATTTAAACATCTATCAAATTCGGGAGACTCTCTCATCTGCAACTTGTAAACGTTGTAAGCTATGTGATAAAAAAACTTCAGCACCCTAAATTGCAGAGACCCTGTTGTATGATATACGAGTATCAATGGATTGCACAATACAAGTTAGTATTTGGTTTTGCCATTATTATTATTATTATTATTATTATTGGCTAAATTCCTTTAGTTGGAGGTGACTACAACCTACAAAAACTATTAAAGTATGTAAAATATTTCAGCACCTGATAAAACTTTAAGCTTAGGGGAGTACTACTTGTATTTTGGGAGTAAATCTGTACAGTGTTTCGGATGACAAGGTACCGCCTTGTATTCCTGAAATGGTTCGAGAAATCGAAACAAAGTTTTTGGTAAGTGATTATCTACAAAGGGGAAAGAACGTCCCTGTATAGTTGATAACCATGACATTTTTCTACCGAGATATCAAACACAACTTCCGATGAGTGAAACACGTAAACTACTTGTTTATGTGAAATATTCTTTTCAGCTAAAATACTTTTACCAGAACTTGTACCCTTGAACGAATAAATTGTTGACTGCCTGCTTCCCAATATTTTTCAGCGGTACTCGAGCGCTCTTGAAAAGAACAATCCAATTAGTATTTGCTGTGAGCCTCTTAACAAGACTGTTTGGAAGATATTCTAAAGGTGAAAGGACAGCTAAATGCAGAAAATAATACTATGGAAACATGACACCGTTTGGTTCTTAACAAGTATGATCTCATCGCGATTTTTCTTGTGTAATTGTTACTAACTGATGTCTTTCACAGTCCCGTAATGTAGCAGCCACTACGTACTTCCCATTTAAACATTTTTCAGCTACACTACTACACATCGAGAGAAATCAACAGTGAGACTGGGTAGCCTGGAGCGAGAAGTGCTTCTTCAGACGTCTGTCAATTACCAGAAGATCACACGTAAAGGACAGTCTTCGGCCGACCGCTGTGGCCGAGCGGTTGTAGGCGCTACAGTCTGTAACCTCGCGACAGCTACGGTAGCAGGTTCGAGTCTTGTCTCGGGAATGGATGTGTGTGATTTCCTTAGGTTAGTTAGGTTTAAGTAGTTCTAAGTTCCAGGGGACCGATGACCTCAGACGTTAAGTCCCATAGTGCTCAGAGCCATCTGAGCCATTTGACAGTCTTCGCCAGCATAGTACGTAGTACCGTTATTAGCGAGGTTGGCTCCGAAACCTGGTCGTTGCAATCTTGAACATATGATATTTGCAGCAGAAATGCGCTTTCCAATTATTATGTACTGATGTTGAGTAGTCTTCAGTCTTATTTGATACAACCGTCTAAGCTAGTAGATCCTGTACAAGTCTCTTCATCTCGGTATAAGTACTGGAACCTATATAAATTTGAACCTGCTCACTGTATCCAAGCCTTGGTCTCACTTCGAAATTTCACCCCACCGTGCTTTCCACAGTTACCAACTTTACTTCGTGATCCCTCAGGATGTGTACTATCAAGCGACCCTTTCATTTAGCGAACTGCGTCATAAATCCCATTGATAATCATTTAGATTGAGTAATTTACTCATCTAATCTTCAACATTCCTCTACCGCACAACATTTCACAAGTTTCTGTTATCTTTTTTTCTGAACTGTTTATCATTTACGTTTCAGTTCTATACGAGGCTACACTCTACAGAAATTCAGAAAAAACATCGTAACATTCGAATTTGCTTTCGATGTTAAGAAATCTCTTTTTCAGCAACACTCTTCATGCTGTTGCCAGTCTCCATTTACGAGTACATTCACTCTACTTCGAACGTTGTCAGCTTTTCTTCTGCTCAAACAACGAAACTCATCTATTACGTATGGTGGCTCACACCATAAACCACTTCCCTGAGCATCGCCTGATTTACTTCGACTGCATTCCATTGCCCTTGTTTTACTTTGGGTGATCATCGTAAACAATTCCCTAAAGACATCCACCCTTAAACTTCCTGGCAGATTAAAACTGTGTGCCCGACCGAGACTCTAACTCGGGACCTTTGCCTTTCGCGGGAAAGTGCTCTACCAACTGAGCTACCCAAGCGCGACTCACGCCCGCTCCTCACAGCTTTACTTCTGCCAGTATCTCGTCTCCTACCTTCCAAACTTTACAGAAGCTCTCCTGCGAACCTTGCAGAACTAGCACTCCTGAAAGAAAGGATATTGCGGAGACATGGCTTAGCCACAGCCGGAGGGATGTTTCCAGAATGAGATTTTTACTCTGCAGCGGAGTGTGCGCTGATAAGTTTGGAAGGTAGGAGATGAGATACTGGCAGAAGTAAAGCTGTGAGGACCGGGAGTGAGTCGTGCTTCGGTAGCTCAGTTGGTAGACCACTTGCCCGCGAAAGGCAAAGGTCCCGAGTTCGAGTCTCGGTTGGGCACACAGTTTTAATCTGCCAGGAAGTTTCATATCAGCGCACACTCCGCTCCAGAGTGAAAATCTCATTCTGGACATCCACCCTGTTCCACCGATCTTTCAAATCCATTATCTGGTTCAAATGATTTAAATGGCTCTGAGCTCTATGGAACTTAAGATCTGAGGTCATCAGTCCCCTAGAACTTAGAACTACTTAAACCTAACTAACCTAAGGACATCACATACATCCATGCCCGAGGAAGGATTCGAACTTGCGACCGTAGCAGTTGCGCGGTTCCGGACTGAAGCGCCTAGAACCGCTCGGCAAATCCATTATCTCACAGAAACACAATATCATCAACAAACCTCGATGTTTTAGTCCTTCTCCTTCAAATTTGATTTCCTTTCCAAATTTCTCTTTTGTCCTTTTCGTTTTGCTCAATGTACAGGTTGAATAACTCGGGAGATATGTACAGTCTCTTCCTCCGTTCTTGTCAACCAGTGCTTCCTTTGTATGTACTTCGACTCCTACACTGAGGTGACAAACGCCATGGGATAGCGATCTGCGCATATTCAGATGGCGACAGTATCGCTTACAGAAAGTATAGAATGGACGTGCTTTGTCGGAACTGTCATGTGTGCTCTGGTGACCGTATGAAAAGGTTTCCAACGTGATTGTGGCCGCATGACGGGAAACAACAGACTTTGAGCGCGGAATGGTAGTTGAAGCTAGATGCATGGCACATTCCATTTCCGTAATCGTCAAGAAGTTCCATGGTGTCAAGAGTGTGCTGAGGATGCCACATTTCATACATTACCTCTAACCACGGACAGCGGAGTAGTCCACGGCCTTTACTAAACGACCGAGGGCAGCAGCGTTTGCGTAGAGTTGTCAGTGCTAACAGCCAAGCAACACTGCGTGAAATAACCGTAGAAATCAATGTGAGACGTACGACGAACGTATCCGTTAGTACAGAGCGGAGAAATCTGGCATCAATGGGCCATGGCAGCAGACGACCGATGCGAGTGCGTTTTGCTAACAGCACGACATCACTTGCACTGCCTCTCCTGGTCTCCTGACCATATCGGTTGGACCTAGGCAAAAAACCGTGGCCTGGTTAGATGAGTCTCGATTTCGGCTGGTTTCAACTGATGGCAGGGTTCAAGTGTAGTGCAGACCTCACGAAGGCACGGACCCAAGTTGTCAACAAGGCACTGTACAAGCTGGTGGTAGCTCCATAATAGTGGGTCTGTATTTACATGGACTCGGTCCTCTGCTCCAACTGAACCGATCACTGATTGGAATCAGTTACGTTCGGCTAATTGGAGACCATTAGCAGGAGATTGGGTTCAAAGGCAACAGTTTAGGGAATATTCTTTTGACTGCTACTGTTATTAAGGCTTGTATATCTGGATCTGATATTATCTTCGACAGTTGGAATAATATGAGTAAATATAATAACTCATAAAGCATTTTATACATGGTTTCTGAGAAATCAACAAATCGAGAGAGGAAAGTGTGTTCTGGGCAGATTTAGAACAACAATCAAGAGTGAAAAAAAAGCTAGTTACCACAAGAAATGCTATGCTAATATCACGTAACACAGCCTGTATGTACCCTTGATAATGGCCACTAGTAATGATGCGGCAGATCTCTGCTTACGCTTCTGCGAATGTTCCGCACGTTCTTTCACAACCGCTTCCGCATTTTTATATCCCAAACAGCGGTACGCCATGTCACCGGCCGCAGTTTCGTGCGATTGGCTTGAAGAATATTCTAGACAGTTCGAGTGAATGATTTATCCACCCAGATTGTCCGACATGAATTACATCGAACATTTGTGGTACGAAATCGAAAGGTCAGTTCGTGGACAAAATTCTGCTCAGGCAACATTTTCACAATTACAGACGGTTATAGAGGCGGCATGGCTCAATATTTCTCCAGGGGACTTTCAACGAATTTTTGAGTCCATGAAACGTCGCGTTGTTACATTAAGCCGGGCAACAGGAGTTCCGCCACGGTATTAAGAGGTATCGCATGACTTTTGTCACCTCAGCGTATAATTACAGTGTGGGTATCGCGTTAATCGTAGATAAACTTTCGATCTCTGTGTTTTGTTTTAAATAGTTTATTCCAGTCAAAGGCTTTCTCTGAAAATAAAACCGCCGAAACTGTAGGTTCGCCATTCTGAAGCCACTCTTCTAAAATACGATATTACTGTGCCTGTGTTATTCAGAAATACGAAGCAATGTTCCTTCGGATATGCAAACATGTCCAAAGGAACAGGCACCGTAGTGATCACAGCCGTTGTGAAACACACTAAACGTATTCGCAGTTGCGAATATGGACAACCATCAGGTGTATAACGGAATGACGGCAGTGAAAATTTGCGCCGGACCGTGAGTCGAACCAGGATTTCCCGCGTGTTACGAGCAGTCGCCTTACCATTAGGCTACCCGAGCACGACTCACGGCCAGACCCAAGCTGCCGTATGTCGTATATATATTCCGGTACAGGGAAGATATTTTACTTGCCCTGTATCTGCGGATAAATACAATACTGCAGTCCCTGCGTTATTCAGAAGTACTGGGTTGCCCGTTCGCTCTATTTTAAGCCCCTGTAACACCTACTGGAGACGTATTGCAGTACGTCCACATGTACCAACGACCATCCATCAGTTGTCAACCGCGGTATTGGAGGACTGGAAGGCCCTGCCGCAGGAACTCCTTACCAACCTTGTGGCCAGCGTGGAGGCACGTTTCAGATCAAGCATTGCCGTCCATGGTCATCATACATCCTATTAAGAAGCATATCCCGCCTTTTGCAATATCCAAGGAAGCATCACAAATCGCGTTGACTTCACTGAAATTATTGTATTTGAATGAAAGTGTGATTTCTATTCGTCTCTTTGCGTACTTCTTTCAGTTACCTTCTGTGCAATATTCTAGCGGTTCTTTCAATGTATGGACCAAGTTTCACCGAGCTTTGTTACTTGGCGACAACTCATCATGCGTAATCACCTTCTTCCTTGCATTTTCCACACCAATGTTATTTATTCTTAGCTACACTCCGTCGCATTATCCGACCTCCATAAACTCGACCTGAATCTATTTTTGTGTACGGGAAGATGGATTATTTATTATCATAAAAGCGCGGGAATGTCTCTACTTGCACATTCTCTTCCTTCTAAGGCTCACATTGCTCTATCTGATCAACGACGCCTTAAATGTCCCATAGACTGCCACAAATCCGATTACGACCTACAGTTCTGAGACGACAGTCGGTCATAATACTAAAAACACTTCACTCCTTCTCATTCCGACCTTTTTCCATAGGTGTGTTATGGATGAACATTTTATTTTTAAGTTAGTAGATCAAGTGAGCACGAAGTTTGGTTCTGTTTCTCTAGTTCTATTCTCATGTGAAACAGAATTTTTTTTTTAAATAGAGTAACTTGTAAGCGTATAATACACAAGTACCAACATGCATCATTTTTATATAATGCACTATGCGATCAAAAGTATCCGGAAACCCCCAAAACATACGTTTTTCATATTAGGTGCAATGTGCTGCCACCTACAGCCAGGTACTCCAGTAGACATCGAGGGAGAGCAGAATGGGGAGCTCCGCAGAACTCACGGACTTCAAATGTCGTCAGGTGATTGGGTGTCACTTGTGTCATACATCCCTACGGGAGATTTACACAAACATCCCTAGCTTCACTGTTTCTGATGTGATAGTGAAATGAAAACGTCAAGGGACACGTACAGCGCAAAAGCATATAGGACAACCTTGTCTGTTGACTCACAGAGACCGCCGATAGTTGAAGAGGGTCGTAACGTGTAATAGACAGACATATACCCGGACCATCACAAAGGAATTCCAAAAACATCAGGATCCACTGCAAGTACTACGACAGTTAGGCGGGAGGTGAGAATACTTGGATTTCATGGTCGAGCGGTTGCTCATAAGCCACACATCACGCCGGTAAATGCCAAACGACGCCTCGCTCGGTGTAAGGAGCATAACATTGGACGACTGAACAGTGGAAAAAAGTTGTGTGGAGTGACGAATTACGGGACACAATGTGGCGATCCGACGACAGAGTGTGGGTATGGCGAATGCCCAGTGAACGTCATCTGCCAGCGTGTGTAGTGCCAACAGTAAATTTCGGAGACGGTGGTGTTATGGTGTGGTCGTGTTTTTCATGGAGGGGGCTTGCACCGCTTGTTGTTTTGCGTGGCAATATCACAGCACAATCCTCCACTGATGTTTTAAGCACCTTCTTGCTTCTGACCGTTGAAGAGCAATTCGGGGATGGCGATTGCATCTTTCAACACGATCGAGCACCTGTTCATATTGCACGGCCTGTGGCGGAGTGGCTTCACGACAATAACATCCCTGTAATGGACTGACCTGCACAGAGTCCTGATCTGAGTCCTATATAACACCTTTGGGATGTTCTGGAACGCCGACTTCGTGCCAGGCCTCACTGACCGACATCGATTCCTCTCCTCAGTACAGCACTCGTGAAGAATGGGCTGGCATTCCCCAAGAAACCTTTCAGCACCTTATTGAACGTATGCCTCCGAGTGTGGGAACTGTCATCAATGCTAAGGGTTGGCCAATAGCATATTGAATGCCAGTACTACCGATGGAGTCCACCACGAACTTGTAAGTCATTTTCAGCCGGTGTCCGGATATTCTTGATCACATAGTGTATGCTGGGCAGCGTTCCTCTAGCGTACTTTTATTTTCCATTACTTATTCAGTATCATCAGGCTGCCAAAAACAATATTAACCTGGTGTAATCTGTATATGTCACTAATGCTGCTTTTGTCTCCCGTTTGTAATGCGTCTCCACAAAACAAACTACAGACTTGGTTCTTGCCCGCTGGCCTCGGTTGCGGGCGGTGGCCAAGTGCCAGCCAGCTATCGCCGGTGAGGCGTGCGGTCTGCGACACGCCTATCTAGCCAGCCGGCGCCGGTTAGGGCTTAATATTTAGGCAGCGCTCCCCACCTCTCCCCCCACCCTGCCGGCATGCACATTTCATGGAGTACACGTCCGCGCCCGCCCGGACCCGCCTAACGGCTCTTTTCACAGCACAAATTGCCTCGCAACTAATTAACCGCTTTAATAAGGCAGTGCGTGAACAGAGTGCCAAGGAGCGATCCGGCGAGCGGGAGCCACCGGGGTGCGGCGGCGGTAGTGGCGAAGAGGGGAGAGGGGACGCGGCAGGTCGTCAGCTTCGCACTTTGCCACCAGGGTGACCATCACCCGCCCTTAAGTGCTCGGTCAGTGGTTCAGACCCTCTACAAAGTTAGCTCTCCTGGCAAACGGGCGATGGTAATCATTGCTGCCAGAGTTACGCTACGCGCATCGTGTTCGAAATTTTACTACAGAAACAGTACACTGCATCAAGCAAATTTCTGAGTGATATGTTACACGACCGGAAGGATATTATGTAGTACATACGATCAATACCGAAAACTGATGCTAGTGAAAAACACACTGCTGGAAGAAAATTAGCGCACCTGTAGGAACGATGTCGATTTATGATCCGATTACAGCATATGCCATCTAGGGTATAGTAGATGGTCTGATAATGGTTTCTAGATTACCCACCAAAAGATAGCGTAGTTGCATAGCTACCAAAGCACCATCTTTGTCTACTCTTTAATGGGGAATGCTTACAGCCAGAAGGCTCAGTGTAGTGCAAACGTGTGAAGCGAGCAGGGATCCATGGCACGGAGACGCACTCGTGCTTCTTACAGGCAACTGAGTTTGAAAGGGGCCGAGTATTTGGCTACCGAGAGGCGGGATGGTCCTTTCGGAGAATTGTCACACAAGCAGGACGTGCTGCGACAGTTGTGTAACGATGTTCGTATCACTGGTCACGTGACCGTAGTCACACCTGTATACGATGAGCTGGACGTCTACGCAGCACAGTCACCCGACAGCATCGTCTAATTGTAAGGGCAGCAGTGGCAGACAGTAAGGCTACCACAGGTCGGTAGCTCAGAGTCTCTTGTGCTATTGATCTGTAGGTGTAATCATTTCACAAACTCCATATGCGTTATTGCAGCAATAAATCTTGATTGAATTGGGAACCTCTAAAACGGTGCACCAAGAGCCGATTGTGCTACTGATCTAGAAATTTGATGATCATTTCACGTACTCCATATGCAGTGCTGTAACAGTAAATCTTGATTGCACTGGAAACCTCTAAAAGGGTGTACCAAATTTTTGCCAGCAATGTGTAAGATAATGGGACCAAAAATTTTGCAGTAAACCTGACCCACAAAAGAGATATTTCGAAATGTACGGTTAAGAGTCACCAATGAATTCAGAATGAAACATTGACCAAATTAATATAAATGTATCTATTAAATCGCCCACCAATTGGGCTCAAATTTCAGCCATGGCACGTGGTTAGAGACAGTGACAGATACATGATGGGGCACTGAAACATTTTGCTGCTGATACAAGACGGCATCTGAAGCGCCACTATAGTGCAAGACAAATAAGTCTAGAAGCGCCTTTGCCCTGGCCTCCAAGACCACCTGTCAACCCCTGAATTTTTCTGCTTGAGGTCATCTGAAAACCCCAATCCAGCTGATATGGTTGAAGAACTCGGGCAGCAAATTGTACAGTCCTGTAAATATTTACGAGATGACCTAGGGTGGTTAGAAAGAGGAACGCGTTGTTGCACCCAAATGCGACGGTGACACGCGGGAAATGTTAAACAGATGTAGTTATCTGTAGCATCTAACGTAATGGAGCAGTGTATTATTTTTTATTAAAGTAGGTCATTGGTAAAATTTCATCTCAGTAAAACGCAGACGTAATCGAGAAGTTTACTTTCCCAATAAATTTCTATTCACTAGAACAATATTTTACTCTGAAGTTATTGAAGGTCAATAAGTATACATCACAATTATCTTGAAAACTTGATTTTTTTTTCCAGACCCACATTTCTTGGATCGTTTGCCCTTCTATTATCGTCTACTTCCACCCATGTCACTTTGCGCTGTTAATTATGATACTTTACGTATGGAACAATATCGGCCATAATATTATAAAACGAAATAACCGTGCTTATGTCAATAAAATCGCTCTGTGAATTATTCCAAAGAAATTTCAACCTCATCCCACTTCCAGGCTAATAAACGGCTCATTGTTAGTTCATTTTGTCATCTCTAAGGTTTCTCTCTCTTTTCACACAACGCACTGATCCACGCCCTAGTTCTCTACTCAGTTCTGTTTCCTGTCATGCAACTCACCCTCCCCTACCTGCATATCCACATTACAACTACCTCATCCCATTCTGCCACCTCTTTGTTTATACTCACATCCTACAGAACCTCTAAGCTTCTCTCTGCTAACTCTACTACTGTATTTTCTTGCAAGTACAGAGTCTTCCTATTTTGGTAGAGTATATGTCCACTTGTTTAACAGGTTCGCACAGCTTAGATTCACAGCGCACTTACCCAAATGAGGTGGTCAGCCAGATTGTAAATCTGGTGTACCACCCAATCTGAGTGTCACTGTTAGGTGGTTTTCCACAGTCTTTTAGGCAAATGGGGGACTGATCCCCAATCTCAGAAAACACTGTACATAAAAAGTTGGACGATAATACACAACAAGGTTTACACGATTCACGGACACATGGCACACGTGACGTCCCTGCTTTAGACACCCTGCATAGACACAGTGGCCCGTCCTCAGGCAGCCGCCATGTTTATTCCTGACCGTGCATCACACCTATAACTACAGCAAGTAGAATCGGCAAAAGATGATTTCTGACAGTTGCACTGGGTTTTGCGCCATTGCCTCACGAATCTACCTCAACCAAGCACATAAAGCGATTCTGTATATGTCTCCGTGGCAACTCCTCTATGTTGTCGTAGATCTGTAGACGACTATTGTTGTCTCCTGCAGCCATCTGGACCTCGCAGTTGAAAGCAGGCAACAGCGGTGTCAGCAGTCGGGGGTCTAATCTCGCCGACCCTACTGTAGGAATTGTCGCAACTGAACTGCAGCCGCCTATTGGCTATAAAAAGACAACTATACGACAAGTGGCCCCAAAGCAGCACTTCCAGTTTATTATTTGGCCGTAGATAATGTCATTCCCATGTGGCTATACATTTAATGTGGAGTATACTGATGGAGCTTATGGGAGTTGTGGAGTATACTGATAGGGGGAAGCAGTCTATACGTCTGCCTGACGCCAAGAGTAGTTAACTGTGAGCCACGTATTACAATTTTCTTCATGTTCTGTTAATAATGGGAATCAACCAGATACGGCTACATTTCCTTTATTTCAGATGTTCTAAAGCCATTTCAGTTCCTCCTACTGGGACATTCATCAGTGAAGTTAGTAGCCTTTAAGCTATGAATATCTCTTTTCGTCCCTTCATAATATATTTTCAGTGTCTCATTGTAGACTTCATAACTTTTTCGTAAATTGGCGAAATCCAGGAGCCGTATTTCTACTCTGACAATGAAACGTTCACACATGAATATTTAGAAAGCAATTTCAGAGTAGCCAATTTTAGAAGTAGAAACATTACGCTTTCTACACTCACACAATAATACGAGATAATGGATGATGAGCTAATTAATTAACCACGTTATATACGAGTACAATAGCAAATTCCTCATTCTCATGTTTATATTTCTTACTTTTCATTTTCCGTAACTCGCAATTTGCTCTGTGACTTTTTAAATTTCTGTGTATTGATATTCAATTAGTAAATAAAAAATGCGCGGTCTATAAATTATATGTATTGCTACAGATATATCTCACAAATCGAAAATCACATTTGTAAACATTAACGGGTCACTATTAGAGTTGAAAGAAGCTGTACCTGAAAAACAGTGCAACTGACTGAGGACTGAATCTGAAGTGTTTGACGCTACACCAGTTAGCTACGAAGACGCAGTCTAAAGTACGGTGTTAAATACTTATGATGCACAGTGTGTTGTGCAATAAACTAAAAACTTTAATGAGGTTTGTAGGCAAATTACTAAAAAAAATCATCGTATGATAACTTTATAAATTGCAAAAATGTGGCTTTTCTATTTGTTCTTATGCTAGCTGTACCCTGCAACACCGAATAGCCTTGAAACAATAACAGATACAAGGAAATGTTATTGGTTAGAAGTTACTAATGGGATACCACAGCACGAAATACGTAGTTCACAAAGAAAGAATAATTTGTCGGTTGCCACAAACCACCTTTGCGATTCCCGTCTTCAAATGTTCAAAATGTTCAAATGTGTGTGAAATCTTATGGGACTCAACTGCTAAGGTCATCAGTCCCTAAGCTGACACACTACTTAACCTAAATTATCCTAAGGACAAACACACACACCCATGCCCGAGGGAGGACTCGAACCTCCGCCGGGACCAGCCGCACAGTCCATGACTGCAGCGCCTTAGACAGCTCGGCTAATCCCGCGCGGCTACTCCCGTCTTCCAGCTGAATATTAACTACCCGCAATTTGAGTTTTTTTTCATTTATTGGAAATATAAGCGCTGTGTTTTTACAGTCAGTAGCTGAACAACCTAGAACTGCATTTTATTTTGCTTATAAATTACATATATCTTATTAGTTACATTCATTAAGTACATCAATGCAAAATTTGTCTACAAAAGTTCGTGTGAAAATCTAAACTGGCAATCATCTCCGCAGATTCAACTTACAACATGAATTTTTTCATCGCTATTAAAATAAATAAAATGAGCTGACAAAGGTCATGCAGGAGAACATTAAGTGCTCGCATTGTATTTCTTCTTGCGAATAATTATGCCTCAGAATTGGTGTTGGGAACGTTAAAATCAATGTATACCATCACCGTCCATACTAGTTTCCCCCCCCCCCCCCCCCCCCCCCCCGCCACAGCAAACGCAAAGCAGTAGAAACACGGTGCCTTGATTTCTCAACCAATCGGCTTCGATTTCACCGTTGGCTACTCTCTGTCGATGTAAGCAGTCTGACCACCTTTCTGTTAACTGATGAATGTGGTGACAGAATAGGCATCCAACACGAAGCTAAAATAATAAATTTGGCAAACCCACAGTGGACCCCGTACGAAAAGACAAACACTAGGAAAGAGAAGGAAGTGTCCTACTTTTTTCCTGGTTCTGCGCAAGTGATCATCGGTATACGATTCGGTAGCGAAAATGACAACGAGTACACTTCCTTATCCACCCAAATTGCTGTTATTTTACCACTATTTTATTTCCTGGGCCTCATGCATGTAACTATAACATTATAGTTGCCTCGATTTGGAACATAGTCTGGAAGCTGGTAAGCCCTTTCTATAACGGCGCAGGAGTTAGGGCACGTGTCACACTTCGAGAGGATCGATGCACTACCACCCATACGGGCATCCTGATTCTGATATTCCACGGTTTCTATAAACCTATTTAAGCGAATACGGGAGTTTCTTTCCGCACCCTTTTCCAGTTAGAGCATGTGTTGCATGTGCTGCCTTATTGCAGATGATGTACAATGTTTCTCTTGCGAAGCTTCTCAAGCAGTCTGAAGATGAAGATAAGACTCATAGACTGCGCAGCTTTCTTTAACATCTTCGCTAAATCTCTGCAAATCGAAATTGGTAAGAGTTCGATACTCACAGAAAATATTGGAGAATATGGAGTATACAAGGGAACTATGTATGTGCAAATGAATTTCGAAAGACATTATAACGCTAGAAAATTGGCGGAACAGTCACAAAAAAAAAATATTTAAATACTACATAAGACTGGCGGATAAACATGATGGTGGTGATGATGGTGATGTCTTATTAAAGAGGCGCTTAGTAATACGGATACCAGATGGATTCGTAATGGGAACAATCGTAGTTTGATTCTCAAACGTCCAGATTTATCTGCCCCGGTGTTCTCCAAAATTATTCAGACGAATGTGAGGCCTTATAAAGAATTACAATCAATTTCATTACATAAAGTCCCCAATTCCGATGTGATGATGTGTTTCCGAAGAATTTATTTCCCAGTAGATGTTTAACCGTAAAACTAACGAAGAATCTCACAGCATTAAATTTTCTGGGAAAACTAAAGTTTCTATCTTCACTGTAAGACTCTAAAACTGAAAAGCGATTTCCTCGCTTACTTTCACTCTTTTACCTTATGTGGTGTTATACTTCGTACCAAACTCTGTGTGCTCACCAAGAATATTTTTAGCCCAGAAACAGGTCATCAGACTGATCTATAGAGTAAATTTTCGAACTTGACGCAAGCCGCTGTTGTGATGTCTCTGTATTCTAACTCTGCCATTCCTGTACATATATTTCACCAAGGGATTTGATGCTGATAAGGATGATTCACACAGGCGCAATGCTTTGCAACTGTAAAGTCCTCATCATACAGTTGTCTTACGTGATTTTCATTCACAATTGAGCTGATGTGACGCAATGTGTACTGCCATGTGATATTTATTGGGCAATGTTTATGAAATTTGTTGGATATAAGCACTCTAAATTATAAGACGAAACATAATCAGTCTTACTGGAACATCCTCTGTTTGTAGATGACAGAAATGTTGCCAAAATTTTGTCTATAGCTCGCCTCTACCTAGGCTACTGATCCATATCTCAAAAAAAGTGTATTTGGGACGAAAGTGCATCAGATTTCCCTTCGAAGTTGATCCATACATCTTACTGTTCATAAAATGATAATACAGCGTTTAATCTAAACATACGTCTGTAATATATGAAGATAGTAACTATTCCCGAAAGAACAGATACAATTGATGACCGTGCTGCTTCTCTAGAATAGATGATAATTAGTTGAAACCCTTACCTGCCGACAGGTGTTGTTGATATATCTCGATGGGGACAGCTGAAAATGTGTGCCCCGACGGGGACTCGAACCCGGGATCTCATCCGAGGGGACAGATGAATAGCGCGACTGCAGGGACTTATCCCCTGCATGCTTCCCGTGCGAATGTGCACAGATTGCCCAAACTCTTACGCGAGTCGTCACCTTAGTAGGCGCGAATAATGAGTGGATGGGCAAATATCTATTAGGAACATTACGTAAGTAGATTGTGGGTAGTTGGGAGTGTGGGTCTCACGGGAAGCGTGCAAGGGATAGCCGGCACGACATATCGGCGTGTTCGGTCAGAGGGTTTAGCTACCCTTTGTAATAAAAAAACCTGAGTGCACGGAACAACGGACAACCTGAACGAGTGTCATCGGACGTCCGCAATGAACAAATTCAACGATCAGTATAGAACAAAATGAGATTTAAAAAAAAGATGGATAGAGCGTCTGCCATTTATGCAGGAGATCTCGGGTTCGAGTCCCAGTCGAGGCACACATTTTCAGCTGTCCCCATCGAGGTATATCAAAAACGCCTGTCGGCAGCTGAGGGTTTCAACTAATTATCATTTACACATCTGTAATATTAATTACATTGAAAAAACATTTTTATGACAATTATTCAGAACATCCCATTGCCTTCTTCCGGAGTGATATCTTTAACATTTCGTAAGTTTCTCATGGGAAATGCTTATTTGTTATGTCGTTGTTAGTGAGATAGCAGTGCTCATACCCTGTAAGATGTTCTTCACTGGCAGTAGCTCGGCGAATCCCCTACATCGTCCAGTTGCTATTCCACGAAAGCGTAATTACGAGCTGCCAGATAGTCCCACTCGGTTTTCTGCATGTTCAGGTGTTGTGAAAGAAGCTGCTTTTTCTTACCCGCGTGTACAACAATGCGCCGCTGAATCTGAGGCTCAGCGATGCAAGAAGGACGAAAAGGAATCGGACGGGGCCAATAATGTTCATTTTACCGCTGCGACTCTAGCGACAAATTGCTGTTTATTCGGAACCTTGTGCGTGCTGCAGTGTATTGGTTGTCTGAATCGAGATTTATTTCCCAATAGGCCATTACTTAGCTCGACGCGGCGAACAACGCCGTCTGACCGAGCGCACGGCGACCAGCGAGGGAGAAAATGGCTCCGCGCCTGTTTCAGAAATGCATGGGCCCTCTCCCCTCCCTCGTTTGTGTGTGTGTTATGCCTGCTGCGTCGCAGGCCGGAATAATAATACCGGCCCCTGCGTAACTGCAGCAAGCACTTCCGCTTTAAAAAAAAACATTCCGTGTAAGGCAACGCCTTGTCCTAATGCACAAATACTCATTAACTTATGTCAAAAATGGCAGCATTTGTTGCATAAGCACGAGGGCAACCGGAAGAAAATGTTTTTTTAAAGCTCTGAAGTGTTTCGTGCTGGAAGTTATAAGATCTCTATCATGCACTAACGCATTCTTGTAAACAGTCCACCTTCAATTTGGAAAGAGTGATTTACATTCAGACAAGTTCGGGAGACGCTGTGTAACTCACACACGGATGGTTAGGATCGTTTCGACGCGCTATCACTGTCTAATCCGGTGACTTTATTCTTGTGAATACTTTACTCCGAACAAAACACCCAGAAATAACCGGAAAATCGATTTAACATTGCACAATTAAGGGCGAAAACAGAAATTGCAATTACGATCCTAGCGGATTTGCTCTAAAATTATAGTTTCCCACAGAAACGTATCTTAATCAGCGAAAGAATACTAATAAAATGTTTTCCTCCTCGAAGGAGATCGACTGTTACATCTGGCATCTTTGCTATTTACATGTTTAGTTCAAAATGGTTCAAATAGCTCTGAGCACTATGGGACTTAACATCTGAGCTCATCAGTCCCCTAGAACTTAGAACTACTTAAACCTAACTAACCTAAGGACATCACACACATCCATTCCCGAGGCAGGATTCGAACCTGCGACCGTAGTGGTCGCGCGGTTCCAGACTAACGCGCCTAGAACCGCTCGGCCACACCGGCCGGCACATGTTTAGTTAGGAGAAGGATTAAGGAAGATTCAAAGAACGGATGCGACATTCATCCCCGTGTTGATGAGTCAGTGAGAGAACGGTACAAAAATTTCCGCGACCTTCAGAGAAAGCCGCTACAAGCAATGTGCTGAGCAACGTAACAAGGCTCATTCCTAAAATTCCAACAGAGCATGTTCCAAGACGTATGAAGAAACCCCATCACAGGCACTGACAGTGAATCTTCCAGTTGGCATTATTTTGTGTCGCTTGAAGATATCGAAAAATTTTTGGAAGATATTACCTAGGAAGGGGATGCATGTTCTTGGCTTCTTGTGGTTAATAAGTTCATCTTCTTTTTTATTTTTTTAAAGGTAGGTAAATTGTCGATTAGTGTAGGTTCATACCCATTAGCTGCAGCTTTTTGTTTTATGATTTTGATTTCATACTGGAGTTTGCCATCACTCAGTGGGATAATGGGATTTTTAGACCTCTATGGATCATTGACCGGTAAGCTGCTAGTTTGTGCATGCTAGGGTGACAGGAGGAAGCATGTATGTTTATGTCTGTGGTGGTTTGTTTCCTGCAAATTTGGAAGACATATTTGTTATCTTGTTTCACGATGGTTAAATTGAGGAACTTAGCGAAAGTCTTTATTTCCTGTTCACAGGTGAACTAAAACCTATCGCGCCTTTTCTGGAATGTTTGGAGAATTACTTGAACATCATCTTTGTTTCCCCCATCAATGATCAGAACACACCTGGCAAATCTGTAATAGCATCCTATTTAAAAGTTACAGGACATCCATTTGACAATATGGAAAGCTACCTTGAAGTACTGCATACACTGAACAGAGTATACAGAAGGTCTCTATACGAAGTACTTGAAATCTACATATACTAAAAGAAATTTCGGGAACATCGGTCCAACGACAATAGTGAAACAGGATCAATCAATTTCTTTCAAAGGCTTTGATAAACAACTTAAAGCACTGTTACAATATATTTACAGTTTCAATGCACAGATATTAATGTAACCACTCCCATTCATCACTCAGTAAGTTCAACCTACAACACGTATGCGCGTTCTGTCGTAACCTTTTTATACATGAGAAATTAATATAATAATTGATTTTATTGATTGGCGACTCCATAGTGTCCTGTGCACTACGACCAGATAATGGGTATACTTGGAAGGAGAGACAGCATTGGTCTTATATTTTTGTTTATTATCGCAAAATCGATTTTCGGTCACTTAGTGACCATCTTCAGTGCTGTAATTATAACTTAAATTAGTAAGCACTGGTGTCAATAAGCTTACGGCGATCACATGTGATCGCCGTAAGCTTATTGACACCAGTGCTTACTAATTTAAGTTATAATTACAGCACTGAAGATGGTCACTAAGTGACCGAAAATCGATTTTGCGATAATAAACAAAAATATACGACCAATGCTGTCCCTCCTTCCATGTATATATAATAATTGAAGTGTGCACATATCTGTATTAAAGTGCAGCCCATTTACATTTTTTTTAAACAGAAGGGAAACATATTTATGTACATAACCATTTAACCAATATTTTGTGTCCAATGCTGCACCACATTCACATTACCAAAAAAGTGTATATAACTACCTAATGTAATAACCGAGCTGTGCACATGTCAATATCCTTGTGCAACCCGTTCATATTTTTAAAAAGGAAAAACATATTTATGTACAAACCATTTAATCTTTTATCTGCGGATCCAACATAAACAAACATATCTTTGAAGTAACATTGTAAATCTAACGTACAGTGAAGAGGACATACATCAGGCAACAGTGTGCAGACATTTTACACCTCTACCGTCCCTGTAAGTACAATCCACTGTCAGAAATTCTCCTTTCGTAACCTCTAAAGTGCCTTTTCTAAATCAACAGTATTTATCATTAGCAAACGGCGCAAAATGAACTACAGTACCCTAGGTCTGCGACTATGAAAAGACGTCTGTACTCTTCACCAACACCAGCCACGTAAATAAACAATTCTCTACCTGAAGTTGATAGTACGCAACATCGAAACGCGTAGTGGCGAAATAAACAAGAGGCTGACGTAGCAGCTGTTTTATAGGTATGGATGCAAGAGATTTCCTTGCTGATTTGAAAGAAAATCGTGTAACGACAGAAGGTAATTTATCGAATGAAAGAATAGTACATATTATGGTCACAGACGAGTAATAAAATGTAGAAAATGAGAAATAACGGATAGTAGAGGAGAAAGTTACAATACCCTTTTAGTACAGCCCAGATAGTTATTACAATAGTATAAACACTGAGCAACGAATGTACAGGGTGCTTGTAATAAAGTGGGAAAGGTGAGTAAAATGACCGTTTAGAGGAAAGGAACAAATACTCTAATCCACACAAGCTTAGAAACGTTTAGTTTCAACTCTAGTGGCATTTGTTTCATGACATGCAGTTTCTTATAAGGTAAGTTTCTGTGGGTGATAAATTGTCGTTCTCTGCACCACTCTGCCTTTGTTCACTGGTGTGCAAAATTTAAAAACGAAATTAACTTTCGCATGATGTGTCACTGCCATTAAATTAGCTCTATGAACCTCGGACCATATATAGAAATAAATGCTGCAGTACGGCACAGTACAGAAGGTAATTAAAAGAAATGTGCAATGAGTCTCGCAGAAATGATACTTTTCTTCACAGAGAACAATTACAGTGAATTCACCGCGATTCATGATGGCCTGCTGGACACTGCAAGCGGTGCGACGTGGTTCTTACTAGGATGTGTGATCACAATGGACGGCAGTACATGCGATGCAACGTGCCTCCATGCTGGCCGCAACGTTGGTAAGGAGTTCTTGTGGTAGGAAGTTCCATTCCTCCACGAGGACGGTCGAGAACTGCGGGATAGCCGTTGGTGAATGTGAACGTACTGCAAAACGACTCCCCAATACGTCATACAAGTGGGCTGTGAGACATAAGTCAGGGGGACGGGCAGGTCAGTCCATTCGTCAGATATCCCCTCGTTCCAGTAGTATCGCTTTGCGATGCGGTGTCACATTGTCAGCCATAAAAAGTAAGTCAGGACCAAACGGGCCCCTAAAAAGACGTACATGGGGAAGGAGTAAGCCGTCCCAATAACGTTGACCCGTGAGTGTACCGTGTTCAAGCCGGAATTCAATGAAGAGTTGACGCCATGGCCTGCGCAGCTGAAAAAAGTACTGCTATTCAAGAGGCTATCGTTCTCCTTCGCTGATTCTGGTGCCCATACATATCGCACTCTTCAGTTCCGTAACACAGGAGCGAGCTTATTACACTGTCCTATGTCCATTTGCAGGACCAGCAGGAAGCCTGTTGTGACAATTTACGTGCTCTAACGGATACTGCACACTTCAAGGCGTCATCCTCGACTGCCATCCATCCTCCTCCAATTCTCAGTGCTCATCCGTATATAACTCATTCCTCTGCGTCCTTCACGCCACTCCTCGACACCTTGCCCATTCCACAGTTTCCTTCACACCGCTCTCCGACACCATACACATTCTGTGGCGTCCTCCACGCTACCGCTCGGTAGCGTGGAGTGGGCAGGTGTATTGTTGTCAATATACTCAAAGCCTCTAACGTCAGGCATTGCCACACCTATCTACACTGCCGCCAGGACCTCTGTCTCTGACAGCATCGCCCCGGCACCGTTGACTTTGGCCCGTTGCCTCCAGTGGCAGCGCTGCCTCCAGTCGCACTATTGCCTCCGGCGTCACGGCGTAGACACTATTCATACATGCAGCCGGTCTAGCTCTCGCAGTCCTTCCACCTCTTCTTACGCCTGTTGGGGCACTTCTGCACCATTCTGCTGGATTTCAAACACTTTCCCTACCATTCCCCCCTCCTTCCTCCCGGAAAGGTCATCCTCCGCATGTTTTTGCACTGTTTCCAGACAAGCGACACTAGAAGATGCCCCAGCGCCATTATGCGCCAGCATCGTGATGCTCCAAGGCAACGACATACCAGCATCGCGACGTACCAGCTCCACGACACATCAGTGACACGATACGTTAGCACCATGATGCACCAGCGCTACAATGGACTAGCGCCACGATGCACCAATTCCTGCCTATATCATTATACCTGGACCACCAAAACGATCATGTTCGACAGTGCTAGGTGTACCCTCACATGAAGAGAACTGGAAACAAGTAATGCACCCAGGAAAGTTATCGAACATGATCTCCGAGGTGGCCCAGGTGTTACGGAGTGGGCAGGTGTAATGTTGCAAGGACTTATTAATTTCCAGATTTTTGATCACGGTACACCCACCAGTCAATGTTATTGCAATACTGTACTGCTTCCCCATGTGTGCCTTTCCAGAGTTGCCTTCAGCCCTTAACTCATTTTTATGAATAACAGATTGTAGCCGGTCGGAGTTGCCGTGCGGTTCTAGGCGCTACAGTCTGGATCCGAGCGACCGCTACGGTCACAGGTTCGAATCCTGCCTCGGGTATGGATGTGTGTGATGTCCTTAGGTTAGTTAGGTTTAATTAGTTCTAAGTTCTAGGCGACTCATGACCTCGGAAGTTAAGTCGCATAGTGCTCAGAGCCATTTGAACCATTTGAACAGATTGTAGCACGCCCACATACACCAACGAACATACAGCAGTTGTCAACCTCACTGGTGGAGGAATAGTGGAGAAATGAAACTCCCTAACACAAGAACTCCTTACCAACCTTGTCGCCGATCAGTGCAGATCATGCACTGACATTTGTGGTGATCGCACACCCTATTAAGAACCATGTCGCGCCGTTTGTATGTTCAGGGGACCATGATGAATCGCGGTGACTTCACCGTAACTATTGTCTATGAAGAAAAGTTCCATTTCCGTTCGCCTCTTTGCGAATTTCAATTACCTTCTATACTTTAGCATTTATTTCTGAGTCCGTCTGAGACCTGTGTACACTGAAACATCGGCTCATAATGCCTGTGGCTTGTTTTTGGTACAGACTGGTGCCTATGGGTGATTAGAGAACTCCACTTTGTTACCTGTGCGTAGTTGCCTTTAGACCCTTGTGGACTACCTTGAACACCCCCTTTACACCACACACCACCGTGTCGTCTGGTAAAATACACTTTGCAAGGTGTAAAACAGAATGAAGAAAGTCTCTATCAGGGCCACCTCTGATGATTCCTGGACTGTTTAAGACAGCGTAATTCTATTTTCATCAACATGAATCCTGAAAAAATCGTGATTAAACGAAGTACAGTCTCTTTTCAGAGCTAACTGCAGAGTTATCGCTATCAAATTTGCTTTGGATCTGCACTAATTCCTACCGAAAGTACCGCAGCTTTAGTATAAACGAATCTAACGCCATTGTACTCATCAAAATTATTAGTTTCCGAGTAATAACAACATCATTTAGAACTTAGGATTTGTCTGTTTTGAACATGAAACCAAATGCAAATACACTTCTCGGGCTTGCCGCCGGATCATATTGTGCGAATCCCACGATATTTGTCCTACATCTTCAGGTGATGGTAGACGCTGTTATCATTGCTTCAAGGCGCGACTCATGATAATCTAGCGGCGGTAGCCGCAGAAAGGCTCTCGGCGCGTGCGCTGTGGGCATAAGCTGGCATCATCCAGCACAACGCCGTAGTGTCTTACGCTCTTTGGCAAACAGAACACATGTGGTCTCAAATACCGACAGTCTGCCTGGAGAGCTACAACACCTAAGAACGGTATTCCAACAGAACGACTATTCTGACAGATACGCCATGCATTCCGTTCTAAGCAAGTTCAGAGCAGGGATGTAAATGAAGATGCGGAGGCACCCACTGCAACGGCGTCCCTTCCGTATTTTGGCCACATGCCTTCAAGAATACAAAGAATCCGTAAGAGACACGACATCAAGTGTGTTTTTCGGTCACCAGCAAAATTGAGCGATTTTTTGTGTGCGGTCGAAGACGATCTTTGCCTTAGGAGAAGTGGTGTATATACTAATCACATGCCAATGTGGGATATCTTTTATTGGGAAGACATGCCGAACTGTGCAAGAACGTTGTGTTGGACACAATCGCCACACACGCCTGGAGCAACGTGATAAATCAGCAGTAGCGGAGAATTGCTGGACACGAGACATCGCATGTCTTTGATAAGGTTTTAACTTTGGCATCATCTTTCAGGAACTTTGTTCTTAAAGATCCCATACATATCCGTACAGGGATGCAGATTTTCAATTAAGCACCACCTGGAATACTGCACTGGCTGCCATTAAATTAAAACAGAAGAAACAAGAGCTTCCGACTCGTGACTCAACGCAGCGCACTGCTGAGATTTAATTCAGTTTTTAACAACAGGAGTGTCCGGAAGCACAGTCTTGGCCCACAGCACGCACGCAGAAGTCATTTCTGAGGCTCCCGGAAGGGGCTCATGAGCGCCGTTTTCCTACAGCTGCCAGCATCTTGCCGTCCAAGGGAATTGTCTGCCTCTGGCCTGATACATGTCGACGCCGCCACTCAATTATCATCGGCCACGTCTTGTCAAGCAGTGATAACGGCCTCTACCACCACCAGAAGATATCAGACAGATGTAGCGACGAAATATTGTGGGACTTGTACGATATGATACGGCGGAAAACTCGAGAAGTGCATTTGCAACAGAATCGTCGGGAGAGCTTGAAATGTCACGAATGAAACAAAATACTATCTTACACTGAAGTTAGAGATTAAAATCCCAAATAAAAAAAATATTTCACGTTATATAGGAAGGAAAAAGAATGTTGTTTCGCAGGGACACCGATTTAAAATGGGCTTCGAGAAATAGGGCTTTAATTCTGTCTGAGTCGTTCAACGTGTGTCGAGTACAGCTTGGTTCGAAAAAAATTGAAGTCTGTCACAAACAAAGAGGAACTAGGTACGCTACTTCTTTGCGGAGAATCCAGAAGGAACGAGAACAGTTGATTTGTACGTAAGAAAGGCATCTCTACAGATGATGTCCAACAAGAATAACGGCGTGTAATGTTTTCAATCAAGGCGCCGCCTGGAATCCTGCACTGGCTGCCGTTAAATTGAAACAGAAGAAAGAATAACTTCCGATTCGTGACTAGACGCACACTATGTGCAAAATATTGTTACTGGATGGACGCTGAAATGCCATGCAGAGAGTAAGGAGCAATCCTACAACGACCGAAGCGGACGAAATAGATGTTCTGTCAGCTGTTGCTCAAGTGCTAGTTGCAGAGAGATTGCGAGTCTCTCGTAAATCAGCCAAGCGTTTTTGCGAGCAAACAGCTTACAACTGTGTCGTGTCTCACCTCACCGTCAGGCAGAAAAACCATGGAACTCCGTGCTTCGTTTCTGATACGACTTCAGGACAATACGTTCTTTTTTCAAAGAATTCTTTTTACGAATGAAGCTACCTTTACAAATCAAGGGAAAGTTGATTATAATAAACAGGCGTTACTGAGCCGCTGTGAATCTGCACTGGCTTGTGACAGATTTAACGTTAGAGGCAGTGGAGTCTAAATATCTGATGCTGGATTATTAAAGACTTCGTGATTGGTCCTTGCTTGATTGAGGAATCGTCAAGAAAGATACGCCCAATTTCTTACTGAAGCACTACCGCCTCTCGTAGAGGAAATGTCACGTGAAATAAGTGGGTACTTGGTACCAGCACGATGGGTGCCCAGCTCACTGTTCGCCTTTGGTTGGGAAAGCTCTCACCTAGCTCTTTCCTAGCCCCTGAATAGGACGTGAAGGCGTTGTCAGTTGGCCTGCACTTTCACCTGATTTGATGCCACTGGACTTCTTTCTCTGGGGTGTACTCAAAGCTCCGGCAACCAAAGAGCATTTAAAATGTCGCGTTATCGTAGCGTGTGGAGTAATATCGAAGGAGTCTCTTCAGTCTATCCAGAAGTTCTCGCACTAGCGACTGTAAATGTGAATTTCAGTGGACGTTGAGCATTTCGCACACTTACACCGGCTGTAATACACTCGCAAGGAATCGAGAAATGGTGCCGCTGATGGTAGCTTTTTTTAATAACGTTTCTGCTGAAGGAAAAATGGATTTAATGGTTTGTTCTCAAATCAACTGCAGATTTAAGTATATAATAGCATGTGAGAACAACTCATAAAAGGGTAATAAATTTCATAACTGACTTGGGAAGCAAGTACACAAGATAAATTTAGAACGTTTTGTGTTATTATTCAGTAATCCAGTAAGAAATAACTATCTGAAAATTACAGTTGCCATTCAACAGTCCGCGTGCAGTGTAATTCCACAGAATATGAAACTCAGAACAAAACAGAAATTCCTGTAATAATGTTAAATCAATGGAAGGTTAACGTGTGTCATGGCCTGCAGTCACAGACGAATAAATGAAATACAAATATCGAAACATTAAGAAGGAACAAAGCCTCTCTCTTTAAGCAATTTGTCTTAGCCTTGGGTACAAAAGAATGTATAAAACAGTAAACCCGACAACCGAGTATTGGCGAAGCTGCACTTGCTAGCAACGGTTTCCCCATAAATTTCAATGTATTGTGGCATGGAAATAACCATCGGAATAGAACATGACACAAATTATCTTGTAAGTACAAGCAGCATCCTCCCGATGCGCGTAGTGCCGACTTCTCTGGAAGCATGACAGACCACAATAGCATGCAGAGGCACAGAATGCAGAACACAGAATGCCTCTATCTTTGCAGTCTACGTGGGCATCCTTCCAGCGAACTCTCACGTGCTGAAACCTGATTTGTCAGTCAGCTATTCCTCCAAGTAAAGCGTATAGACGTATATCCACGAGTCAGCCAAAGATTGTAGCACGCTTTAGTAAAGTGCAGGGACCTAGGTTCAGATGTGATGACGGAACGTTGAGTGCACTGAGGTAGGTCGGTCGGCACCCTGGGCACCGCTGATACATTGGCGGAACAACAGTTTTTTACGTTATAGTCGTCCGTTCTTGTCCATGGCGGTGCCCCAGGCCGGCGGCAGCGCAGTGCACAGTCTCGGAACGGGCTGACGCTGCCCCAGCAATCTTCAGAGGACGTCGCCCAGGCTGCACCTGATAGCGTAAACACGGTGTCTGACTGGCAGAAGATGCCGCTGGCGGCCGGTGTATCTCGTACAGGAGGCGTTCCTGCTCGTGACAGCGACTACGTGTCACCAGAATACTCTATTGGACATCTAAGGGGTGTTCCCGGGTAATCTCGTAGCAGCTCATCACAGTGTAGAGAGGAACAACAGCATAGTCCCTCCGCCAAGGAAGGCCACAGATGTTGATGACTGCTTACTAGTCGGGGCAACAACGCTTCGCACGCCTCCCAACCACTGCGACATATTCGCAGTGCACCAAACAGCATCATTTCGACTCAGCAAGGCAGATGTAGAAGTCGCCACATCTTCACATCAGTGTCTGAGAGGTTAACAGCTCTCAGCGACCAAGTGTGGCAGACCGGACAGACAGCCGTTTCAAAGGTGGAAGTCTTCTTGGCAAATGGAAGCAGGGCGTCACATGTTTGGCCTCACTGTTGGTGTAATGCAGCGTAATTCTCTGAAGGCTGAGAAGCCTGCGCCACGCAATTATGTCTGGCTGGCGACGAGCGAATGTGACCTATTTTCCGGAATCAATCAACAGTCTTGACGACCCCTTTATTTCGCAAGAATGGTTTTCAGGACTTCAGTCGCAGTGCCGACTTTCTGGCTGTTTGTTACTCTGGTGGCAACACGGGGCGTTGGGCTGGCATGCCTTTGCATGGTGCTGGCCGAAGAAGACTTTGAGAAGATTTTGCATATTCCCATAGTACGTTTCTGTTATGTAACAATAGAGTTTCTTTGCACGTAACTAGCGACGTACGGCTTGCATAAGAACGAATTTTTCGGGAGATATTCTTTAACACACGACCTTCAAAGTGTGATTATTAACAGTTTTAAAGTTAACTTTTCCCCACTATTCTGTTTTTGCAAGTAGAAAAAAATGGTTCAAATGGCTCTGAGCACTATGGGACTTAACTTCTGAGGTCATCAGTCCCCTAGAACTTAGAACTACTTAAACCTAACTAACCTAAGGACATCATACACATCAATGCCCGAGGCAAGATTCGAACCTGCGACCGTAGCGGTCCCGCGGTTCCGAACTGTAGCGCCTAGAACCGCTCGGCCACCCCGTCCGGCTTGCAAGTAGACTTTCTTAGCTGCATCAAGCCGGAGAACCCCATCAGTCTGACATGACAGCTCCGTAAAGACAATATGATCTTCCACACAGTACAACACCAGTTTTCATGTACAAAAAAGATTAAATCCTAAGTCATAAATAGTACAATTTCTCGGACGCTACTAATCTACTTTGGAAGAGGTAAATATCGTCGAAGCTGCCTTTTTTAGAATAACGATGCTAGCAGCCGAAATTACTACAGCTTCATATGAAAAAGAAAAGTCGATAGAGTTCCCTCTATGATTAATACACGGAGCAGAAAAAAGATGTTCAAATGTGTGTGAAATCTTATGGGACTTAACTGCTAAGGTCATCAGTCCCTAAGCTTACACACTACTTAATCTAAATTATCCTAAGAACAAACACACACACCCATGCCCGAGGGAGGATTCGAACCTCCGCCGGGACCAGCCGCACAGTCCATGATGACTGCAGCGCCCCTGACCGCTCGGCTAATACCGCGCGGCCACGGAGCAGACAAATTAATGTCACCACCTATCAAATGTCTAAATAATCGTCTTTTATAGAGCGGACGCGCAGAAAGAGAGTCACTGAGGTTCTGGAAAGTATCGACGGGCATGTGGAGTCATGTCGACTCCAGAGCCATGGCCAGCTGCGCTGGATTTCTCGGTTGAGGATACATGGCCCGAACTGCCCGATCGATATGGTGAATAGATTTTCGATTGGGTTTAAATCCGGGGAGTTTTGTGGCCAAGGCAGTAAGGCAAACTCATCCTGGTGCTTTTCTAACCACTCCCGTACACTGCGAGCTGTGTGAAGCTTTGCATAGTCCTACTGGCAAATGTCATCGTGTCGAGGCAAAAACAAATTTCACGTAGGGGTCGACATGGTCCCTCAGATAGATGCCTCCTTGCATTGATCCATTGTGCCTTCCAGAACCACGAGATCACCCAGGGAATGCCATGAAAATATTCCCCGTATTATAACTTCCTCCTTCGGCCTGGATTCTGCCGACGACTGTTGCAGGGCCGTATACGTCAAAGGCCATTTGTCCGATGGAGCATAAAACGTTATTCAAGTGCCCTCTGTCAGCACTCAGTGGGCGTGCAGTTGTGGTACTGGCGTGCAAATACCAGCCTTCGTCGCCGGTTAACAGCAGTCACCATGGGTGCATGAGCCAGGCTCCTGCTGTGGAGGCCCTTACACAGCAACATACGCTGCACGGTCGTTGAGGAGACACTGTTGTTAGCCCCCTGGTTCATCTGTGGTATCAGTTGCACAACAGTTGCCCATACTAAACTCCGCAGCCGTCGTTCACCTTTCTCATTTACGGCCCGTGGTGCACCAGAGTTGTCTCGGTGCCGGTTTTGATAGCGCCATTTTGCCGCGTACTGTATACTTCAACCACCGGTGCACCTGGTTAGTATACAAACTTAGCCAGTGCGGAAATGCTTCCATCCTTGACCCAGAAACCAATTACCACGTTCTTTTGGATGTCACATAAATCGCTTTGTTAACGCCTTACGACGATTCCACTGTTTTCCGCGTCACCCCCCCCCCCCACCACACACACACACACACACACACACACACACACACACACACACACACACACACACACGACACACCCTCCACTGCCAGTGTTGCTACCTGCCGTCTGCGAGTGGTTATTGCACGTTGACGTCGAACATGGACGGTGGTCACATAGTGACTTGGCCGTGTATGACTAATAAAAAGGAAAGATTCGTAGTGTAATGATGATTTTTTCACAATTCATTTTAGTGCAAACAGAATTACGGTATCTTAAATGATTCAAGAAATATCAGAAATATCTCAGGTGAATAGATTATCTGAATGACGTGGTATAGCTTATCTTCACATGGACCGCCAAGTGCGTTTCCTTATAGTTTCCTTATAGTGATCAAAAACTCATTATAAATTTGAAAACTTAATAAACCACTGAATAATGTGAATAGAGAGGTAAAAATTGACACACATGCTTGGAATGACATGGGGTTTTATTAAAACAAAAAAAAAAGTTCACAAAATGTCCGACAGATGGCGCTCGACAGTAAAACGTCAGTGACTGCGCTTGACAATCGTGTATAAAAGGAGCTGTAATGAGAGAGAGAATCACATGCGCCAGCAGTCGCACAATGTTGACGTTACCTGAAAAGGGGCTTTTAGTGAAGCTGTATTGTAGAATGGGAAATGTGCTAGTTCAGTGTTACGATCATATCGCCATAGGAAGGGGATTCAAACGGGTAAAGGTTCGTTGACAAATGCAGGTGTGGCTAGAATGATTTCGAAGTTCGAAGCCACGGGTTGTTTAGACGATAGACCCCATAGTGGCCGACCGAGCACAAGGCGTAATGCTGCTGAGGCAGTTCAGGAAGAAGTGAAGACTGTAGCGTGTTCGTCTATGCACGGGGAAGTCAGCGCTCGTGCAGTCACACGTCGCACCGGCATTCCATACACTACTGTTTGGTTGGCACTTAGGCATACCCTCCGATGCTATCCGTGCAAAATACATCGGCATCATGAACTGTTACCTGGCGATTTAGTGAAGCGGAAGGCATTTGCGGTGTGGACGTTTCAAAAGATGGCGGAAGATGACGATTGGTTGAGTAACGTGTTGTGGACCGACGAAGCTCATTTCACGCTCCGAGTGTCTGTCAACGCCCACAACTGCAGAATTTGGGCTACCGAAAATCCTAGAACTGTCGTGGAAACTCCATTGCACGACGAGAAAGTCGCGGTATGGGTTGGACTTACCAAATCTACCGTTATCGGGCCTTTTTTCTTCGAGGAAATGCGTGATTCTGGATTTGAACTGCTACCGTGACGGGTGAGAGATACGCCGATATGTTACAGAATCGCATCATCCCCAGCCTGGCTGATAAACACCCGCTGGAACGTACGATGTTTATGCAGGATGGCGCTCCACCCCATATTGCTAGACGCGTAAAAGATCTCTTGTGCGCGTCGGTTGGTGATGATCGTGTGCTCAGCCGCCACTTTCGTCATACTTGGCCTCCCAGGTCCCCAGACCTCAGTCCGTGCGATTATTGGCTTTGGGGTTACCTGAAGTCGCAAGTGTATCATAATCGATCGACATCTCTAGGGATGCTGAAAGACAACATCTGACGCCAATGCCTCACCATAACTCCGGACATGCTTTACAGTGCTGTTCACAACATTATTCCTCGACTACAGCTATTGTTGAGGAATGATGGTGGACATATCGAGCATTTCCTGTAAAGAACATCATCTTTGCTTTGTCTTACTTCGTTATGATAATTATAGCTATTCTGATCAGATGAAGCACCATCTGTCGGACATTTTTTGAACTTTTGTATTTTTTTTTTGTTCTAACAAAACCCTCATGTTATTCCAAGCATGTGTGTCAATTTGTACCTCTCTATCTACATTATTCCGTGATTTATTCAGTTTTCAAATTTATAGTGACTTTTTGATCACCCGGTATGTGTAATGGTAGGAGGCTAAATTATAAAACAAATCAGTAGAGGATGTGTGGTATGTAAACTATGGCTAATAGAATGGTAGTGTAGTCACAAAACGACAAGTAGCATTATTACGGCTAAACACCACTACCCATAAGTGTTTTCGAAAAACTGTAAGTAACTATTTAAACATGTTACTTCTAATGAAAGCGTTTTATGAACTACGTGAAGCTAAAAATAGATATAAAAATACACTGAAAGAACGTATCGCAGGAAACGACTGATAAATCATAACAGAGCAGAAACTATAGTCTCTTAATGTACAACTGAATAATGAATTTGAGGGATTCTAGTCCGTCTTCTATTAAAAATAGAGCAGTACTCAGGAAAAAAGTCTTATTTTCTGAATGCATGTCATTATGAAAATTATAAACATTCAGATTTAACCGTCTGCTTCCCAAAAGAATTAAGCAGACACAAAAAAACAACGCAGTGTTTCATTGTCGTAGCAGCGTACATGTGCGCATCGCTTGTCGCCTAATGCAACTTGAAAATCTCCGGAGATTTGAGAATGGGGCAGGAAAACATCGCTAATTGCACACTTCTTGGAAAGAGCTCCCCAGCGGCTGAAACAACTGGTGGAGCGTCAGCTAATAGGATTTGGATTAAGCCTCCCCGGCGCCGGACCCTTTAGAAGTGTTTACGTCTAGACTCGGTGGCCCAGACCACTCGACACCAATCACGGATCGACTGGAGCATCGCGCTGTGTTTCGGCTACCTTTCTGAGGCACTTTAGGACTGTATTAAGATACTGCCCGCGTTGCGAGCTATACTCTATATTTGCGTCGACCAAAAAGAATATTTTTACGTAATAGGCTCTTTGCATGTTGCTAACGGTGTCGGATATTAAAATATCTAAGTACATCGCAGTTGCAAGGAATTTTCCAAGTGCATTTTTAGTACGTTTATGGCAGTTTGTCGCACTTGGTGCTCTAGTGCCTGGAAAGTGAGAGGTCGCGTGTTAGAATCCGGAAATTTTCAATCTCTCTCCAATCTGTCCTTCACCTCTCGAGTCGCCAGAAATGAGACGTTGTTCCGATTTCACGTTAAATTGTAAGTCCCATTTCCTCGGTTGGATGTGTAATGTAGATCAGAAACAAGCAAGTTGCCGTGGAGTAGTCCAACTAAAAGGGTTTCACCCGGCCCTTGACCCACACGAAACTCATTATCATGACACATAATGCCAACCGTTTACACTAACTTGAGTGGAAATCACGACCCATATAAAGAACGATCAGCGTGGAATCAAATTCGGGTCATGAGTAAAATAGTGTACCTATGCAAATGAGTAAGACTGCAGACAGTTGGTATTGCCTCAGAAACACCTTTACCTGTATGACAAAAAACGGCAGTGTTGTGTTACACCAAACACAGTCAATACCCGTCATATGAAACAGAAACTTCACGTTTGTCACGTGCCAATACGAGTCACAGGGCGTAAATCAGCATGTAACTGAATTTGAACGTAGCGTAACAGTTGGTCGCCTGGAATCATTTTTGTCATAGTCTGACGCTTTGTCTTATACAACGGTACTGTAGGATATCTGCAGTCGTCATACGTGCTAGTCTTGAGCTGTGTCCTCGGTGCCCGCTTCGTCCTCACAGAAGTTGAGGCCCATTCGTTTCTCACCTCCACACGACTCCATAAACTCTTCTTCACTGATGGCATGGCCAAAGTCTGGAGATCTTACAGTTACCGCTGGTGGTGCAGTTTGATAATAAACTAGATTAGTTTTCGGTTGCGTTCTGTGAACACCATAGACCGTTTTTTGCGTACGACGCAAGCGATCTTTCTGGAGTTGTGTGGTAGTTATACTCGGGAAACTAGCTTCGATCACTGGTGATATGTTGCTCCGTTCCATGGATTCTGGAAGGTGGCATATCTGATTATCCGCAGGAGACGAAATATCAGTTGCCTTGGAAGAAGCAGACATAATCGTTCCACCATTTAGCGTGAGGTGCTTTTGAATATGGAAGCTGTCGCCGTAGCACTGTCGTAGAAACATTAATGCACTGCACTGTATGAAATAATCTAAGGTCTTTCCGTTAACCGTTATTTCTCGCTGAAAAAGTTCAATCGAACAATTCGTACTGCACTAACTGTACACTACACTCCTATTGCCAAACGACGCAGTCAGTAGACGCACTGTCGTTTCTTTGTATGGTTTGAGTATGAGATAGTGCACCTGTCCGTGAACAGATGCTCTTCACACAAGACTCCGAAGTGATAAATGACACATCATTTTTCTCGGTCTTAATTCCCAGTCCAGTTCTGACTTCTCGTTTTGCCTAAAACAGATACAGCACCTATCATAGTCCGAGAACGGACCGAACCGTCATGGAGCCTGTCTCCTGGATATTAGTTCGTTGTATGTGAAACACTCGGTATTTAACTTCGTTTGCATGAGCAATATAATGGTTCATAGTGTTTTTTTTCAGACGGTCTTTATAGATTTCTATGCGCTAACCACAAATATCACAATTAATATTATCTCCTAGCTCAGTGTTACGAGTAAAGTTGGACTTTACTGTTCACTTATATTCCTATAGGATATATGCATTAATTGAATTTGCCAATTTTATTTGCACCGTTTCTTTGCTTTCCCTTTTTGGTTGGTGGCTGTAACATCCAGAAGAAATTTGCCATCATAGAAGTAGTCCACCGTCCTGTGTATCGTTGTGCCATTAGAGAAATGTCCTGGTGGAACCTCTCGCCGTGCTCATTACTGAAAGGACCACAGCTCTCTGGGAACACATAGAGACGCGAGTAAAGGAAGTCCATCTTCAGAGTGATTATACGCAGAAATGAGTTCGTCCGCAAGGTTTCTCTAATTTTCGGCTCTGCCCTTTCCCAAGAACAATGTTGTCACGTTACGAAAACAGTGCGACATATGCAGCTGATCAGGGGTCGATTGTGCTCAAAATGTGTGTCCACAAACAGCTGGCGTGTTTGTGAACCAATGAAAATCCGCTTTGCGATCTTTCATGCGATAAGTCATGCAAACTTCTTACACAAATACTAAAAAGGTGCTTCACTCCAGTGCACAGCTTTAACAAATGCTGTTATGTGTCCGATCTTAACGTGTAATGGTAGTAGAACAATACTGTTCAGATTCACTAAAGGTTCTTTGGCAATACGGTTTTGACCCAGATACCAGAGCTATTCACGGAGGACATTCCCTCCGTGTGCAGTGTTTTTCCCTTGCACGACTGTCCCACTCAAACAGGTAGCAGTGACGCTTAGTGTAACCCAGTTGCAAACCAAACAGCATCACTATTACTTTGAAATCTCCACATACCAGCCACTCACGCTTATTGTAATTAACACATTTTATAACTTATATCAACATGGTATAAGTTTTTAAACTAAGGCAGCATATGCAACAGGGATGGATGTTCCTTCATCACTATTGTGTAATAGTACTGCTTCCAGGTATGTCTTTGAGACGTCTATTATGAGTCTCTACTCGCCTGGAGTGTATGTGATGTTCAGATCTTCCAACAAACTGTCCTTGTCAAAGCAGAATGTAATGTCGCCTTCAGTAGTTAAACGATAAATAAGTTTTTTGTGACGCTCCAAAAACACAGACATACGTACTGTATCAGCAAGAAGATTCCGCTACAGCAGTCGCAAGGCCACGATTTCAGCTTTATCCTTTGGCAGATCTAAATCCCTAATCATATTACGGTGTTCATACTGTGTGATTTTGTGTGGTTCTCCATATGACGATGTTGGTGTTAATGTAGGGTCAGTGTCACTGTCGTGTGACTGAACTTTGTCAGCTCTATGTGTCGGTTCAGCATCATCACTATCAAACTTCCTGGCAGATTAAAATTGTGTGCCGGGACGAGACTCGAACTCGGGACCTTTGCCTTTCGCGGGCAAGTCCTCTACCGACTGAGCTACCCAAGCACGATTCACGCCCAGTCCTCAGAGCTTTACTTCTGCCAGCACATCGTCTCCTACCTTCCAAACTTCCAACAAAGGTCCTGAGTTAGAGTCTCGGCCCGGCACACAGTTTTAATCTGCCAGAAAGTTTCATATCAGCGAACACTCCGCTGCAGATTGAAAATATAATTCTGGAATCATCGCTATCATTGCTTGATGATAGTGCACGTGGGGAAAAAGGAACAGGCAGTCCTCGCCGTGAACCACAGGGCAAGTGACAGATAGGATGTCAGGATATTGAATATTCTTCTTCCTCTCGGAGAACTCCTTTCCTGAAGGGAGGTGCAATACGAAAATAGCAACCCGATGCGTGATTTGTGGTTTCACGCCATATAGCAGGCACAACAAACTTCATGGAGACGTTTTTACCACGCATCCGTGTATTCAGTGCAGAGGAACACGAGGTCCAGCACATATGTGGAGCCCATAATTTATCTTGGTTTTCAACTCAACACCCGAAATACAAGGCGTATGCTTGTTTCACTGCTTTAGTTAATGGTCGACTAACTAAACCACAAATAACAACTGCACAAATGTAAATAAAGTTATCAGGTTTATTACTGCAGGTACACGACTTTTTGTGAAAAACGTACACACGCACAATAACACAACTCTTCAGTTTCAACACTTCAACTCACATACATTCTCTGCCAACCGCCGTAGCATTCGTTACAGTAACAAGTGAAATAACGCAGCACAAGAGCGCGTAACCATGACAAACGACAATTTAAATCACTCCTAGTTTCTACAATTGACACTACCATTCGCAAATAATTTTCCAGTTTACACTGAGAATATTCTGGTTACGAAACTAGTCTATACTTTGTAAAAGCAAAAAATTAGAAGGTCTATTTAGTTTATTGGATGTACTCTTTGAAGTGTGACGAAGTCTGATGCCACATACACTCCACGAGCCTATTCAGAGCGAAACGTAACACGTTTGTTGTTTAAAAGTAGCATGTTTGTCGTAATGGAGTAAATTTTTGCTGCTCTCATGCAAGATGGCAAGCACACTGGACAGGTTACATCACGCTAACACCACCTCTTGCATCGAAAATGACCTCATTTCCGATAAGTTTAGGAACGTACCCCATATCCATCTAAAGCAACTAATTGATGGCTGGACCCCGGTGAGCTACCGAACTGAGGGGGTGTTAATTGCTACACTGTAGTTGCTGTTCCAAATAGGAACTATGAACGTATACTTGCACCACTGTGAACACTGCTGTTGTCTTACTGGAATGTGATAAGATGTAGAACAAGAGGTAACATTTTGTCATAGGGAATTTTGAAATAAACATTGCGATTCACGTCCACGACAAGCTCAATGAACGAGCTCAAATCACTGTGCGAAAAACTTGCACAAACCATCACAGACCCTACTTCGGCCTCAACTGCTCCCTCTACACTAGACGCCTCCAGTCGGATACCGTCCAGTTTCTGTGTTCCTTGATCCATTGACGGCGTCCAGCTACATGTGGCGACTTACCCTACTACAAAGTTCCATTGCAATATGTTCCGTTTGCAATGAACGCTCGGAAACTGGTTTAGATGGACCTGCATTCAGTGACAATAGTAATTCCTGCCGCGTTTGAAAGCGATTTCAAACGTGCCACACTCGTCTCCGGTCCTTGTTTGTTCGGATGTGCTTACGACCACGCTTCTTCTGCCTTCTTACATGGCACCGAGTGCGATAGCGTAGTGATTAGCACCCTGGTCGCGCAATCGGGAGGACGACGGTTCAAACCAGCGTCCGGCCATCCCGATTTAGGTTTTCCGTGATTTCCCTAAATCGCTGAAGGCAAATGGCGGGATGATTCGTTCAAAAGGGCCTTCCCTAATGCGAGTTTATGCTCCGACTCTAATGACTTCGTTGTCGACGGGACGTTAAACGCCAATCTCCTCCCCCTCGTCACATGGCTACGAGTGGCCATTATGCGTTGTAGGCAGGATGGACATTTTGCGTTGTTCCACCAAAATATTTGGAAACTTCACCCACGCTGTCTCCTGTGGGTAGGTTAAAACACGATAGCTCCGTTGTATCTCTGTCACGGCTGCAAGCCGACCCAAGTTACTGCGATGATGCACTGATTCCATACAACAGACTGCTACGCAACGCCACTTCACTGCTGTGACTTACATCAGCGGTTTGCAGTCATGTGACCATCCGGTAGCAGTCCCAGATCATTCGCAGCTCTCCAAAACTTTTTTTTTAAATTTTGATTTCATTCCCCTGCCCCATATGGGCAGGGGAGGGCTGTCAGCGGCACACTCCGCAGCTTGTCAGCTGAGTGACATGACAGCTAATGCAAGAAGAAAATGTTACATGTAAAGGCGATAAAAACGGGGGACATAAAACAATGGGGAGATAATGGAGATGAAAATACATTGACATGGAAACGTTCATGGGGGGATAATTAAAGAAGTCGACATAAAGTAAAAACACACAGTTGGCGATTCGTACAGCACAAAAAAGAGACTGAAGTCACATGCACAGATTAAAAGTTGGCCACAGTATTAAAAACACTCCAGAACAACACACTTGAAGCCCACTTGGAGCACACACGATGAAGAATAAAACTGCCAGGTAGAACCTGCCGAGGGAGACGCCTGAGAGGATGGAAAAGGAGGGGAGAGCAAGGTGCAACAGGGGAGGGGGCAGGATGAAAAGAGGAGGGGCATCAGCGGGTGCACCAAGAGGCAGGAGACAGGTGGGGCGGCAGATGAAGAGGGAAGGCAAGGTCGGAGGGAGTGCAGAGACACTGAAGGAGAGCACAGGAGAGGGAGGGGGCGTAGGAGGGGAAAGCTGCTCTGGAGAAGGGAGGGGGAGGAGAGGGAGCCCTGAGGAGGAGGCAGGAGGAAGGTGGGGTTAGAGTTGGAAGGAAGGGTAGATGTCATGGCGAAGCTCAGTATTTGGGAGGGGTAGATGCTGGAAGCTGCGTTGGGAAAGGAGGCGGAGGGTCTGGAGATGGAGAGAGGATGGGACACAATGGTAAAGGCGCGGCAGTGGGTTGGGGATGGAGAGAAAGGGGGACACAAGGGGATGAGGGGGATCGAGGTGGCGGACAATATATAGGGTGCAGATGTGTTCAAGGAAAAGGAGAAGATGGGGAAAGGGGATGAGGTCATAGAGGATGCGCATGGGGGACAGAAGGTGGATGTGGAAGGTGAGGCGGAGTGCATAGCGTTTGAGGATTTGGAGGGCTTTATAGAACTTGGGACTGGCAGAAATCCAAGCAACGCTGGCTTAATAAAAGATGGAGCAGATCAAAGATTTGTAGGTGTGAAGGATGGTGGAAGGATACAGACCCCATGTCCTGCTGGACAGGATTTTCAGGAGGCGGAGTCTGTTGTGAGCTTTGTGTTGGCTGGTAAGGAGATGGGGAGTCCAGGTGAGGTGGCGGTCGAGGGTGAGGGCGCTCCAAACCAACCATAGAGCTCTTGTAAGAGTGTGACTAACACTTTGTCCAGTGAGCTTGTTTTGTGCGGCTGAGCGTCTGATGAACGTAGTTTTCTTGGTTACCAATCAAGCGTAGTTCAAGAAAAGTAGATCTAGTGGCCTACCTTTGAAGAAGCGGATGTAGCAGCGGTAGGCGAGGAAGTTGTGGAAAGTCTGCCCATTGGAGGCACACACGGGGTCCGGCGTGGCGTTGCGCGCCGCCTCCAGGCAGATGGCGTCGCTGTTCGCGTGCACAGACCACCGGCTGGGCTGCAGTAGCGATGCCGCACCTACCATCGGAGACAGGCAAAGTGTGACATTTGTACCAGTTGCGTATGTATGGATAGTACTCGATAAAGAACATATTGGTATTATTAAGACATTTTCAAAAGTTTTAATTTCACAGAATGGGCAAATGATTAGTGAAACTAAGCAGTTCAAATTTCTAGGTGTTCGGATGGATATTAAACTGGAAAGCCCACGTTCAGGATCTTGTTCAAAGACTTAATGCTGCCATTTTTACTATTCGAACGGTATCTGAAGGAAGTGATTGTTTGACACGAAAATTAGTCTACTTTGCATATTCTCATTCACTTATGTCGTATGGTATTATATTTTGCGGTAACTCTTCCCATTACAAAAAGGATATTTCTGGCCCGGAAACGGACGGTTCTGGCAATAAATAGTGTAAGTTTTCGAACCTCTTTTCGGCCCCTGTTCATTAGTCTTGGTATTTTGACATTGGCCTTTTCACTGTCGTTTCTTGTTAACAATATAAGCTTATTTCAGAATAAGCAGCTTTTGCTCAGTTAATACTCGGCAGAAAACCAACCTGCATTTGGATCAGACAACCTTAATTCTTGTGCAGAAAGGTGTGCAGTATACTGTTGCACCCAATTTCAATAAGCAACCACAAGAATTCAAGAATCTTAGCAGTAATCCACGTGCCTTCAAATAGAAACTGAAGAGTTTCCTCATGGTCACTCCTATTCTGTTGTGGATTTCCTTGAAAAATTAGGCTGATTCTTACATTAAGTTGTTGATTGCGTGTACTTAAACTTATGGCTTAACTTTTTTGGGTTCATAAACATTTTATTTTTATCTGTTATTATTTTTATGTTGTAATTTCATGTACTAACACGTTCCATGACCTTAGAGATTTGCTCCTCAATTTGGTCCTACGGAAGTTGACGTGCAAATAAATAAATAAATGGTGGAAGAGTTTTTGGATGCTCTACCTTTTGGGTCTTCAGTGGCGACTTTAGAACAGCCGGAGACACTTTCTAGCAGTCTGAGGATTAAACTTAAATATGACGTATAACGTAACCTCCTATTATAATAACCTTTACGAAATATGTGTTGGTTGAGTTAATTACAGTGATCGAAGTACCACGATACACATCTGCAGTATGAAATTGATCATTAGTTGTCAGGACAGGCAGACCCGTCATTATAAAAGAAGGTGGGATCTGTCGTGTTGTTAGTATAGAGGCAGTAAGAGCAGAATGGGTCAGTCAGGGGGCCTCAGTGGCTTCGAACATAGACTAATCACTGGATGTCACCTGACCAACAGATCCGTCAGAGATATTTAAATCAATATAAAGCTGCCAAAATCGACTATTTTTGATGTGACGGTGACTCGGAAACATGAAGAGAAAACTGCAGCCAAGCTAAGGCCATGCGGACCTCATGTACTGACCATCCAGCATTGTTGAGAGTGGTTGTGAAAAAGCGCATGAAATCAGCGGATGAAATAAATCGTGAGTTCCAAAGTGCAACCAGCAGTCGAACAAGCACAATGACTGCGTAGGGAGTTAAAAATAATGGAGTACGATGATGGGGCAGCACCTCATAAGCCACACATCGTTGTAGTAAATGCCGAGCGACACTTGAGGTGCTGTTAAGAACGATGCAACTGGACAGTGGATAAGTGGGAACGAGTGACTTGGAGTGGTGGATCACGCTGTACACTGTGCCAATCCGATGGAAGGAGTGATATTTCTGAAAACCGAAAATCTCCTCTGAGGAAATCAATTTTGGTTTTAAAAACAACGACAGAGTGAAACCCAGGTCGCCCTGTTCATCCACGAGACCCAGAAAGCAATAGATGCCGACGCCCAGGTCGATATCATGATTCGTGACCTACAGAATGCGTTCGATACAGTTCCGCACCGCCGTCTAATGAAAAAAAAAGAAAAAACATACATATACACAATCGTAGGGAGTACCAGACCTGTTGTGTGATTGGCTTGAATATTCTCTAGCGAACAGAACACAGCATGTCACGCTCAATGAGCGGACGTAAAAGTAAATCCGAGCTTACGGAAAAGGAGTGTTATAGCACCATTACTTTTCACAATTTTCATAAATGACATAGCTGATAACGTCGGAAGTGTCATGAAGCTTTCTGCCGATGGTGCTGTTGTATACAGAGAAGTCACAACGCCCGAAAATTGGACCGAAGAAGACCTGCAGAAAACTGGCGCTTGGCACGTAAGCAATTGAAATATATTGGGCGTAAATAGTCAGACGGACTTGTTATTGTCAGATCAGCCGATTGCAGAACAATCACTGAAAGCAGTCACACCCATAAAATATCTAGGAGTGATTTAAAGTGGAAGACCACATAGAATAAGTCACCGGTAAGACGAACTAAGGTTCACTGTTCACTGGAAGAATCTTCAGGAAATGCATCCCACCCAAAAAGGAGGTAGATAACGAAATTCTAGTTTGACCAACACTTGAATATTACTCATTAGTGCGAGATCCATACTAGGCAGGGTTGTTAGAGGTAATAAAGAAGATGCAGAGAACAGCAACTCGTTTCTTTGCAGGTTCTCTTAGCACTCCACTAAGACGACTCTCATTCCCTGGGTATGGGGCTACTTGACGTTGTACCAAAACACTTGCAGAGATCCCCTTCAAAAGATGTGGAATTTTGTCAACAGTTTCACATAATGTTGTTGTTGCTGTTGTCGTGGTGTTCAGACTGATGACCCGTTTGATGCAGCACTCTACGCTGCTGTACCCTGCGCAAGCCTCTTTATCCCCAAATAACTGCTGAAACCCACATACATTCGAACCTGCTTACTGTATTCGTCTCTTGGACTCCCTCTGCAGTTTTTACCCACGCCCCACGCCTTGGTTCAATATTAAGCTGACAATTCCTTGCTGTCTCAGAATCCATCTTATCAACCGATCGCTTCTTTTAGTTAAGTCATGCAAAATATTGTTATAACAATATTTTTATGATTTGTTATTTATTATTATTTTTATTCCTATCAGGTTTGGCCACCAAAATCCATCTTCAGATTTCCATTAGTTGGTTACAGTGTAACTCATTACATGACTCGCCGTAACTGGCTGTGCTGATGTTAAAGTTAGTACTAATGTCACTTAACTCCAACGTTGTATATCAAGAAGTAGCTGACCATGCTGTGAAGCATTTAGCCACGTTCTCTGAGTCCAGTACCGTCGACAATCCGGAGAATATCGACGTCGCAAGTACTCGTCTGTCGAAGTTTCTTCCATAACCTTACCCATGGTACAGTAGCCTGCCATGGCCCATAGAGTTTGGCGATGCCCATAAATAGGGTTAAAATCGGCAGACCTATGTTCTGTGATCATAGGAACTCGTGATAGGTCAGGGAAGTTTTCAACCTAAGAGTCTGAGATCGACAGGCATACTGCTCATGTGCCAGGAAAGCCCCGCTGTCTCCAACCAATACCATCATTTATCAGTCAATCATTCTGTCGTTGGCTCATAACGCTGTCTGTAGTGCGAGTTGATGAATAGCCTAGCCATATTTGTGCCCCCCCATACCTGTTCATCAAGATAGTTACCCTATGGGTACTACCAACTCCATGGCATCAACGTCTGGATTGAAAAATATCTACCGCGGTTTGTTTCCTTAATTCTCTCTAAGACTAAGCTATTAGCAGAGAAACCAGTTGCAGCCTCCTTTCATTAACAAGCAATATGTCAAATTCTTTTGCGGAATTTGTAAATTTCCTTAAGTCTAACTTTCGATCACCCCAGAGACGTCATTTCCTTATTTATAACTTTTCTGTTTCTGACCAGCATTTCATAAGTGTAAATTGCCGCACTGTTTATGCCAAAATTCTCATTTGTGGCATCATCGCTATCGGAAACGATAACAATTTGATTTCCATATTACAGATATTTGGACATCAAATAAATCCTATTTTCTTCTTTTATTTCTGATTCTTAATAATTTAGAATATTTATGGTAGACTTTTGCTGACTTATTTAAAGTTAATCAATCAAGTGTCCTCTTCTTGCAGTACTGAGTCACTTACTTCTTCCTCAACATTGTCCTCTTCTTCTCTCACGTTGCTAATAACCTCATCGCCATCTTTTACAATTTCTGTTCAAGGGTCATCTGATTTAGACATAGTTGCTGTGTTTAAGGGACAGCACTACTACATCTACGAGGAATCAGGTAGTCCGACATGTTTTATCGTGTAGACAGAGCAGGTCACCAGTGACTATTACGAAAGGTAACAGCTTATAGGCAGGTCACAGTACAGCAAATCACTTACCAATTAAGTGATGGACAACAACAAAGAACGAGCAGCCATACCACCCAATAACCACCGCGCCAAACGTGAATCCCCGCTAGCAGTAGGTTACAGGCGTCAGAAAACACCACCAGTGGACGCTAGAACCGTGAAATAAGCTCTCATGGACTGATGAGTTGTGGAACGTCGTGTAATATTGTGGGAATGTACTCCGCTTTCCAACAGGATACGGTTCACGAAGTTTCTAGAGGCATTCTTTTATAATTAGGGTCTTTGTCGCTCACCAGCAAACGATAAATAAGGCTATTTTCCGGTCATCTGCTTCTGTGATTTAGCCTATAGCACCCAGCGGGTGAGGAGTATCTTCAGTAAGGCCCGAATTGTGTCAAAACGGTTTGAGAAACACTCCACCAACACGATGGTGGTCATGTGGACTTCCGACTGGCTTGATGCGACACCTCACGAATTCCTCTCCTGTTTCCTATGCCAAGCATTTGATCGCAGAGTAGCAATTGCAACCTACTTCCTCACTTATTTGATGGATGTACTCCAATCTCTGTCTTCCTCTACAGTTTTTACGCTCTCTATTTCCTCACTGACATCTTTTTCCAAAAAATTCAGAAAGCAGTATACTGAAGCGTAGCGTCATATTTAAGTAGTAACATTAACTCGGCATATCACAGTTTGGATTCCAGAAAGGTTGCTCGGTTGACAACTCTGTTTATACATTCACTCATCAAATATTATAAGCCTTATTTTAAATATCTCTTGTTGGTATTTTCTGTGACCTTTTCAAGGCGTTTGATTGTGTACTGTAGATTATATTACACTCTAAGAAAAACTTTTATGAAACTGATGGCCTTACACTCAACTGGTGTCCGCCCCCAGTAGCTGAGTGGTGCCGGCACGGTAGCCCGGCATGTTCGGTCAGAGGGTTAGCTGCCCTCTGTAATAAAAAAATAAAAAATAAAAAAAATAAAAACCTGAGTAAAAGGATCAACAGTGAACTTGAACGGGTGTCAGGGGACGTCCGCCTCGAACAAATGCAACGAACATTATCGAACAAAATGAGATTAAAAAGAAAAAAAGTTGTCAGAGTGACAGACTGTCAATCCTAAGAGCCCGGGTTCGATTCCCGGCTGGGTCGGAGATTTTCTTCGCTCAGGGACTGGGTGTTGTGTTGTCCTAATCATCATCATTTCATCCCCATCGACGCCCAAGTCGCCGAAATAGTGTCAAATCGAAAGGCTTGCAACCGGCTAACGGTCAACCAGTCGGGAGGCCCTAGTCACACGACATGTACATGTACTCAACTGGTTTGAATTATACTCATCTTCATCATCATCATATCATCATCATCATTTAAGACTACTGATGCCTTTCAGCGTTCAGTCTGGAGCATAGTACCCCTATTCAGTGCTAACATTGGTACCTCTTCTGATGTTAAGCCTATTACTTCAAAATCATTCTTAACCGAATCCAGGTACCTTCTCCTTGGTCTACCCCGACTCCTCCTACCCTCTACTGCTGAACCCATGAGTCTCTTGGGTAACCTTGCTTCTCCCATGCGTGTAACATGACCCCACCATCTAAGCCTGTTCGCCCTGACTGCTACGTCCGCAGCTCGTGGTCGTGCGGTAGCGTTCTCGCTTCCCGCGCCCGGGTTCCCGGGTTCGATTCCCGGCAGGGTCAGGGATTTTCTCTGCCTCGTGATGACTGGGTGTTGTGTGCTGTCCTTAGGTTAGTTAGGTTTAAGTACTTCTAAGTTCTAGGGGACTGATGACCATAGATGTTAAGTCCCATAGCGCTCAGAGCCAGCCCTGACTGCTACATCTATAGAGTTCATTCCCAGTTTTTCTTTGATTTCCTTATTGTGGACACCCTCCTGCCATTGTTCCCATCTACTAGTACATGCAATCATCCTAGCTACTTTCATATCCGTAACCTCAACCTTGTTGATAAGGTAACCCGAATCCACCCAGCTTTCGCTCCCATACAACAAAGTTGGTCGAAAGATTGAACGGTGCACAGATAACTTAGTTTTGGTACTGACTTCCTTCTTGCAGAAGAGAGTAGATCGTAGCTGAGCGCTCACTGCATTAGCTTTGCTACACCTCGCTTCCAGTGCTTTCACTATGTTGCCATCCTGTGAGAATATGCTTCCTAAGTACTTGAAACCGTCCACCTGTTCTAACTTTGTTCCTCCTATTTGGCACTCAATCCGTTTATATCTCTTTCCCACTGACATTACTTTCGTTTTGGAGGTGCTAATCTTCATACCATAGTCCTTACATTTCTGATCTAGCTCTGAAATATTACTTTGCAAACTTTCAATCGAATCTGCCATCACAACTAAGTCATCGGCATATGCGGGACTGCTTATTTTGTGTTCACATATCTTAATCTCACCCAGCCAGTCTATTGTTTTCAACATTGATCCGTAAATAATATGAACAACAGTGGAGACAGGTTTCAGCCTTGTCTTACCCCTGAAACTACTCTGAACCATGAACTCAATTTACCGTCAACTCTAACTGCCGCCTGACTATCCATGTAAAGACCTTTAATTGCTTGCAAAAGTTTGCCTCCTATTCCATAATCTCGTAGAACAGACAATAACTTCCTCCTAGGAACCCGGTCATATGCCTTTTCTAGATCTATAAAGCATAGATACAATTCCCTGTTCCACTCATAACACTTCTCCATTATTTGCCGTAAGCTAAAGATCTGGTCCTGACAACCTCTAAGAGGCCTAAACCCACACTGATTTTCATCCAATTGGTCCTCAAGTAATACTCGCACTTTCCTTTCAACAATACGTGAGAAGAATTTGCCCACAACGCTGATTAAAGAGATACCTCTGTAGTTGTTACAATCTTTTCTGTTTCCATGTTTAAAGATTGGTGTGATTACTGCTTTTGTCCAGTCTGATGGAACCTGTCCCGACTCCTAGGCAATTTCAATTATCCTGTGTAGCCATTTAAGACCTGACATTCCACTGTATTTGATGAGTTCCGACTTAATTTCATCCACCTCAGCCGCTTTATTGCACTGCAATCTATTGACCATTTTCTCCTCTTCCTCAAATGTGATCATATTTCCATCATCGTTCCTATCCCATTGTACCTCGAAATCTGAAACATTACTGATCGTATTTTCACCTACACAATTATACTTAACAAACAAAACGAGAAAAGTTGTGCTGACTAATTCAGACAATGTTGGAAGCATAAGGACTGTAATGACTTGAAAGATATCACAAAGGGAGTCACAGAGTCACACAGGGTTCAATTTAGGTTCCACTCCTGTTCCTCATATCGGGTGTCTCTCCTAAGAGTCGTCAGGCGCATTTCCTCTGGTGTTTCGTCAGATATCGGCACTTTCGTATTTGGAAAGTGCAACTCGATTCAGCCCGCTTTTTGAAGCGGAATTTTAGATCCCCATCCAATAAAGCGCTTCCAGATTAATCTAGTACGTTATTCTTTTCGTGGATCTTTGTTAACAGGGGCATTAAAACGCTAAGAATAGCCAGTACTCCTCCCGCAGCGAAAGCACCGCCCTGGACCGCGCTGGCTGTTATCGCCATACAGAAGCACTGGTCAGTTGCTGCTGGAGTACTAGGTTATTCTTCTTGTTTTGCTGTTATACATGTCGATAAAACGAATAACACACTGGACTAATTTGGGACTGCTCTATCGAATGGTAACGTAACATTACGCTTTCCGCGGATACTGGGCGCTGTATGTGAGATGTGATGAGCAGAATTTGCTTGGGCTGACTTCAGCTACAAGCAGCAAAAACTAAGTCGCAAGTATGTGCCGATGCAACAGATAAAATGGGAGAAACACGTAATAATGTGACTCACCTTCCACTTAACATGCCACAAGCAGAACTGGTACTTTTTACAAACGATATTAATATTACAACACAGGTAAATCCCCTTGCAGAGAATGCAACAGAATAGAACGGTAATGATATTTCCCAAAGAATTATTATGCCATCCTCTGAAAATAGACTCTCCCTAAATTTTGAAAAAAAATGTGTGACACATCCAGTTCTGTTCAGCAAATAGAGTCACCTAACGATCGATGTAGCACATGAGCAGGAGTCAGTAACAGTGTAGAATGCTCCAAATTATTAAGAATTTAAGCGCTCTTTTCTTCTTCTTCAAAATATTTATTTAGCCTTTAACATTTTACATAATAACATCACATAACAGAACATAGTAGAAAACAAATTATTGTTGTAATTATAAATAATTATATGCTCTATAAATAATTATATCCTCCACAGGGGATACTGCCTCGTCGAAGGTGTGGTGTCACCGCCAAACACCACACTTGCTAGGTGGTAGCCTTCAAATCGGCCGCGGTCCGTTAGTATACGTCGGACCCGCGTGTCGCTACTATCAGTGATTGCAGACCGAGCGCCGCCACACGGCAGGTCTAGAGAGACTTCCTAGCACTCGTCCCAGTTGTACAACCGACTTTGCTAGCAATGGTTCACTGACAAAATACGCTCTCATTTGCCGAGACGATAGTTAGCATAGCCTTCAGCTACGTCATTTGCTACGACCTAGCAAGGCGCCATGTTCAGTTACTATTGATATTGTAAATAATGTACAGACAAGAGCTACGTTCAACGTTAATGGATTAAAGTTAAGTATTCTACCAGTTACCTCCTTTTGTTCTAAGTTCTAATTTCCTTGACCTGTTCCAGACCTCACGCCAGCCTGCGTGAGCTAAAACGCGTGCCTTTCGGCTTCCTCTAAATTTAGTGGGTTGGTCTCCTGCCAATCCACAACAGAAGGCATCTTATGTGACGGGCAGGGAGGCTTTTGAGCTCTGAAGTCACTCAAGCCGGACTGGCCCCAGAGGAAGAGCCAGACGAAGCGTGTCCCACACCATAGACTAGGAGAGGGAGAGGAGGCCTCTATAGACTAGGTCGTCAACCTCGAAATGAAACAATGGTCTTCCAGGTTGGGGACTGAGCGTAGGTCATGATCAGACCAGTTGTGACCTACGGATGTGAAACATGGAAACTAACGAGTGCTGAACGGCAGCAACTCAGGATATTTGAACGCAGGGCTCTGCGGAAGATCTATGGGGCAATTCAAGATAACAGCGTTTCTTGAGACCCTAAGAAGTACTGAGATGAACAGCCTCAGACAAGGAATTGACATCGTAAGAACAATAAAAAGTAGCAGAGCCTGGCTTGGACATGTCCTTAGGACAGATACTGGACGAACAACTAAGAAGGTTTCTGAATGGAGGCCAAATGGAAGAGGAGACAAAGGAAGGCCACAAAAGTGGTAGATAGACGTCGTGGAAGAAGATATGAAATCTCTCAGAGTTAGAGTATGGCGAAGAAGTGCGCTGGAGAGGACAGAATGGAGGTAACTTGTTGAAGAGCCTAAGACCCATGACAGATTGTAGCGCCATGAGAAGACGAAGATAAATAATTATATACTCTACAACACATTTACATTTCAGTCTTCAGTATGGAAATCTGCAAGAAATTGTTCAATTGTCCGTAGAGTTATTTCTTAGGTAACACTTATGTAGAATGAACCTTAGTTTTTTTTATGTCAAAATATTGTCATAAGCTTTATATATTGGAAACTTGAGAAAATTTGCGTGTGTGATGACGCCTTACTTTCTCGTGTTCATCCCATAAGTATACCAGATACTGTAGTGTACTCTACTACTGGAAGTCCAAAATTTCTATGAATTTTGTGCAACATGATCCACATTGTTTCCTGTCGATTTGCTTTAGAAAAAGGTTCCTGTTCGGTTACCATGACATTACGGGTCTGCATATTGCTAATAGCCAGTCTATTGATCAATCGAATGATGTCGCTTGCTGTGCTCCATGTAGCGATACATTTTAGGTATTCAAAATAATATTCGATTGGGTCCTCTGAATTAGAGTTTCTACATGCGACCGACGGTTTCAGCTGCATGGAGTAAGGTTCTGCACCTCCTGGTATTATTTTCATTGTAAAATTTTCCTACATGACTTTTTAATTGTTCTGTGGTAATCACTGTTTCCATTTATAAGAATTGAAATTCCTTTGAGAGCTATGTCATTTTACGAACTTTTCCTTCTTTTAGGACATCTTTTATAAAGATAATAATTTCGGACGAAGTTGAATGAGTGTGGGATGTCGTCAACATTAACCTGCGCTAACTCTGATATCGGGCAATATTTGCGAAACAGTACAGCAGTGAGCGAGCGTGGTCCCTCTGCTAGCAGACGCTTAGTTCTATTGACGAGTAGTGCAGCGCATTTTCCGTGCAAGTGCGTTAGTCCTCGTCCATCCTCATTCAAGTCGAAAAACCTTAAAAACGTCACCCCTCCGTGTAAACAAATATATCACTTCCTGTGTAGCCCAGCAGGAGGACCTAATCTAAGTAACACGCCTCCACGGGTGTTAGACTTCCGGTTAAATTCAGTTTTTCTATCGTAGCTAAATCCTTACCCACGTAAATTTTTGCTACCAGTGATATTTTATGTAGTGTCGTGCGCCAATTGGGAGCCTCCATTCTTTTCGGGTTATTTGTCATAATGACGCCTAAGACTTGGTGTTGATCTTTGGCTGTGAGCCAGTTTCGCTGTGTATTCGATTTATTACTTGAAATCGGCAGCAACACAATCTTTTTGAGGTTAACAGTTAACCTGTAACTTTTTCGTACCGTCGGAGAATGTTATGGAAGATGTCAACACTCTTGAATTTTGCATGAAAACACCTAAGCTCTACATGTGAGCCGTTCATTTTGCACTGAAATTCCTTGATACTCACAACATATGATATGAAGTATCTACAGCTATTGCAAATAACACAGTAGGTAACGGGAGACCTTGTCTGTCTCTTGATGGGACTTTACCCACTTAGTCTGCCGTTAATAATGACTTGTGACACAGCACTGCGCAAAATATTCTGAACTGTATTTGTGAACCTACTTCCAAAGCAATTTTTAATCATGAGTTTTCCATACATTTAAAATCTATTAATAAAATTGCTGCCTCCTTTGGCAGGTCAGTTTTTTTGTGAAATACAATCTATCGCGATAGTAAGGCGGCGTAAATATTTCTGTCCGAAACGGCACATATTTGATTCGGACTACTCAGTAATTGGTTTGCTTTAATCTCAAAGCGATGCACTGAGGGATTGGTTTATAGTTCATAGTTTTTTTCCATTATCTTACACACTGAAGCGCCAAAGAAACTGGTATACGCTTGCACACTCATATACAGAAATATGCAAACAGGCAGAATACGGCGCTGAAGTCGGAATATCAGGATTCCGGTCAAACGTCAAACCTCCGACATCGCTGCGGCCGGAGAAAGATACTGCAAGAGCGGGACCAACGATGACTGAAGAGAATCGTTCAACGTGACAGAAGTGCAACCCTTCCGTAAATTGCTGCAGATTCCAATGTTGGGCCATCAGTAAGTGTCAGCGTGCGAACCACTAAACTAAACGTCATTTATATCGGCTTTCGTAGCCGAACGCCTATTCGTGTACCCTTGATGAGTGCATGACACAAAGATTTATACCTCGCCTGCGCCCGTCAACACCGACATAGGACTGGAAAAATACTGACTGATCGGACGAGTCTCGTTTCAAATGATATCGAGCGGATGGACGTGTATGGTTATGGAGACAACCTCATGAATCCATGGACCCTGCATGTCAGCAGGGGACTGTTCAAGATGGTGGAGGATCTGTAATGGTATGGGGAGTGTCCAGTTGGAGTGATATGGGACCCCTGATAGTTGTAGATACGACTATGACAGATGAAACGTTCGTAAGCATCCCGTCTGATCACCTGCATCCATTCACGACAATTGTGCATTCCGACGGATGTGGGCAATCCCAGCAGGACAATGCGACACCCCGTACGAATGGTTCAAATGGCTCTGAGCACTATGGGACTTAACTTCTGAGGTCATCAGTCCCCTAGAACTTAGAACTACTTAAACCTAACTAACCTAAGGACATCACACACATCCATGCCCGAGGCAGGATTCGAACCTGACCGTAGCGGTCGCGCGGTTCCAGACTGAAGCTTCAAAGCTTCAAGAGCTGAGAAATCGAACTGTTGCTGACGGTTCAATAAATAGGGGCCTCCTGGTTCGTGTGTGCAATGAAATGAACTACCGTTTAGACGTTTTTTGAGCAACACATGGTACTCAAGTTGGGTCTATGGTATGGTGCCTGTTTGAACCTTCCTTTATCCGGTGACATGTTCATTGTGTCTTTCATAGTTTATAATAAAGAACCGAAATCTATTCTTTCTTTCTTAATCACCCTGTACTATCGTGTGGCTACCATTGCTGTGGAAAAAGCTCAACATACCGTCATTGTGCTGCCTTTCCATTGCATTCAGTGAAGCCGTACGCAAGGTGCATATTGGCCAGATTTCATCAGTAAACCTATGCATACTATGGTGTGTCACTATTAACGTAGAACTAACAATGCCCGAAAAACAAACCCGGGACAGAACCAAGCAATACTAATAAAAGGTATACGACGAAGAGTGAAGTGAACATTAAAGATGTCAACAGCAGTTACCATGAGAGGATGGAGCAAGATTGGTTTCGAGCAAGGCACTCAGCCAATACCGTCGACATTTGCACTGTTTTGCACACATTTTCAGTGCAATACTGATAAAACAATAAAGGGAGTAAAAAGACAAGCAAAATGCACTTAATCTGTAATGAGATACTGGAGAGCACGAGTTCTTTAAACCAAAATACCCAGAAAATATCCCTAAGCAACCTCAGAAATACCGTCAGCGGAGTTTGAGTTGCACTTGTTATTTCCCCAGAAGTAACCAGTAAACATATATTTAGTGCCTGCACCCATTAGTGAATATTAATATTACATTTACGTGTGAGAGTCTTGTAATTATGCTTATTTTTCGGCAAGGCTGTAAACTAGTTGTTTCATGACATGCAAAAACTTCCTTTGTTAATGAGCAAATAATATGATGAACAATTTTCTTTCATTTTTTCATAAACTGAGAAAAAATTGACTAATTCAGTCACAAAAAGGGACAACGACACATTGCATGTGCTTCGGTGGGAATTATTAATGTGATGATTTTATGGTGACTCCATGAAATTTTGTTACATTACGTGACAAGATCTATAAATATCAGCAGTCTAAAACATTCCTATTGCATTACGTATTATAATATGTGGACACAGGAAAACCAATCGAGAGAGAAGAGGCTGTATATGAATCTGAAGCACTGTGAATTCCGTTGCAATGTCGGTGTTCGGTTGCTGTTCGACATTTAACAAACCGACGGCAGAAAATTTAGACAGACAGTATCAGTGGAACAATCGCTCTGTTCTGGTGCATGTTGTATCTGACAGCAGGAATCTAACATGTGAGGGATAAGCTTTGCTGCCGGAAATCAGCATTTTCAGTTACCACACGACGTTGAAAAATGTTGGTCTCTGGAAATAACAGCACAAAATCTACTTCTCATCTAAACTGTGAATGTATGTAATAAGTAACTAAAATTCATTTAACTGACGATCAGAAAAACTAAATAGGGGAAAATATACCTCCATTTAAAACATCGCTTTGTAATCAGCAAGAGAATTACAGAAACGTGCAGGGAGGAGAAAAACGATTCAATGAAATTATCTGCATTGCATGTGGTAAGATAAAATTGCGTTCTCGACAGAGATTCGAATCCAGATGCCTACCTTTCATTGTCTAGCATTTAGCCGTCCAAGCACGCCTCCCGGACCATCACAAAGTTTCAGCTTCACATAGGCTCTTCCCGCTTCATTGTATACTACGTAGAGGCAACCACCATTCCTTCATTGATGGCAGCGGTGCTCTGGCAAGGCAATGAGAACTACGTTGGAAAAATTCACGCTAGTTGTATACCTTTCTCAATCTATACCCACTTTCAGATAAGTAATTGATGTCCTTGTCCGTCTATTTCAAATGCTCGTATCCTGTAAACGTCAAACAGAGAAAAATCTTTGGCAAATAAGGATTGTGTCACAAAGCGCTGAAAACACTTGAACGCAGCCGACTCTATGAATTTCTGTGCTATGGTTATAAGGAACTCTTCCTTACGTGAAAGATTTACCGAAGTCGAGAAAATCATCTCTCTGGCTGTAGTATTAATTCCCAAACCTTCCGCAATGGTGGTGTATCCCGTAATCCGTCGCATCCGATCTGTCATTTTCATTTTATTGACCTTTTCATATGGAAAAGTGAACCCAAGCTTTGTACTAAGGGTCCTGGGAAACTGCTGTGCATCTATAAAGGAAATAGCATACAGGACGATAGGGCGACCAATTCTAAAGTATTGTTCTAACGTTTTTAGTCCTAATGAAATAGACAGAACAGACTTCGAATGAAATCAGAGACGTGCTGCTAGAATCATAACAGGTCAATACAGCCACCATGATAGTGTAACATAAATGTTTGGGGATGTTAAATAGCAATCTCTGAAAGACAGACGATGTGATTCCCGCAAAACACTATGTCGGTATATTTAGACTAGACTGAAAAATGCTCCTATCACAGCACGAAAGAAGGTGTATACGTCCTGGGCAGAGTTAGCGATGTAAAAGAAGGGAAGCAGTTTTTCGACTTATATAGCAGCTTCAAAGACATTTAAATCAAATCATCTTGACATATCGCGCTCTTTTACTTGTTAGTGGTAGTACCCATATCATTTAATACAATGCATCGTGTCAATTTAAGTAACATGATACATGATATCATGTCGCATAACATGACACATACCATCATGTCATCCAGCATGGCTTTTGTCATGTCGTGCAGTATGACACAACGTAACATTAGAGTTTAGAATGCATGCTTCCCCACTCTGGGATATTTCCTATTATAGATGCACCCCGATTCACGGATACTTGCTATTGTAGATTCTTTCCCCTCGGGGGAAAAATCAACCCTCCCCCCCAATCCCAGAGAAAAAAAAGATTGTTTTGGCGTCCTCTCCCTCCCCCCTCCCTCCCCCCCCCCCCCCCCCACGGGAACAAATCCACCACCAGAAAGTTTATCACCCGACAAAACTTTTTAGATATTACATGTACACTCTTCAGTAAATAGATATTATATATTGTTTGCTATGGCTGGCGGATTTTGTGGATTTTGGGCACACGATCTAGGACATGAATTGCAACACGTGGGTGTGCAAACGCCATGCAGCTAAGAGGGAAGTAGGAGTAATTCGTCAAGAAGCGCGAATGTATCGAGTTATTTTGATTCAAATGTCTTTGAATCTGTCAGATAAGTCGAAAAGCTAGAGCCCTACTTTTACATCTCTGCCCAGGACAATTTTGCCATTTTTGTCCTATGATAGGAGCATTTTTCAGTCTGATACCCAACTTTCACTCTACCACAATTTTGACATTAGACTCCCAAATCTCGGCAATCGATGTGGATATTTGTTGAACTCGGGAGACGACTGACCCGATAAAGATGTTCTTATTGTCTTTCGAAACATGTTGCTTCTGTTGTGGCAACCAATAAAGATTTCACAAAATAAAAGGACAATCATTAATTACATATATCCCACCTTCTTACAAAATTTGGAGCGATTCGGATGAATTTAAAACATAGAAGTGGCTCGCGGAAAAAGACGCACAGAAAACATGTAATTTGCACGTAAAGTTCGAAAGAAGCTAGATCTTTTAAAATGAAGTTGTCAATTTTAGCGTGAGAATGTATTTTTTATTTATTTGATTCAATTTAACCCGTTTCCACGCATTCAGTTCACGTAAGAACGAATTGTACGTGCTGCATTTAGCTCGAATTTAAACCATCGTGTCTTGACAACGGGTACAGATTACTGGATTAAAAAAAAATTCGTTTCAACTATCTATGTATCTAACTTCGTGCAAAGTTTGAACCTATTCGTACAAGTTTACAGTATAAAAGCGTCACGTTTCAAAAACCTCCCAGAAGAACATATTTTTTTATGTTTTGCACGCAAAATCCGAACGGTGCACATACAAATGGTGGCATTAGCTGAGCATTAATTTCAGCCCAATTAAAATCTTTTGCACAACGAATCAATCGATTTTCACAATTTCCCTGGCCGCTAGCTCCCATTCGTCGTTTAAACCTTGCTTAAAATACTGTAACATAGCTACAGTAAGACAGATGTTCGAATAGCTATGCAAATGCCCGCTGGTTTGGGCTAAACCAAAAGATTCTACCCCATGTTGCTAGCTCAAACAAAAAAGTTCCCCCTCACCAAACCGCGATCCTGCATGTGGAATATTTGTTACAGTGATACCACGCTGTAACGATAATCCATATTAGATGAAATCTGTGAGACAACTATGCCGTCATCATCGTATATCTCATTTAGGGATCATGAGCATACGTTTAGAGAGGTTGGGATGAACACGGAGGCATGAGTGAAGCGGCAACCAAATGACTATTCAAGTTGTCGTGTAGAATCTATAAGACTGGTGATATACTATCAGACTTCCAAAAAGAAAAAGAAAAAAAATTCACACAACCCCGAAGATGCTAAGAACTCATAAGTTCGAGAACTATTGCACAACCAACTTAACATCTCTTGCATCCAAGCTACTGAGTAGCTGACAAGAATAATATACAGAAGAATGGAAAAAGAAAATTGAGGGTCTGTCATATGACGATTAATTCGGCTTTAGGAAAAGGTGAAGACACCAGAGAGGCTGTCCTGACATTGTGGTTGATAACGGAAGCAAGAGTGAAGTAAAATCAATACAAGTTCAAAGGAGTTGTTGACTTGGAAAAAGCGTTCGACGATGTAAAATGATGCAAGATGTTCGAAAATCTGATACAAAATAGGCGTAAGCTATAGAGAACGACGGGTAACATACAACATGTTCAAGATCCAAGAGAGGAAAAGAGGACTAGAGGACCAAGTACGAAGTGCTCTGATTCAGCACTGCGTAAGAAAGGAATGTAGTCTTCCACCCCTACTGTTCAGTATACACACCAAAGAAGCAATGACGGAAATAAAAGATACGTTCAGAAGCGGGATTAAAATTCAAGGTAAAAGGACAACAATTATAAGATTCGTTGACGACATGCTATTCTCAATGAATGTGAAGAATAATTACAGGATCTGTTGATCTGAATGGACGGTCTAATGAGGACAGAATATGGATTGAGAGTAAATCGAAGAAAGATGAAGTTGCAGAAACTAGAACAGCAAGAAAGTTAAAATCATAATTGGTGATCACGAAGTACAGAAAGTTAAGGAATTCTGCTACATAGGCATGATCGGCGGAGCAAGGACGATATAAGAAACTGACTACTGGCAAAAAGGGTATTCCTGTCTCTGAGAAGTCTACTAGTATCAAACAAAGGGCTTAATCTGAAGAAGAAATTTTTGAGAATGTACACTCGACAGCAAAAAAAGTGGGTCACCCCTGAATTCCAACGTGTAGGCTGCACCAGAATGTATGCAACCAACATTGCATATCTGTGGTGCACGTCGTCGCAACCCTCCACAGTACAGTCGTTGTAAGATACACAATGGGTACCGCTAGAGACTACTAGAGAACACTGGTCTTTATGACAGTCCGTCCAGATGTAAAGTAACACTACAATAGTACAGAAGAGATCAGACAGTCCTTAACGTTTGTAAACTAAACTTAATTACAATAAGTGACATTTCAAATGTTATGGGACAACTAGTTTTGTCATATAAATCGTTCAGTAATCCTTAGGCACAATTAAATATTTGAGACAGTATATGGATTTATAAAGTTGTATGGCAATTGGAAACAAGTTCTTTGCTGTCTGAAAGGTTTACGCAACACATGCTGAACGCCGTTCAACGTTCAACGGCGAGTGGATTCGCATCAACTTTATGTAATACTAAGCAGTTAAAAGAAAACGTGATTAACGGCGGCAACCACTCTACGGAAATCCCAACATTAACAGCGAATCACAAGTAATATCATTGTTCACATTACTCATCAACAGTTACTTGTACACGAAGTTGTACTTTAAATGACATGACCAACGTCTTTGTTCTGGATCCGGATGCAAACCCAGAACGTAAAGCCATTGTTAACCAAGCAAAGCTTTGTGCCCTATCGAGACTCGATCACTAGGCAGAAAGAGACGTCAAATATTGACGTTTGCACCAGTATCAGTTATCAATTCTCAACTTGAACGTAAATGACGATAAATTTTGTACGAAAGCAGGAACCCCAACATGACAATTACCTTCTTGGTAATTAACATCGACAGACGTTGTATAGTGTTACATTGTCAAGGAATAAAGGATGCACATGTTTAAAATTGAAATGCCATCATGTAATGCTGGAGACAAGGATGCGAACCCAGAATCTAATCGGATTGTTGAATAAGTACGTAAAATCAGAATGTAGATATCACAGTTTGTCACCAGTAGTGGGGTTGGAACCTTAAATGACGACTGAAGTTGTATTACTTGACCGGGATTCGAACCCGGCGCCTACCGCCGTCGTTGTCTAACCAGGAACAGACATCCAATGTTGGTCCGCCATCAGCGAGATGTGCACACGTTTAACTAGAAATAAGGTGACGAAAACGTCTATCCTGACTGAGAGTCGAACGCCGCACACATGGTTATGAAGACACATGAATAATCAACTTCATATTCAGTAGTAGCTAGGAGTAGCATGTTTAGTTGCAAACCTTAAGGCCTTACTCATCCCTAGTAACGTGTTGCCTAATATCTGCGATATCATGACGTTAATTTACAAGTGGATTGACTGCCGTAAAAAGCAATGTTCTCTAGTAGTCGTGAACCATTGAGATGTAAATGAAGTGCCTCAGCAGAAAGTAATTTCCGGCGTGCAGCATGTATTGTTTCAGAGACACTGAGTACATGTTAAAAGTGCACAAAAAACGTGTATTATATAATAAGTATATACTATTATTTGGAGGAGCTGCCGCCAGCCGGCCGGTGTGGCAGTGCGGTCTAGGCGCTTCAGTCTGGAACCGCGTGACCACTCCGGTCGCAGGTTCGAATCCTGCCTCGGGCATGGATGTGTGTGATATCCTTAGGTTCGTTAGGTTTAAGTAGTTCTAAGTTCTAGGGGACTGATGACCACAGCAGTTAAGTCCCATAGTGCTCAGAGCCATTTGAACCATTTGAAGCTGCCGCGCCGGCGAAGTTGCCGTGCGGTTAAAGGCGCTGCAGTCTGGAACCGCAAGACCGCTACGGTCGCAGGTTAGAATCCTGCCTCGGGCATGGATGTTTGTGATGTCCTTAGGTTAGTTAGGTTTAACTAGTTCTAAGTTCTAGGGGACTAATAACCTCAGCAGTTGAGTCCCATAGTGCTCAGAGCCATTTGAACCATTTGAAGCTGCCGCCAAACCTGTTTACTTTTACATTCCGCTTAGTTGTGGTTGAATACAGGTTTTCTTAAGGCTACATCTAATGCACAATGCTTACAGGAAATTATAGTTCCTTGCGTCATGCTATTGCTAGCTAGGTGAAATATTTTGTGGTAGCTATGTTTAAAATGAATGTATTTTTGGAAGTATTGTTCGTCAAATATTTGAATAAATCGTCAACTGTAGGTGTGCCTGCACATTTTATAGCATAATAGCTGTAGCTGCGTTAGTTTGTACTACAGACTTGGGTAGGTTAGGTGTAACTTTATATCCTTCAAGGGGTGATCGTGGCCATGCGGCCCGGGTCTGTACTAGCCGCGGCTCGCGAGCTACGGGCCAGCCAGGCTGGCCGAGGCGAGACGCAAGTGAGCGAGATGGCGGTGGCGTTGGTGGGCCAACAGCCCGGGACGAGCCAGCACAGCTGCGCCGCATGCCTCTGCCGCTCCGTTTGACGTAAATATGTTTACCTCCTCTCCTGGAATCAGTATAAGAGCGGCAAGCAGAAATACACATCAGGTTGTCTGCCGTAATGGCTCACTGGGAGAAGTCTATTCGAAGTAGAGTCAAAAAATGGTTCAAATAGTTCTGAGCACATGGGACTTAACATCTGAGGTCATCAGTCCCCTAGAACGTAGAACTACTTAAACCTGACTAACCTAAGGACATCACACACATCCATGCCCGAGGCAGGATTACAACCTGCGACCATAGCGGTCACGCGGTTCCAGACTGAAGCGCCTAGAGCTGCTCGACCACTCCGGCTGGCCGAGGTAGAGTCGTCGCTCTCATTGAGGAAGGAGGATGTTCCATCAGAGAAGCTGGCAGACGGTATGGCGTACCACATACCACTGCAACGAGTTGGTGGAGGATCTGCCTTGAAAGAGGTACCACCAACAGGGCTCCTGTCTCAGGCAGGAAGAGAGTGATCTCACAGCAGGAAGACAGGGACCTAGTGTCTAGGAGCAGAGAAAATCCCTTTCTGAACGCGAAGCAGTTGCGGCGGGAGACCAGCTTCCCCGGCTCCAGTGACACGATTCGCCGAAGGCTGAGGGACGCTGGACTGCATGCACGACTATCCGCCGTGAAACAAGAGCTCGGCGAAGACAACGTTTTACACTGGCTAGCATTTGCGGAGCTCCATCTGAGGAGTCGTGGGACAACGTCATTGTCACTGGTGAGAAGGTGTTTTCCACCGATAACGACGGTCCACGAATCGTTTACAGGCCGCAAGGGACTCGCCATCGACGCGAATATGTAACCACGACGAGAAGAAGTGGCCGGCTATCTGTTACCTGCTGGGGTTGGAATTTTGCGACAGGGGCGGGAATTCTTCACAGGATAGAAGGAACTAGGGACAGCGCGCAGTATGCCCACAGCCGGCCGGTGTCGCCGAGCGGTTCTAGGCGCTACAGTCTGGAACCGCGCGACCGCTACGGTCGCAGGTTCGAATCCTGCCTCGGGCATGGATGTGTGTGATGTCCTTAGGTTAGTTAGGTTAGTTAGGTTTAAGTAGTTCGAAGTTCTAGGGGAATGAAGACCTCAGAAGTTAAGTCCCATAGTGCTCAGAGCCATTTGAGTATGGCCACATATTGGAAAATGTCATGCTTCCGTCAGTGCGAATGCTGTACGCAGAAGGGGACGTCACATTGGAAGAGGACCATTCTCCCATTCACAAGTCTGCATTTGTTCAGCAGCTCTCCACGATTGGCGTCAACGTCATGGACTGGCCGACGCGGGCGGCTGATATGAACCTTATGGAAAACATGTGGGCTGAGGTCGCCAGAACATTAACAGAGAACTGGCCACGAAACCAACGAACTACTGCGGACGCTCTTTGGGACTGCGTCCTGGAAGCCTGGGAGGAAGTTGCATCTTCAGGCTGTTACGTCCGACGGCTTATACATTCTATGCCAAGACGCGTGATAGAAGTACAAAATAATGAAGGATTCTGGATAAAATATTAGAGTTCTTAAAATGTTTTGTTATGTCTTCTTTTTCGTCATTTTTCCTCATTGGGAGCTAGTTGAAGATCGCGTGGCAACAGAAAAGATACAATATGGGTTAGCTTTCCTCTGAGTTGCCCTTTTAATTCAAGTGGATTTCTTTTGAATATACAGTTTGTTAAGTATTCTATTTTGATTTCATTTATACCCTGTCCACATAGTTACAAACTAATCAGCGTATATGGACTCCGTCACAGTAGTTTTTGTTATTTCAAATACGTCTCTCTCTTCCCCTCCATCCATGAATACACCCTCCGTCCTCCACGCAATACGCCAACGATTTCATATTATGTTTACTCGCCGCGCGGTATTAGCCGAGCGGTCTTAGGCGCTGCAGTCATGGACTGTGAGGCTGGTCCCGGCGGAGGTTGGAGACCTCCCTCGGGCTTGAGTGTGTATGTTTGTCCTTAGGATAATTTAGGTTAAGTAGTGTGTAAGATTAGGGACTGATGACCTTAGCAGTTAAGTCCCATAAGATTTCACACATATTTGAACATTTATGTTCACTCGTTTATGTTCACTCTTCTATTCTCTCACACTCTCTCTCTCTCTCTGACACTATCGCCGCAAGTGCCCTTCTATTACACTCCCCCAAAACTTTGTAAACAAATCCAGCGGTTTCCAATGACGGTACATTTTCTCTTTTAATTGCTGCTGTCTTTACTCTCTATCATTCCTCTCACCACCTATGAAACCGTATTCTTTGATCTCCCCTTCCCTATAACCCATTCTTCGTTCTGAGAACAGTCCTTCCTTATCTCTCAGTCCTGTGACACACATCTAAGTAAGCAGTACTTTGCAAGCATTTCACGCTTATATTTTGCACTTCTGCACTTCTATCCATTCCCAGATCCCGCCCTTCTTCCTGTTACGCGTCCCTTGACATCTGCATCCACATCTAAATGAATACTCTGCAATTGATAATTATGTGCTTGGCAGAGGGTTCTGTGGTCTGATTGATTAATCTTGTATTTATGTGTAAAACTTGTAGGTTCACATCTCACGTCAGGCGTAGATTTTTCACACACCAAGTAGCTCTCCTTCACCCCTAGTAACGCCAAGTGCAGAACGCCAGTAAGCTCCGTAGTTCAATATCCGCAGTAAAGATAACATCCCTTCGCTGCCGACTGGAGCAGAGTGGCATTCGTTTGAGCTGTGACAGATGGTGAAACTCCGTAAGGCAGAGACTCTGTCACTAGCAAGCCATCGTAAATTAGAAAACGTATTTCATTTAATGAACCAATGTCCATGTAAGTTCACAAGGCTCTTACTTTATTTGAAACTGAGACGTTGAAAATTGTGGTGCTGGAGTAGGATTAGAATTCGATTTCACTGTGTTCCCGAAGATTGCAAACTCTTCTAAGCGTCCTCGAAAGTCATCTATCTGGTTTCGAATCCTGATCAGCACAAAATATTCATTATTCCATTTCAAGTCCTAGCACGTGCACTCCGAATTACTGGTGAAAAATAGTTGCATTTTCAACGTCTCTTGGTGCGTTGTCAGCTGTAACGTGTTCGTTTCAACTCACAGCCACATGATGAGCTTTTTATCACAACATTACAAGATCAAACGTTTCCTTACATCTTTTCAAGTTCAAACATTCCTCTCCATCCTACTGGTGAAAACGGATTTGGGTTTGACGTTGTGTTCGTTGTGATCACCAACGACGATATGTTGTGGATTCAATTTCTAGCCAGCAGAGTATTTTCCATCACATCATTCAAAGTACAAACATGCCATTCCTAGCTATTATTGGAAAAGAATTTGATAGTTAAAGTTTCTTCATGACCACATGTGCGGGGTTTGAATCCCATTCAGCACAGAACTTTTCGTCGCCTGATGTCCAGCTAAACATGCGCCCATCTAGCTACTGGTGAACCAACAATAGCTATTTATCGTCTGTTCCTGGCTAGAAAACGACGGTGCTAGATGCTGGGTTCGAATCCCAGTCAGGCAAAAACAATTCTATCGTCAATTAAGGTTCCAGCATTTCGCTATTGGTGAAAACATTTGATATTTAACTTCTGATTTTATGTACAGTCGTGCTCAAAAGTATCCGAACGACTTAAATTGCATTTCACCTGATTCCCATGCGACCTACATAACGCAGCTGTCTAGCGGGTCCGCTAATCACTCCTTGGTACAGTCGTTTGTCTATTGAAAATGGTTCCAACAAATTACCTCTAGAAAACACAGCTCTGTATCGCAATAACTCAAGATGTAAAGTAATACCACGATACTACAAATATCAGGGAACACTTCATCACAGATAAGACTGTCCTTAAGGCTTGTAAACTCACATTTATTGCAATAAATGACATAACTGAAATGTTAGCACTCTCATTATTATGTCAGATAGGTAATGCACGTAGTGCGTTCGTCGTATTCATGATTTCCTCTTCAAAGTAACATACCATACATGTTATTTAACACAAAATGTCATAAAAAATTTACATTATTCACGAGCAGCTAGTTGAGAATATGTATGAACTTCAAATGACACGACGAACCGCCTCGTTCTGCATATGGATTCAAACCCAGGTCATGCAGGCTAGGCCGCGGTGGACGTGCGGTTCTAGGCACTTCAGCCCGCAACCACGTGACTGCTACGGTCGTAGGTTCGAATCCTGCCTCGGGCATGGATGTGTGTGATGTCCTTAGGTTGGTTAGGTTTAAGTAGTTCTGGGTTTTAGGGGACTGATGACCTCAGATGTTGAGTCCCATAGTCCTCAGAGCCATTTGAACCAATCATGCAGGCTAAGATTTCGTGGCTGACGGAAATTAACAGTCATTCCTGACTAGGCATAAAGAGAGTGATATACCTCATTTTTGGACAGTATCAGTTAGCAAATATCAACTTTAAATTACATAACGTAACATTTTTAACGGACGCAAATTCCTACCCAGCATCTATTGTCCCTGTTAACGAACAACGAGAGATGTTAAATATTGCTTCTTCACAAGTAACTTACTTGAAATGCAGTGAGGTAAAGCTTTGTGTTGCAAAGGGATTCGAACCCAGAACCTAATCGGGTTGTTATCGAAGCACAATCAACTTTGACATATCGGATTTTCTCAGCAGTAGCTAGATGTATTAAATGAAATGACGAGACGAAACATTAATTTTTCCTTCCCAGGACTCCAACCTGGCACATATCGCTGTTATATTCTAGAGAAAAGGATCGTTAAGTATGGGTTTGTTACACCAGCAGCGACATGTGAGGATGTTTGAACCAGAAATAATGTGATAAAGAGTTCAGTGCTGACTAGGAATCGAACCCCACACATATCGTTGTTGACTACACACAAAGAGACGTCAGCTACCGAATTTTCCTCCACCAGCAGCTCGGAATAACATCCTTGAACTTACAGTGATCTGGAAAATAGTTCTGTGTCTCACTAGGAGTCAAAAAGTCATATATCGTTAGTGTTGACAACGAATGAAAATGCATTAAAAATTAAAATTATTATCCACCAGCAGATAGGTGTTCTCATGCTAGAGCTTGATAATACATAGTGAAAAGTTTAGTGCTGGGCCAGGATTCCAACCCATTCATGCGCAATATGTGAAGATGTTGAGGAATCTGCAGTTTTGAACAAACAAGAAGTTGTAGTCGAGCTGTATTGTCACGAAGGGATCAAATTCCGCGTTAAGGGCGGTCTGAGTTGCATTACCAGTTCAGAACCAATTTTATCGACATACAGAAGCTCAAATAAAAGAAGGAATAAGTGTCCTGTGACCATACACAGGGTTTGTTTCGTCACTAGCAATAAATAACTAGTATAAGAAAGGTTACTGGTGATAGAGTTTCTACATGTCGCCACTCCTTACTTTATTGTCGTTCCACCTAACTTCTACTTGGTAGAGAAGGAATATCAAGTTTAATGTGATTTTCAGACCACAATGCCATTATACCTCCTTCACTTGGCGTAGCCAGAAGATAATAGAATCTGCCTCTCCCTATCAAAAATAAATCGGCAGAAGTTGGAATCGAAACGAGACCACCATCATATGAAACTATCATCAGTCCAACAGACCACCAAACCCTCTTCGGCACGACTCATTTCTCTATCATAGCACCGTGGTGGCACACAAGATAAGAATTCTGACACACAGGCTCCCTGTAGTGGTTTGCAGGATGTTCAGTACATTCTTTTACTTGGTTGACCGAATCGTCATGAACTAGCTGCCTTGGCAACCCAGTGCATACATTCGACTCTATTTTGTAATCACCGAAATAAAATAACGTAACTGCCACCTACACAGAACTGCCAACAGTGTAGGATGCAGAAATTTAAATAGGAAGTGTTCCTTTCCTTTTGAGCTACTCTATTGTGCTATCTGTTTGTTGAAACCATCGTGCAGTGCAAAAGAAATGCTGTAACTGTCTGTCTCTCAGAAGTCTAGATCCGGCCATATGCATTATCTCACACCACTGTGGAAAGCGGAAGTTCTGGAGGAACTGTTGTTCACTTTCTGAGGTGCTGACGCTACGTCACAGCTAGAAGCGTAACGGTAAGCGTCGCGCACTGTTGATAAGACGTCGCGTGTTCTATTACATTCGCTACTATATGTATTTTTTTTTTTAAACGCAATTTTGCTGTCTGCTGAAGTTATCAATTTAATGGAACTTTGAACATAATTCTCTTCACTTCTCAACGCAAAATAGTCGCATGTGGAAAAAAGGCTAACTTCTGCGTCATTTTGTTCTTTTCGGGTTTAATAGACGGCCATGCAGCAGTTGCGTCGCGAAGCTTTTGTATTATGTATGGGGAGAGCGCATCGTGCCAAAATAGTCAGAAAAGTGTTTTCTACATTAGCTGTCGTCTGGTAGTGGCATTTTATTCTTATTCAAACCTTGTTTGACAGCTTTAACTCAGAATAAGTTTTCTGCATGCATGTAATCAATAAACTGCATGTGCATTGTCAGACTGTTATAGGTAACATCAGAGAATTCGCATATATCATTGATGATTAATTTCTCTCTCATGTTTAGTATTGTTTTAACAATACTAAAAGAAACCTTACTGTGCACTGCATTGTAAGAAATGAAATAAAACTACCAACGATAACCTTACGACGAAAGTCTGTTTTAACAAAACTAGGTATCTGTACACAAGCGTGCCCCTATCTGCACGAATTAGTAAAATACTACTCACTTAGATTTCGATTGGGTCTGTGTTTAACTGGTATGCTGTGTCATACTCAACAGGTATGCAAATGTGGCATTTCATAAATAAAGTTACGTATTCCTAGAAACCCAAAATTTGCTTGTCAGCAGCGGAAAGAGGCGTTACCTGTTGTGCAGCATTGTAAGTTTTCCACCATTGCACTTCGAGCTGAAAGTATTTTCTTGCGATTTGCTAATCAATTTATTTCCTTCATACTTATCACCCTGGCATGGGAGTCTTAAGTGAAGAACGTTATTGAATTTCGTATCGTTGACGGTCGATTCGAATTTCTTCAGAGACGCTTGTATTGTATAGCAGCTTGGCAGTCAGAAAGCCGAGATCTACGACCATTAACACAAATTACTGAGTCGAGCTGCCAAGAGGATTTGATGTGTAAAGGTTTTCTTTTGATTTTGTTAGAGAATTTTTTATGGGAACTCGCAGCTCCATGAAATAATACACAAAAATATTATGCCTGCTCCCACGAGGTATTAAAATGAGGTCGCAAAAAGGCTAACGAATTATAATCAAAATACAGTGAGACGCCAATTTGTCTGTCGTCATAGTGTTAAGTGGACAGAAATAGTTAGGTGTTATTGTCGTCTTTTCTTATTGAGATTTTCATATTACTCTGACACAAGACGCCGAGATAAATGTGTATATTCTCCGTGACGAAACATCCCACATTCCATTCATCCTGATCCATTCGTTACGTGCATCGGTGGCAATGAGTGATAGGAAAGCTGTTGTGGGGTGACGAATAACAATAACAATGGTAGTAATTACAAATCAATAATCAAGGATGTTTACTGCACTACAGGTGATTAACAAAATAACCAAGAGTGGCTGAGTGTTTAATTGGCGCACTGAGTAGGTGTTCTTACCACTTTGTTACTGAATTCTGTTCTAGTTGTTTGCAGAGAGAAAACAAAGAACCCCGTAGCCATACATATCGCTAGTACAACGAGATATTACCTATCAATTATCCTTGCTTTACATCACGAGACGAATATGGCGTCACTGAGGTGATATTTGAAATACATTACTGTTTTCTCTCACCGTCTCTCTCTCTCTCTCTCTCTCTCTCTCTCTCTCTCTCTCTCTCTCTCTCTCTCTTTCTCTCTCTTTATTTTTATTTTTATTTTTTTGAGGAAAGCATCGAGAAGCGCGATAATAAGCAAGTAAGCATACAACCTGTTTACAGTTATGTTCATCGGGATACATAATGCAAAAATACAACTTTAAAGTGTGTTATTGCGTAATTCCAGTTATTGACAGTCTATTCGTGAGCTTTCTCGCATTCAGTGGGGTGGAACCTATCACAGAAGCAAGCAAAACACAAATATTTCTCTCAACATGCGCAACTCATAAACGAAATCTCGCTGCACTGACGTGTTATCCGATATATTGCACGGAAAACATATCTGATTCATGTTGCTAAATACAGTTCTATCAGATATCAATTTGGAAGCGTACCAAGTGTATAAAAGTATATCTTGAAATACGCAAAAAGGCCCATAGAGGTATTCGACTGAAACATAGCCATGACCAAAATTGTAACTGGGGTCGACAGCATCGTCGTCTACCACATTGACAACTCGAACGGTGACAGTGCTCGGCCGGTTACTTATGTTTACTGGTATCAAAGCTACAGCATGAAAACACAAAATTGTTAATAACCCGAAGATCATTAGTTTTGGAACCCATAGAAAGTAAAGCAGTCATCAGTCGCAAGAGTGGTTTGAGCACCACAGTGCTTTAACAGGCACGGTCTTGTTGGAGGTGGTATGCTGTTGCTTTCAACCGACCTTCGAGTTGACTTACCTAGCCAGTTAATAGCGGAACCTACAGTTTTACGTGGCTTTCGGACCACAGTGCAATTCGGCATTTTTCACATCAATAAACACTGCCCCGGGGGAAATATGTGTAAAAGGCACATAAAAATCGTGGGACTGGTGAAGGATCGAACCTGAGACCCTCGTATCCATAGTCTTGCTCTTTATCACCTTGCCACCATGTAGCCAACACTGTGGTTTCTGCTTGCCATTAAAATTAAGGATCTCTCGTTTGTGCCTGCGTTGGCAGTTGCGTGTGCCTTAGGAGACCTTACCTTTCGGATTACCCTCGTATACGTGTGTGTAAACGCCTTCCAATGCCCACTCAAGGAAGACAAGGATACCTAGTCTAGCTTCAGTATTACAAATACGCTTCAGTTTGTGGATGAACGCAGACTTAGGTTGATAATCATTTTGAATATTTATCAGTACTGTACCCATTGGTGTGAAACTCGTTTTCTACCAATGATTCCCACAGCTACAGGAACACTACTTTAATACCTCTTACACAAAATACTTACGCAGTGCTATCAGACGAAAAGATCAACCTGACATAAACTGTGGGAAGTTTGTTTTACAACCTTCGTACCTGGATAAAGAGCTTTTCCTATTTGAGATATCTGTGAACGTCGCTGTATAAGACGATTTAAGAAGAAACTAAATTCCTTCAGCTATGCCAATGTTTAAAGAAATCGTGTTAACGGCACTAAATCGTGGTTTGTAAATCGTTTACCAGCCGTACTCTGCCGCATTTCGCTGGTTCGAAGGCAAAAAGCTTAGTGACAAATTTCACAGAAGGAAAAGGGGGACGAAATGTCACCCACTGGAAGATTATGTTATTTTATTTAAATGATTACAAAACCAGGTAAAACGAACAGTGGGGTTGTCAGTAAAAGCACATTACTGTTGTCAGTATGATGTTGCACTGCCCAGGGCCTGTAATGATAAATGTACTGTTGTCAGTATGATGTTGCACTGCCCAGGGCCTGTAATGATAAATGGCCCGTTTAAATCAGGCATAATGTATACAGAAGTGAAAGAGAATGCACCACGATATTCAACAATCCGTATGCATTGCACACACACAGAAATTACTGTTACAGTGTACTTATGGAGCCCAATGGGTTAATAGCGTATTTTCCGGTGAGAAAGAGAACTGGCAAACAGTATTCGCTACATTAGGTTACTTAAACTGGTGTCACTCTGAGCTAGAATGTATGGTCAGCGTAATGTCAATGGGTCGGATGCGGGTTTTGCAACTGTGAAATACTTTTCCATATTACAGAAGTGAATATTAAATGTGAACTAATACTGCGAAAATTTTGAACTTGGTCAGCTTAGAATGAAGATCTTTCTGTTTATAGCAAAGGAAAACAATTGATTTTCTAAAACATTCTCTGTCATGCACAACTTGAAACAGGTCACGTCGACCAAATCATATGGAAGAACGGACAGCGGCGTATATCGGAAAGCAGTAAGATCCCTTAGCTTTTGGTTTGGCAGTTTTCGACAGCCATTTCTAGGCGCAGGTAAATAAAGAAAGACAGTGCGTTTTTGTTATCAAGTGACATCTTCATCAATTACTTCAGTTTTAATGTTATCTACGAGTAATTGCTGATGTTTGATATTAACATGAAAACAATTCCGTAGACAGGGAAAGAACCTGTTCTTGGACAACTACTTCTATAATGACCAAAAGGACTGATCTTCAAGCTCATGTGATCCAGCAGCGGTATGAAGAAAATGATAGTAATAATGACGGTGATAATCGAATTATCCGGTAACTTCACACTTCACAGTGGATTTTCTCGAGCTAAGAAATTTCCTGAATTATTAAACATTTCAAAATCGCTTCAAATCGAGGCTATGACGCCTAGAAGAGTCTCTACATCCTGCTGACATGAGAATAGCATAATCTCCACGTCAGAAGCTTGCTTCTAATTAACCATTTAATAGACTCGCTTTTTTTCCCACCGAGACTAGTTTAGTAAGCTAAGCACATCATCCATCATACCACACTCCTGGGGCTGGGAAATGTGGCCTCAATGGTCTGGTGGAACGAACTATCACAAGTGCAATGCGTGGGTTCAGGCATTTACTTTTAAGAAGCACACACAGATTTACTTCACCTCTGGTAACCTCAAGATAAAGCTGTTATAATCCAGGATCCGCATTAAACATCACGTTCCTTCATTCCAAACTACGCAGAGCAGGTTTACGTTGGAAAATGACATAGGTGGAGGTCAGGGTAAACAGAAATACTGTCACCAGTAAACTTACTTACATTAGAAAATTTTATTTTATTTGATGAAATGATAGCCATCTAAAGGAACAGGGCTCTTATTTTACTTGTACTTGATTGAACTAGAGACGTTGAAAAATTTGTTGCTGGACTGTAATTCAAATTCGTATCTCCTCTTTCGAGGATCTGAATCTCGCGGAACAGTATATTTCAATCATTTCATTCCTTTTCTCAATACTGCAGTTTTCTCTAGGTCTCCTCCACAGGTAAATATGTGGGTCCGAATCCTGATCCAGTACAAAAATATTCATAATTTCATTTCAAGCCCTATCACGTGCACACCGGCCTGCTAGTGAAAATTAACGTGCATTTTTAATGTCTGTTCATGTTGCCAACAATTTCTGGACAAACACACACACATCTTACTGTTGGTGAGTAAGCAACTGATACTTAAGCAATATTCGTGAACAGTAAAGAAGAACAGTAGGAGTGCGGTTCGATTGTCGCTCAGGCACAAAAATTTGTGTCCTTATTTTAGATTCAAACACCTAGCAGCTGGCAAGAAACACCGATACGTAACATTTGATTTTACTTAGTTAACAATCCGATTACGTCTTGGGTTCGTATCTCCGTCGCAGAACTTCACATCATGCGCTTCATCTTTAAATGCATACACACTTCGTTACTTCTGAATTGAGGTATATCAGACATCTTTCATGGTTAGTTAACAGGGATGAAATGGTCTTGATAGGAGTCCCGGTTTATTACAAAAACTGTCGTCTTTTATTTTCAAGTTTACATTTGGTTACTGATATAGGTGAAAATTTCGGTACTTCATGACTCTTCATGGATAGTCAGCAATATGATATGATTGGATTAGATTAGATTAATACTTGTTCCATAGATCATGAATACGACATTTCGTAATGATGTGGAACGAGTCATTTTAATGAAAGATTTCTTTACATACCAGTATTCAATTTCTTTACAACAATTTTTACATTTTGCTTTTGATAACAAGTATGGTATGTTACTTTGAAGAGGAAATCATGAATACGACGAACGTACTACGTGCATTACCTATCTGACGTAATAATGAGAGTGCTTACATTTCAGGTATGTCAGTTATTGCAATAAATGCGAGTTTACAAGCCTTAAGGACAGTCGTATCTGTGATGAGGTGTTCCCTGATATTTGTAGTATCGTGGTATTACTTTACATCTTGAGTTACAGCGATACAGAGCAGTGTTTTCTAGTGGTGACTTTTTGGAACCATTTTCAATAGTCAAACGACTGTATCAAGGAGCGTTTAGAGGACCTGCTAGACAGCTGCGTTATGTGGGCTGCATGGGAATGAGGCGAAATGCAATCCAGGTCATTCGGATACTTTTGAGCATGACTGTTCTTCGTTAACAATCCGATTAGGTGCCGGGTTCGCATCCCTGTCACAAGCTTTATATGACGGCATTTCAATTTTAAACATGAGCGTACCTTATTCCTTGTGAATGACACCATATTAAACATCGTTGGGGGTAGTTCCCAGGACGGTAACTGTTATGACAGGATCCCCAGTTCAGTACAAACATTTTCGTCATTTATTTTCAGGATCTGAATTGATAACTGATACTGGTGCAAATGTCTATACTTCACGTCTCTTTATGCCTAGTGATCGGGTCTCAATAAGGCACAAACAAAGCTTAGCTTATTTAGCAGTGGCTATAGGTGCTGGGTTTGAATCCAGGTCCAGAACGACGACGTTGGTCATGTCATTTGAAGTTCAAATTTGTGTACACGTAGCTGTTGATGTGTTACGAGAACAATGATATTACTGGTGATTCGCTGTTAATGTTGAGATTTCCTTAGAGTGCTTGTTGCCGTTAATCGCGTTTTTCTACCGGTTCGTCCAATATCCAGTTTCCAGAGACACTCGCCGTTGAGCGACCTTCAGCACGTGGATGGAAAACCTTTTAGAGAGCGAAAAACTTTTTTCCAATTGCCATACAGCTGTGTAACTCCATATATTGTCTCAAGTATTTAATTTTGACTAATGATTACTGTACGATATATGTAAAATAATCTGTTTTCTCAGAACTTTTGGAATGTCACTTGTTGTAATTAAGGTTAGATTATGAGTGTTATGGGGTGTCTCGTCGCTAAGAACGTGTTTTCTAATATGTTTTGTATGACGATATTAGTTGACACTTAGACTGACTGCCATAAAGACCTTTGGTCTCTTAGTAGTCTCTTGCGGTACCCATTGTGTGTAGTCAAACGACTGTACCCCATGGGGTTTTGGTGTTTAGAGAACCTGCAAAACAGCTACGTTATGTTGGTTGTATTCGGCAGTGACCCACTTTTTTTGCTGTCAAGTGTACGTTCAGATCACAGCTCTATGTGATAATGAAACACGGAATGTGGGAAACCCGGTACAGAAGGAAATCGGAATATGTGACATGTGGTGCTACATAAGAATGTTTGAAAATCAGATGTACTGGTAAGGTAAAGAATGAGTAGTTCTCCTTAGAATCGGTGATGAAAAAACACATGTATAACATCGACAATATGAGAGAACAAGATGATAGGACATCTGTTAAGACATAATTTTGCTACACTATGTCTATGCAGAGAGGCTGCTTAGACACAGTGCAGCAAAGTTTAAAACCTGTCATTTAGTTGCGTATTTTGTTTTACAACCATGTAAGTGAAGAAGTCACGCTAATTACCAGTAAATTAGGGTATTCCACAAGTTTTCTCGCATTACTTTTAACAAAATTGCTTTATATAACCAAAGACATATATTTTGACTGTGACTTGTGTTCATCTTGAGTCTAATGCTTTTCAGTCTTGTAACACTTGGTAATGTAGATTGTGGAATAAAATCTGTTGTACAGTCAAATGGCGTTTACATCTTTCAAAAGATTTATTTCACTGTGGCTCCACACATAAGTAAAATTATTATTTATAACTGTAAGTCTAATGTGTAATGTCACTACCCAGTCTTTGAACAAAAGTAATAAGTCTTATGGAAAAATAATAAGAAGTAGTGAGGAGGCCGCTGTGAAGTATTGCATTAGCAACTGCAGGCAGGCAGCCGCAGTGTGGCGACTTATGGTTCAGAATAACAAACATATGGGGATTGTGAGACTAGGCTAGCGGCTCTTAGCGTAAAACCGCAACCCAGTAACAGTAATGAGTGGGTCGGTGTCACCACACCAGGGCAAGTGCCTTGCTCTAGGCAACGTTACTAGGTGCTGAGTTTTAGTAAAAAAATGCGCTTCAGAGGCGCATAAGGAAGTCTGAATTTTGAGGAAGGGCGCAGTTCTCATCGTCGGACTCCAACGGCACCACCTTGACACTCAGGCTACGCCCGACAGCTAGACGACTACGCATCACCAGCAGCAACTGTGATGGGACAGTTTTTCGGAAAGTCTCGCCACATTTGCGCATCGGTAATGAAACTCCTATTTAATCTGACAAGATTCTCTGAAGTGTAGAGCATACGATCCGAAGACGGCAACATAATTTGGCAGAGTCAGCAATCTGAATGAATAGTCTACTAAAGCGAACATGAAATTTTGAAGTTTCTTACTTCTATTTTCAAGTCTGTCTAGATCTCTTCCTGTGTGAAGTAATCTCGAGCAAATACATTGATAAAATTGATGTACCACAGTACTGGTGACTGCCAGTAGATAACTAATGCAATCTTGCTGTCCTCTTGTTCTTAATCCATATTTGCTTGCAATTTAACAATGGAAAATGTTTAAATTCCACGAGACAATGAGTAGGGACGAGCACAGGCCGAATCTGCAAGAGAATCGCACCCCAGGGACAAGTTCTTGGAAACGCAGCCGGAGGTGGTCCGGGAGCTCACTGGCCACAAATAGAGACTGTTAATGTGCTCCCTGCCGCCGTTGGATAAGCAGCTGCAGCAGCAAGTCGTATACTCCTAGCTCACTCATTTGTTACATAGTTTAATTCTTAATTTCTTTGCGTGTTTTTGGTACTTGCATTGTTTAATTCATAAATTTCGGGCGTATTATAGTATTTGAGAGTTGTAGCATCGCGTTTTAGTACCTGAATAGTGTAAATTCGCGTAGTCGTTTGTCTTCTGTTTTTGTTTTGAACGGCCAGTGTCGGTTGGTCACAGTCAGTGTGCTCCCTGCCGTCGTTGGATAAGCAGCTGCAGCAGCAAGTCGTATACTCCTAGCTCACTCATTTGTTACATAGTTTCATTCTTAATTTCTTTGCGTGTTTTTGGTACTTGCATTGTTTAATTCATAAATTTCGGGCGTATTATAGTATTTGAGAGTTGTAGCATCGCGTTTTAGTACCTGAATAGTGTAAATTCGCGTAGTCGTTTGTCTTCTGTTTTTGTTTTGAACGGCCAGTGTCGGTTGGTCACAGTCAGTGTGCTCCCTGCCGTCGTTTGATAAGCACCTGCAGCAGCATGTCGTACACTCCTAGCTCACTCATTTGCTACATAGTTTAATTCTTAATTTCTTTGCGTGTTTTTGGTACTTGCATTGTCTAATTCATAAATTTCGGGCGTATTATAGTATTTGAGAGTTGTAGCATCGCGTTTTAGTACCTGAATAGTGTAAAATGGCGTAGTCTCCTTCCGCCGCCGAGCAGTGTGTCAGCAGTGCGCAAGTAGCAGCATTACTGCATTTACTAGGCAATCTTGTATTTTAATAACCGTTTAAATTTTGTGTCGATTTGTTTGCGCTCTCTGTAGATTAGTTCAGACGTTCTTTGCACAACAGTTTATAGCATGGATAGTGACTGCAACTGCTGTGTTCGGATGCAGGCTGAGTTGGCATCCCTTCGCTCCCAGATTCAGGCAGTGTTGGCTTCGGTCACACAGCTTGAGGCTGTTGCCAATGGGCATCACTGTGGGTTTCCGGATGGGGGTTTGTCGGGGACGGCCAGCTCGTCCCACGCATCCTCCGATCGGACAACGACCGTGGTTGCCGGGATACTGCCCGCATTGAAGCTGATCCCTCACCTGTGGTAGAGTGGGAGGTCGTCTCAAGGTGTGACAGGGGGCGAAAGACATTCCGGAGGGCTGAACGGAAGGCCTCTCCAGTTTATCTGACGAACCGGTTTCAGGCTCTGTCTCAGGCTGATACTGATCTTCGGCCGGACATGGCTGCTTGTCCTGTTCCAGAGGTTGCCCCTCAGTCTGCAAGATCCGGGCGGTCGCAGAGGGTGGGCTTACTGGTAGTTGGGAGCTCCAACGTCAGGCGCGTAATGGGGCCCCTTAGGGATATGGCAACAAGAGAGGGGAAGAAAACCAATGTGCACTCCGTGTGCATACCGGGGGGAGTCATTCCAGATGTGGAAAGGGTCCTTCCGGATGCCATGAAGGGTACAGGGTGCACCCATCTGCAGGTGGTCGCTCATGTCGGCACCAATGATGTGTGTCGCTATGGATCGGAGGAAATCCTCTCTGGCTTCCGGCGGCTATCTGATTTGGTGAAGACTGCCAGTCTCGCTAGCGGGATGAAAGCAGAACTCACCATCTGCAGCATCGTCGACAGGACTGACTGCGGACCTTTGGTACAGAGCCGAGTGGAGGGTCTGAATCAGAGGCTGAGACGGTTCTGCGACCGTGTGGGCTGCAGATTCCACGACTTGCGCCATAGGGTGGTGGGGTTTCGGGTTCCGCTGGATAGGTCAGGAGTCCACTACACGCAACAAGCGGCTACACGGGTAGCAGGGGTTGTGTGGCGTGGGCTGGGCGGTTTTTTACGTTAGATGGCCTTGGGCAAGTACAGAAAGGGCAACAGCCTCAACGGGTGCAGGGCAAAGTCAGGACATGCGGGGACCAAGCAGCAATCGGTATTGTAATTGTAAACTGTCGAAGCTGCGTTGGTAAAGTATCGGAACTTCAAGCGCTGATAGAAAGCACCGAAGCCGAAATCGTTATAGGTACAGAAAGCTGGTTGAAGCCAGAGATAAATTCTGCCGGAATTTTTACAAAGGTACAGACGGTGTTTAGAAAGGATAGATTGCATGCAACCGGTGGTGGAGTGTTCGTCGCTGTTAGTAGTAATTTATCCTGTAGTGAAATAGAAGTGGATAGTTCCTGTGAATTAATCTGGGTGGAGGTTACACTCAACAACCGAGCTAGGTTAATAATTGGCTCCTTTTACCGACCTCCCGACTCAGCAGCATTAGTGGCAGAACAATTGAGAGAAAATTTGGAATACATTTCACATAAATTTTCTCAGCATGTTATAGTCTTAGGTGGAGATTTCAATTTACCAGATATAGACTGGGACACTCAGATGTTTAGGACGGGTGGTAGGGACAGAGCAACGAGTGACATTATACTGAGTGCACTATCCGAAAATTACCTCGAGCAATTAAACAGAGAACCGACTCGTGGAGATAACATCTTGGACCTACTGATAACAAACAGACCCGAACTTTTCGACTCTGTATGTACAGAACAGGGAATCAGTGATCATAAGGCCGTTGCAGCATCCCTGAATATGGAAGTTAGTAGGAATATAAAAAAAGGGAGGAAGGTTTATCTGTTTAGCAAGAGTAATAGAAGGCAGATTTCAGACTACCTAACAGATCAAAACGAAAATTTCTGTTCCGACACTGACAATGTTGAGTGTTTATGGAAAAAGTTCAAGGCAATCGTAAAATGCGTTTTAGACAGGTACGTGCCGAGTAAAACTGTGAGGGACGGGAAAAACCCACCGTGGTACAACAACAAAGTTAGGAAACTACTGCGAAAGCAAAGAGAGCTTCACTCTAAGTTTAAACGCAGCTAAAACCTCTCAGACGAACAGAAGCTAAACGATGTCAAAGTTAGCGTATGGAGGGCTATGCGTGAAGCGTTCAGTGAATTCGAAAGTAAAATTCTATGTACCGACTTGACAGAAAATCCTAGGAAGTTCTAGTCTTACGTTAAATCAGTAAGTTGCTCGAAACGGCATATCCAGACACTCCGGGATGATGATGGCATTGAAACAGAGGATGACACGCGTAAAGCCGAAATACTAAACACCTTTTTCCAAAGCTGTTTCACAGAGGAAGACCGCACTACAGTTCCTTCTCTAAATCCTCGCACAAACGAAAAAATGGCTGACATCGAAATAAGTGTCCAAGGAATAGAAAAGCAACTGGAATCACTCAACAGAGGGAAGTCCACTGGACCTGACGGGATACCAATTCGATTCTACACGGAGTACGCGAAAGAACTTGCCCCCCTTCTAACAGCCATGTACCGCAAGTCTCTAGAGGAACGGAAGGTTCCAAATGATTGGAAAAGAGCACAGGTAGTCCCAGTCTTCAAGAAGGGTCGTCGAGCAGATGTGCAAAACTATAGACCTATATCTCTGACGTCGATCTATTGTAGAATTTTAGAACATGTTTTTTGCTCGAGTATCATGTCGTTTTTGGAAACCCAGAATCTACTATGTAGGAATCAACATGGATTCCGGAAACAGCGATCGTGTGAGACCCAACTCGCTTTATTTGTTCATGAGACCCAGAAAATATTAGATACAGGCTCCCAGGTAGATGCTATTTTTCTTGACTTCCGGAAGGCGTTCGATACAGTTCCGCACTGTCGCCTGATAAACAAAGTAAGAGCCTACGGAATATCAGACCAGCTGTGTGGCTGGATTGAAGAGTTTCTAGCAAACAGAACACAGCATGTTGTTATCAATGGAGAGACGTCTACAGACGTTAAAGTAACCTCTGGAGTGCCACAGGGGAGTGTTATGGGACCATTGCTTTTCACCTAGTAGATAGTGTCGGAAGTCCCATGCGGCTTTTCGCGGATGATGCTGTAGTATACAGAGAAGTTGCAGCATTAGAAAATTGTAGCGAAATGCAGGAAGATCTGCAGCGGATAGGCACTTGGTGCAGGGAGTGGCAACTGACCCTTAACATAGACAAATGTAATGTATTGCGAATACATAGAAAGAAGGATCCTTTATTGTATGATTATATGATAGCGGAACAAACACTGGTAGCATTTACTTCTGTAAAATATCTGGGAGTATGCGTGCGGAACGATTTGAAGTGGAATGATCATATAAAATTAATTGTTGGTAAGGCGGGTACCAGGTTGAGATTCATTGGGAGAGTCCTTAGAAAATGTAGTCCATCAACAAAGGAGGTGGCTTACAAAACACTCGTTCGACCTATACTTGAGTATTGCTCATCAGTGTGGGATCCGTACCAGATCGAGTTGACGGAGGAGATAGAGAAGATCCAAAGAAGAGCGGCGCGTTTCGTCACAGGGTTATTTGGTAACCGTGATAGCGTTACGGAGATGTTTAACAAACTCAAGTGGCAGACTCTGCAAGAGAGGCGCTCTGCATCGCGGTGTAGCTTGCTCGCCAGGTTTCGAGAGGGTGCGTTTCTGGATGAGGTATCGAATATCTTGCTTCCACCTACTTATACCTCCCGAGGAGATCACGAATGTAAAATTAGAGAGATTAGAGCGCGCACGGAGGCTTTCAGACAGTCGTTCTTCCCGCGAACCATACGCGACTGGAACAGGAAAGGGAGGTAATGACAGTGGCACGTAAAGTGCCCTCCGCCACACACCGTTGGGTGGCTTGCGCGGTATAAATGTAGATAGATGTAGAAGCGCCGCAAGAAGTCGAGCCATTGTACAGAAACGCAGACAGCATCTCCCATGGAGAAACGCCCGGTGAAAATGGTTTACTAGCAGGAAATGGGATGAGAACTCGGTGTCTTAAGCTGCAACACACCTTTGTAAATAAGATGTCGAAATCTCGGCGTTTCTTCAGAAAACCACATAAAACTAAAGATATCTCAATGGTGGGTAGGGACATTTGGTCCTGGGCCTTTGAAACTGTTGGAAACAACAAAATGCACTGGCTTTCTAGGAACACAGTGTTTATTTAAAATGAAGCCTGTCGCTATTGGCTAGCATAAACAAACTCTAAGTTAGGAATAGATACCAGACAGTGATGAGACAGAGCACCTCATTGGCCAAAGAAAGAGACAAAGAGAGAAGAGTGATGTGTATTTTTCCGATAGTGTGTTGTAGGACACAAGTCACTGGTTAACCAGTCTGCCTCGGGCAAGGATGTGTGTGATGTCCTTAGGTTACTTAGGTTAAAGTAGTTCTAAGCCTAGGGGACTGATGACCTCAGATGTTAAGTCCCGTAGTGCTTAGAGCCATTTGATTTGAAGGACAGAAATTTTTGTAACGAGGACCTTGAGTGCTCGGCAGTCAGGAGACACAGACCTGAGCCAATCACATACTGTGAGAGATGGAAAATGTAGCAGTGCAAGATCTCCTCTTTCTTCACATTCAATTGGAAATTAGGTGGGAGGATAGAATTCTGAGATCAAGATCCGGAGTCTCCATCGTCCGACGTCGAGACAGTCACCATAGCGTCCTCCAAGCTGATGCACAGGGGCAGAAACATTTTCGGCTAATTTGAGTTTAGCCACTGGCGAGGGTCGTTGGTTCCACCAGTTATCGATTCTACAGCCACTTGAACCACCACCTGCAATACTATGTTGAGAGCCGTTCGCTGTGGCCGAGCTGCTCGAGGCGCTTCATTCCGGAATCGCGCTGCTGCTACGGTCGCAGGTTCGAATCCTGCCTCGGACATGGCTGTGTGTGATGTCCTCAGGTTCGTTAGGTTTAAGTAGTTCTAAGTCTAGGGGACTAATGACCTCAGATGTAAAGTCCCATAGTGCGTAGAGCCATTTGAACCATTTGAACTATGTTGAGATAATGCTGCAGCTTCAAGATGAGGTGTAGTGAAGTCACTTTCTCGTAATCCAAGTATTTCAAGCTTCACTCTGCAGACTTGCATTTTGTCAGTTTCACCCACAGGTGAGGTGCTTTTCCTTTCTGTAACAAGAGTTACTTCTATGGATCCTATAACAGTCACTAGGCATTCTGCGATTATACATAACTTTCTTGCGAGGTTATTTAGCTCCCGCCCTTTCTACCCCCTCCCCCCCACTCCCGTCCCCACCCCCACCCCCCCCTGCCCCCTGCCCCCACACACCCACCAATCCCCATGTCAGTTATACGAAGGATGTTAAAGTTGCCACAGGTAGCCATTTCGGTTATTTATTTGTGTATGATTTTATATTGTTAATATTGTCACATGTTGCTACTGTTTCAGATTCATTTTATTCTAATAAGCCAAAGTTATTATCAACCGCGTTTCCTTTAACATTCGTCGATTCACTCATCACAGTTTTGTAGGGCACATTTATATACAGCGATTTTGTCGTATGATGACATGGTTGGAGACCGTGGCTGTTATTTGAAGACAGCCACAAATTTATTTTCAGTTCTTTTATTCTAAAGGTACCGTTACCGGTTTCCAATCATTACGATTCATCGTCAGACGGCTTTCATGCTTTCATTACAACAAGTGCTGCGTTTTTTACAGAAAACCTACCACCACAGATGTCAGTATTGACAACTCATCGTCCAACCCACTCCAACAAAAACTGGCATATTTCAGAGCCATGGTACATCGAATTAAAAAAGTACCAATGAGGGACACAGACCAACAAAATGAAATCAATATAATTAGTACAGTTACTCATAAGAATGAATATAAACCCACAATAGTAGGAAAACTCCACAACAAAATGCAAACAAAAAACACAGCTCCACTAAACAGCAATCCACACAACATGCACTCCAAGCCAAATCAGTGTGCCACAGAAGCCAAACCTAAACATGCTGCTCTCTCATACATAGGCCAATATTATACCAAATAGCAAACTTATTTAAAAAGAAAAATATCACAATCAGCTTTTCCACAAATAACAAATTACAACAAAAAGTAATCCATGATGTAAACACCTCCAAGAGCCCCTACAGTAAATAAAGAATATACAAGCTCAAATATGATACATGTCCAAAATTCTACATTGGACAGACAGGCAGAAGTTCTGAAGTTAGATACAACGAACGCATTGATGCTGTAAGGCTTAGCAACTTGAACAAATCTGCATTTGTAGCCCATATGGCTGAAGAAAACCATTGAGAACAACTTAAAAGTTTTACATCTAGCAGAAAAGGGAGCCACTATGAATATATTGGAAGAAATAGAAATATACACACACAAAAACAGCACCCCAGACTATATTCTTAATGAACAAAATGACCTGGCCATCACCTCTTTCCTGAAAAATTTCCAAAAGGTTATTTCCAACCTCCAAAGTAAGTAGTATTCCTACACCTATCTGCAGATCAAGTAGCAAATTTATCTGTTACTACAATTCTCATGGTGCTAAATGTAAATGAATAATGTATTGCCTTACCCATATAAAAAAAAGCTTTGACATGGAACATTTTTATAATTCGTGTAGCAGTATTCGCTCTAACATTCACGAAATCAATATCTCTCTGTACTGGTGTAAAAGGCGATTCAGTTGCATAAGTGAATATATGATCTTTTTCTAAACATGTAGCATCTTTGTAATATTACGATATATCATAGCATTTTTTACATAAATATGTTTGAAAACACTATGTATCTATCAAAACATGCTGTACATGTTAGAAGTCTGTTCTGTGACTAAGCTGAAGTGCTCAGTGATACAAAATTACGTGTGCAACAATAGAAATGTGGTGTAAATGCATTCAGTGACAAATCTGAAGCGCTAACTTATGCAAGTTTATGTGTGCAATGATGTGAATGCTGCGAAAACTACTAACGTTGTCTACTACACGAAAACTATGAATCCAAGTATTCCAAACCGACATTTCACATGAGTCACATCCCAATGAAAATCTGTAACTCAACCATGTTTGTGACATGCTTATAATTATGTATTATTTATATTTTAGGATAACTAATCATTAAAAAACGCAGCACATGTTGTAATGAAAGCATGAAAGCCGTCTGACGATTAACTGTAATGATTAGAAACAGGTAACGGTACTTTTTAAATAAAAGAACTTAAAATAAATTTGTGGCTGGTTGTTGTCTCAACAGCATCAACGTATGTATACGTTTTATCGATGCCTGTACCCCCCCCCCTCCCCTCCTTGGAGTCAAGAGAAGAAAAAAATATAAAACTACCTCTCACACAGCCATGTATTCGACACTGAGCTGCACCAGCCGCCATTGGCACTAAATTCTTGATGATAACTTGATGCCACAGCACCGCCAGCCGGCAATCCGTGGCTGCTGCCGCCAGTCCTGAGTTCCTAGTGGTACTTGGTGCACCAGCACCAGCCACTGTCCAACTCCTACCAGAGGACAGTGAGCCAAATCCTGCACACTACCGTCTCCATAAACCAGCACGAAGATGAAACTTCCTGGCAGATTAAAACTGTGTGCCCGACCGAGACTCGAACTCGGGACCTTTGCCTTTCGCGGGCAAGTGCTCTACCAACTGAGCTACCGAAGCACGACTCACGCCCGGTACCCACAGCTTTACTTCTGCCAGTACCTCGTCTCCTACCTGCCAAACTTTACAGAAGCTCTCCTGCGAACCTTGCAGTTCTGTAGAATCCTGAATAAGACCAACTTTCTTTGAGAGAAACATGTGTTGCATTACTTGCATGCCCTCTTGTTTTCAGATTATCGTTTCAAAAAACATTTAACTGACTTCTATTTCTATTAACTCTGTCAAAGTTTAGACAACCAACCCCTCTGCAAGTTGGAGAAGAATACCGATGTATCCGCAGTCAAAGGATAGAAGATCGTTAGGTGAGTGACTGTCTCTGTCTGTCTGACAGGAAAGAGCTGAGAAATCATTTACCAGTCTTTAACGCAGTCACCGCAGACGTGCCGATTCCCTCGATCACAGTAAGACTGTTTTACGTCCCTACGATTAACAATCGCTACAGCGTCACGTTTAATCTATCGTATCACTGGTAACCAAGCGAGTCGACCTGTAAAGGGTGTTTTCTTATAGTTACCACTATTAAACAACAAGTTAGTATGAGAGAAGTCGGCTGCATTGTAAACTGGTTTCGGCAATTGCGTTCATGGAGTGATAATGTTATCACGTGGAAGTTCTTGGCTATAAGGACTTTTAAAGTACAATCTACAGTAAATCGTTGTTCTTTTGTGCTGGAGCTTTGCTATGAACGGTACGTAGGCAGTCAGAGAGGCATGGGCTTTGCAGGCTTTCAGGTGCAGTGGACTGTGAGGGCAGGTGGGGAACGGTGCCAAGCGCGGTGCGTGCTAGCTGCCGCGTGACCGCGTGGGCCATTGTCTGCGACTAACGGGGGCCAGCGGCCGGACCCAGAGTTTCTACTGGTTCTGCGTGGCCGCGTTGCTGGACTCCAGATCAGTGACCACTCTGAGCTGCCATTAGTTTAATGCGAGGTGACACGAATGTCTGGCAGATGAGAATGTGAGTTCAAATGCTGTCAAAAGATGGCGCCATGAGAGATGAAAGGGCAAAGCAAGGTCGAGACAAGAATTCCGCCGTGGTATCTGCGTGGCAATCACTGCGGCATTCAGCCGTCGGCACACGGACCGTGCATCCGAACGTTGAGCGTTGAGATTGCCGCGTTTTTGACGTCATAGAGTGGAATAGCACGTTCGGGTGTCTTTCCGAAAGCGCAGAGCAATTTCTAGCATGTCAGATATTCTGAGCGCGCGTCGGAGCGTTGACCAATGAGATAGCACAAAGCCACCTACTTCACATGCACAGCATTTCCCTTCAGCACAAAGTTGTGAGGCGCCATATTGGCATTCAGTTCAGGCCTATACGTATATATATGCCGTTTCTGAGCAGCAGCAGATTGAGAATCACTCGAAAACCCGTTGTTAACTGTGTGATTCGTTGCAATAAAATAATGAGGAACATTATATTCGTGGCAAAAGAATTATTATAACTTGCGTATTATGAAATTATGCCATTTGAAGGCAACGACACACTGAGGATCCACCAAAAACTCATTCTTCTTGGTACAATTTGTTATAATTAATTTTCAATTAGTAACATAGCTACGATTAAAGTTTTAAGAAGTGGAAACATACTAATTTTGGCTATCCAAAATATGTCGGTTTAGTGTAGTGTGTAGTTGATTACTCCAAGTTTTGTCGTCGGTGTAGCGTAGTGAACAGCCTTACAAATTCCAACGAAACACGTGCTATGCCGTTGGTTCGCGTCTCGTTACACTCAATTCTTTTCCTAACATTAGCGTTTTTAGTAGGTTCTGGTGCTTTATTATTAGTTTAATGTAAGTATATACTATAATATTTGGTGTTATGTAAAAATAATTTCACCTTTTTTTCATGAATGAGTTCGTTCGATTGGCTCAATCTATAGGACAGCTTGCGGTGCTTGTATAAAGAGATTTTGCTCCTTTGTCTTTTAAGTTTCGTGTTGCAAAGATTCTGCATCTGGGTAGGAACAGTGATCAAGTAAGCAGGACCTTGCAAATTTGTATCGCACTGTTTGTAAAGGAAGTTTTACAAGCCTGTGTCCTTATTGATTGGACATGGTGCTTTACTTTTCGTCTTAAAACTTATACATAGATATTGAAGTTTTTATTTGTGTATATTACATATAGAACAACGTGACTAGCATATGCACAATGGAGGAAATTTGTGTTTTAATAGAGCTAATGTGGGAATTTTACGCGCGCCCGTTTAAGTAAACAGTGTGATTTAGGAACTAGAAACACCACGCAACTGCCACTGGAGTGCGTTGTGATCGAGTATATCGCGTTGGGGCCCCCGTACCGTGTGCACAAGTCGCGTCGTTTCTGAGCGTTCAGCAGCACGTTGAATTTAGCACTCTCAACGTTGACGTTCGATAACACGGTCCGTGCGCCGACGGCTTTCACTTTATCTGAATTAGGGCCAACAATACAGTTCTCGTCAGAAGCTGAATTTCGTGTCTTAAATGACATAATTTTCGTCATCTGCTATAATTATTGTTTATTTTCCGCTATTGTCCAGTTTAGGATATAATGCCGAAGGGAAGTGAACTTCTTAGGTTTGTCAACTCGAATGAGTGCGGTGGAGAATGTTAGCAACTCGCTGAATAGAAAGAGAGCGAAGCTAAACGAGCACTAATTGACCGCCTCGGAAGGACTGCCAAAGTTTTTAAGTAGTTAAGGAAAATTGAGTCAACATGCTACGGTTTCGCCAAATCTGGGATAAATTACCAAAACATCAATAACCTGCAAAACATAAAGCAGTTGGTGAAAAAGATGCATTGTACAAAACTACATCACGCAAACCATTGACGCCGCTAATCAGAATGTGTCATTTTGGCATAGCGAATGCATATTTGAGAGAAGAGAGATGGGTGGTGTATTTAAGGTGGATGGGTTTCGTCTAATGGCGAAGTGCCATCGTTTGTACAACAGACAGCGATACAGAATCATTGGCAGACTGGAGACGGATCGAGCACAGTTTACACAACTGTCATCGTGTAGCTTAAAGACTGTGCTAGTTTCTGTAGAAGTGTTCAAGTGAGGGTTGACCTAACGCGCCACGTACCAACTAAAGCCTACGTTTGCTGCAGTCACCGGAAACAATGGAGTTCTATAAGCAAAATGCGTCAGGAAGGTGGTATCAAATGTAAACTTATGCACTTTTCACCACTTTTCACGTGAACGACAGTTTGCAGTGGCACGTGTCATATTCTCTACACTTCGGCCAGGTTTTATCAAATCCATCACATAAGTAAATGAGTAACAACTACTTTTGTGGTTCTTCTCGACTTACCTTGGTTTTATAACCAGGGTAATACGCGTTAAACGTTAACGAGTAATTGGTTATAAATAACTTTTAGCGTGCAGAACTCATTTTGATTTGATAACAATGACAATTTGTCAGAGGTGTGCATATCTAGCGCCATGGCTTCCCATAAATGCCCAGTATGATTAAAGTGGCATGACCGCACCTTCATGTACGTAGAATGTTCTTCAAATCACTCTAACACAACCTGGACTTGAGGAGATGCTTTGTCTTGCTGAATATACAGTGGGTGAACGAAAATATGGAAACATCAAAAACACAACAGATGCCTAAAACGGTGTAAGAAAACTTTCGGCATTCAAAACAGCTTCCAGTCACCTCAGAATCAAGAAGTACAGGCGCTGTAAGATTTCAAAGAGAACCTTATATAATATTTCCTGCACAATGGCGCCAAGTACTGGTAACGATACTTAAGATGGTGGTGTTAAGTTCCTATGGGACCATACTGCTGAGGTCATCGGTCCCTAGGCTTACACAATACTTAATCACTCCGACGGGGGGTGCCGCGCAAGGAGCCTGAGACCACGCGGCGACGCTGAAGGCGCAAGGCAACCACGCACTCCTCTCTCCAAAGTACACCGCAAACACTCAATAACACTGAGACCTGGTGACTGTGGTGTCCAGGTGATATGTGAGAATTCCTCCTTGTCCTCAAAAAACCAGTCTGATATGATGCAGACTGTGTGAACAGGCGCCCTGTCGTCTTGGAACACAGCGTGACCATTGGGGAACAAACATTGTACCATGGGAAGGACCTAATCAGTCAAAACTGCCACACAATTCTTGCCAGTTACCTTGTAGAGGGTACCACGGACTACCACGATACTGCTGCAGAAATCTTTGAACTCGCCAAGTTCCACTCTTGAGACGTAAAAGCCAGAAATTGGAAACAGAGTGAAACAAGTCTCATCTGACCAAATGACTATCTTCCCTTGCTCCACAGGCCAGATCTTATAGTTTCGGCGCCACATTTCCCTCTTACGGGAGTTTGTATCACTGACGGGGGTTTTGGAATTCCATCTGCATCTGCAATTCCGTGCTTATGGAACTCTATTCGAGTTGTTTTGGTGCTGACATTCACTTCTGCAGTGATTTTTGCAGCCGTCGTTCTCTTATTTTTCGGCACAGTCCAGTCCCATTGACCGTCAGTCACGATCACTCAAGTTAAGCTTTCGTCCGCGCTGTGAGTGGCAGATGATGTTTTTCCGCTTTCCCTGCACTAGGTATAAATCCTCGATACGGTGCCTCTTGAACAGCCAAACACGATGCGTCGGCGCGGTTCCTTTCGTCCATTACCTGCACCTACCAGTGAACTCATTGCAGCAGATCGCTGGTAGGAAAGCCGAGCAGAAACCTACCGTACTGCAACTCGCACCAGGCTGCATACAACGTAACTGTTCCAAGAATCGGGAAAAGGTCTTAATTTTGAATGAAAGGTGGAAATACTGGCAAAACTTTGTCATATTCTGAAACTTGATAATGTACACGTTCACTGCCAAGCCCGTGCTAATCTTAACACAGTCATTCAAAAACCCTTTCATTCGCGCTAGAAAGTTTATGGTAACGTATTTCCCGCAATCTGAACAGCTACTAAGCACAGATTGTCCTTAAATGAAAATGCTAGCCATACTATTAAGTTTATCGGTGCCTAACGCACTCAATTTTTTAGTCAAGGGTCTGCTGAATATACTATGCGGAATTACTGTCTTTTCTCGTAAACAAAATTCCTTTAAAATTCCATACTTGCTAAAAAATACACATCGGAATAAATATGCCTTCACTTTAAAACACTTTTCAAACATGTAGCACAACTGAAACAGGCAAATTACAACTTCCTTCGGACCTCATACTACACACGACCTTACCATTGAAAGGCTGGGCTCCGACTACTTAGACCGCTGTAAGCATTCTATATCTCCAAGAGAAACGACGCACGAAGAATACTCCGTTCTGATTTTCTGTTTTATTTAACGCCAATAGAAAAAGATTATTCTCGCGCGTAAGTCCGCGCTTCTCGTGACTAACCAATCACCAAGAAACACAGTTTCGAACTGTACTTCTTCCTGAAATAAATATTTAACATTCTGATATTTTGTTTATACTTTAGTTTATTAACTATTATCATTTCACTCGAATTAGCTTTTCTGTTGCGATAAGCTTAAATAACATGTTATGATACAAAATTCCCCGTCGTTTGCATTCACACTGTCTTATAAGTTTCTCACGCTAGTTCGTACAGCGTTTATCAGTACAACAATGATTTAGGCCTACGTATTTACTGTAGACCACATTCAGCATCATTCACGCTAATAAAAGTATATACAAAACTGTACAAACATAAATAAACAAAAAAAGCCTTCAAGAAACAAAAAAAAGAGCAATTCACAAAAACATTCTCTTGACCCGTGAGAACTTAACTTTTCCCAGCGAATTGAATGTTTAAATAACTTACGGGTTTGCTGCTGGGTGACGTCGTCGACAACCGCCGACACTTCGACAGCAGCAAGCACACCCTGCTATTCTGAAGGCACAACTGCCGACGACGTTACCCGGCAGCAAACCCGTAAGTTATTTGAACATTGTCTTGACCTGTTTCTTGAATGTCTCTATGCACTACTGAACTCTGGTGGATGAAAAGTAGAACTACGTACTTGATTGAACCCACTTCAGTCCATCTGTCACTGTGCACGCATGAGTCATTCCCCCAATACACAGGCCTAGACAGGAGCGATATAAGGCCTCAACGTGGGCTACCTTGGTTACAGAAGCGTCCACCGTAGGAGCACCAACAATTTGCCCACGTTTGACTTCATTTAGCTCTGACGTAATGTACCCACAACGACACTGAACACCGTTCTCACAACTGACACTTGCAAGGTATTGAGGGCATTGCACAGCTCAACATGCAGGCTTGGCTAGCAGCTGCACTTGTGTTCAAGCGTGCATTTCTCGCGGTGTTTCCACATTTTCGTCCAGCTCCTGCACACTTCACTTGCGGGATGCAGTCAATCAACGAAGTGTTCACGTGTCGTTCACTAGTGAGAGAAGAATACACCCGTTTCATCTTTTGCAAAAATCACTCACGAAAACCTGCTCGACCTGCCTGAACTACGTCCGCGTGATAAAGCAAAATATATTTCTTCATGGTTTTCGACTTAATTATATCCTGATATTGACGCCCACCAACGTGGGTCGCAACTATTTACGTGCTTCAAGCGTCCAATGCAGCATTTCTTGCATGCAGGGTGCATTGTTTGATCCTGTTTTCGTACACAGCTGTAAAATGGCGCCGTGCGTCTTCAGATTATGCTACCCTTTTTCCCAACATGGTCTCAGAGTATGCAACCTCTAGCATGCTTTTTCTACAGGCAACAGTCGGTGGTTGGGTACTTATCAGACACTCAGCTTCTACATATGCTCATTTACAATTAGCGTGTTTCTAAAAGATTAATCCTATGTCACGTGACTATATGTTGTACGTGACTAAAGATGGAAACTTGGGATGCAATTTAACTTACACGTAGAAGCACAAAAATATTATTAAAAAAATGACCATCTGATTTTACATGATTGTATCCTTTACATTAATGTATAAAGCAGCTTAGGGTACCGTCTGCAACTACATGTAGAATCAAAGTTTTCATTTATCTCTTGCAAACGTTGAACGTGCACTCCACCAGGTTCACGACAGACATCCAGACGACAGTCAAACTAGTCCAGCACTTTTGCCATCAAGTCTGGAGCTACTGCAGTCACTGATGTTGGTCTGCGGTGTCGCGGTTAATGATATAATTATCATAATGATATAATTTGCAGGTACATACAGTGAGTGATATATGTGGATATCTTCTGCAAAGTATGTTGCGAGCAAAATTAGTAGCAAAGAAGAAAGACATTAAAATGTCGTCCTGATGTTGAAAATTTACTGCCCGCCATTTTAAACACAAGCTTGTGTTTCATGCACTTCTCATACAGCTACATGTCTGTGACGTCACTCCTGTTAAACTATGTGTATGACAATGATGTAATTTTGCAAATACATTCAGGGTATATGTGGATACTGTCTGAAAACTGTGTTACTGATAGAGTAGGCAGTGAAGAAACAATAAATTAAAACGCCATTCCTAGCTGCTAAAGTTTTACTGCATAAATAGTGAAAATGTAATGAGCGATAAACGTTCTTCCTTTCGTCATTTTGTGGGGAATATCAGAGATAAAAAAATTTCATAAAATTTTAAATTTATGTGTAAAGTTTGGTGGAAGTCGCTAAGTGATCTCATTCTCAAATACTGAATGAATGAAGTATTGATATTTGCTCGTCGCCAATAACGCTGGCTCAAGACAAACACGGTTTCTAAAACTAATACTTGCCTTATTGTGTTGAACTTTTAAAATAGGATCTTAATGAGCAGATTATGACAACATTTTAAATTTTTAAATTCGCTCAATAATTATGCTAAGTACTGTAAATCAAATTTTGTTTGCCCCTGGAGGGTGTCAGATAGGCAACAGGCAACTCTAACCACCGAGAGAGTCGCTTATTAATACAGATTGTTTCTAGCCGTCATACAATTTTCAGAACCGCTTAACTCAGCAGTTCTCATTATCTGTAAATGGAGTTAAGATTGATTAACCATTACTAGAGGGTCTGATATACGTCTATTTTACGACGGGCGAAGCCCTCCTTCGCTGCTACAAACGGTAATTTCCACACAAGACCGGAGTTTACAATATTCCAGTTGACCGATTAATTTTACTGGAACTCCATTAGCTGGTCTGCTCATAGAAATTAATACTGGTTTATCTGAACTAAATCAAAAGCCCACATATTTTCTCCTTAACATACTATTTTATCTCGTGTGCCCTCTAAAGCAGCCGCGCTGTTTCGATGATTATAGTGTTGATTACACCTGCGCTTTCCGATTGAAATAGTCAACAATTTACAAAAACTAATATCGTTACAGTCGAGCAGGTGAATCCAGACGCAGCAAAAGAAAAACAAATACATGCTGCATAAGAGTGCCATTGCTACTTCACAAAATAACTCTAAAATTAAAGCATTGCCACTTTTGACTCAAAATATTCGAATCAAAATTTTGAGAAACCCTAAAACGTGTGCTCAGTAATATTCAACATTTTTACGATATTGCTAAATGAGGTTTCCTTCATCCGTTTCACACTGTTAAATAACGTCTTTGATGTTATGTGATCAGATTGACGAAGTACGCAGCGCTTTACAGAGCCTGCACAAGTAAAATTAAACACCCTTCCAGTTGTATTGATAGACCAAATCCCTAGAAGTGGAGTTACGTAAACGCTCGTTAAATACACTTGCGTCCCCGGAAGAACTCCGCCAGTATTGTTTAATTAACCTCACTTACGAATGCTAATTATAGACATTCGTAACTGAAGTTTTCACTAAAACTGGGTAAGAGCACACACTCAGACTCCACATGGATATTTCGGCCCTAAGGTTTCATGGTGCGGCTTAAAACAGCGTCAAAAAATTCGGAGTTCGATTCCCAGTTTTTCTAACAACTTGCCTTTTTGTTTCAGATATTTTACAGTGTAAATGGAACTTTTGGGCCCCACATCTTTATGTTGCTAGATGTCTGTAAGGTGACTCAGTTTTCAGATCAGAATAAGGAAAATACACAATACAATATGTAATAGGATCGTTGCAAGACATCAAAGTGTGTGCTGTTTTCAAGACAAGTTATGTTCAGCCAGACTTACTAGTTCAAATGGTTCAAATGGCTCTGAGCACTACGGGACTTCACTTCTGAGGTCATCAGTCCCCTGATTTACTAGTATTTTACAGTAAAATATCTAAGTTCCTCCTCCTCGTTTTCTCAACAAAACACCTCGTACTATCACGTGTAACTTGAGCATATGCAGACGCTGCTGTCAACATTCTGGAGGGATGTGAAAAGCGTCGCGTGGAAGAACTCATGGGCCAGATCACTGCTTTCCTGATAAACGTACGTTCTTAACCAAAAAAGAAATAAATGAAGATCAGAGTTTTACGGCCAGTCGATGATGAGCACGTTGGATGCAAACATATTCTCAGTTCGGATAAATATCATCTTCATTCGTTCATTGCAGCTGTTCTTCACTAACATTATTTATATCATTGTGATTGTTGCAGTTCTTACCACTGACCGCACATTTCAGCATAGTAGTTCTGGACCTCTAGAGTTTTTTCCTCGGGTTTTTTCTTCGAGAATGTTTTCAATGGACTTGTCAGACCATGTGTTTTGGTACAGTGTTAACTATTCTTTTCTCGTTAATTTCTTAAAATGATTGCTCGTAGGGATACTTTCGAGAGTCTCCCATTTATTCACATTCCTATTGCTTCTATTCCTTCTTTTGATAGCTCGAGATTCACAACAGCAGCCTAAGTTTATGAAATCATCGTGATGGATTTCATACTTGTTTCCATATTAAGGTGGTAGTTTGTCAATGATGTACTCTTATTTTTTAAAGCTTGTTTACTGTTTAGTCAATTTTTTTCTTTTAATATACATTATACTTCTGTTATCATAATTGACAGAACAACACAATAAGCAAATATAGGTAAGAACTTTTGAGAAACCATCCTGTCATTCGTGTTAAATGATTTAAAGCGACACCGGAGAACTCAAATATCGATGGTCGAATGGGGCTTTGAAGTATTTTCTCCCGAATGCGAGCTTAGAATCTTAACCAAGGACATTTTATACTGAAGGACATATTATACTGCTGTATTGTTGTCCAAATGGGAATGCGACCGTGCGACGTCATCTACAACCGGTTACACTTCGCTGGAGCACACCCTGCCATTTTCAAGGCAAAACTGCAGCAAATAAGAGCTGTACAAGGAAATTTAAAACCTCGGTTTTCCCAGAAGCTACGTAAATATAACGCAGAGGGACAGAGTTTTTAACCTACCTCACCCCTTGATTATTAATTTGGCTATAAATAATTTCTAACGTCGGTCATATTTGGTTTGTGGTGGCGTTAGCATTTACAGTAAGTGTGTGTGTGTGTGTGTGTGTGTGTGTGTGTGTGTGTGAGAGAGAGAGAGAGAGAGAGAGAGAGAGAGAGAGAGAGAGAGAGAGAGAAAATTTTGCCTTTACGGAGTTTCCGTGAAAATAGAAGTTTTAAATTCGCTTGCATAGCGCTTACTTGCTGCAGTTTTGTTTTGAAAATGGCAGGGTGCGCTCCTGTCGAAATATCGGTGGTTGTCGACGATGTCACCCGGCTGCATTACCGTAAGTTACACTACGTGATCAAAAGTATCGGGGTACCCCCAAAAACATAGGTTTCTCACATTAGGTGCATTGTGCTGCCACCTATTGCCATGTACTCCGCACCAGCGACCTCAGTGGTTATTAGACATAGTCAAGAGAGCAGAATGGGACGCTCCGCGGGACTCACGGACTTCGAACGTGATCAGGTGATTGGGTGTCACTTGTGTCATACATCAGTACGCGAGATTTTCACTCTCCTAAACAGCCCTAGTCCATTGTTTCCGATGTGATGGTGAAGTGGGAACGTGAAGGGACACGTACAGCACAAAAGCGTACAGGCCGACCTCGTATGTTGACTGACAGAGACCGCCGACTGTTGAAGAGGGCCATAATGTGTAAGAGGCAGACTATCCTGACCATCACACAGGAATTCCAAACTACATCAGGATCCACTGTAAGTACTATGACAGTTAGGCGGGAGGTGAGAAAACTTGGATTTCATGGTGAATTGGCTGCTCATAAGCCACACATCACGCCGGTAAATGCAAATCGACGCCTCACTTGGTGAAGGAGCGTAAACAAGGACGATTGAACAGTGGGAAAACGTTCTGCGGAGTGACGAGTCGCGTTACAAAACGTGTCGATCCGATGTCAGGGTGTGGGTATGGCGAATGCCCGGTGGACGTCATCTGCCAGCGTGTGTAGCGCCAAAAATAAAATTCGGAGGCGATGGTGTTATGGTGTGGTCGTATATTTCATGGAGGTGGCTTGCACCCCTCGTTTTTTTGCGTGGCACTATCACAACACTTCTTCTTGCTTCCCACTGTTGAAGAGCAATTCGCGGATGGTAACTGCGTCTTTCAACACGATCGTGTACCTGTTCATAATACACGGCCTGTTGCAGAATGGTTACACGACAATAACATCCCCGTAATGGACTGACCTGCACAGAGTCCTGATCTGAATCCTATACAACACTTTGGGATGTTTTGGAACGCCGACTTCGTGCCAGACCTCACCGACCGACATCGATACCTCTCCTCAGTACAGCACTCCGTGAAGAATGGGCTGCCATTCCCCAAGGAACCTTCCAGCACGTGAGTGAACGAATGCCTGCGAGAGTGGAAGCTGTCATCAAGGCTAATGGTGTGCCAACACACAGCATTACCGATGGAGGGCGCCACGAACTCCTAAGTCATTTTCAGTCAAGTGTCCGGATACAGTTCATCACATAGTGTATTTGAACATTGAAGCTGTTTGAAACCAATGTCCCAGACTGCTGTATTGTTATTACATTGTTATATTATTTGTTGCACAACGACCGTGCTCATGGCGAAGCAGCAGAGTCCTGCAAGTGTCTCGGCAACAGGACATCATATGAAGGATGCCGCAAGAAACCTCAGTATTAGGTGTTCTTGTGGAAGAAATTGTATTCAGTACGCTGGCATTACAGAAGAAATCGATAGATTTATGGGGTTAAAGGCACTAGACTACGAGGTAATTTGTCCCTCAGTCCTTTTTGTGACAAGGGGGGTATAGTCCCCATAGAAGACAAATCACAATGAACTGGACCGTATCCGAGGAAACAAGAGACATAAGCAAGAAGAGGTGCGAGAGGGATAAAAGAGTGAAAGTGGAAAAGTAGTCCAACACAGAAAGCTGCTGGAAGTCCCCGGAACACACGTGACGGGAGGAGCACCCTCTCCATCCGACCGTGGCTTTCACACCCTCCATTACCAGAAGAAGACTAAGTAGATGTGTAGGGAGAGATCGGGACTGTAAGGGGGACAAGAACGGGCTTCCCTGCGAAACCTATGCGGCGTGCTCGAAACAACCTTGGCAACCTTTAGGCTGGCGTTACTTTGCAACAGAATGACGCCATCCTGGCGTTTGGAATTGGTGGGGCCCTTCAGTTTTTGCAAAGTGTCTACGTACTTCTGTGCGTTAATTTTGCGGCCATGTTCAAAAACGTCAATGAGCAGCAGGTCCTTGCAGTCAAATAGAAGGTCATCATGACTTTCCCGCAACTGGCGTGCTTATTTTTGCGACTAAATTGCAGAAGTTTCGCTGGGAAATCCTTACACTTCCTCCGTACAGTCCTGATGCTTCGGACGAAGAGGTGCACGCCTGCGTACAATCATGTTGCCATAGGCAGCCGCAAACATTTTTCCATAAAGACAGTGATCGTCTTATCTCACAGTGGGATAAATGTATTAACAATTATGGTGATTACTTTTGAAATAATAATCAATATACTTAACATTTTTATATCTGCCTCGTTTTCATTTGACCACCCCTTATAGTTCAAAGACAAAATATCAATTGTCTTGCAGAAACAACCAGAGTTAAGCAGAGTACAGAAGAATCGACATCGCAACAACTCTGTTTTCTAGAGTCGACAAAGCAAAGGAAACCAACACAGTGGCTAGTGAACGCCTGTGCGGCGGCGCTCGACTCTGATGTAGCCAGTTCTAAACCTGACTGTGGAAAAAATTTTCACTGTTAGTATTGCGGCCGGAAAGGGAAGGAGAGGGGGCGTCGTAAGGTTCCTGAGCAAAGCACTCGTGCCCATCTCCGTTATATATTCCAAACTTCTCCATGGTATCTGATACAGCTGTTTCAGCTGTGTCAGATACCGTGGAGGAGTTTGGAATATAGAAACAGAGATGGGCACGAGTGCTTTGGTCAGAACCTTATGACGCCTCCTTCCCTTTCCGGCCGCAATACTAACAGTCCGCAGCATGAAGATTTTTGACCTTACGAAGTCATCGATTATATTCCAGAAGAGTAGGCTATGTGCCAGCACCGGGTCTGATCCTGTTCCGTTTCTCATCGTCACACAACGTTAACATGACACCACATTATGCACACCTACTCAGCTGAAAAATGTCTCACACACAGCAATGAAAAGGGTCATTGTGCGTGGATGAAGAAAACCGTTTCTGATTAGGTGGTTGAACCCATCCCCTCTTCACTCTTCCCCCCCCCCCCCCCTCCCCCGTCAACACCGCGGAACGACGCTTCCTTTCTTTTTTTTCTCGTTCCTGTTGCCTGTGTGTAATGGGACGATCGTTCAGTTTTCATTATTGCCTCAATTAGGGTCCAGGAAGTATAGAAAGCCCCACGTGGTATCTGCTGACTGCCGTTCAACGTACATGAAAACCGATCAAGTAACTGGGATAATGTCATCTCTTGCGGTTCTAGAACACTAAAATTACTGATAGAGCTAGGCTATATTACTTCCAGTTGTTACATAGGTCAAAGATTCGTTATTTCCGCCAAGAGCACATACCATTTTCTTCTTCACGTAATTCCATTCAGATCTGTAAACATGAGTAATACACATTTTGGTTTAATCATTAGCCAGATAAACCCGAGATCGTATTTCAGTAAACGCGTATCACGATCCACATCACTACATTTTTTTCGTTCTCTGCATAAGGAATGTTGAGACTACTGGTATTAACTTGTGTACAATGAACAACAATGAACAAGAAGGAAAAGACAGTGTCCTCCGTCTCGACATAGGTCCAGTGGTTAAAGCAATGCATTCACATTCGTGATGAATGGCTCTCAAATACTCTTCCAATCATCATGGTTTAGCTTTCCAACGTCTCTCCTGTATCAAAATATAGACTCCGCGAGCCCCTGTACGGTGTGTAACGGTTTGTGGGTTGTATTTCGTGTACCACTGCCATTCCCCCCCCCCCCCCCCCCAACATTTACTGTCCCCCTTGCGAATGGTGCGCAAGAGAAAGCTCAAGAACGCGAAACTTCCCAATTACCCGAATCGCGTAAGGCAAACATCTGGATGTTCTCTTTAAAAAAGACGCGGACAATTTGCCTCTTTATCCTTGACAATCCGAGCTCGTTCTAGGTCTTTGTGTTTCAAGTGTAGCTAATCTAATCTGATGACAAAGTCGTTGACGGATCGTTAAAACGTAACATTCCTTTCTTCGTTTACTTCAAGGTAGTCGGAGACAGAGAACTAACTCGTTTGTGGAAGAATGGGAGCAAGAATTTGTTGTGACTGAACTGACACTTAACTGATGCAGCGAAATTACAGAAACTGTAAATCAGCATAGCTGGTCAGAAGTTTGCACCGCACCTTCCGCATGCGAGTCCACGATAAATTCACCACTAGAGCTTGTTTCACTCACCAATCGTATTTCTTTCCTTCGTGAACAATACCGCCGTTCGTTGGTGAAGTGTGAGAGTTGTGTGACACGTGTAGGTGACTGTATGAGTGTTTGTTTGTTGTGTAGTGTCAAGGTCCTGTTTCATGATGGTGTTGGAAGGGGGCCGGTAGAACCCTTTTCCAGCATGTAGCTTACTCCTCCCTAATGGACTGTCTGAACAAAAGTACAGTGAAAACCCAATGTAATGCGAAATTGACCACTAGATATCACGACAGGCATACCCGCCAGTATAAATGGAGGCAAGGAGTGTTGTGACGTCAGTAGAGAAACAGTAATAACAGAACGGACCGGTCCGTCGACAGGGATCTGATTGTACTGACGGACAGGGGCCGTCGACCATAGGGAAATGGGTTGTAAGAAATGACATGATTACGTCTACATCTACATGATAACTCTGCCAATAAAACTTAAGGATCTGGCAGAGGGCTCCTCGAACCACCTTCACAATAATTCTGTTACTCCGCTCTGGAACAGTGCGCGGAAAAAACAAACACTTAAATCTTCCCGTGCGAGCTCTCATTTCCCTTATTTTATTATGATGATCACTCCTCCCTGTGTAGGTCGGCGTGAACAAAATAGTTTCGCGTTCGGAGGAGAGAGTCGGTGTTAGAAATTTCGTGAGAGAATCCTGCCTCAATGAGAAACGCCTTTTTTAAAATGATGTCCACCCCAAATCCGTGCCTTTCTCTCTCTTATTTCTAGACAATACAAAACGTTCTGCTCCTCTTTGAACCTCATCGCTGTATTCCGTTGCAGGCCGCAGTGGCTGTGCGGTTCTGGGCGCTACAGTCTGGAGCCGAGCGACCGCTGCGGTCGCAGGTTCGAATCCTGCCTCGGGCATGGATGTGTGTGATGTCCTTAGGTTAGTTAGGTTTAATTAGTTCTAAGTTCTAGGCGACTGATGACCTCAGAAGTTAAGTCGCATAGTGCTCAGAGCCATTTGTTTTCCGTTGATCCTATCTGGTAAGGATCCCACATCACGCAGCAGTACTGCAAAAGAGAACGGACAAGCCTAGTGCGAGCAGTTTCTATAATAAATCTGTTGCATCTTCTAAGTGTTCTGCCAGTAAAACACATTCTCTGGTTCGCCTTCCCCACAACATTTTCTATGTGCTCCTTCCAGTTTAAGATATTCATATTTGTAATTTCTATGTATTTAATTGAATTTGCGGCCTTTAGATTTGATTTATTTATCGCGTAACAGAAGCTTAATTGATTCCTTTTAGTACTCCTGTAGATGACCCCACACTTTTCCTTATTTAGGGTCAACTGACAATTTTCTCATCATACAGATAAATTTTCTAAATTGTTTTACAGTTGGTTTTGATCTTCTGATGACTTTACTAGGCGGTGAACGACATCAGCAAACAACCTAAGACTGTTGTTCACATTGTCTCCTATATTGTTTGTGTAAATAAGGAACAACAGAGAGCCTATAACACTCCATGGGGAACGCCATAAATCATTTCTGTTTCAGTTTATGACTTTCCGTCAGTTATTATGACCTGTGACCTCTCTGACAGGAAATCACAATCCAGTCACATAACTGAGATGATATTCCGTAGACATGCATTTTGATTACAGGCCGCTTGTGAGGTACAGTTTCAAAATCTTTCTTGAAATCTGGAAATGCGGAATCAATTTGAAATCCCTTGTCGATAGCACTCAAACTTCGTGTGAGTAAAGAGCTAAGTGTCAATATACCGTTCTCTTAGAGGTAATTCACGATGTTCGAACACAATATATGTTCCAAAATCCTACAGCGTATCGGCGTTAATGATATGGGCCTGTAATACAGAAGATTACTCCTATTGCCTTTCTTGAATATTTGTGTAACCTGTGTAACTTTCCACTCTTTGGGTAAGGATCTTTCGTCAAGCAAGCGGTTGTCCACTGAAGCGCCAAAGAAACTGGTATAGGAATGCGTATTCAAATACAGATATAAGTAAACAGGCAGAATCGGCGCTGCGGTCGGCAACATTTATATAAAACAAGTGTCTGGCGCAGTTGTTAGATTGGTTACTGCTGCTACAATGGCATGTTATCAAGATTTAACAGAGATTGAATGTGGTGTTATAGTCGGCGCACGAGCGATGGGAAGCAGCATCTCCGAGGAAGCGATGAAGTTGGGATTTACCCGTACGACCATTTCACGAGTGTACCGTGAGTATCAGGAATACGGTGAAACAACAAATCTTCGACATCGCTGCGGCCGGAAAAAGACCCTGTAAGAACGAGAGCTACGACGACTGCAGAGAATCGATCAACGTGACATTAGTGTAACGCTTCCGCAAATTGCTGCAGATTTCAGTATTGGGCTTTCAACAAGTGTCAGCATCCGAACCATTCAACGAATCATCATCGATATGGGCTTTCGGAGCCGAAGGCCTACTCGTGTACCCTTGATGACTGCACGACACAAAGTTTTACGCCTCACCTGAGCCCGTCAACACCGACATTGGACTGTTGATGACTGGAAACATGTTGCCTGGTCTGACGAGTTTCAAATTGCATCGAGTGGATGGATGTGTACGGGTATGGAGACAACCTCATGGATCTATGGACCCTGCATGTGAGCAGGGGACTGTTCAAGCTGATGGAGGCTCTGTAATGATGTGGGGCGTGTGCAGTGATATGGGACCCCTGATACGTTTACATACAACTCTGAGAGCTGACACGTACGTAAGCATCCATTCATGTCCATTGTGTATTCCGACGGACTTTGGCAATGCCAGCAGGACAATGCTACTCCCCACACGTCCAGAATTTGCTACAGAGTGACTCCAGGAACACGTTTCTGAGTTTAAACACTTCTGCTGGCCAACAAACTCCCCAGATATGAACATTATTGAGCATATCTGGGTTACCTTGCAACATACTGTTCAGAAGAGATCTCCATTCTCTCGTACTCTTACGGATTTATGGACAGCCCTGCAGGATTCATGGTGTGAATTCCTACGAGCATTACTTCAGACATTAGTCGAGTCCATTCCACGTTGTATTGCGGCACTTCTGCGTAGTCGCGGGGACCCTACACAATGTTATGGCTCTTCAGTGTATATCACCGTTAAGTATGGAGCTATTACATCAGCATACTCTGAAAGGAACCTAAATGGTATACAATCTGGACCAGAAGACTTGCTTTTATTATTTTATTTTTAACTGCTTCACTTCTCCGAGGATATCGATCTGTAAGTTACTCACGTTGGCAGCTGATCTTGATTCGAATTCCGGAATATTTACATCGTCTTCTTTAGTGAAGGAATTTCAGGAGGCTGTGTTTAGTAACTTTGCTTTAGCAGCACTGTCATTGATAGACTCCTATAACTACCGCACTGAGAAGACATTGTGTCTTGTCGCTAGCATACTTTACATACGACCAGAATTCCTTTGGATTTTCTGCCAAGTTTTGAGACAAAGTTTCATTGTGAAAACTATCATAAGCATCTCGTATTGAAGTCTCCGCTTAATTTCCAGCTTCTGTAAAACATCAACAGTGTTGGAGGTTTTGTGTTCGTTTAAATTTGGCATGTTTTTTTCGTTGTTTCTGCAACAGTGTTCTGACCTGTTTTGTGTATCATCGGGGATCAGCTCAGTCGTTTATTAATTTATCTGGTATAAATAATTCAACTGGTGTCGCTTTATTTCTTTGAATTCAAGCCACATTGTTCATTTGTAAAGAGTGGAGACCGCCTCTGAGGAAGGTAGCAAGCGAATTTTTATGTACTTTCCTGAATAGATATATGTTTCATTTTTGGTTGTGTTTAGGAGTTACGGTACTCAGTGACAACGGTGAAGGGAATCACTCACTAGCTCCAAAATGTCACTAATATTACAGCTAGCACAATGGCTGTGCATAAGGAGTTAAAAATAATGGGGTACAATGGTCGAGTCAATCCTCATATACTACATAATTCTGTAGTCAGTGCTAAGTAATACTTGAAGTGGTGTCAAGTGCGACGCTAGAGGACAATCGATGACTGTAAACGAGAGATTTAATGTGATGATTCACGCTTTACCAGTGAGAATCCGAAGCAAAGGTTCTCTTTTCGCGAATGCCTGGAGACTGTTACCTGCCATCTGGGTTAGTGCCAACAGTGAAGTACGGTGGAGGTTGTGTTACGGTATGAGGGTGCTTTTTGTGGTTAGGGTGTGGTCCCCCTGCTACGCTTAATAAAACGCTAAATATGGGGAGATACGGAAACATTATACAGCGTTGTGTATTGTGTACAGTAGAGGAAAACACTGGAGACGGTGACATTATATAGCATGGAAATTCACTCTGTCATAAAACATCTGTGAGGCAATGATTCATGGACAATAACGTTCCTTAAATGGACTAGCCTGCTCGGAGTCACGATCTGAAGGCAATGGAACACCTCTGGGGCAAGTTACAACGTCAGCTTCAATACAGACCCCAGTGTCCAACATCACTACCTTCTCTGGTTGCGCCTCTTGAGGAAGAATGGGCTTCAACTTTTCTACAGACACTCAAAACACATTATTGAAAGAGTCCCCAGCAGACTTAAAGCCGTCCTGACCGGTAAGGGCGAATACATCCCTCATGAATGTCCGCAAATATATGTACACATACGCCTCATCATCAATAATATCACATGCCCTCACTCCGTGAGACACTGCAGAGGGATGTGGAAATTTATCCAACGTCTGAGGTGTCTGATGATCAGGAACTTTACGCCACCATATATCCTCCCTTTGATGGACAATTACCAGCAGTAAAAAATCGTTTATTGGTGTATAACAGCTCCAGTCCGCTAAAAAGCTTTCTATTTTACTCCAAGGGTGGTACCTCCTTTTACATTTCCTGATTTTATACACACATCAAAAAAAATTTTGCATCACCCTGGTTCCCAGAACTCCTGAAGATAGACATTGACTGTGGATTTTGTATCACAGTCCTTTTGACTGTTCATAGATGTCACTAAACCTGTCCAAAGACGTAAACAACCATGCATGACCAGCGCCTATTAGACGGAGGGGATCCGACAGCCGATCAGTTCCAGTCATTAAACCAGGAAGGAGGTACACGGCTCGTGTTGTCTGTAGTTCAACCATGCCTAGACGGTCCATACCGCGGTTCGATCGCGTCTGATTTCTTACTCTGGGCCAGGAAGGGCTCTCAACAAGGGAAGTGTCCAGGCGTCTAGGAGTGAACCAAAGCGATATTGTTCAGACATGGAGGAGATACAGAGAGACAGGAACTGTCGATGACATGCCTCGCTCAGGCCGCCCAAGGGCTACTACTGCAATGGGTGACCGCCACCTGCGGATTATGGCTCGGAGGAACGCTGACAGTAACGCCACCTTGTTGAATAATGCTTTTCGTGCAGCTACAGGACGTCGTGTTACTGGGGCGATAGGCTGCGTGATGCGCAACTTCACTCACGACGTCCATGGCAAGGTCCATCTTCGCAACCACGACACCGTGCAGCGCGGTACAGATGGGCCCAACAACATGCCGAATGCAGCGCTCACGATTGGCATCAAGTTCTCTTCACCGATGAGTGTCGCATATTCCTTCAACCAGACAATTGTCGGAGACGTGTTTGGAGGCAATCCGATCAGGCTGAACGCCTTAGACACACTGCCCAGCGAGTGCAGCAAGATGGAGGTTCCCTGCTATTTCCTGGTGGTCATGGAAGGCGCCGTAACTGCTATACGATACGTGAATGCCATCCTCCGACCGATAGTGCAATTATATCGGCAGTATATTGGCGAGGCATTCGTCTTCATGGACGACAATCGCGCCTCCATCGTGCACATCTTGTGAATGACTTCCTTCAGGGTAACGACATCACTCGACTAAAGTGACCACCATGTTCTCCAGACATGAACCCTATCGAACATGCCTGGAATAGATTGAAAAGGGCTGTTTATGGACGGCGTGACCCACCAACCACTCTGAGGGATCTTCACCCAATCGTCGTTGAGGAGTGGGACAATATGGACCCACAGTGCCTTGAAGAACTTGTGGATAGTATGTCACGACGAATACAGGCATGCATCAATGCAAGAGGACGTGCTACTGGGTATTAGAGGTACCAGTGTTTACAGCAATCTGGACCACCACCTCTGAAGGTCTCGCTGTATTGTGGTACAACATGCAATGTGTGGTTTTCAAGAGCAATGAAAAGGGCGGAAATGATGTTTATGTCCATCTCTACTCCAATTTTCTGTACAGGTTCCGGAACTCTCGGAACCGAGGTGATGTAAAACTTTTTTTATGTGTGTATTTTCTAGTGGACTCTGTGTCTAAGGCTAGCATCTTTACCCAGTAATGAAAACGGCTTGGATCTCGGGTTCGAAACCAGCCATTGTTTAAATTTTCAGTAAAAATCATCAGCAATGGCTGTCGAAAACTTCTGGCATAGGACTTAACTACCGTTCTGACAAACTTCCTTTTTAAGGAGGCGAATGATAGTACCGAGGTTCAGGGCACTCTCTTGAACTTGGGATGGGAAACTGCCCTTTCAGGTGGATCAATCATAATGATTGACGGCTTGAGAATACGGAAGTCATTGGTAGCTACTGCATTAAAGACGAATAATGTGTGGCCTGTAACTGAAAAGACTTTTTGATGATCTCTCCATTGGCAAAAGATTCCAGCCTAGTCCCCCATTCGGATCCCCGCGATGGTACTGCTAAGGTGAATTTTATCTTGATAAAAAGATGGAATAAGCAACGAAGGGGTTACAATCTAAGGGTCGGAGCATGGACTGTCAAAAGTTTGAACGTAATAGGGAAGCTAGAAAATCTGCAAAGGAAAATGCTAAGTCTCATCCTAGATACAGAGTGGGTCAGTGAAGTGAAGAGGAATGAAGAGAAGAATTCTGATCAGACAAATACAGGGTAATATCAACAGGAGCAGAAAATGGTATGACAGAAGTATGATTCGTTATAAATAGGAAGGTAGGGCAGAGAGTGGGTTACTGTGAACAATTCAGTGATAGGGTTCTTCTCATCAGATTCGAAAGAAAACCAGCGCCGGCAGCGGTAATTCAGGAATATATGTCTACGCTGTAAGCAGAAGATGAAGAGATATAAAAAGTATATGAAATGGCTCTGAGCACTATGGGACTTAACATCTATGGTCATCAGTCCCATCTAACGTAGAACTACTTAAACCTAACTAACCTAAGGACATCACACAACACCCAGCCATCACGAGGCAGAAAAAAGTATATGACGATATTAATAGTAAAGGGAGATGAAAATCTAATAATCATGGAAGATTTGAATCCGATTGTGCAGGAAGGAATAGAACGAACATTTACGGGAGAATATGAGCTGGGCACCAGGGAAGAGAACGGTGAAAGACAGTTGTGCAATAAATTTCATATGGTAATAGTGAATACTCTGTTTAAGGATCACAAGAGGAGGAGATATACTTGAAAAAGACCCGGAGACACGGAAAGATTCCAGCTGGATTACATCGTGGTCCGACAGAGACTCCGAAATCAGATTTCTAGTTGTAAAGCGCACCCAGGAGCAAATTTAGACACAGGTCAAAACTCACTAATGATGGAGAGTAGTCTGACGTTTAAGGGAATCGTACAGAAGAATCACTGTGGAAGGAAGTGGCATAGTGAAGTACTGAGGAATAATGAGACGCATGTGCAGTTCGCTAAAGGAGTGGGTGCTACAATAGGGAATACCACAGTAGGCACGTTGATTGAAGAGGAGTGGACGTCTCTTAAAAATGGCTATCACACATATTGGCAAGACAAACATAAATACCAGAAAAATATATGAGAAGAAATCTTGGGTAATAATTCAATTGATTGACTAAAGGAGGAAGCACAAAAATGTTCGGGTAGTGAGAGGGAATACAGCAATGTAAATTGCTTTGGAATGAAATAAATAGGAAGAGCAGGACAGCAAAGCAAAATAGTTGCAGGATAAATGTAAAGAAATGGAAATAGAAATGATCATCGGAAAGACTGACTCAGCATATAGAAAGTCAAAACAACCTACGGTGAAATTAAAGGCAATGGGAGTAACATTGAGAGTGCTGTGGGAATTACGCTATTAAACGCAGAGGTGAGAACGGACGGGTGGAAAGAGTACACTGGAGGCCTCTGTGAGGAGTGGCACTTGTCTGATGACGTGATTGAAGGATATATTGGAGTCACAGGGGATCCAGTATTGGGAATAGATGGTAAAAGAGATTTCTAAGGTTTGAGGTCAAATAAGACAGAAGGAATAGATAATATTCCATCGGATTTTATAAAATCACTGGGGAAACTTGCGACCATCCGCCTACTCAAGTTAGTGCGTAAAAATCTATGAGGCTGGCGACATACCGTAGACTTTGGGAAAATTATACTACTGGCCATTAAAATTGCTACACCACGAAGATGACGTACTACAGACGCGAAATTTAACCGACAGGAAAAAGATACTGTGATATGCAAATGATTAGCTTTTCAGAGCATTCACACAAGGTTGGCGCCGGTGGCGACGCCTACAACGTGCTGACATGAGGAAAGTTTCAAACCGATTTCTCATATACAAACAGCAGTTGACCGGCGTTGCCTGGTGAAACGTTATTTTGATGCTTCGTGTAAGGAGGAGAAATGCGCACCATCACGTTTCCGACTTTGATAAAGGTCGGATTGTAGCCTATTGCGATTGCGGTTTATCTTATCGCGACATTGCCGCTCGCATTGGTCGAAATCCAATGACTGTTAGCATAATAGGGAATCGCTGGGTTCAGGAGGGTAATACGGAACGCCGTGCTGGATCCCAGCGGCCTCGTATCACTAGCAGTCGAGATGACATCTTATCCGCATGGCTGTAACGGATGGTGCAACCACGTCTCGATCCCTGAGTCAACAGGTGGGGACGTTTGCAAGACAACAACCATCTGCACGAACAGTTCGAGACGATTGCAGCAGCATGGACTATCAGCTCGGAGACCATTGCTGCGTTTACCCTTGACGCTGCATCACAGACAGGAGTGCCTGCGATGGTGTACTCAACGACGAACCTGGGTGTACGAATGGCAAAACGTCATTTTTTCGGATGAATCAAGGTTCTGTTTACAGCATCATAATGGTCGCATCCGTGTTTGGCGACATGGCGGTGAACGCACATTGGAAGCGTGTATTCGTCAACGCCATACTGGCGTATCACCCGGCCTGATGGTATGGGGTGCCATTGGTTACACGTCTCGGCCACCTCTTGTTCGCATTGACGGCACTTTGAACAGTGGACGTTACATTTCAGATGTGTTACGACCCGTGGCTCTACCCTTCATCCGATCCCTGTGAAACCCTACATTTCAGCAGAATAATGCACGACCGCATGTTGCAGGTCCTGTACGGGCCTTTCTGGATATCTACATCTACATCTACATCCATACTCCGCAAGCCACCTGACGGTGTGTGGCGGAGGGTACCCTGAGTACCTCTATCGGTTCTCCCTTCTATTCCAGTCTCGTATTGTTCGTGGAAAGAAGGATTGTCGATATGCCTCTGTGTGGGCTCTAATCTCTCTGATTTTATCCTCATGGTCTCTTCGCCAGATATACGTAGGAGGGAGCAATATACTGCTTGACTCTTCGGTGAAGGTATGTTCTCGAAACTTTAACAAAAGCCCGTACTGAGCTACTAGTCGTCTCTCCTGCAGAGTCTTCCACTGGAGTTACTAAATGATCCTATAACGAAGCGCGCTGCTCTCCGTTGGATCTTCTCTATCTCTTCTATCAACCCTATCTGGTACGGATCCCAAACTGCTGAGCAGTATTCAAGCAGTGGGCGAACAAGCGTACTGTAACCTACTTCCTTTGTTTTCAGATTGCATTTCCTTAGGATTCTTCCAATGAATCTCAGTCTGGCATCTGTTTTACCGACGATCAACTATATATGATCATTCCATTTTAAATCACTCCTAATGCGTACTCCCAGATAATTTATGGAATTAACTGCTTCCAGTTGCTGACCTGCTATTTTGTAGCTAAATGATAAGGGATCTTTCCTTCTATGTATTCGCAGCACATTACACTTGTCTACATTGAGATTCAATTGCCATTCCCTGCACCATGCGTCAATTCGCTGCAGATCCTCCTGCATTTCAGAACATTTTTCCATTGTTACAACCTCTCGATACACCACAGCATCATCTGCAAAAAGCCTCAGTGAACTTCCGATGTCATCCACAAGGTCATTTATGTATATTGTGAATAGCAACGGTCCTACGACACTCCGCTGCGGCACACCTGAAATCACTCTTACTTCGGAAGACTTCTCTCCATTGAGAATGACATGCTGCGATAGTCCATATGCTCTTACTTTGTTCATTAAACGACTATGGGGAACTGTATCGAACGCCTTGCGGAGGTCAAGAAACACGGCATCTACCTGTGAATCCGTGTCTATGGCCCTCTGAGTCTCGTGGACGAATAGCGCTAGCTGGGTTTCACACGATCGTCTTTTTCGAAACCCGTGCTGGTTCCTACAGGGTAGATTTCTAGTCTCCAGAAAAGTCATTATACTCGAACATAATACGTGTTCCAAAATTCTACAACTGATCGACATTAGAGATATAGGTCTATAGTTCTGCACATCTGTTCGACGTCCCTTCTTGAAAACGGGGATGACCTGTGCCCCTTTCCAATACAGTAAATGTTCGACTGCTGCCCTGACCAGCACATTCTCCAGATCTCTCTCCAATTGAAAACGTCTGGTCAATGGAGGCCGAGCAACTGGCTCGTCACAATACGCCAGTCACTACTCTTGATGAACTGTGGTATCGTGTTTAAGCTGCATGGGCAGCTGTATCTGTACACACCATCCAAGCTCTGTTTGACTCAATGCCCAGGCGTATCAAGGCCGTCATTATGGCCAGAGGTGGTTGTTCTGGGTACTGACTTCTCAGGATCAATGCACCCAAATTGCGTGAAAATGTAATCACATGTCAGTTCTAGTATAATACATTTGTCCAATGAATACCCGTTTATCATCTGCATTTCTTCTTGGTGCAGCAATTTCATGGCCAGTAGTGTATTATTCACACAATTACGAAGACAGCAAGAGGTTACAACTGCGAGAAGTATCGCACAAACAACTTAACAACTCATGCATGCAACTTGCTAACAAGAATGATATACAGAAATATGGAAACGAAAACTGAGAGTCTGTTACATGACGATCAGTTTGGCTATAGGAAAGGTAAAGGCACCAGAGAGGCAGCTCCGACGTTGCAGTTGATAATAAGCAGGACAGAAGAAAACATGACAAGTTCATAGCATTTATCGATCTATAAAATGCGTTCGATAATGTAAAAATTACCCGTAAAGTTCAAAATTCAGGTAAAACAGGAGTAAGCTATAGTGAAAGACGGGTAATATCCAGTATGTGTAAGAACCAAGGCGGGACAATAAGATTACAAGACCAAAAACGAGGTGCTCGAATTATAAAGGGTGTAAGACAGGGATGTACGCTATCACTCCTACTGCTCAGAGTATACATCAAAGAAGCAACGAGTGAGATTAAAATTCAAGGTCAAAGGATAACAATAATAAGATTCGCTGACGACATGGCTATCGTCGGCGAAAGTGAAGAAGAGTTAAGGGACGTGTTGAACTGAATAAACGGTCTAATTGGTGCAAAATATGGATTGATAGTAAACCGAAAAAAGATCAAAGTAATGAGACGCAGCAGAAATGAGGATAGCGAGAAACTCAATATCAAAATTTGTGATGGCGAAGTAGAGGCAGTTAAGGAATTCTGGTACATAGGTAGCAAAATAACCAATGACGGACGAAGCAAGAGGGAGGAAAAAGCACCATAGCATAGACAAGAAAAGTCTGCTGGTATCAAACATATGACTTAATTTGAGGAAGAAATTTCTGAGGATCTGTGTTTGGAGCATATCACTGTATGGCGGTAAAACGGGAACAGAAGAGAATCGAAGGATTTGCGATGTGGTACTACAGACAAATGTTGAAAATTAGGTTGACTGGTAAGATAAAGAATAAAGAAGTTCCCTGCAGAATCGGGGGAGAAACGAACATATGGAAAACACTGACAAGAACGAGGGATAGGTTGGTAGGACATATGTTAAGGCATGAGGTAATAACCCACGATACTAGAGGGGCCTGTGGAAGGTAAAAACTGTAGTGGAAGACAGATATTGGAATGAAAGTAATTGAAGACACAGATTGCATGTTCAACTCTTGAGATGAAAAAGTAGGCGCAGGAAAGGAAATCATGGTAGACTGCATCAAACCAGTTAGAAGACTGATGACTCAAAAAATTAGTTTCAGTATACAAGGATACATAGGTCTTGCAATAAAATAAAGAACTTTTAAGCAGTTGGAGCTGTTGTTCATAACTTCAGTGAAGCGGCGGTGCTCTGCAAACATAGGGAAACTAGTAAGTGAAAATATCTTCCACCTCGAAAATTTGGACCAGCGTCCCACCGCGCTGAGTGACCCCGCACAGACGTGCGTTAACGACTTAAATTACGGAGGGAGGTTTACCAGATGTTATGTCGTAGAATATATATAGATAGGTCACCACAGATAACGTTCGCACGTGGATAAGAAACTGAACACTGAAGCCTCTTTTTGAGGGGGGGGGGGGGGGGGGAGATAATCGATATCCTTGCGGAAAAATGTGGTAATTAAATAACGACTCCTGAAAATTGAAGTCTCTACGTTAATTAAAAATTAGAAACAACAATTTGAAGATTTTTACTCAGTTTTTCTACAAGCAACGAGAACATAAATTACAGCTCTTTAAAAATGCTCTACATGTCCAAAAAGTGAATCCTCTTTTTCAGAAGAAGAGCATATATCTCTAACATTCTTTGTTCTTGTGGTTACCATTATCTTCGTAGAAAGACCACTTCCCAACTATTGTTGTCGGAGATTCATCTCATAAAGAGCCATTTTTCGAAAGCACGTCGAAAGGAGTGACTATTGTGCGTGACAAGCATTAGTTGCCATCAACATTTACGCACAGTCGAAGCCTAGTTACTTGTTCTGCGTCATCTGAATCATCGAAAGAAATTTATTTTGCTGAACATTATGACAAACTTTCCCATTTTTTGCATTGGTGTTATTTTTAGTTACTTTCTCATCAACTACGGTATCATTGAGAGAAAATGCACTTACTGCAGACAACTGTACAACATTTTGTTCTTCTGTTCTTTGTCCTCCATCTAAGCGGGTTTGGCATAGTTACTATTGAATTAGGCACGGTTAATTCAAGGGGTGGCTAGCTGCCCTTCCTGTCGCCACCCCAATATCCCCCAGGAGGAAATATGTGTACCCCAAACGTACGCGTAAATGTAGGCGTTATCCATGTGAAACATTACGAACGTTTTCTGAGTGTTTGCAAATCGTGTAACTGATGTGAAACGTGAGTACCAACCCGGTATTCACCTAGTGGAATATGAGAAACAGCCTAAAAACCTCACCCAAGCTGGCCAGCAGACCGGCCCTCGTCGTTAAACCGTCGGATCATTCGATCAGCGGACGGCACAGCTCCCTGAATCCCAGAAATGCCGTGCTAACGCGTACGGCTGTTTGAGCGGATTGCAGACGACCATACAACGAGATGAGGAATAGCTCCCTAAGGATCCATTACTACAATAATAAAAAAATCTGCCACCACTATTTCGTGCCCGAGTTTCGTATACACGGACAATGTTAAAACTGATATCGTCGTGTGCAGTGCGCAGAACGACATTGAGCCACATACAGCTCCATCCTGTCATTCGCACGCGATCTGCTATTTACGACCTTCACACAGTTTTGCTATGAATGTCGTTTTGAAACACAGTAGAAGCCGTGACCTTTTCTGAGTGAGTTTCAAAAAATGGCTCTGAGCACTATGGGACTCAACTGCTGAGGTCATGAGTCCCCTAGAACTTAGAACTAGTTAAACCTAACTAACCTAAGGACATCACAAACATCCATGCCCGAGGCAGGATTCGAACCTGCGACCGTAGCGGTCTTGCGGTTCCAGACTGCAGCGCCTTTAACCGCACGGCCACTTCGGCCGGCTCTGAGTGAGTTTCACTCACAGTTTGGCTTAACGGCTGCGAAAGGATTTCACCAAACATCAGACAAATTTCGTTGCTAGTGTTTCTTGAAATGCTGGAAAATCTGTAACTACGATTCGGAAGAGATATGTTTTATACGAATTTGCGCTTTTGTCTTACTAAGAGCGTTTGCAATGAAGAAACGTTGTATATCTATCTCTGTTGATGCTAATCAACTTCAGGTAAACGTACCAAAAACTCCAACTTCTCTTGACTAAAATTCACAGTCACGCAAAATTTTGTAAATGACGTCACAGTCGCTTTTGACTATAAAATTATTTATTTGCACTGTTGCAGTCTCGGCCATGTGGCTATTATCGAGGTATATAAATGTGCCTTAGGACATGAAAAAATCTAAGCATCTTCTCGTTGCATTCGTATGATGGATCTTTAGACTTTGAGGTTCCTTAATATGAAATCCACCAAATCATTACACGTCTACTATTTATTTGACAGCGAAGGTATAACAGCTACCATATAAACAGAGCATGCGAGTAGTGATTTCGTGGGAGTCATGTTAAAGATGTTAACAACGTTAAAAAACCAACATACAGATACAACGATGACATGTATAGCTGTCAGAAGATTTTTAGATTTTGACATGTGCTAATGCGTAGTTATAGCACCTGATAATGGCAGTATGACCGAAATGAAAACAGTCAGTCAAAGACTACTATGAAGTCAAAACTGTATATTATCGTAAAGGCTACTGGAACCTAAGAGATTTCCTATTATGTGCATCCAGTCATCTCTGCCCGAAACAAACGCAGCATCCCGTTCTGCTCACACCTCCAAGAGAGCTCTCATCGCACTCAGTCTCCAATGTTTAAAAACACTCATGCGGATTTCCTCTGGCAAGAGTTAAATTTACGAGGAAAGCGCTAGTTGGATCGAATGTCAACGAAAAAATAATATTATAAATAATGCATGTTTTCCTGTCCGGCTTCTGCGAAACTGTCTACTGCTGTTGTTGTTGTTGTTGTGATCTTCAGTCCACAGACTGGTTTGATACAGCTCTCCATGCTACTCTATCCTGTGCTAGCTTCTTCATCTTCCAGTACCTACTGCAACGTACATCCTTCTGAATCTGCTTAGTGTATTCATCTCTTGGTCTTCCTCTACGATTTGTACCCCCCACGCTGCCCTCCAATACTAAATTGGTGATCCCTTGATGCCTCAGAACATGTCCTACCAATCGACTGTCTGTCATGCGTACGTAACTGATGTGGGCGCCTTTGACGTCACGTTATTTCGGATACTGCAAACTGTGAATGATCGATACAGAGGGGAAAAGTGAGTTTTAGCGCTAAAATACCACTCACTAAATACATTGAGGTGATAAATGCCATGGGATACCTCCTAATGTCATGCCGGACCTCCTCCTGCCCTAAGTAGTACAGCAACTCGAGATGGCATGGACTCAACAAGTCGTTGGAAGTTCCTTGCAGAAATACTGACTCATGCTGCCTTTATAGCCGTCCATAACTGCGAAAGTGTTGCTGGTGCACGATTTTTGTGCACGAACATACTTCTCGATTATGTCCCACAAATTTCCGATGGGATTCAAGTCTGGCGATCTGGGTGCCCAAACCATTCGCTCGAATTGTCCAGAATGTTCTTCAAGCCAATGGCGAATAGTTGTGGCCCAGTGACACTTCCGTCGTTATTTGGGAACATAAAGTCCGTGAATGGCTGAAAATGGTCCCCAAATAGCCCAACAACTACGATCAATGATCGGTTCACTTGGATAAGAGTACACAGTCCAGTCAATGTAAATTAGCCCATTCCTTATGGAGCCATCATCAGCTTGCACAGTGCCCTGTTAACAGATTGGGTTCATGGTTTCGTGAGGTCTGCGCCACACTAGAACCTTACCGTCCTTACCATCAGCTCTTACCAACTGAAATCGGGGCTCATCGAACAAGGCCATAGTTTTCGAGTCGATATGGTCTCGAGCTCTGGAGAGGCGCTACAGACGATGTTGTGCTGTTAGCAAAGGTACTCGCATCGGATATCTTCCGCCATTGCCCGTTAACTCCAAATTTCGCCGCACTGCCCTAACGCATACGTCCGTCGTACGTCCCGCATTGATTTCTGCAGTTATTTCATGCAGAGTTGCTTTGTTAGCACCGATAACTTTACGCAAATCCCGTTCCTCTCTTTCGCTAAGTGAAGGCCGTCAGCCGCTGTGTTGTCGGAGGTGAGAAATAATACCTGAAATTTGGCATTCTCGGCACACTCTTGACACTGTAGATTTCGGAATTTTGAATTCCGTAACAATTACCGAAATGGAAGCACTTGGACAAAAAATTTGTTTACTACAAGTGCAAAACAGAAGAAGTAGAGATTATAGTTTGTGAGATGAATCATCCGTTATGATTCCTCGAAGGCATAAAATGGAACAAGTGTCTCAGTTCGGTGGTGCCAAAAAACTTCAGCAGAGAAACACATGAAAGAAAAAATTCGGTTATTATCATTGCTTCCATCAGTATTATTTCATAACATGAATGCAGAATCGCCAGCATGAAAATATTTTCTACAAAATACGAGGGCGTATAATGCTTGTTTTCAAATTCCATCTTCTGGTGCTGTGTTCACGAACAGTGAAGAAGATCACTATCCTGATAAAATAGAAGAGTGTCATAGCGCGAGATCTTTATTACTATATCATTAAGCAAATATAAGTGGACCGTGATAAGAAATCATTAAAAACCTGCAGAGAAAGGGTTAGTGATATCTATGGCGCAACGGCAGAAGCGTTACATACAAAAGTTTCGTATTTTTCACGCAGAATCCGAAGCTGAAATAGAAATCCTATTTAAGATTTCAATATGTGGAGCGAATAGGGAAAGAAAGCTGCACAATACAGCTCGGTAACCGAATGGTGGCTAAAACATGCCAAACCAAAAATAACGAAAACGTTTCAAACTCACGCAAGAGAACATTATTCGTGGCAAAAGAATACAACTGAATTTTATTTTACTTGCCCCAGGCACCTATACAAATTAGATGACTTGGTAATAGAAAATTACTTACAGATGAAAAAAATAAAGCAAAACTTTTTGGAACTCAAGAGGTAGCAGTCAGAAGACTATAAAATAAGGTCTAGGCCGCAGAATGTGACAGAGCAAGAAGAACTATGCTCGACGCAGTCCTTTAAATTACAAGAGGGAAGAGGAAAATCGTAACACACATCAAGGTAAGTGATGTCACCACGCGTCTGAAGGGAAACGAAATCCAAACCTCAATCCATAAACACGTGGAAGAGCTGCTGGCGGTAATACATGCCGATTGTGGAATACAGCAAGAATTACTACAAAACCTCTAAATACGATTAAGTGCTGCTGAAGTCGAAAACCTCTTGCAGGAAATTGATGATATGTAACGTGAATACGTTCTGTCATGCCCCTAAAAATAAATCACCAGAACCCGACGGTCTCAAGGCAGAATTTTACTGTTTTCCAAGAACAATTGAAACCTAAGTTATTATGTATGTATAATGAATTACTGTAACCGAATTTTAATGTCCTAAAGATTTCATGGTAGGCATCACTGTGTTTTGATCCCTAAACACCAAAGAAGCAATTTTATTGATGATTTTAGACCGCTTGCTTTACGAAACAGTGACTGTAAAATCATGGCACAAATTATTTCCCAAGGACTTAAAACACTGGGGCACGCAGTTATCGGTCGGTACCAGACGAGCTCCAGTACTGACAGAAAGGTCATTCACAACTTATGTGAGTACAGAGGTGTCATTGCTACAACAGATGCTTGCAAGATCAAGTGTGCTTTAATATCACTTGATTTTGCAAAGACATTCGACAGAGTTAACCACTAATATGTTATGGGGATTTCCACCACAGTTTACTAACTTAACACGTGAAATTCTCAGTAAAGGAGTTACAACACTAATGATTAATGGCCAGCTGACTAAGGACATTAAAATAAACAGCTCGTTGGGAGAGGGTTGTCCGATATCGATGGCACTATTTGAGATCATCATTGAACCTTTACTTGCCACATTGGCCTAATGTTTACGAGGCTTAACCATCAATGGACACAAGATCGTTTTTAATGCCTATGCGCGGAAGATCACGAAGGTCTTCAGATAAATGATAAAGACGAACTTGCCTCAGGAGTGAAGCTGAATAAAAGGAAGTTTTGTATTACCAATACAGGACGCGGCACATCTCTGCACCACGGCCAGCTGATACCACTCTCTAAAATGAAATGCCTAGGGTTTTAATACAGAAGGAGCATAAGGCACACGATCGCTGTTAACTACAGATCTTCCTGCGAGCATGCGTGCCTTTTTACAGACGCACTCTATCGGGAAACTTCATGAAATAAAGAAAGTAACCTTAGCAAACGCCTAAATAACGTCAAATATAAATTGTGCTGGATAAGTGTTGGCGATATCGCAAGAGACGCTGAAGCGAATCATGTCAGATTTAGGCCATTTTATCACACGAAAATATGTATTTGAAGTCAAGTATTATTGCTAAGATTACGTTTAAACATAATAGGTGTTAAAAACAAGTCACTAGTGTTATATGTCAGTAACACATACAAACAGCGGAGAACCCAGTCGAACAGTTTAACAGCACGCGTGTTAAATGAAATAGCGCCGACCAGTCTGCAACCTCCCATTAATGTACAACATACTCCGAATGAACTGTTCAACCTCAAAACCTTTTTAATTGAGGTAAGTGACATGAAGTCAAACATCCCAGAAAAGGAGCTCGCGACGGTGAAGACAGTTTATAGGCAGCTGATGGAAAACAGGAACAGGAACATTATCGAACAAAAATACCCAAACTACAGGTGGCCAGTACTCTGAAAGAATATACAATTCCGTGAACTGCCAACGATAGTGAAAGCAACTTGGTACCGAGCAGTGAACAGAAAAATACCAAATCAAAGCTTCAGACCATGCACGTGGTGGACTGACCACTGTGCGTAACGTACAACTTAATAGTTGATGAAGAACATGTACACCAGTGTTGAAGATGTCTGGACTCTCATTCGACAAACGATGGCAACCATCACAAGAACTTCCCCGAATTACACTATATGACCAAAGTATCCGGACACCTGGCATAAAATGACTTACAAGTTCGTGGCGCTCACCAACGGTACTGCTGGAATGCAGTATGGTGTTGGCCCACCCTTAGCCTTGATGACAGTTTACACTCTAGCAGGCATATGTTCAATCAGATGCTGGAAGGTTTCTTGGAAAATGGCGGCCCTTCCTTCACGGAGTGCTGCACTGAGGAGAGGTATCGGTGAGGCCTGGCACGAAGTCGGCGTTCCAGCAGGACTAAGTGCATGCCAGTCCATTACAGGGATGTTATCGTCGTGTAACGACTCCGCCACAGGCCGTGCATTACGAACAGGTACTCCATCGTGTTGAAAGATGCAGTCGCCATCAACGAATTGTTCTTCAACAGTGGGAAGCAAGAAGGTACTTAAAACATCAGTTAGGCATGTGCTGTGATAGTGCCATACAAAACAACAAGGGTGCAAGCCCCCTCCATGAAAAATACGACCACACCCTAACACCACTGGCCTGTACGCTTTTGTGCTGTACGTGTCCCTTCACGTTTCCACTTCACTATCACATCGGAAACAGTGGACCTAGGGGTGTTTAGGAGTGTGGAAATCCCGCGTACAGACGTATGACGCAAGTGACATCCAATCATCTGACCACGTTCGAAGTCCGTGAGTTTCGCGGAGCGCCCCATTCTGCTTTCTCACGATGTCTAATGACTACTGAGGTCACTGATATGGAGTACCTGGCAGTATGTGAGAATATAATGCACCTAACGTGCGTTTTCGTGGGTGTCCGGATACTTTTGATCACATAATGTACATTACTCCTGATGACTTTTTGTTTCCAGACTCAGTTCCGTATCCTAAGGCACAACTGAATTCCGTTAACACGCTGAAGAGACATTCACGCCATTACTTAATATCAGACGCTACCAAAAGTAAGTATGAGTTCTGTGTATATGTTGCATCCCAACTCCATCTACTTGCAACAACAAGAACTTTTATGAATAACTTTTCCAGATTCGTAGAAGTAATTCTAAGATAAAAAGATTACACTGAATCAGGAATTAAGATTTTACAGCAAGAACATAAACCAGAAAAAATTACGTCTCTCTTCATATTCACAGAGACAGGTTTTTCTTATTAATTTTTTCGTATTATACGTTTTAACTTCAGTTATTACGTTTCTTTCCGTGTTTTAAAGGCGAGAAGGCGCCTTAAATTATTTTAATCATGTTGTTGTTGTGGTCTTCAGTCCTGAGACTGGTTTGATGCAGTTCTCCATGCTATTCTATCCTGTGCAAGCTTCTTCATCTCCCAGTACCTACTGCAACCTACATCCTTCTGAATCTGCTTCGTGTATTCATCTCTTGGTCTCCCTCTACGATTTTTACCCTCCACGCTGCCCTCCAATACTAAATTGGTGATCCCTTGATACCTCAGAACATGTCCTACCAACCGATCCTTTCTTCTGGTCAAGCTGTGCCACAAACTTCTCTTCTCCCCAATCCTATTCAATACTTCCTCATTAGTTATGTGATCTACCCATCTAAACTTCAGCATTCTTCTGTAGCACCACATTTCGAAAGCTTCTATTCTCTTCTTGTCCAAACTATTTATCGTCCATGTTTCACTTCCATACATGGCAACACTCCATACAAATACTTTCAGAAATGACTTCCTGACACTTAAATCTACACTCGATGTTAACAAATTTCTCTTCTTCAGAAACACGTGACTTTCACATTCGCTAGAAGCCCTATCAGAGACTCTTCGACACCAGGAGGAGATGTGTATATTTAATTTTTGGCCATTTTTTTTTTACAACAAACGTATTTAGTTCCCGAAAACGTCGAAAACGATGGGTACGTCATTACACAAGAGACGCAGCAATAATGAATCAATGCCCTTATAAAACACAAACAGGTGAGGCTCAGGTTCGACTCTCCACCACAGGTCAGAGATTTTATCCGCTCAGGGAGTGGATGTTGCGTTGTCCTCATCAATGTTTCATCCCCTTCGACGCGCTAGTCGCCGTAGTGGCGTCAAATAGAAATACTTGCACTAGGCTACCGAACAACCTCTGGTGGTGTATCTCAGCCAATAATGCCATACGATGATTTCATTTCATCTGAGATGAACCATGAGACAGAACAGTACAAGATATCTGAGGTAATACAGGGTTAGTGGGAAGCGCATCAGTTATACTTTCTGGGGGTTTTCGGCAGACGCTTCCAATTATTCCAAAACCAACTCGAGCAAGTGACATGAATGCATGTTTTAAGTAATCATTTTTTCACCTCGAATGAATAAAATACAATTAAGAACAAATATGAGAGTCCGACTTTCCATTGATGAATAAGCGAGATATTTTGCCAGAAAACTCTTACAGACTGGTGAATGCACTCATCCTGTTGGCTATGTAACTAGCCAAACTGAACTTACAAATGACCTGTGTAACATTGTCAGCAGTCCATATGAATCATTAGATAAAGTTTATTCGAAACTCATTCAAAATTACTCAGATTTAAATCGGGTATCTGAAAGAGCCATTTTAGCAGTAAGAAATGAAGCAGTTGAAAAAATAGTTCAAAATTCAAAATAATATGCCTGGCGAGAAAAAGAATATGTAGATCAATTGATTCAATGGTTGGTGCCTACGAAACTGTTAATTCTCAAAACGAATTTTTGAGTTGAGTGCATCTGTCAGGAATGCCTTTGCAAGTTTTAAGATTAAAAATAGCTCACTAATTATTTTGTTGACAAATTTAGATTAGCCAAAACTTTTAAAGGAAAAATTATGACCGTGAAACACTTATCAAACAATATAACTGAAGCAAAAATAATGTCAGAAAATGATAAAGAAAAAACAACATTTATACAAATGATTCCGCTCATATCTACCGAACATCTGTCTCAATTCAAAAGACTGCGATTTCCAATAAGAGTAGCATTTAAAATCTGTATAACGTTCAGGTACAAGTAGCTTGTCGTAGAGTGGGAAACCAAAGAATTTATGCAGGGTGAACCAAAATTCGAGCACTCGGACGCCACAACGCAATTCCTTGGATACTAACTGCACAAAAACGTTGTTTACAACATATCATCCCGCGCATATTTTCGGTAGAAAACGGACGTCATATGAAGGCAACTTGACAATAGTGTAATCCCACTTGCGAGAAGTGCTTCGTTGTTAGAACAGTGGATGGAGTTCTGTGTTCGAATTCTCGAGTTAAAGCGTTCGATTCTGGGTCTAGGCGTTTTATTACTTATGATTTCCGAATTTGACACTAGTTCGTAAGCAAATATTGTAACAGAATAACTTAAGTAAGTGTGAAATAAAGTGAAGGTAAAGCAGAGTTTTCATTTAGTAAATTAAATACGAGTACAACTGTTTAAGAGTTCCACCAGCCTCAGTCTAAAGCCCATTCCACTGCGTGTGGTCAACGGCTAACAAAGAATCTAAATCTGTAGCCTTGATCGCAAACACATGCGTATTCAGTAGCGGTCGACTCGAAGGTAAGTTAGTTTGAATCCTGATGGTGGCAAATTTTCATGGCCAATATTTGGCCCACAAGATGTGAAGAAGTTCTGATCACCATTCACTGTGACAATGTTCTGCATCAAATTTCAAACCTCTCCTCAGTGACTCATGAACCGAGAGCATGTGTCAATGTTGGTTACATTTGATAGCCTACATATATTATGTACAGGGTGAATCACCTAAAACTTGCACCGCAGATTCTGCGGAAATGGAAAGGGCTATCGATGACAAAATGGATTGGTATTCAGGGACTCGTATTTTTAGCCGATCAACTGATTGTAATAATACTTAGAAAGTGTATTTTTTGTGCAAACATACAAAATACTGTCTCGTAAATGACTAGCACCAGACTGCTGCAACAAACACCACCGACATTTTAATTTTCCCTACTTTTAGTTTTTTAAGTCAATAGGCACTGTTCCACTTAAAAAGTATATTTTGCACAAAAAATACACTTTCTAAGTACTATTACAATCTTTTGCTTGGCTAACAGTACGAGCCAATGACTATCAATCCATTCTGCAAAAACCGCACATAAATAGTAGTTTTCATTTCCGTAATATTTGCAGCGCTTTGAATAGTGCTTGTGGTCATGGAGTTGAGAGTGTTTGAAGTGGTCGATATCATATTGTGGTGATCACGAGGGCATATTTCGTCTCTTTATCGTCAATGTATATTTCAAGAGAATAAATTGGAGTTTAATCTAATGTTCTCGAGCCTTGACGAATGTTATTCTATGATAAAGAATGCTTTCTAATGATCTAAAGTATTCTCTTCGAATGTTCTACTGCGCTCCACAGTGTTCTAGAATATCCTGGAGTATTCTTTAATGTTTCCTAGGTTCATAAATGTTTTAGAATCTTCTGCAATACTCCAATAGGGTTCCATAGAGTTCTCCTTAACGTTCTCGAATATCTATGAATGTTTTGGGACGTCTACAGTGTTCTACAAAGGAACGAAAAAGAGAGTGGCAGGGTAGGGTTTACGTTGTTTCGAATGTCTGTATTGCAGAATACTTTATTGGATTTGAGAGTATTAGTGAGCATTAGAAAGTATTTTTGAATGTGCAGTACTAATATTTCTTACGATTTTCTTGAATTTTAATTTTCATCATGTTGCAGAATATTTTCAAGTGCTCTGGAATGTTCATAGAAACAAATCAAAATAAAGACCAAGAACAGTGGGTGTTTCTCAACTAGTTTGTAAACAAAAAGAGAACAGCATACAAATTACACGAATAATTTAGTATGGGAGTAATAAATGTATCGCTAACTGAAATTGACCTCTATAGTTCAAACACAGAATGTGATACTCCAGGTGTGTGAGAACAACCAACTTCAGAACATTTCGCAGTATCCTCTTCGATTTAATGACACTCTGCACTCACACCAGCAACAACTTCCATTTCTACGCCAAATAAACTGAGATTCAATGTAGACTAGAACCTACTGCACATCATAGTTTTAATCAATGAGTAGGCCCAAACATAAAAAAGCATAAATTGTTCCCTTCTTTTCAAAGATGTAATACACCTTGAATAAAGAAGGCCAAGAGAGATAAAAAATTACAGAGATACCACCGAAAAATTCAGCTCTCACTGCCGACATAACAAGTGCAGAAATAGAAGAAGCCATACTAAAAGCGAAGAACAGTGCGCCAGGAGTACATGGCATAAAGCGGCACTTAATCCCCCAAGTATCCAGAGAAAAATATCGTCACAAGCCTATAAAGACTGTCAGTCAAAGTTAGGCTACATCCCAGAACAGTGAAAGCAGGCTAAAACTATCACACTACCAAAACCACGCAAGCCACCTAATGATCCACGATCATATTGGCCTATTTTGAGAAGATTATCAACGATAGACTCACGATATTCGCCGAAAAAACGAACATCATGCCAGACTGGCAAGCGGGATTCCGCAAGCACCAGTCAACCGTCGACCCAATAGTGCCATTTTGTAGTGGCGTGACTAGAGGTCTCAATAGTCAGGACTGTACATCTACACTTTTCTTACACATTGAAAGGGCGTTCGACACGGTGTGGCACTCTTATCGAATATCATAGACAGCTCTCCTCAAGAACAGTCGTTAATGAGTCCCAATCGAACCCTTCCGGCCAGAGTCGGGTGAACAACAGGGGGCCAACTTCTTTTCTTGCTATTTTGAAAATTTGTAGAAAGGTCTTATGGGACCTAACTGCTGAGGTCATCGGTCGCTAAGCTTACACTACCTAATCTAAGTTAAACTAACTTACGCTAAGGACGACACACACACTGAAAAGACTTTCTGGTACTTGTGTTTGTGGAGGGAAGACTACGTTTTCATGCTATGACTTTCGGTGAAGACCAACAACAAACTACGGGGTCCTTCTCCTTAGTTATATTTACCTTCTTTAATTAAGAGAGCAAACAGACATTTATTCGGTTATTCGCACATCGAATTAATTAAATATTTGTAACTTTGACTGGCGCGACCAGCTATTTATTTGCTGATGAACCTGTAAGCAAATAATGTCTCAGAATTTCAGTAAGTACTGCCAGTTTCCGATCACTTGCTTATATTCATCGTCAACTATCGGTTATTAAATTAGGTGCTAATATTTTCTTTTCAACCGGTCCCACAGCGTAGAATACGTCATAATACGACATGTTATAATGAACAATAACAGGTAAACTGCAAATAGTTTAATTAGTATTGTTTTTCTTTACTTTTGCAACTTTTACTGTCAGTTCATTGTATTTTCTTCTTGGAAGTTTTGCCATATCGATGGCATCTTTCGTTGTAGCTATTACGTGTTCAATGGATGTGTTGTGAAGTTTTAGGTCCATGTTGTACTACAGACCTTTGTTAAGCTGATTTATTACTTCACCTGTAAATTAAACTATTACTTAGGTGAAAGTGAGCTACATACAGTTTTTCGCTCAATTCTTCGTTGTCACGTAGCTTGTTCTTGATTTCTTGTTTTATCCATATTGTAGCTTCGATGTTCTTGATGTGTGTCACTAAATTGGACTTTGTACTTGCTTTGTACATATATGTGACTGAATAGTTTTGTGTTTTAAAAAAATACGGATTAAACTATTTGCAGCTTACCTGAAATTATTTATTCTAAAAATTAGGAACTAATGTTTCAGATGAATATTGGAACGCCCCCTCCTTATGTAGCACCGCCATCTGTAAGCAGACTTTGAGAATATGCCATGTTCTCTGCTATTTTTAATTATTGCAGAAATCAACTGCTCAGTTAAGTTTCCCGCAGTATGAAGATCGCTATTGTTCACCACTGTGCACCCAAAAGCTCAACTCTGCTCATGAACAATTCCTTATTGTGTTTCAGATCCTATAATAAGGTCTTAAAGTTCGTATTTTGTCAGTGAACGACAGTTTAGAAATCAGACATATATTTTTTTGGAGAGAAAACACGAAACCCGTGTGTCAGTTCGTTGGATGTCGTAAAAAACAGCAGCAAGGCGTGTTTCCGTTAAAAGAACAAAAAACTTATGAATGGGGTTTGGCAGGAGCTTTGGAGCCTGATGATGAACTGCCAATGCTAGTCCCATGTCTTCGAGTTCTCGATTGTTTCAATTTACTAGTGCATGTATTTAAGTAGTAATCTCACCACCATAGCGGAGACCACAAATACTCGAAAAATATTGTTGGGTTTAAGTAGTAACATTAGGTATATTAAAAACAACAATAAGATGAAACCGACATGTCGACATCTTTGCAGCGGTCTTCATCATGATGACACTGTCCGATATCGAACAGGATTTTATTAACAGACGTGCAGCAGTCGTTTAAATCTCGCATCATCTCCTAAACTGAGTGCACGTTACGCGGTTTGGGACGGCAAGCTCGTTGATACATTGTTGCTACTGGAAAGTAATAGGCTGTACGTTGGCATCGGGTTCCATTTCTCCTTTGCTGCCATTCCTATAAATGTAGATAACAGTCGAGGAATCAGCACTACTATCTACACGATACGGACACACACTTTCACATGCTTCTTCTTTATGATCTGTTCCAAGATCACTTGTGGAAATGAATCGTAATGTTCGTAATAGTAGCCCATGTGACCCACTAATTGACACTGAATTCGAAATAGAAGTCCAGTGATCCACTATGTTAACTGAATTAAGATTCGTCTTCTTCCGTTCTAAAAACACTGAGACCGCCATAACGTAGATCTTCCTAATGTTTCCTCAACGTTCCAAGTTATCGAAATATCTTAAGTGATAGTGCGACTGTTCTGCGTTATGGTTTTAACTTAACCCTATTTTTAATGGGATAATGATTTTTTACGAAATAATTCGAATAGGACGTAACATTACTTGTGGTTTCCAGTTAATCTTTTCGCTAAAAGAAGGCGACTGTTATTAATCAAAAGGTACCATGCTGCCTGTTCAGCATACTTGTCATTCCGGTATACTATGAAGGGCGTTCAATAAGTAATGCATCACTTTTTTTCTGAAAGCAGATTAGTTTTATTCAGAATTCCAATACATTACATTATTCCTCACTCTTTTGGCAACAAAATCCTATTTTTCAACACAATCTTTGTCCAGTGCAACAGCCTTACGCCACCTTACTGGGAGGGCGTCTATGTCAGTATGGTACCAGTCTATTGGTCGACGTTGGAGCCAACATCTTGCTGCAACAGTATCCTCCCCGTCATCCACGTACTTACGAGCAGCCCCGTAACGAGCAAGCAATCTTCTGTTAGGCGGTGAAGATCCCAGCGGGTACACACACCTCTGAGTACCCCACTGGTGGAAGACTGTGACAGGGGGGGGACGTCCAGTTGTGCAGCGAGGTGTGTGATTCTGATCCGTCGATCACCTCGAATGAGAGTGTCCTCACGTTCCAGCATTTCAGGAGTCACAGCTGAGTGCAGCCGGCCGGCACGCGGGAGATCGGACTGGTATGCGCAATCTTACTGCAATGATAATGACAGACGCCTCTTCCAACGACTCCCCATGCTTTTGTTCACTGTCAGGGCTCAGTAGGCATTCTGCAAGCGCCTATGAATATCTGTGATGTTCTGGTTTTCTATCAAAAGAAACTTAAAGACCGCTCTCTGATTGAAATGCATCTCCGTTACAGACGTCGAATTGAAGGGTACGTATAGTACCGCCACCGATTTAAACTTCATGAAACTATAGTGGCTGACGTGGGAATATTGCACGATATCCCACAACAAATTCCGCATATTTTCAACCGAAACTGGCTAAGAAAAAAAGTGTTACATTACTTATTGAACGCTCCTCCAGTTAGATATGATCACGTTACGTAATCTCTCTCATCAACATATTTGGCAACCTCTGAAAAGAGCATGCACTGTAGATAACGTAGAGCCACTCCATCGCTGACGTAAATTAAGGCAGTTTAGTAATGTATACATGGCAGTCCTTTGCATGCAATGAGCGCCGTAAGAGTGGTCGATTTGGAGACTTGACATTGCCAGAAAGGAGCCATCGAGTGTGACAGTGCCCATGACCACACTGTAAAAAATGGCTCTGAGCACTATGGGACTTAACTTCTGAGGCCATCAGTCCCCTAGAACTTAGAACTAATTAAACCTAACTAACCTAAGGACATCACACACATCCATGCCCGAGGCAGGATTCGAACCTGCGACCGTAGCGGTCGCGCGGTTCCAGACTGTAGCGCCTAGAACCGCTCGGCCATCCCAGCCGGCCCACACTGTAAATTTAAGATATGTTAGTGTCCAGTACAGACTGCCCAACGCTTCCACATGGAATCGTGTACCATTCACAGCCATGTCACACGCCATAAGAACAGTAACCGTAAAAAGAATTTAACCGACAGTAACTGGATAATAGTGCTACACCTTGTCAATGATAATCAGTTTCAAACCGGACAACAGTCGTTGTCAGTGAATATAGGTCCATCTCAACCAGCTTCCGGGCGAACATCGTGAAGATGACAGTATTCAGTGGATTTTTGGGGTAAAATAGCCCTCAAAAGGCTGTTGTTTACAGTGGCGTGTAAAGCTGCAAATCTTCAGCGGGCCAAACAACACCGAAACTGCACAGCAACTGCCTGTAGAAGGCATCCAGTGCACCAATGTCCCAATGAGGGGTTTAGTCAGCAGTCTGCATAGGGTATAGACCAGGCTAGAGATGTTTATGTGTGTTATGATGCTGTTATCTATCACGATATGGGCCCATTCATTCAGGTGACCGTGAATATGAACCACACTTTTATATAATATATTCAGTGACCACTTGCTGTCCTTACTTCTACATCTTTAGAACTAGTATCCTGAGGACACTTCCATCTTTCGGGATTATAACAGTCGCATTCTCTGACCTGCACGCATATGTTCCTGGCTTCAGGAACACGCGATTTGCCAAGTAAATAACCTGGTCTCAACCCCACAGAAAAGGTCTGTGTCACTTTCTAGCAGCGAGTGAAACGTAATGTTCAACATCTCTTAAATTTTGTGGCTCTAAAGGATCTAAGTACCAGCTTCAGCTAGATGCGGCACACATGATAAGACTTGTCGACTCTCTTCGTCACCGAATTGAAATCATTATCAAGGTTACTGGCGGTTATATACGGTATTAGCGTCATGTGCTCTGGGAGAGACTAATTTTTTCTTCACACCCTTCATACGTCTGGGTAGTATAGCGCATACTACATTTTTATAGTTATTTTGGCCTATCGCTACATGTTAAAACATATTATCTCCCATTCTTCATTTGTACTCTACAGTAAGGTGACAGAAGTAACGAGTAACCTCCTAATATCGTGTCGGACCTACTTTAGTGCGGCGTAGTGCAGAAATTCGACGTTACATGGACTCAACAAGGCTTTGGAAGTCCCCTGCAGAAATACTGAGACATGCTGTCTCTATAGCGGTTCGTAAGTGTGAAAGTGTTGCCGCTGCAGGATGTTGTGCACGAACTGAACTCTCAATTGTGTGTCAGAAATGTTCGATGGTATTCATGTTGGGTGTTCTGAGTGGCCAAATCATTCGCACGAATTGTCCAGATTGTTCTTCAATACAGTCGCGAACAACTGTGACCCAGTGACATGACATCGTTGTTTGAATTTATGAAGTCCTTGAATACAGTGAATGGTGTCCTAGTAGCCGAACATAAGCATTTACTGTCAATGATCGGTTCAGTTTGAACAGAGAACCCAGTCCATTCCATGTAAACACAGCCCACACAATTATGGAACCACCACCAGATTGTACACTGCCCAGCTGACAACCTGGGTCCATGTCTTCGTGGGGACTGTGCCACACTCGAACCCTTCCATCAGCTCTACCAACAAGAATCGGGACTCATCTGACCAGACTGAGGTTTTCCAGTCGTCTAGGGTCCAGCCGATATAGTCATAAGATCCAGGAGAGGATGTCGTGCTGTCAACAAAGGCATTTTCGTCGATCATCTGCTGCCATATCCCGCTGATGCCAAATTTCGCCGTACTGTCCATCCGGATACTTTAGTCGTTCTTCCCACATTGACTTCTGTGGTTATTTCACGCAATTTTGATTTTGTGTTAGCACTGACAACTCTGCACAAACGCCACTGCTCTCGGTAATTAAATGAAGGCCATCGGCCACTGCGTTGTCCGTGGTGAGAGGTAATGCCTGAAATATGGTATTCTCGGCACTTTTGACACTATGGGTCTTGGAATATTCAATTCCCTAACGATTTTCGAAATGGAATGTCCCATCCGCCTAGCTCCAACTACCACTCCGAGTTCAAAGTCTGTTAATTTCCGTCGTGCAGCTATAATCTCGTCAGCAACCTTTTCACATGAACCACCTGAGTACAAACGACAGCTCTATCAATGCACTGCACTTTTATACCCTGTGAACGCGTTACTACCGCCATCTATATATGTGAATATCGCTATCCTAAGACTTTTGTCACATTCTCACATGAAGTTCCAAAGAACATAATAAATTCTGCGCCAGTGAACACACAGGATTTATACGGTAAAGGAGCGTTACAGATTCACATCCATGCCCAAGGCGTGACTCTAATCGGATGCCTCAATTGTTTGCGTATCATGGAGGACGGCTGATTGCTTGTTACCAGAACAGTCGCAATGACGGAGGTCTGTTGTTTGGTCGTCTACAGTACAGTAACACTCCAGCAAAAGATTGCTACGCGCAGCTCATACAATCGAACCACGAAATTTAAATTTCATCTGCTGTCATGGAGGATTCAGACTCACTCAATTCGGGAAGCTTACATGGTCACTTCTTGAATGAACGTGATGCTCAATGCAGGATCTTTCCATGATGATCCAAACTTTCAGGATGAGGGGGACAAAAAAACTAACAATTTGATTCAGGGAACCCTCGTCTGGAAACGAATGAATCGGGAGCTATAAGCGACAGTAAATAATCAGATTTACCACTGGTGGTCTGAAGATAATAAAAATCAAGTGAATCACATATTTTGTAATCATTTTACTTATCTTAAAAGCTTGAGTGCACAGAAGTTGTTTCAAACAAGACGTGCCCCACCTTCTGTGCAGGCGTGACATCTATGTGTAAAGATTTGCCTTACATCAGTATTATTTGAAACTATCACTGGCACGAGCTTTCTGTAGAATGTTTCTTCTTCAGTACCAACACGCATCTCGTACATAACGATGTTATAAGAAGAAGTCTAATGGTGTCAGATCAGGTAGAAGAGTTAAGTGCGAAACAAGATTTCATCATTTTGTCTAGTTTTCAGGAAACGTCTGACACAGTAGAACACGCGAGAAGTGAGATCTAATGTTAGAAGAAAATAAGTACTCGTGTATCAAGTCTTCTGCAGAGCATTATTGGAGCTTTTTGTCGCTACGAATAATTGTGTGCTCCTACATGCTGGTCGAATTTGCGCGCTCTCTAATGTTAGCAACTAATGTCTGTCTTTAGATCTACATACATACTCCGCAAGCGAACACACAGTGAATAAGGGAGGATACCACGTACCCTGTATGTTATTCACTTTCCTGTTCCACTCTCAGATGGGGCAAAGGAAAAACGACTGTCAAATGTGCTTCAGCACAAGCCTTGATTTCTTTTATCTTGTCTTCGTGGTCCTTAAGTGAGATGTACTTGGTGGTAGATGATCTTTCTGCACTCTATCGCAGATGCCGGTCCTCTAAACTTTCTAATTAGCACTAAGCGGAAAGATCGTCTTCGCTCTAGGGCTTCCTATTTGAGTTCACGTAACATTTACGTAATGCTCGCGTGTTGATCGATACCGCTGGTAACAAATCTAGTAGCACGTCTCTGAACTGCTTCGATTGTTTCTGGATTGTCCTCGTGGGGATGCAGAACACTCAAACAGTACGCTAGAATGCGTCGTACAAGTTCTGTTCCCTGCTATGTTTATAAAAGAGGTACACTTTCCCAAAATTCTCCCAATAAACCGAAGTCTATCATTAGCGTTCCTTACAAACGACCTTACATTCTCGTTCAATTTCCTATCGCTTTGGAACGTTGCGCCTAGTTATTTAATGGACGTGACTGACAAGCAGCTTACCACTAATTTTGTATTCGAAACGTAGGACATTGTTTATGTTACTCATCTGTATTAGCTTAAGTTTTACCTCGTTTAGAGCAAGCAGTCATTCATCACACCAAACAGAAATTCTATCCAAGTCATTACATGCACCGTCCGTCCAAATAGTTCCGAGACTGGTTTTACTCCTGGTGGGTAAGGAACGTTTTATGTGGAAATAAAATTGTAAACAACCGATGTGTATCCATCCGGTCAGCTATGAGCAGGCCTCCTTAAGTAATGTAAGTGCTACCGTAGTGTGTCAAAGTTTGTGCGTAGCTAATTGCAATGGAACAAAAAGATCTCTCAATCAAATGTTCCTGTCATTCGTGACGTTTTGAAGTAGAGCAAAGTGTGTGCAATGTCTCTCCCGCGCAACTTGACTACAGGAAAAAAATAACGACGTCTGAACTGTCGCGACTTGACTGAAATGCAAAAGAGGGATGATTCTTTTCTGAATAAACCATCACCGGTGAGTACTTCAAAATGGCTCTGAGCACTATGAGACTAAACTTCTGAGGTCATCAGTCCCCTAGAACTTAGAACTACTTAAACCTAACTAACCTAAGGACATCACACACATCCATGCCCGAGGCAGGATTCGAACCTGCGACCGTAGCGGTCGCGAGGTTCCAGACTGTAGCGCCTAGAACCGCTCGGCCACCCCGGCCGGCACCGCTGAGTAGACCTTGTGTTATCAACACGAGGGATAATTCTTTTCTGAATAAACCATGACCGGTGAGTAGACCTTGTGTTATCAATACGAACTACCACAAAATGAGAAAGTGTAGAAAATCACATGAAAGATCAAGACAGCATAACCGAAATTCAAGCCAATGTGACGCGCGAGTTGAACGATATGTCAGAAAAGGGCGTTTTTGACAGTTTCACATCGTTTTATGAACGTTCTGTGTGTTGTGAACACACATGATGTATTAAAACCACCATCTTAACTTGTCTATTATTTTTATTAATCCACTATCGAAATTTTTTGGTCTGACGAGGGAACCTCCTACAGTCGCTCAAAGACGTCGCTTTCCAGTGCACTGTAGTGTCGTAAGCAAATCAGTTTGTTACGTCGTACACACAACGATTCTGAGGTTCTCGTTTTTCGTTGGGAAACTTACTCTACAACCTGTTTGGCTTCGTGAATATCGACTCAGTCTTGTCCGGAACCAGGGTTCTTTATGATAGACTGATTCATTTGTGAGTCTCCATAATCCCTCAAAGCTTGTCCATCGTCACGGAAACACCATATACACATGGTGAGGACAAGTGGTTTACGGTGAGGCGATCCGTTAAATGCGACGTGGCACGAGACGAGAGGGTTTAACGCGTGATGAATGAGAGGATTTGGTGAGGCGACGTAAAAGGGACAGGTGTATCTGTAGCGTGCCGCGGCACAGACCTGCGAGCACGACGAGCAGCAGGCGGCGTGGCATGGCGAGGCGCGGCGTGGCAGTCCGTGGCGTGGCTCGGTCTCCGCCGCTGCGCAGTGGCTGCAGCCGCGCCGGTCCGGCAGGTAATAACCCGGCCGGCGCGCGTTATGAGCTGCATACACAGGAAGCGCGCGCATCTGGGTCACGCCGCGCCACCGCGCAGCCGGCTTAACGCCACGCCGGCCGCCGGCACCTCTCCCACTCTTCCCGTACGTTACTCGCCGTAATGAGACACGTCTGGCAGCGGGCAGGACACTGCGCCAGGGGAGACCACCGTCTGTCTAGCCACTGTCCAGGCCACTAAAGGCGTCGCTGAAAGCACTGTGCGAGAAAATTTCACGCAGTGTACGAGACGCTGACGCGAAAAATGAGTTGGATTCTACACTACTGGCCATTAAAATTGCTACACCAAGAAGGAATGCAGATGATAAACGGGTATTCATTGGAAAAATATATTATACTAGAACTGACAAGTGATTATATTTTCGCGCAATTGGGGTGCATACATCCTGAAAAATTAGTACCCAGAAAAACCACCTCTGGCCGTAATAACGGCATTGATACGCCTCGGTATTGAGTCAAACAGAGCTTGCATGGCGTGTACAGGTATAGCTGCCCATGCAGCTTCAATACGATACCACAGTTCGTCAAGAATAGTGACTGGCGTACTGTGATGAGCCAGTTGCTCGGCCACCATTGACCAGACGTTTTCAATTGGTGAGAGATCTGGAGAATGTGCTGGCCAGAGCAGCAGTCGAACGTTTTCTGTATCCAGAAAGGCATGCAACATGCAACATGCGGTCGTACATCATCCTGCTGAAATGTAGGGTTTTGCAGAGATCGAATGAAGGGGAGAGCCACGGGTCGTAACACATCTGAAATGTAACGTCCACTGTTCAAAGTGCCGTCAATGTGAACAAGAGGTGACCGAGACGTGTAACCAATGGCACCCCATACCATCACGCCGGGTGATATGCCAGTATGACGATGACGAATACACGCTTCCAATGTGCGTTCACCCCGATGTCGCCAAACACTGATGCGACCATCATGATGCTGTAAACAGAACCTGGATTCATCCGATTAAAATGACGTTTTGCCATTCGTGCACCCAGGTTCGTCGTTGAGTACACCATCGCAGGCGCTCCTGTTTGTGATGCAGCGTCAAAGGTAACCGCAGCCATGGTTTCCGAGCTGATAGTTCACGCTGCTGCAAACGTCGTCGAACTGTTAGTGCAGATGGTTGTTGTCCTGCAAACGTCCCCATCTGTTGACTCAGGGATCGAGACGTGGCTGCACGATCCGTTACAGCCATACGGATAAGACGCCTGTCATCTCGGCCTGCTAGTAATACGAGGCCGTTGGGATCCAGCACAATGTTCCTTATTAACCTCCTGTACCCACCGATTCCATATGCTGCTAACAGTCATTGGATCTCGACCAACGCGAGCAGCAATGTCGCGATACGATAAACCGCAATCGCGATAGGCTACAATCCGACCTTTATAAAAGTCGGAAACATATTGGTACGCATTTCTCCTCCATACGCGAGGCATTACAACAACGTTTCACTAGGCAACTCTGGTCAACTGCTGTTTGTGTATGAGAAATCGTTTGGAAACTTTCCTCATGTCAGTACGTTGTAGGTGTCGCCACCGGCGCCAACCTTGTGTGAATGCTCTGAAGAGCTAAACATTAGCATATCACAGCATCTTCTTCCTGTCGGTTAAATTTCGCGTCTGTAGCACGCCATCTTCGTGGTGTAGCAATTTTGATGGCCAGTAGTGTATTTAGGAGGACTTGAACTGAAATTTCCTGACAGATTGGAAGTGAGTGCCGGGACGGAGACTGATCCCGTGCAGGTAATGTTGCGACGTTAGATAGACATTTTCTGTCGAGTAGCGCCAGTCCAACCAGCGGTCTATAAGAGTAAACCATTTGCGACTCTATCCGATGTTGCTCACACCTTCGGTTACTGGGCTATGGGTAGAGCTCTGTTTAAAAAGATTACCTCCCTAATGTCATAGGGTCGAGCAACACACTCCTAAACATCCCTATGTCAACTGTTTCCGATATGATAGTGAAGTGGAAACGTGAAGGGACACCTGCAGCACAAAAGCCTACAGGCCGACCTCGTCTGTTGACTGACAGATACCGCCGACTTGAAGATGGTCGTAATGTGTAATAGGCAGACATCTATCCAGACCAAAAAACAGAAATTCCAGACTGCGTCAGGATCCACTGCAAGTACTATGACAGGCAGTAGGTGATAAAACTTGGATTTCATGGAAGAGAGGCTGCTCATAATCCACACATCACGCCGTTAGATGCCAAAAGACGCCTCGCTTGGTGTAAGGAGCGTAAACAGCAGCTTGTAAGGTCCCTCTTACGTGAGGAAGACATTTTTACCAGTTTTAATAAATTATTGTCTCTTATTGATGTATTCACTATAGTTAGGAAGTGCTGTAGTCCGTATCCGGCCATGAGTCAGAGAGCATTTCCCACGCTGGCTGGCTAGGTGTCGAAGCGACCATATGTCGCGCGTAGTGGGGTGGGGCTCGGCGCTGGACCGTAGCAACAAGTCAGCCTGGGAAATATACATGAAGGGAAGTACCGCCATCTTGGTGCGAAAGTCATCGATTTTGTTTATTTATATTTAACAATTAAAGTCATTTATGACAACATGAATACAAGGAGGAGCCTCTGGATGTTTAAAACTATTTATCATAATTTTGTCTCGTTAAAATTCACACCAGTTCATTAACAAATGCATATCTTAGTAAGTACGAACTTGATCGGAAATCCACGAAATGTGACGAAACTAGTAAGAGATACGGACTGCGCGCCAAAGTCGGAAGTCGCCGTTAAGAGCTCTTCCTGTCTTGTTCGATGGTAGCCATGCTCTCGGTTACGAGTAGTTTGTGACATGAGTGTTTCATTGTTCATCTGATAGGAATAAAAGTGATATTACGGCATTCTGAATGCTAATTTCGAGTAAATAGATACCCCAAAGTTGATCGACAGCAATTTCAGATAATTAGCTTCCACCGACAGAGACATCCAATGCGCCAATGAAGAATCTGCACGGGACGACATTTACGAGAGTTGCACCGCGCACAGGTAGGAGGAAATCCGACGACACGACTCACCAAGGCGGATCATTAAGGTCCGACTTACACTCGCAAATTCCGGGTGGAAATGCTGACCAGTTATACTGTACGTCACATATACCATCCTCTACGGACTCACAGCTAAGCTGAGTAATAACAGTTAAGAAGCGAGGAGATCTTGCAAGCTACATGCAGCAAATAATTACCTGTCGTTCTGATCCTGCAGTCGAATAGTCTATGCGTTGGCTAGAATTGACAATTAATAACGTACACATAGATATTTAATAGAAGGTAAATGAATAATTAATAAAAGAGTTCTTTTCTAACGTCTATAATTGATGTTGGTGGTAGACAATTATGTTAAATAATATTTGTTCAACAAAGTACATCTCAAGGTGCGTACACACTAGGCCGATGAAGGCCAACGAACGACAGATACTGGACTCAATCGACTTAAGTCGTCAATGCATTGGCTTTCGGCTTGGGGGCAAAGAATTCGGCCATGTGGCATCGCAGTTGGCTCTGATAACTTACTGACGTTGTCCTCGTTTTGTTATTGATATAAAGTAGTGATCTAATCACAATATTATGAGAGAAAAAGAGGATTTAGCAGTCGTCGCATGTGCAGCATTTATTTTACGGCAAGAATGTGGTCATCAGAAAGGGAAGAAGAGGAAACGACACAAATGGACGACATCTCCTTCAAAATGTAGGGAGTGGTGAGGTAGGACAAAATTGATGTCAGACCTTAAAGCTGAAATGGAATACGGGCTATTTCATAATTTTTTCCCTAATGAAAGCAGCATATTTCGTATTGTTATTGAATTGTGTAGGCTCTAAAATTTCCAAAGATAACATCTCTTTTAGGAAAGCTGTACCTGCAGCAGATTGTTAACAGTCAATCCCAATTTCGTTTGTCTCTCTTTGTCGTTTACGGCGAAATGATGTTAATAAAGACAACGTTTTCTTTTTCACATCGTGCATATCACTCTCTAATCTAGTCTTTTCAGTTTGCTTTTGTAGTGGCAGTTCGTAGGGGGTCCATAAACATTCCCGCTCACGATAAAACTCTGTCCGGTTTAATGCTTTCTCTATATTCCACTCTATACTCTAGTATTTTTAAACACAATAAACACACACCCTTGGCGAGAGCTTGCATTCCCTGCTAGCGACTGTTGAAATTATGTTTCTCAGGACAGCCAAAAGACTTTCTGGGTATGTTTTATGTGTTTTATTGACAGGTTTCCCTCTTTTATTCAAAAGCCAACAACTGTTCTTCAACCTGTAAATTCAGACTTACTGATGATCCTCTTGTTAAATTAAAATATAATGTACTATGTGCTAATTGTTGCTGTCCTGAAAAATTTAAGTATACGTCCGTTCTAGAGAAACAAAAAATCGCTACTGAACCAACGAACATTCGACCCGGAATCCGCACTAGGAGGGTGATGCAAACGCCACCCAGCAGCCAACGCTTTCATGTTACCGCCAGCAAGCCGAACCGGAAACAAGGCCAACTGCTTCGTTGGTTCCCATTTGCCGCCCATACATACTGAGCAAATTTCGATCAACAAAGTATTTGACTGTCGTTCGTTGGCCTTCCTTGGTCTTCGTTAACCTTAGTTGGCCTAGTGAATACGCGCCTTCAAATAAGTGGAAAATGTTCCTACATTATCAAATTAGAATATGGGCAGAAAATAACCTAATAAATGCACTGAAGTTGAGTTGAGAGGGCTACGAGAACAGTAACAGAATACCCCAGCGAAATTGTCATCCAAGATGCGCGAAAAAGTGATCACAGTACACGAAATATTACCAACTCAAAATAATTCAGAGTTCAGTATGGCAATTTGCACAATAAAACGTGAGAGAGAACGAGTAGAAACTCATTCTCTGTCTTTCTCAATTCCGTAGTGCAATCGGAGAAAGCTAGAGTACTGCACTGAAGCACATTCAGTCCTCGTGAAAACTAATTTCTTACAAAGTTAAAGTACTGCAGCGGTTGTTACCGCTCAGAATCAGTTACCCTTGTGATCGAATATCCCACATTAGCAGAGACAGGTCTGTCTTCCATCAGATTTCAATGTAAACTCCTTCAAAAGTTAATCGAAGCGGTCGTCCACCACCCATAACGTACACTATGTGATCAAAAGTATCCGGACACCCACAAAAACAAACGTTTTTCATATTAGTTGCATTGTGCTGTCGCCTGCTGCCAGATTCTCCATATCAGAAACCTCAGTAGTCATTAGACGTCGTGAGAGAGCCGAATGGGGCGGACTTTGAACGTAGTCAGGTGATCGGGTGTCACTTGTGTAATATGTCTGAACGCGAGATTTCCACACTCCTAAACATCCCTATGTCAACTGTTTCCGATATGATAGTGAAGTGGAAACGTGAAGGGACACCTGCAGCACAAAAGCCTACAGGCCGACCTCGTCTGTTGACTGACAGATACCGCCGACTTGAAGATGGTCGTAATGTGTAATAGGCAGACATCTATCCAGACCAACAAACAGAAATTCCAAACTGCGTCAGGATCCACTGCAAGTACTATGACAGGCAGTAGGTGATAAAACTTGGATTTCATGGAAGAGAGGCTGCTCATAATCCACACATCACGCCGTTAGATGCCAAAAGACGCCTCGCTTGGTGTAAGGAGCGTAAACATTGGACGATTGAACAGTGGAAAACCGTTATGTGGAGTGACGAATCTCGGTACACAATGTGGCGATCCGATGTCAGGGTGTACGTATGGCGAGTGCCCTGTGAACGTCATCTGCCAGCGTGTGTAGTGCCAACAGTAAAATTCAGAGGCGGTGGTGTTATGGTGTAGTCCTGTTTTTCATGTTGTTTTGGGTGGCACTATCACAGCACAGCCCTACATTGATGTTTTAAGCAATTTCTTGCTTCCCACGGATGAAGAGCAATTCGTGGATGGCGATTGCATCTTTCAACACGATCAAGCACCTGTTCGTAACGAACGGCCTGTGGCGGAGTGGTTACATGACAACAACATTCCTGTAATGGACTGGCCTGCACAGAGTTCTGACCTGAATCCTATAGAACCCCTTTGGGATGTTTTGGAACGCAGACTTCGTGCCAGGCCTCACCGACCGACATCAATACCTCTCCTCAGCACAGCTCTCCGTGAAGAAAGTGCTGCCATTCCCCAAGAAACCTTCCAGCACCTGATTAAACGTTTTCCTGCGAGAGTGGAAGGTGTCATCAAGGCTAAGGGTGGGCAAAGACCATATCGAATTCCAGCATTACCGATGGAGGGCGCCACGAACTTGTAAGTCATTTTCAGCCAGGTGTCCGGATACTTTTTATCACATAGTGTATCATCTACTCGACCGAAAAACGCACTAGATCACCAGCAGGTCTGCCTTCTTCAAGAAAAAACGTGAAAATCTCCCAGCAGCCATTCATCACACAGAATCTATCAGACACATGACTGAGTAAAGCATTACATCACAGGCAGGTCTGCCTTCTTTAAGAAAGAAAAACCAAAAACAAAAGTGTCCAAAATCGCTCCCTTCTGCTCTTCACTCGAAAATCGTCTGTCTCCCCCTAAATAGCAGTGACCTGCCACTATCAGCTTCTCCATTGGCTGAAGGACGTCCCCACCAAAAATAAATAGCTCTTTATGTTTTACAGACGTGATATGACAAACTGATGACTTTCCGCACGAAACTAATACATTATGACAAATGGAGTAAAGAAATGTGATAAACATTCGGTTACACTCAGATCATTTACAATAGATCTAAATAATAGTTTTTTCATGAACAAAGAACACAGTATTCCTTTGAAGCTGCACTCACATTAAATGACAACAAGTTGTCGTTAAATACTGCTCAAACAATAATTTAGGTCTGCTTTATAAGAGAGCTGCCCAGAAAGCAATGCACCGCATTTTTTTCTTCAACAAGTCTTTATTGGACATAATGAGAATTCTACACACGAAAGAATGGTTTTTTATCTACACACCCTTTTTTCACGTAATCTCCAGCCCGTTCGATGGTCTTCCTCCAGTGCGAAACAAGGACGTGTATTCCCTGTCGGTACCAATCCTTGTCCTGGTGGCGGAGCCAGTGCTTCACTGTGTGAATCACCTGCTCATCGTCCTCAAAATGTCTTCCACTAATGGCATCCTTTAACGGCCCAAACAAGTGGGGATCCGAGGGAGTTAGGTCAAGGCTGTAGGGTGGATGGGGTAACATTGTCCAACCCTGTTTTGCGATTTGTTCAGCAATCCCCAGACTTGTGTGGGGCCAAGCGTTACGCCGCCAAACATCTACTGGGTTGCTGTGGCGCCAAAGTCGCCGGGAACGCTTCTTGAGTTTTGTTAATGTGTTGACATATGCTTGTGAATTAATGGTACTGCCTCTTTGCATCACGTCAATGAGAATCACACCTTCACAGTCCCAGAACACGGTGATCATGACGTTACCCTTTGAAGCAGTTGCTTTGAATATTTTATTCTGTAGGGAGTGGGAATGACGCCACCATCGACGATCGTTTTGTCTCTGGCTCAAAATGGTGAACCCAGGTTTCACCACCTGTCACAATCCGGAACACGAAAGCATCCACCTCGGGTTGAAAACGTTGCAACAAATCAAGACAAATGTTGTTTCTCTGCGGTTTGTGATCCACCGTTAGACACCGAGTGACCCGTGTTGCACGCACTTCCTTTGCTGATTGACAAAATGCTGCGTCAACTGCCGAGTCGTAATACGTCTGTCCCCGCGAGTGAAAACATTAGCTCGCTGCAACATGTCAGGTATGACAGCTGTGAATGGTCTCCCCGACCGCTGAAAATCGTGGAGCTCGCCGAACCGCCTTGTGATGACTTCACCGTACCGAGAGGCTAACTGTACTTCTGTGGACAGCAGATGCTCCGTAGACTTTGCACAAACTTTTGTGAATATTTCCCACAGATTCTTTCTCTTCAGTGAGAAATTCAATGACGGCACGTTGCTTCTAAAGTACGTCACCTACAGACGCCGTTTTGAAACTGTCCTGCAGCTACGCTATCAGTCGGAAGTGACGGAAACTTGGCGCGTTCACTCGGGAGTCTTCAAATAATACGTACTCGTACGTAACGTTTTGCATTCGTGGCACAGTTTTTGGCTGAGAAAAAAAATGCGGGGCAATACTTTCTGGGCAACCCTCGTAGTATCGTCTTTTGTCACTCTTTACAATAGTGTTACAATAGTGGTGTCACTTAACAGACGTGACTGACCGGTTTTTAAATTCCTGTGATTTCGTGTAAGCAATGGTAATAGATCATTAAATAAACAAATGGCAGAATTAGTAACATGTTCAATAAGTAAATACACAAGTATGACAAGGTGTGAGGTATTCACACTGCATGCAGTTGTCATGTTACGTGGAGAATATGATGTTCTAAAAGACAATTGCATAATGAAACAGATATAAATACATAATAAATCCTTAAAGAATTACATACAGATTCGTGACTTCCAGGGATGGTAGCTAAAGTGCAACGGTGCCACCTGAGATATTGCTTGGTGAAATTGAAGGAGAATTTAAAAGTTGTTTATTCAAAGGTTCATTGCGAAAATATTTAAGACTGTAAAATATTAATTTTTATAGTTTTGAAGATACTGAAAATATTATTGTTTCAATTGATATACCTTATTTATTTGAGATCTGCAGCTACATCTACATCTACGTGATTACTCTGCTATTCACAATAAAGTATCTGGCAGAGGGTTCACTGAACCACCTTCTTGCTGTCTCTCTACCGTTCCAGTCTCGAACGGCACGCGGGAAAAACGAGCACTTCAATTTTTCTGTGCCAGCCCTGATTTCTATCATTTTATCGTGATGATCATTTCTCCCTATGTAGGTGGGTGCCAACAGAATGTTTTCCCAATCGGAGGAGAAAACTGGTGATTGTAAATTCATGAGAAGATCCAGTCGCAACGAAAATCGCCTTTGTTTTAATGATTGCCACTCCAATTCTGTGACACAATCTCCCCTGTAAGTTGTGCGATTGCTATCGCGGGTCGACCCTTAATCTATGATGTTACAACCTGCAGCATTCAGGAATTTAAATGACGTCGGCCGTGTCCACGACCGGTGCAGCAACGCCAAAAATCTGTTAATCACAGAGGCGTCAGCATTCCAACTCAAGTTTGCTGCTGAGTGGTGACTTTACGGCAGGCACTGGTCTTAGTAACATGAATGAATGCTCTCTAGTGCCGTTGCATGTCGTTTCCGGGCAGAGAGTGTATTGTGCTATTTCAGCAAGACTACAACAAAAGTAGTTACTTATTATTAGTGTAACATGAGGTATAATTTAATCACTGCTTTTCCCGGCTAATGATCGTTATTTAGTTAAAGAAATCTCCACGTGGGAACGTGTAGCAATGTTGTCTATCAAGCAGTGTAAATGGCACTACGTTCATTCACAAAAATAATCATATATATCCATCAAACATGCTAAATGTATCATAAGTAATCTGAACTAAACAAGAGTAACTATTTTTAGTAATTTCAGTGCTGTTGTTTGAAAGAATCTTTGCTATTTGCAGATCGTTTATCAAAATTAACGCTACTGTCATTCGAGGTGGTTTTCTTTAAGCAAAATGAACAGTTTTGCCACACGACACCACACGAACACAACACTAATGTATTTTTTCCTGTCAAAATATTTCATAAAAATTGTTACGAAATACAGGGCTTCATACATCAGCATATAATAATTGGTACCATGTAAAATGCTGTTTGCATTGACGTAAGTTCACTATATTCAGAGATTATTCACAATCTAAATGGAATTCTACCTCTACATCTACATCTACATCCATACTCCGCAAGCCACCTGACGGTGTGTGGCGGAGGGTACCTTGAGTACCTCTGTTGGTTCTCCCTTTTATTCCAGTCTCGTATTGTTCGTGGAAAGGAGGATTGTCGGTATGCCTCTGTGTGGGCTCTAATCTCTCTGATTTTATCCTCATGGTCTCTTCGCGAGATATACGTAGGAGGGAGCAATATACCGCTTGACTCCTCAGTGAAGGTATGTTCTCGGAACTTCAACAAAAGCCCATACCGAGCTACTCTTGCAGAGTCTTCCACTGGAGCTTATCTACCATCTCCGCAGCACTTTCGCGATTACTAAATGATCCTGTAACGAAGCGCGCTGCTCTCCGTTGGATCTTCTCTATCTCTTCTATCAACCCTATCTGGTACGGATCCCACACCGGTGAACAGTATTCAAGCAGGGGGCGAACAAGTGTACTGTAACCTTCTTCATTTGTTTTCGGACTGCATTTCCTTAGGATTATTTCAATGAATCTCAGTCTGGCATCTGCTTTACCGACGATTAATTTTATACGGTCATTCCATTTTAAATCACTCCTAATATCTACTCCAGATAATTTATGGAATTAAGTGCTTCCAGTTTCTGACCTACTATATTATAGCTAAATGATAAAGGATATTTCTATATATCTGCAGCACGTTACACTTGTCTACATTGAGATTCAGTTGCCATTCCCTGCACCATGCGTCAATTCGTGCAGATCCTCCTGCATTTCAGTACGATTTTCCATTGACACAACCTCTCGATGTACTACAGCATCATCCGCAAAAAGCCTCAGTGAACTTCCGATGTTATCCAGAAGGTGATTTACATATATTGTGAATAGCAACGGTCCTATGACACTCCGCTGCGGCACACCTGAAATCACTCTTACTTTGGAAGACTTCTCTCCATTGAGAATGACATGCTGCGTTCTGTTATCTAGGAACTCTTCAATCCAATCACACAATTGGTCTGATAGTCCACATGCTCTTACTTTGTTCATTAAACGACTGTGGGGAACTGTATCAAACGCCTTGAGGAAGTCAAGAAACACGGCATCTACCTGGGAACCCGTGTCTATGGCGTTCTGAGTCTCGTGGACGAATAGCGCGTGCTGGGTTTCACGCGATCGTCTTTTTCGAAACCCCTGCTGATTCCTACGAGTAGATTTCTAGTCTCCAGGAAAATCATTATACTCAAACATAATATTACCTCAGTGTGGGTTCTGGGTCACTAATACACAATTATTATCGCAATAATGAGGAACTACATTTATGTCTGTATAAAAATTCAATTATAACTGCCGCTGCAATATTTCACCAAGATGGTGGCTAAAATAAGACAATCACTTATCGATTTTCCTTCGGGCTCTGTTTTACTACTAACAAATAATATATATTAAATCTTTTTTTGTACCTTTACTATATGCATTAACATTTAAAAATATTTCTCAATGTTAATCGCTTATTATTCAACATTCACCCATATCTCGCTTTGAAGGTCAATAGCGCTAATGGCTGGCGCTCCTTTACAGCCGATCAGAAAAACTTAACATTTGTATAGGATGATAAACATAATGAAATAAAACTCCAAACAAAGAAGATTCATTTCAATGACACATCAATCCTGTTTTTTCAAATATTAAATTAACAACATAATACAGTTTTTACAGACCTCAGTGTTACGAGACATCAATCACATCCCATCCGTACAACAGTTCGAACAAGAAGAAGGGTTATTCTAGAAGAATCATAGATAACAAAAGACGGAGATTTTCATTATCTTTTTCAATGAGTATTGTCTGAGATATAATTTCTTACAGAATATTAAATTATGTCATTGACAATAATTATTTATTATTTTATTCTCGATGAAGTCCTTTTTATTAATATATCACGAGAATGTTCATTCGCATTCGACACACAACACTGTCGCGAATATGATTCTGAATAAAATATAGGGGTGGATATTACGTTGTCGCTTGGGCTGAGAAAGAAAAACTAGTTTATGTATTGCATACTTTTTTATCAGTCCACTGTATCCACGTTGCTTATTGTTCCCTTTTCTTCATTAACATACTGTTCTCATTACACAAATGTCCAGATATAACACTGAGTAACTCATGACACAATTAATGTTGATGTGATTGTGTAAATGACTTCAGTAACTGCAAAATCTTGGAAAATGCGGCGGAGACTTCCCGGGTTAACTTATACCCCTCCCCCCATCTGGGTTCACTGGATTCGGAAAACCGGGAACAAAACCGTCCAAGGGGCTTCAAGAAAATACAGTTACCTACTCTTAAGTGTCAGGCTTGACATGATTATAACAGATAATATTTTGAACACGAGTATTTATGTTTGTGTTTAGTTGTGTCAGAGGTCAAGAGAGTCTTTCACGGAGGTTTAACATTAAAATTAAAAGTTCTTGTAGTCCTAAATAACGAAAGTTCATGTAACAAGTCCCCGACGACGTCGCGTAGCCGCCCCCGCGTCGAGCCGCTGGATCGCAGGCAGGTGGAGACCGCTGCTGGAACGCCCCCGACCGCGTGGGGCGAGCGTCGGCTACCATCGGCCGCACCTTGGTCTGGATCTGTTGCTGTCTGGAAGTATTACTGCAACAGGTCATGCTCTGCTCTTTCCATGTCCCTCTCGTACAAGGTGGGTACATGGAATGTCGAAAAGGGGTGTCAGTAACAAGGTAATTATTATATTCATCCTGTGGAAGAAGTGTTAGTTTCAAATTCACTTCCATTCACATGGTTTCATACAGATTGTTTTCGGACGATGTCCTGCATCTTGACTGTTCATTTGAATGTAGTGATTCATTGTCAACTTTAATTAGCTATGCACATGTACGACACTGCACCGTTTTTCAGAAATGTTCAAATGTGTGTGAAATCTTATGGGACTTAACTGCTAAGGTCATCAGTCCCTAAGCTTACACACTACTTAACCTAAATTATCATAAGGACAAACACACACATCCATGCCCAAGGGAGGACTCGAACCTCCGCCGGGACCAGCCGCACAGTCCATGACTGCAGCGCCTTAGACCGCTCGGCTATGCACCGTTTTTCATACTGGTGTCCATCGTGTGCTCTGTTTATTTCCTGAGATAAGCAAACATTTCCGCGAGGCGCTGCACAGCCAGCGCTGCGTCGTATTGTTGCCGCCCGGCTGGCTGTTACAGTCTCTCATGACATTCATACATTTATCCTCCCAAAAACTTTTTTTTGAGAATTGTATGCGACTTTTAGATAATGATATAGAACAAGGAAATTTTGGGAATACAGTTGTCTAGGTAACATATTTAAGTGATTCACATAGCAACATCACATGTTAATGTAAGGACGAGATAGATCGTTTCAAATGTGAAATGCTGGTACATTAATAAACAGTGTAACCGCCAGAATCTAGAATGCAAGCACGCAAAGTGCATGTGTTGTCTTTTTTCAGATGCCGGACGTCAGTTTGTGTGATGGAATTCCATGCACGTTGCACTTGATCGGTCAATATAGGGACGGTTAATGTTGGTTGTGGTTGATGCTGGAGTTCTCGTCCGATGTTCCATATTTGCTCGATTGGAGACAGGTCTGGTGATCTAGATGGCCAAGGCAACATGTTGATACTATGAACAGCATGTTGAGTTACGAGAGCAGTTATCCTGTTGAAAAACACCCCCTGGAATGCCGGTTATGAATGGCAGCACAACATTTCGAATCACCGAACGGACGTAAAAATTTGCATTCAGGGTGCGTGGGATAACCATAAGAGAGATCCTGCTGTCGTATGAAATCGCACCATAGACCAGGGGTAGGTGAAGTGTATTTAGCAGACAGACAGGTTGGTTGCAGGCCCTCAACTTATAACACGATTTGTTTATGATTCATATAAATTTGTATAATCTTTGGTTTAAAATTTTCGCATATTGATACAGTATTTTCTACATATGTAGAGTATGCTGTACTGGAGGTTGAAGTTCTTTGCGTTGTATGTGAGTAATGTATGTAAAATAGTATGTAAATTGTTTGTTACGTTAAATCATTTTCTCATGACATATTGTATTTAAAAATATTGGTGTAACTATTCATGCTGATGTAAAATTTGACAATTGTAAGAAATGATCACGCTTAGGGGCATTGTAAAAAATAGGTGTTACGTAAAAGCCAGTGAGCTTTTGTTTGAAACGGAAGTGGTTCTGGCCAGTGGAAAAGATGCCAAGGGCGAATTGGCGCGCTACTTTGAGCAAGCGCAGGAAGTAAGTCACACAGTCTGTAGGCAGAAGTGATTGAGGCAATTCCTTTGTGAAGCAGGAGAAGGTTTGCCTGCAAATTTGCACAAAAATGCCTCGGATGAAGACTGCAAAGGGCTTACGGCATAGGTGCGAGTTGTTGGGCTATTGTATGTAAAACTGAACGACGAGAATAGAAATTGAGCCCTTACAGCAAGATATTTGCAGGCCGTACTGTGGGAATGTAGCCACTATAATTGTTCCCCACTCTCAAGTCTACAGCCGCCAGATAATTTTTTTGTATTTTACTTTTGTACAGCGTGAACCATTAACTTAAATTGTGAATGTTCATTCTTGAACTTTAAAGAAACTGGTTCACCCTGTAATTTCATCCTAATCATACACCTACATGGGGTTCCTTCCTGGTGTTTGATTAATCCGAATAGCCTGTTTTACAGACTTACGAAGTGCCAAGATAACATAAAGAGGCACCATTTAAATTGTTTTTCTAAAAATAATGAGAAAGTTTTCGTAACTACTGCAAAGTGTTATAGTAAAAGTTTGATTGCGTAAAATTCAGTCAGAGTGAAGCAAAGATCTTTTGAAAGTAAATTTCAGTAAGAAAGAGGTTTTCTTGAAGTGAAATGTTCAGCGTAAAAAGTGTATACCTTATTATATAAGTATTTTAGTAATTAATTTTTTTGGTTATGGAAAGTGCTTTTCTAAAGGTCCCCCCCGGTCATTTTTTTTTTTAGCTTCCTTGAAGTTATCTAATGGGCTTTTCCTCTTTTAAAACGTAATGTAGAAGGGTGTAGTCCAACATTGTTTAAGTGGAGCAATATTTATTTGAAGACCCATATCAAACAGTAGCAAGAAATTAGGCGAAATTCATACATCTGCTTTTCCAATACTTCACTGTTTCATTGCCTGGATAGGCTGGCGACCATTAGTACATGATTTAAACCGCTAAATGAACTTGGAACTGAGTTGTCCTAGCTTCAATATATTATTCATACTGCGTTTCTATCGAACCGCTAGGTAAGATTTTAGAAAAAAAGAAGTGAATAGTCTGATTTACTTCTCCATTAGACACAACACGTGGTCAGATCCTGTAAAAAGGGTAACTCAATTGATAAGCTTCTCCTGCTAACAGTACTACCCTCCCATAGTGTACGTTATTTGGAAACTAAACTTAATTTTAGTAAGAGGGTTATACGTGGCAACATAGAGACAGGGTTTCTGTTATTCAACTAAAAGCATAATAAATTGCAATAGTAATTACCAACATAGCCTTTCCTTGCACGTGACAGAACCAGCTTTCATCAGAAAACACAGCAAACCTCCACCCTGTCCTCCAGTGAGCTCTCGCTTGACACCACTGAAGTCGCAAATAGCGGTGGTTTGGGGTCAGTGGAATCCAAGCTATAGGGCGTCTGGCTCGGAGCTCTCCTCGAACTAACAGATTTATAACAGGTCGTGATGTCACTGTGGTGCCAACTGCTGCTCATATTGCTGCTGCAGTTGCACTGCGATGTGCCAGAGCCATAGGCTGAACACGATGGTGTGTTCTCTCAGTAGTGTCACGTGCCGCCCGACGCTCGGTCTTCTTGCGACCGTACATTCTCGTGACCACCACTGCCATCAGTTATATACACTACCAATATTCCTGGGAAGTCTTTCTGCAGTATTGCAGAAGGAACACCCAGCTTCTCATAGCGCTATTACACGACCTCATTCAAACTCAATTTGCTGTTGATAATGCAGTCTATGTCGCTTAAAGGCATTCTTGACTGACATCAACTCACCACGTCCAGTCTCAAAGGCAACTAACGCTCACGTACCTCACAACTTGTATTTAAAGAAAACAAGATTTTCATCTTAATACTAGCGCTACTAGCGTCACGCTTAGGCGACTGGCGCGATATTTTGATAGACATCGTCTTCCAGATGGAGAAACATGCCTACCAACTTTGTCCACCAGTATATATATATATATATATATATATATATATATATATATATATATATATATATATATATATATATATATAGGGTGGTCCATTGACAGTGACCGGGCCAAATATCTCACGAAATAAGCATCAAACGAAAAAACTACAAAGAACGAAACTCGTCTACCTTGAAGGGGGAAACCAGATGGCGCTATGGTTGGCCCGCTAGATGGCGCTGCCATAGGTAAAACTGCTTTCAACTGCATTTTTTTAAAAATAGGAACCCCCACTTTTTATTACGTATCCGTGTAGTACGTAAAGAAATGTGAAAGTTTTAGTTGGACCACTTTTTTCGCTTTGTGATAGATGGCGCTGTAATAGGCACAAACGTATAAGTACGTGGTATCACGTAACATTCTGCCAGTGCCGACGGTGTTTGCTTCGTGATACATTACCCGTGTTAAAATGGACCGTTTACCAATTGCGGAAGAGGTCGATATCGTGTTGATGTACGGCTGTTGTGATCAAAATGCCCAAAGGGTGTGTGCTACGTATGCTGCTCGGTATTCTGGACGAAATCATCCAAGTGTCCGGACCGTTCGCTGGATAGTTACGTTATTTAAGGAAACAGGAAGTGTTCAGCCACATGTGAAACGTCAACCACGACCTGCAACAGATGATGATGCCAAAGTAGGCTTAGGAGCTTTAGCTGCTGTCACGGCTAATCCGCACATCAGTAGCAGACAAATTGCGCGAGAATGGTGAATCTCAAAAACGTCGGTGTTGAGAATGCTACATCAACATCGATTGCACCCGTACCATATTTCTGTGCACCAGGAATTGCGTGGCGACTACTTTGAACGTCGTGTACAGTTCTGCCACTGGGCACAAGAGAAATAACAGATTTTTTGCACGCGTTCTATTCAGCGACGAAGCGTCGTTCACCAACAGCGGTAACGTAAACCGGCGTAATATGCACTATTCGGTAACGGAAAATCCACGATGGCTGCGACAAGTGGAACATCAGCGACCTTCGCGGGTTGATGTGTGGTGCGGCATTATGGGAGGAAGGATAATTGGCCCCATTTTATCGATGGCAATCTAAATGGTGCAATGTATGCTGATTTACTACGTAATGTTCTACCGATGTTACTACAAGATGTTTCACTGCATGACAGAATAGCGATGTGCTTCCAACGTGATGGATGTCCGGCATATAGCTCGCATGCGGTTGAAGCGGTATTAAATAGCATATTTCATGACAGGTGGATTGGTCGTCGAAGCACTATATCATGGCCCGCACGTTCACCGGATCTGACGTCCCCGGATTTCTTTCTGTGGGGAAAATTGAAGGATATTTGCTATCGTGATCCACCGACAACGGCTGACAACATGCGTCAGCGCATTGTCAATGCATGTGCGAACATTATAGAAGGCTAATTACTCGCTGTTGAGAGGAATGTCGCTACACGTTTTGCCAAATGTGTTGAGGTTGACGGACATCATTTTGAGCATTTATTACATTAATGTGGTATTTACAGGTAATCACGCCGTAACAGCATGCGTTCTCAGAAATCATAAGTTCACGAAGGTACATGATCACATTGGAACAACCGAAATAAAATGTTTAAACGTACCTACGTTCTGTATTTTAATATAAAAAACCTACCTGTTACCAACTGTTCGTCCAAAATTGTGAGCCGTATGTTTGGGACTATTACAGCGCCATCTATCACAAAGCGAAAAAAGTGATCCAACTAAAACATTCATATTTCTTTACGTACTACACGAATATGTAATAAAAAATGGGCGTTCCTATTTTGAAAAACGCAGTTGATATCCGTTTGACCTATGACAGCGCCATCTAGCGGGCCAACCATAGCGCCATCTGGTTTCCCCCTTCAAGCTAGACAAGTTTCGTTCTTTGTAGTTTTTCTGTTTGACGCTTATTTCGTGAGATATTTGGCCCGGTAACGATCAGTGGACCACCCAGTATTTGTTTCTCCTAACTTATGTAAGCCGAACTTGTATCCGTGTTCTCTATTAGTAAAGTTCACCTCGGTGTTACAAACGCGACAAGCGCACGGCAGGAAGTTTCTGAGGTTGTTATCATTACTGTGACATGTTATTCTGTAACAAACATAATGACTGTTTCTTACAATATGTATTTATATTTTATTCCTTATATTTTACAGTAACTTTTGTATTCTGTCCTTTCTGTTCTTTAGTTCCGATGATGGCAGCTGAGCAGTTTAAATCTTATTATAGATCAATCTTATTATTGATATCTGTGATCACGATAATTTCAATAATAACTTCTACAAACGTATCGACATTTACCAAACCTCATAGTGAAGAAAATCGGTATTTCACGATACGACGTGCACAGGTAGAGTGTTCAACAATGGACTTGAGTACAGTTCTTATTCGCTTTCCTGAAATATGCTCGCATTTTTATAAGTAACTTTTGAAACCAGTTTATGAAACGTTAACTCACCTTCACTTTCATCTGTAACGCTCGTATATTTGGATTTACACCCAAATATCTATTAGGAGCAAAAAAAGAAATGAAATTTGTTCAACAATCCTGAGACCATCTTTTGTATCAGTATTGTTTCTTGCTTTTACTGCTAACTGATTCTTCATTTAACAGTATCACTGGAAACACAAATAGTATTACTCTCGTACTAGAAAAAAGTCAGTACCTTAGTCTTAGTCACATCATAAAACTAACTTTGGTACTGAAGCTGCTTATAGTTTTGTATCCGGCAGACAGGAAAGAAGAAAGTAACGCTTGCTGAAGCGCCGGGTCGTGTATATCAGTTTCATCTAGAAAGAGTGCCCCTTCTCGGAATACATTAGCAGGAGCATGGATCTCAAGATACAAGCGGCTCGATGGTGAAACCCTTGATGTATTATAAACGATCTTGTCGGCGAAGTGCCGCTGGGCGCCAAATAGCACTTCGCTCTAAGAGCCACCTCCCCTACTTTCCTGGACCACGCTAAGGACAACTTCTGGAAAATCGTGCTCGTAAAGTCTCCGGTTAGTTACGTCCGTTCCAAGATGAAATCCTTCTTTAACGTCTCAATGGCATTCAGGTCATTAGATACACCACACTCTCAACTTGCACATAATTTATTCAGCATTTTATCTAACGGAGGAAACCTGTGTGCGCAGCCCTCGTGCGAAGCGTGTGGAATGTCAATTATTTTATATTTGTTTGCGAACAGAATACATCTCTTAATTCGTCCAGTACCCAAAGACGTAAAATCTATTATTACTTCAGCAATATGTCATAACATTCGGGACACACGGGTATCGTCGAACCAATTTAGCAGTCTAAAGACCCCTGTAAACGATCGAAGAGTTTGTCAAACTTCACTAGTTTGTAAAATTATTTTACAGTGTGCTGTTCTCTTTGACGCGCTTGTCATACACAGACTATGAGTGACGTGTTTGAGAGAAACTGTGATTGAAGACAGATCAGACAAGATGTCGGACATTGTTTGTGTTGATGTTTCGTCGTACATGTTTAGCGAGAAAAAGTTTCTCTCACTGTATCGTGAGTTTCCATAATTGTGAAAAGCTATGACCAAAAGAGTTTAAGCGTAAAAACAAAAGAGCGCTGGCAGATACCAAAGTGACAGAGGTGTTGCATCTTTCCCAGTCGTATTTTACGGAGGAAACGTAAGAACATAAAAATTCAGAACATACAAGCGAGACTGCAAAAAATCAAAGAAATCGAAGGTATCCCATTCTTCCACGGACAATGTATATGTTTTTAGCACTTTTATTTTCACAAGTCCGTCTTGAGCACATAGATTTCTTTACACTTTATGACCGGTTTCGGCTTATCGCCATCTTCAGATCTGTTGTAAATCTAAATGTGTAAGCGACCAGGTTCAATTAGTTAAGCTTAAGTCTATACAAGTGTTAGTGATGCATGAAATATAAAATATAAAATATTTATAGCCATGTATGGCAGCCTTACATAGCGTTAAAATATTCTGATATAAATCATCGTCAACCGCAGGAAAACAAGGAAGTCATGCAGAGAAGCCACGACATATTCGCCATCTATACTGCTCTCTGATATAATATCGACTATCAATTTTCTATTTTTAGGTAAGGTCATTAATTTATTAATTATATTATGCTTCCGTCCACTGTTAACTCATCTTAGGATAGAAGATTTTGTGATTTTTTTTATTTTTTATTTTATACTTTTTTTATACTGGCATTCATAAAAGTTGTATGTTACCTAAACAGGCTACGGGCTGTATTGTATATTATTTGTACTTTTCATGGATTTCAAGTATGAGTCCTATTTCACGTATAGTATATCAGTATATGTTTTTAATGACAGACGCTCGTTTAGCCAAGGGGGAAAATTTTTTGACTAAAGACAATGCATACCCCTTTTAATCTTTATATTGGCGACACTGGTTTACTATGTACTCCGGCTAAAGTGCCCTCTGCTGGCTTTAGGTTTTTGTATAAATACTGACGCAATCTGAGTATTAGCACACACATGTTTAACTTGACGATGATTGATATTATAATATTTTAAGGGTATGTAAGGCTGCCATACATGGGTATAAATATTTTATGTTTTATATTTCATGTATCACTAAGAATTGTATAGATTAGTCTTAACTAATTGAACCTGGTCGCTTACACAATATTTATATTTACAACAGATCTGAAGATGACGATAAGCCGAAACCGGTCATAAAGTGTAAAGAAATCCATGTGATCAGGATGGACTTGTCAACATAAAAGTGCTAAAAATGAAATGATCGTGGACTCATATACAGCCTTCATGTCTTCAATTGATAAATATATATGTTGCCCCGTCGTGGTAATTTAACGAACTTTCATTACGTTTTCACGGGTATATTTATCTCTCAGTTCCAGTCATTTTTTGGACCAGCTTTGTTTTCTTTTTCTTCCTTATACACAGTTTTTCTGCATTGGTGGCAAAGAGAGAACATCGATAGTCAGTCCCACTACTGTGAAAATAGTTCGCGACAGCTGTTACAAAATTGGGGTTGAATCTGACAAGCTTCGTTGGTACTGTGCATCTGCGCGATTGTTTGACAAACCCGTGGAAACGAAACAGCGAATTCGACAAACAGCTTTGATCGTTTACAGGAGCATTAATAGATAAAATGCTAATTTCGATTGGCCACGGTTCCCCGAATCGCACATGACGTTAACTGGTATCGTTCCTTGCAATCGAAAATTAAGTATTGCCGCAATCCCGTGACAGTACTATTCATGGTGTGCTACAATTTAAGATCAACCAGCAAAGTCTTGCAAGAGGACACAGTGATTAAAACATTCAACTTGTATTCTAGAGAGGTTCATACGGGCTCGCTCTTTTGACTGTTAGGTAGTTTACTTAAATTATACAAAATGCTGTTAATCTCGGCACTGCCATTGGCGCTATTCATATATATATATATATATATATATATATATATATATATATATATATATATATATATATATATATATATAAAGGGCTTAATTAAATAGTGGTACAAGTCCATTTTTGTTCATTCTGAGATACAGGGTCCTAAAGTTAAAAGAGATCTGAAAAATCTGCAGGTGAGATACCAGAAATACTCAAGTATATATATATATATATTATTATTATTATTATTGGTGTTTTGCCTTAAAGAGCGCGTTTGGACTAAACTACATGGCCAGTTCCTTTTGCTGCCTTCCTTGCTGCCCAAACTTCCCTCATTCGCTCGCTGTGTTTCTGTTTCCGGTCCTCTGTCCATGCTTCTTGTCGGCTTTGTGTCTTCGGCTTCATCTTGATTGCCTTTTTGGTTGCCCATATTTCTTTCATCTTCTGGCTGTGATCTTGCTTGCGTTCTTCGGTCCATTTTATGCCTGTTCGTTTGTCACATTGTATCTCATGTAGTTTACTTTTCTTAATGATGTTTCTGAACTTTATTGTGTCGTTCATTGTGTCTGCTGTTATGTTGAGTTGGTTCAGGTCGTTTTCTACCTCTGCCACCCATTTGTTGTTTCTAGTGATTACCCAGTCAAAGATCTGTTTGGTCAGCATGTGTGATGGCATTCTGTATAGGTGTCCATAGAATTGTAGTCTGCGTTTTCTAATCTTTTCTGTGATTGTCTCCGTATGTTTGTACAGTTCCTCTGTAAGTTTCTTGATCCATATTCCATTGTTGTTAGTTGCGCCAAATATTTTCCTAAGTATTTTCCGTTCTACTTTTTCTAATTGTCTGATACGTGTATGCCCTAGGATTAGTGTGGTCTCTGCTGCATATAGTGCCCCGGGGAGCACCACCGTGTCGTAATAGCGTAAATTGGCTTTTTGTGAGATAGACTTCTTGTTGTAATGATTCCACACTACTTTGTATGCCTTGTCCAGTTTAGTCTTTCTTTCTTCGTTTGAGTCTCTGTTATGTCCACTCATTTGTAGTGTTTCACCGAGGTATTTGAAGTTTGCCGTTTTGTAAATCGTGCCATACTTTGTGTTCAGAGATGAGAGTTTCTTTGTGCTCATAAACTGTGTCTTTTCGTAAGAGATCTGTAGTCCAGTTTTGGAAGCGATTTCGTGCAGTTTTTCAATAGCGTCTTTTGTTTCCTTTATACCTTTCGTGACAATCGCCAAATCGTCTGCAAAAGCCAGGCATTTAATCTGTAGGTTTCCTAAGATTATCCCCTGTTGTGATGTATCCCATTCTTTTATGACCTTATCTAACACCAGATTGAAAAGGAGAGGTGAGAGGCCATCGCCTTGTCGGACACTTGTGCGAATTTCAAAGGGCTCTATTATAGTTCCCCACAGAACTTTACTTTGGATGTCGTATTGGTTAAAGTTTGCTCTATGATAGCCCGTGTTTTGTTGTCTACTTTGTATTCTGCTAGAATTTTGAAGAGAGTTTTCCGGTCGATAGAGTCGTACGCCTTTTTGAAGTCAACAAAGGTAATGATCAGGTTCTGTTTGTGTTGTAAAATCATTTTCAGGTTCCAAATTTGTTCTGCACAAGACCGCCCTTTACGGAAACCTGCTTGGTATTCCCCAATCAAGTGGTCGGTCTGGCATTCTAGTCTGTTCAGTAAAGCTTTAGAGAAGATCTTGTACGTGACCGGTAGTAGGAATATTCCTCTGTAGTTGTTCGGGTCAGTCTTGTCACCTTTTTTGTGTAGTGGGTGTATCAGGGCAGTTTTCCAGTCGTCAGGAATTTTCATGGTCTTCCAGATGTCTTCCAAGATCCTGTGGATGTCTTTGGTGAGTTCTGGGTCTTGTAACTTCCAGATTTCCGCGATGATGCCATCTTCTCCTGGTGCTCTACGATTCTTGAGTGACTTTATTATTTCTTTAACTTCTTCTAGAGTTGGAGGTTCACTATCTGAATTGTATGTGCTCGTTTCTGTCGTCATTTCTTCCATGGGGGGGTCCGTGTTGAGCAGTTTTTCAAAGTACTTTGCCAGAATGTCACAATTGTTTTTGGTATTGGTTTCTAGGGTTCCATCCGGTCTTCTGAAGCACAGGTTGGGTGGTTGATATCCAGTCATATTTTCTCTGAACGTTCTGTAGAAGTTTCTTGTATTGTTCTTCATGAAGTCCGATTCGATCTCTGTCAGTCACCGTTTGTCATACTGTCGTTTTTCACTGCGAATGATTTTGCTTGATTGCTTCTGTGTTTCCAAGAAGTTCATCCAATTCTCTTGGGATTTATGGCTACTAAATTTTTTCCATACACTGATTCGTTGGTCTATAGCTTGGTCACATGTGTGGTTCCACCAACGGTGTTTCCGTGTTCGTGGTGCTTGTGCTAGTTTCATGGCCTCTCGGATTCTTCGTGAAAGTTGTGTCCAGTCTGTCGTTTTCTCCATTTTAATTTTGTGTAATATTTGTGTCTGGTTTAAAGTAACGTATTCTGGATCTGGTCTAACAATTTTGTTCTTCTGGAGCTTTTTCTTGGGCGAAAGACGAATCCTGATCTGTAGTAGGTGGTGGTCTGAGTCGAAGTAGCCTTTACGGGTGTCTATGTTCAAAATTTCTTTTTGTGAGTCTTTCTGCACTATTACGTGGTCGATTTGTAGTTCTTGCTTTCCGCTGGGGAATTTCCATGTGGTAAGTTTTCGTGTTGGTTTCTTGAATTTTGTTGACATAATGGCGAGGTCGTGGCTTTTGCAAAGGTCTATCAGATGTTTTCCGTTTTTGTTGGTGTCCTTGTGTGGAGTATGTTTTCCTGTGATATGTCTGTATATCTTTTCTTTTCCGAGTTTGGCGTTGAAGTCTCCCAGTATTATTTTGACTCTATGTGCAGGAATTTTTCTGATAGTTTCTTCCATTGTCGTCCAGAAGTCATCAATTTCGTCCGGGTTTTTCCTGTTGTAGTCATTAGTCGGTGCATGTGCGTTGATTATTGTGTAGGATTTATTGGCTGATTTCACTGTGATGGTGCTGATTCTTTCGTTTGGTGACGAAAAGTCGATTATGCTGTCCGTGATGGACCTGTGTACTGCAAATCCTGTGCCAAAAAGCCTTAGGTTTTTCAGTTGTTTCGATGGTTTTCCTTTGTATATTCTGAAATTCTCCGTGTTGAATTGGTCTTCGTCTGTGAATCGTGTTTCTTGCAGTGCACATATTTTGATTTGAAATTTTTCGAGAGTGTCTGTCAGTTGTTTCATCTTTCCTGTCTCCATCAGTGTGTTCACGTTGAGTGTGCCGATGTAGTGTTTGCGTTTGGTCTTGAGGGAGTTTGAGAAGCTCCGATTCTTCTCATGATGTCCGTGAGCCCCCGGAATCCGATGCTCACGACAATCCCAGTCTATTGACTGGGGCCCGGGGTAATGAGATTTTTCTCGTTGTACCATCATGATGTTTAATAGTTGGATGTATGGCATGCTGCCGAGTACAACCTGACTTTCCAGATCAGGAGGTTGGTTGAGGCCGCCACTGACATGTGGAACAGACGCCTTTTGTAGCCGCCCACTGTGGGAACAGACGCTACTAGTAGTTTTGGTCCGCCCCGAGTATTTCATTTCCTCGGTACCACCTATATCTAGGAGGCATTCCCCTATCCGCCACCTGGGGAGGCGCTCGGTTGCGGGTCTACTAACCGCCCTAATATATATATATATAGTGTGTGCGTGTGTGTGTGAGCGCCCGCGCGCGCGCGCCACATCACCTCCTAAACCACTGGACTGATTTCAACCAAACTTGGAACGCATATCCCTTCCTGTCAGGTAACAACCGCTATGAGGTCAGAACCACCTACCAGTCATAGTTCAGGAGATATGACGTCATTAAGATTTCGATGCGTGAAAAACAGGCGCTTCATGGATGACGTTTAAATGTATTACTTCTGGGCTGCTAACTTTGTTGGCAATAAATTTAGCAGACAGTATCTACATATTCCGCTGAATGTACGTACAAAATTATATCACTGTACGACTATATGTACCAGAAGATACGACGTCATAAACAATGAGATGCACGAAAAACTGCCGCATCAAATATAACGTTTAAATGTATTACTTCTTTGTTGTATCTAGACAAATATATCACTCAACGACACATAGTTCAAGAGATGTGATGAAACACTGAGATGCGTAAAAATTGACGCATCATGCAAAAAGTTTTCATATAGTTATTCTTTACTACTAAGACACTCCTGCAGTCGAGTCAACTTGCGGAAATCCCTGAGACCTAGCAGCGCTTTTGACAGCTTTCAACTGCGAAGCGCAAATGGCTATAGACGAAAACAATGGCCGTCTATAGAATATGAAGCACGTTGCCGTAGAAGTGTTTACAAAATCGTCTTGTAGACACGCGAAGCATCTGCATCCAGCGAACACTAATACTATGTTTCTTAATACGGTTACTGTACTTACACATCTGTACATTACGCATATTTCTTTGCACGACTGTTAGTTTCAAAGGTATTTTCATGAATACTAGGAAACGAATTTTCCTCGATATGACACTACAAACACAGTTTCTAATAGAAAATTGGCAAAATGAATATCCGGAAAATGCGGGGTTTGTCAGTTAGTAGATAACAAAACAGAAATTGAAATCATATTAACTTGTATTAACTTCACAACTCTTTATATTTCACAGAAAATTTTCTAAATATGTAATAAGTACTACTAGCATCACATGTGTTCGAAATTCAACCAACTGCGTCGACGTTATAAAAATAACTGCACATCATATGGTGAACGACCTTACGAAAAAGTTGTTTTCGTGTTAGTGGTCTTCAGTTCAAAGACTGGTTTCATGCAGCTCTCGATGCTACTCTATCCTGTGCAAGCCTCTTCATCTCCGAGTAACTGCTGCAACCCACATCTTTCTGTATCTGCTTGCTGTGTTTATCTCTTCGTCTCCATCTACGATTTTGCTTCCCCCCCCCCTCCCCCAACCGCCCACACGCTTCCCTCCAGTACTAAATTGGTTGTCCCTTGAAGTCTCAAAATATGTCCTGCCAACAGATTCCTTCTTCTAGTCAGGTTATGCCACAAATTTCCTTGCTCCCGAATACTGTTCAGTACTTCCTCATTAGTTACGTGATCTACCCATACAATCTTCAACACTCTTCTGTAGCACAACATTACAAAACCTTCTTGAAACTTCCTGGCAGATGAAAACTGTCTGCCGGACCGAGACTCGAACTCGGGACCTTCTTGTCTAAACTGTTTATTGTCAATGTTTCACTTCGATACATGGCTACACTCCATACAAATACTTTCAGAAATGATTTTGACACTTAAATCTATGCTTGATTTAAATTTCTCATCTTTAGAAACGCATTTTTTGCCAGTGCCAGTCTACATTTTATATCCTCTATACTGCGGTTATCATCAGATATTTTGCTGCCCAAATAGCAAAACTCACCTACTACTTTAAGTGCGTCGTTTACTAATCTAATACCATTAGCAGCCCCTGATTTAATTTGACTACATTCCATTATCCTTGTTTTGCTTTTGTTGATATTCATGTACTGTTTTCCATTCAAAACACTTTCCATTCCGTTCAACTGCTCTTCCAAGTCCTTTGCCGTGTGTGACAGAATTACAATGTCATCAGCAAATCTTAAAGTTTTAATTTCTTATCCCTGAACTTTAATTCCCACTTCGAACTTTTCTTCGGTTTCTTTTATTGCTTGTTCAATGTACATATTGAATAACTTAGGGGATAGGCTACAACCCTATCTCACCCGCTTCTCAACCACTGCATCACTTTCACACCCCTCGACTCTTACAACCGCCGTCTGTTTTCGGTACAAGTTGTAAATAGCCTCTCGCTACCTGCATTTTAGCCCTGTACCCTAAGAATTTCAAGGGGAGTATTCCAGTCAACATTGTGAAAAGCTTTCTCTAAGTCTACAAATGCTATACAAGTAGGTTTATCTTTCTTCAGCCTGTCTTCTAAGAGAAGTAGGGGGAAAAAAGCTTACAGCTTACACGAAAATTAAAGAGGCCTTTGGAGAAAAGAGAACGATTGTGTTCAGGGTCCACTTCTGCCCCTGGAACTATATTACAATTGAAAATCTGTCTTACCATGATTTATTAAACTGATGGTTCGGTAATTTTCACACCTGTCAGGACCCGCTTTCCAGAGAAATTGGAATTATTATATTCTTTTTGAAATCTGATGGTATTTTGCCTGTTTCATACATCTTGCTCACGAAATGGTAGAGTTTGGGCATGGCTGGCTCTTCCAAGGCTATCAGTAGTCTTTTTCTTATTTCAGTCCATGATCACAATATAAATTCCTTTGACGATGACCGACTTCAGTCAGTAATGACCATCTTCAGATCTGTACTACACCATGTCCTAATGTGATAAATCCGTAATGGCATCGTCAAAACATATAAATACACCCAGCACAGCTTCGTCATGTAGATCTGAAATATGGTGTAAAATACGTCACATCGTCCACACAGTCATTTTGCAACTGGCGTTATTGTACAAAACCTACTGAAGTGCAGTAGCTACTCTACTTCAGTAGGTTTTGTACAATAACACCAGTTGCAAAATAACTGTGTGGACGATGTGGCCTATTTTACACCATATTTTAGATCTACATGGCGATGCTGTGCTTTAGATCTACATGGCGATGCTGTGCTGAGTGTATTTAGATGTTTTGACGATGCCCTTACGGCTTTATCACATTTGGACATGGTATAGAACAGATCTGAAGATGGTCATGACTGACTGAGACCGGTCATCGTCAAAGGAATTTATATTGTGAACAAAGACTGGAATAAAAAAGCATTTGACAGGATTGGATCGCCGTTTATATTCGCGGCTATGTCGCATCTAGGGAAGCTATCAGTAGTTCTAATGGAATGTCGTCTACTCCCGGGGCCTTGTTTCTACTTAGGTCTTTCAGTGCTCTGTCAAGTTCTCTCGCAGTATCATATGAAGGGTTTATTTCATTAGTGGTACAAGTCCATTACCTCCACTTTTCTGTCTGTAATGTTTCTGAAGTTAATGAGCCAAACAAACAGAAAGAAAGAAAGGTTCATCTTTAGCACGAAGCCATATGCTTGAATATTTCTGGTATCTCAACTGCAGATTTTTCAGCGCTCATTTATTTTTAGGACTCTGTATCTCAATATGAACAGAAATGGACTTGTACCACTATTGAAATAAGCCCTTCATATCTACCATCTCATCTTTATCTACGTCCTCTTCGATTTCCATAATACTGCCCTCAACTATGTCTCCCTTGTATACAGCCTCCACGTATTCCTTCCACCTTTCAGCTTTCCCTTCTTTGCTGAGGACTGGTTACCCATCCGAGCTCTTGATACTCATACAGATCGTTCTCTTTTCTCCAAAGGCCTCTTTAATTTTCGTGTAAGCTGTAACCTTTTTTCCCCTACTGATATATGCTTCAAAATGTTTATCATCTAGCCATTCCTGCTTAGCCATTTTGCACTTCCTGTCAATCTCATTTTTTAGACGTTTGTATTCCCTTTCACCTGCTTCATTTACTGCATTTTTATATTTTCTCCTTTCATCAATTCAGTATCTCTACCACGCCTCGTCTTTTTGCCTATTTGATCCCTTGCTGCCTTCACTATTTCGTCTCTCAAAGTTACCCATTCTTCTTCTACTGTATTTCTTTCCCCTGTTCTTGTCAATCGTTCCCTAATCCTCCTTCTAGAACTCTCAAAAACCTCTCGTTCTTTCGGTTTATCCAGGTCACATATTCTTAATTTCCTACCTTCTAGCAATTTTTTTCAGTTTTAATCTTCAATTCATAACCAATAAATTGTGGTCAACGTCCACTTCTGCCCCTGGAACTATATTACAATTCAAACTCTGAGTCCGAAATCTGTCTTACCATTATATAATTAGAGACCTTCTGGTGCCTCCGTCTCTCTGCCACGTACTTAAACTTCTTTCGTGATGCTTAAATCAAGCGTTGGCGATGATTAAATTATGCTCTGTGCAAAATTCTACAAGGCGGCTTCCTCTTTCATTCCTTTTGCCCAGTCCATATTCACCTACTATTCTTCCTTCTCTTCCAGTTCCTACTGGCAAATTTCAGGACCCCATACTATTAAATTTTCATCTCCCTGAAGTATATGAATAAACTATTTTGTCTCATCATACGTTTCTTCTACTTCATCGTCTACAGAGCTAGTTAGCACGTAGACATGAACTACTTCGGTGGGTCTGGGCATCGTGTCTGTCTTGGCTACAATAAGGCGTTCACTATACTGCTCGTAGTAGCTGTAGCATATAGCAATTATAACTATTAAAAATATTTGGAATTACTTTCAGTGCACATTTAAACGTATTTTTCAAAACAGTAGAATTATCATTAGCAATGTCTACATTATCCCCATTTTTCTACGCAGAAAGTGTGTTTCTCTAGCTATTCGTCCTCCGCTCCGACATGCTAGTGTTCTTCTACAACGCATAGAAACAAATATAGTTTCCATATAATAAGCGAAGTCGTAGCTATTCGAACTGTTGAAATTGAAAACAGTGTTGTATTCTACTGTCAAATCTGAACATGACTTAATCCGTCCGAAACCGGTCGCAACAATCAGTAAAAAACGATCTGTTTTGTTCATTAAATAAAACGTATGTCGTCACTTGACGTCCTTTTTCAGCTCTGGTTTAAAAATTGTAACTTTTTGCAGTTGAGTCAGTTTAAAACTGTATCTTTACTTTAATTGATCACTGAGATATAATAATGAAATTGTCGTTTCTTTTACAGGTATCCACTGCTTGACACAAAGCCCTGAGAGAAGTGCCAATATGGTGTAATACATTCTGCAGTTCCTTGAGATGCAGCGACACTTCTATTCATTAACTAAATGCTTTCATGGATGGTCTCTGGAGAAATATTGGTTCGAGCTGTTATTACAACTGTCAGCAGCCTCATATTATTTCCTGTAGGATACATTAACTGTGATGGCAATACTTCTTAGTTTCGTTCTCTCCGTTAAATGTCATAAATGAGACCATAAACATAAAATTTTTGTTTTAGCTGCCCCTACCGCTTTCGTTTTATGCATCCTGCAGAGTTAACTCTGGCCTCCGAAAACCACTCTCGAGATTATCGTATTCTCTCGCCCGCTATAGGAAAAATGAACGATGCCTTTTTTTTTGTAGGAAATATAATGTAGGCCACGGTTTTCCAGTTATTCAAGAAAAACGTACTAAAGTCACCCTCAAATGCACCTACAACCCCACGCTCATTCCTCGCCAGTCAGCGTTTCTAGTACGTTTTTCGTAACACTCCCTGATACCACTGTACAAAAACTTCCTACTATGTGCTCTATACCCAGTATTCGACCTTTCCTGGTCTCTGTTGATTGGGCTATTACGCCACCAGCATAGTCGATTATTTTGCTAACATTGCAATTTAAAGCCGGCCCTGGTGGCCGAGCGGTTCTAGGCGCTTCAGTCCGGAACCGCGCGACTGCTACGGTTGCAGCTTCGAATCCTGCCTCGGGCATGGATGTGTGTGATGTCCTTAGGTTAGTTAGGTTTAAGTAGTTCTAAGTTCTAGGGGACTGATGACCTCAGATGTTAAGTCCTATAGTGCTCAGAGCCATTTGAACCATTTTGCAGTTTAAACGTGCCTTTGAGAAAGAAAAACGACTTTCGTAAACGTTACACTAAAACTAATTACGTTGACAATTTTATCCAACCTGAACCCTTACAAGAACAAAAGTTTCGTACTCAGAAGCCCTGACGAATACAACGATGTAATTATTTATTATCTTAAAATTCACAAAATCGTTAGGTAAAATTTACACAAACGTCAGTTTTAAAATTTGTAAGTGGTCGACTGAGCCGTTGGCGTAAAAAGGCTAGTCAATGAATATTAAAAACGGTCGAATATGGGAAACAATGCGTCTAGTCGCATATTTCTGTACAATGGCAGGAGGTAGTGCCGTAGATAAACTACTAAAAATCCCAGTACAATATTTAACTGTATTAAATTTCCTACAAAAAAGGTCCCGTTCCTTTTTTTCTGTAGTACTAATAGTTTGCGCGTAGCGAGTGGGACAGTATGATAATCTTACATGTGGTTTTTGAAGACCAGATACGTCACTGCAGGTTGCATAAAATGAGAGCGGTAGGGGAAGCCGAATAACCCCATATAGTTGCGATCACTACCGCGACGAAATATTCAGTATCTAAATCATGTAGTTGGTGCCAGCCACGAACGCAACACTAAACCTGAAACAACCGACAGCATGCCGCGTTTTACAAAACCATTTATTTTGAATTATCTACACGCTCTATCAAGTTGTAAGAATGGTTGTCACATCAAAAGTAAACTAAATAACATCTCATTCTACATTCTCATACATGAGTGTAGTAGCCATCGCTTCAAACTGTAAGTTCATTCTACCGTAATGTCATGAATTTTTACGTTCAAATCCCATAATATGATCCATTCATGTAGAACCTCTGAGCAGCTCATAGTACACTCCTGGAAATTGAAATAAGAACACCGTGAATTCATTGTCCCAGGAAGGGGAAACTTTATTGACACATTCCTGGGGTCAGATACATCACATGATCACACTGACAGAACCACAGGCACACAGGCACAGGCAACAGAGCATGCACAATGTCGGCACTAGTACAGTGTATATCCACCTTTCGCAGCAATGCAGGCTGCTATTCTCCCATGGAGACGATCGTAGAGATGCTGGATGTAGTCCTGTGGAACGGCTTGCCATGCCATTTCCACCTGGCTCCTCAGTTGGACCAGCGTTCGTGCTGGACGTGCAGACCGCGTGAGACGACGCTTCATCCAGTCCCAAACATGCTCAATGGGGGACAGATACGGAGAACTTGCTGGCCAGGGTAGTTGACTTACACCTTCTAGAGCACGTTGGGTGGCACGGGATACATGCGGACGTGCATTGTCCTGTTGGAACAGCAAGTTCCCTTGCCGGTCTAGGAATGGTAGAACGATGGGTTCGATGACGGTTTGGATGTACCGTGCACTATTCAGTGTCCCCTCGACGATCACCAGTGGTGTACGGCCAGTGTAGGAGATCGCTCCCCACACCATGATGCTGGGTGTTGGCCCTGTGTGCCTCGGTCGTATGCAGTCCTGATTGTGGCGCTCACCTGCACGGCGCCAAACACGCATACGACCATCACTGGCACCAAGGCAGAAGCGACTCTCATCGCTGAAGACGACACGTCTCCATTCGTCCCTCCATTCACGCCTGTCGCGACACCACTGGAGGCGGGCTGCACGATGTTGGGGCGTGAGCGGAAGACGGCCTAACGGTGTGCGGGACCGTAGCCCAGCTTCATGGAGACAGTTGCGAATGGTCCTCGCCGATACCCCAGGAGCAACAGTGTCCCTAATTTGCTGGGAAGTGGCGGTGCGGTCCCCTACGGCACTGCGTAGGATCCTATGGTCTTGGCGTGCATCCGTGCGTCGCTGCGGTCCGGTCCCAGGTCGACGGGCACGTGCACCTTCCGCCGACCACTGGCGACAACATCGATGTACTGTGGAGACCTCACGCCCCACGTGTTGAGCAATTCGGCGGTACGTCCACCCGGCCTCCCGCATGCCCACTATACGCCCTCGCTCAAAGTCCGTCAACTGCACATACGGTTCACGTCCACGCTGTCGCGGCATGCTACCAGTGTTAAAGACTGCGATGGAGCTCCGTATGCCACGGCAAACTGGCTGACACTGACGGCGGCGGTGCACAAATGCTGCGCAGCTAGCGCCATTCGACGGCCAACACCGCGGTTCCTGGTGTGTCCGCTGTGCCGTGCGTGTGATCATTGCTTGTATAGCCCTCTCGCAGTGTACGGAGCAAGTATGGTGGGTCTGACACACCAGTGTCAATGTGTTCTTTTTTCCATTTCCAGGAGTGTATATTCATCTCCAAAAGATAAAAAATGAAGGTTTATTTCCAGTAAAGGGTAGCAGAAGAGCTGCTGAAAAAGATTAGGTTTAATCAAAGGACTTTTGGGTCACTACAGTGTCCTACATATATAATTAGAAAATAAATGAAACGTAATAAAAGTGTCAACCAGGGAAATCACAAACGCAAAACAAATGGAGTGTACCTGGTTACCATTATTGTAGCGGCGTCATGTTTTTTGTGTTGGGGCACAGACGCAGTACCGCGACGTCAAGGAGGAAATCTGGTATACTGTGCTGCACTTACCGTCCAGAATGCAAGCGGTTGACGACTGGGGTTGGGGAATCGATACTGGCGTTCGAATGGGCTCGAAATATCCGGATACGCCGTAGCGTTCGATACAGTATCGAGCTTGTTCGAACAACTACGTGACTTCTGACTCGCAGGGGATACGCAAGAAACTGCGAACTATCCAAACAATAAGCCATAGCTTTGATTGAAATTTAAAATTTGACAGTTTCGTGACACACTGGAGGAAATAGCATTAATTCCTACCACTGCACGAACTCCTGCTGTGTTTGAACAAATTTACAATACGAGATGACATGCACTGCCGGTATATACACTCCTGGAAATTGAAATAAGAACACCGCGAATTCATTTTCCCAGGAAGGGGAAACTTTATTGACACATTCCTGGGGTCAGATACATCACATGATCACACTGACAGAACCACAGGCACATAGACACAGGCAACAGAGCATGCACAATGTCGGCACTAGTACAGTGTATATCCACCTTTCGCAGCAATGCAGGCTGCTATTCTCCCATGGAGACGATCGTAGAGATGCTGGATGTAGTCCTGTGGAACGGCTTGCCATGCCATTTCCACCTGGCGCCTCAGTTGGACCAGCGTTCGTGCTGGACGTGCAGACCGCGTGAGACGACGCTTCATCCAGTCCCAAACATGCTCAATGGGGGACAGATACGGAGATCTTGCTGGCCAGGGTAGTTGACTTGCACCTTCTAGAGCACGGTGGGTGGCACGGGATACATGCGGACGTGCATTGTCCTGTTGGAACAGCAAGTTCCCTTGCCGGTCTAGGAATGGTAGAACGATGGGTTCGATGACGGTTTGGATGTACCGTGCACTATTCAGTGTCCCCTCGACGATCACCAGTGGTGTACGGCCAGTGTAGGAGATCGCTCCCCACACCATGATGCTGGGTGTTGGCCCTGTGTGCCTCGGTCGTATGCAGTCCTGATTGTGGCGCTCACCTGCACGGCGCCAAACACGCATACGACCATCACTGGCACCAAGGCAGAAGCGACTATCATCGCTGAAGACGACACGTCTCCATTCGTCCCTCCATTCACGCCTGTCGCGACACCACTGGAGGCGGGCTGCACGATGTTGGGGCGTGAGCGGAAGACGGCCTAACGGTGTGCGGGACCGTAGCCCAGCTTCATGGAGACAGTTGCGAATGGTCCTCGCCGATACCCCAGGAGCAACAGTGTCCCTAATTTGCTGGGAAGTGGCGGTGCGGTCCCCTACGGCACTGCGTAGGATCCTACGGTCTTGGCGTGCATCCGTGCGTCGCTGCGGTCCGGTCCAGGTCGACGGGCACGTGCACCTTCCGCCGACCACTGGCGACAACATCGATGTACTGTGGAGACCTCACGCCCCACGTGTTGAGCAATTCGGCGGTACGTCCACCCGACCTCCCGCATGCTCACTATACGCCCTCGCTCAAAGTCCGTCAACTGCACATACGGTTCACGTCCACGCTGTCGCGGAATGCTACCAGTGTTAAAGACTGCGATGGAGCTCCGTATGCCACGGCAAACTGGCTGACACTGACGGCGGCGGTGCACAAATGCTGCGCAGCTAGCGCCATTCGACGGCCAACACCGCGGTTCCTGGTGTGTCCGCTGTGCCGTGCGTGTGATCATTGCTTGTACAGCCCTCTCGCAGTGTCCGGAGCAAGTATGGTGGGTCTGACACACCGGTGTCAATGTGTTCTTTTTTCCATTTCCAGGAGTGTATATAACAGAGAAAGAATAAAATATTCTCCAAAAAATGTTACTTGACTGAACCCAGTACAGTATTTTAGTACTTTATTTGTTATGTATGGCCGGCCTTTGTGGCCGAGCGATTATAGGCGTTTCAGTCTGGAACCAGCGACCGCTACGGTCGCAGGTTCGAATCCTGCCTCGGGCACGTGTGTGTGAAGTCCTTAAGTTAGTTAGGTTTAAGTAGTTCTAAGTTCTAGGGGACTGATGACCTCAGATGTTAAGTCCCATAGTGCTCACAGCCATTTGAATCACTTTTGTTATGAGTGACGGTATTGATTTATCAGGTAGAATGCAAAGGAGCAATTCCATATCTTTTCACGTTTTAAAGCAACAGGTAATAACGTTACCAGACTTTAATCAGTCTGAGACAAGACAGCAGCATCCAGATGAAACAATCAAGAAAGCTTATCGAAACTCAAACGCCGAACAAACGAAACACATCGTAATAAAGAGACTAACTTCTATCAAGATAATGAATTGCAGCGGCAAGCTCCGTCTTGGTAATTGTACCACGAGATATCATTAGACCGAAACTTTGAAAACTGGACAGAATCGTGATTGCAATCTTGTGTTTATTTGCTAGTTATCGTTGTTACTCGCAACCTGCAACCTACAAGATATCTCAGTGCGTGCTTCACAGTTTTTATTATTAAAAACCACAGAGCATTCAAAGTAATGTATAAAATGTGGCATTCTCGGTGCACTCTTGTCACTGTGACCACAAATTATTGAATACCCTGACGAATTCCGCAATAGAATATGTCATCGCCTAGTTTCAACTACCATTCCGCGTTCAAAGTCTGTTAATTCCCGTCATGCGGCCATGTTGACGTCGGTAACCTTTTTACGTTAATTACCTGAGTTCAAATGAAAGCTCCCCCAATGCACTGCCTTTCATACCCTTTGCAGGTGATACTACCGCCATCTGTATATGTGCATATCACTGTCCCATGACCTACGCCAGCTCAGTGTATGCTCCTGCTGTCGAACGGTTAATCTTGCTCTACCTTGTACTTGCCTACGACGAAAATGTCCTTTGAAATTTCACTGGGTGAAACGTTCAGTGCTCCTGAAATTGCAGCCTTTTGATGATATCTTTTTTCTCAGTGAGTGCTACACTTTCTCTTTCTGCTTTTCCATTGTCTCGATTACTTTAAAATTTGGTTACAGTGTAACTGATCTGTACATGCAGATGCGCAATGTACCGGGTGATCAAAAAGTCAGTATAAATTTGAAAACTGAATAAATCACGGAATAATGTAGACATAGAGGTAAAAATTGACACATATGCTTGGAATGACATGGGGTTTTAGTAGAACCAAAAAAATACAAAAATTCAAAAAATGTCCGACAGATGGCGCTTCATCTGATCAGAATAGCAATAATTAGCATAACAAAGTAAGACAAAGAAAAGACGATGTTCTTTACAGGAAATGCTCAATATGTCGACCATCATTCCTCAACAATAGTTGTAGACGAGGAATAATGTTGTGAACAGCACTGTAAAGCATGTCCGGAGTTATCGTGAGGCACTGGCGTCGGATGTTGTCTTTCAGCATCCCTAGAGATGTCGGTCGATCACGATACACTTGCGACTTCAGGTAACACCAAAGCCAATAATCGCACGGACTGAGATCTGGGGACCTGGGAGGCCAACCATGACGAAAGTGGCGGCTGAGCACACGATCATCGCCAAACGACGCGCGCAAGAGATCTTTCACGCGTTTAGCAATATGGGGTGGAGCCCCATCCTGCATGAACATCGTACGTTCCAGCAGGTGTTTATAAGCCAGGCTGCGGATGATGCGATTCTGTAACATATCGGTGTACCTCTCACCCGTCACTGTAGCAGTTACTGACGTTTTGCTGTCCAGCGCCATCTGTCGGACATTTTGTGAACTTTGCTTTTTTTTTTGTTCTAATAAAACCCCATGTCATTCCAAGCATGCGGGGACATAGTATTTTAAATGCATAACAATAATAACATTCAACACTCAGTAATCGTTCAAATTATCGTAAAAATTACAACAATTAAAAATTCAAGAATCATGAAGTGTTTCTGAAAGTCGAATAGCTGTATGAAGGTGCTTTATTCGCAAATGTCGGTTTCACGTCAGAATAGACTCATTTTTAGGTTTATCTGTCAAAAATACAAATCATGTGTGAATTTTTTTAAATGGTAGAAATAAAGGACCATAATGTTGACATTCGATAAGAAACAATGACGGGTATTCACAATGGTTATATCTCCATAATGTAACTGGATAATTACAGAGTCCCAGCTTTCAGGAAGTTATCCACGTTAAAAGTCAAACCACAATGGTGGAATGTCATAATAAAATTGAGTACAACCAAAAGATGCTTGCAAAATGCACAGAGCCTGACTACTGAACGAGCCAGGCCTAGAAAGAAGCGGGGGGAAAATTAATAATGAATGGAACGTTACTGTGAACAGGGATTAAATGCCTAAAACTAACAAACGTTTAGGGATAGTACTATAATGCACTGGAAATATTAACTCAAAAATTATAATCCAGTACGGAACCAAAACGTCGAGAATGGAAGAAATCTGGAAAGTAGCTTACCGAATAGCTCAATGTAGGATGTATTATGAGATCCTGTAGACACCAGCTGTATAAAATCAATAAAGTAAAACTTAAAATCCCGTGTAATGCGCAAACTTCCGCTGTATTGATAACCGGCGATGAGGCGTAAGCAGTCCGTGAAGGCTAGCAATACGCTGGAAGGCGGGAAGTCCCGTTGACTAAGAGGCAACCAAAGCACACACAGGAACAGCTGCAAGGAGGAAATCATGAGTAGGAAAACAATCGAATGCAGGGAACCGTATTACATAACTTTAAAAATCTGTAATTTATTGCAGGTACAAATGAAAAATAAAATATAATTTGCTTTTCATCAGTACCTCAGTATTATAAAATTACCAACGCAGTAAATAAAATCGTTCTAACAGCTACTGGCGACAATTCAAATAACCAAAATTCGATAGGATATTGTAGTGTCTCGATTCAACGTGATTATTCAGAGTTGAACCTGCGGCTCGCTTTAATGCCTTCATCATACGTCTTTTTTCCAAAACATTTCTTTTTGTTTCCTTTAATATAACATGCAAATTTTTCACAGTATTGGAAATAAAGTGACCCGTTCTTTTAGATGAACTGAGGTAGCTGATATTGCGTCCAGTCTGACTTGCACATTTTTGGGGGCAGTCATTGCAGGTAATCTCATAAACCCCGGAGCCCTTATATTTATTGTATCCGGCATTTTCTCTATGCTCTTATCTACTACAAACATTCCTTGGAGTAAAGAATACTGGTGGCGTGACACTACTTTGATCAAATGGAATTCACATTGCCGACCGAGGCGCTTTAGTCCACTGCTATGGTCGCAGGTTCGAATCCTGCCTCGGGCATGGATGTGTGTGATGTCCTTAGGTTGGTTAGGTTTAAGTACTTCTAAGTTCTAGGGGACTGATGAACTCAGATGTTAAGTCCCATAGTGCTCAGAGCCATTTGAACCATTTTTGAATTCACATTGTGGCCAAACCAATAGTGCTCTCCGAATGGACAGAGCAAGCGGATCTTTCCTTATTGAGGACTTCTTTATTGATCTTCTCCACAAAATCACTATTGTAATCATTCTTTCGTCGCTTTATACTGAACAGTGCGGTATTCTCGTCGAAATGCTTCCACTTTAGACGGTATGCTATGTAACCAGTGGAACCGTGCCCTGTAAGCTACCTTTTTGTACTTGATGGGACGACTTGATGACTAGTGGATAGTCGTGCTAGTAGTTGTAAGGTGCATTTGTTACATAAGTATTTATCTGTGATGTTCGTATGTGTGATTTTTTGCCTCTCTTTCACTGTAGTCGTCTTTTAGAAGTTATACTGCAATCGGAAAATCAGTCAAAATAAAACTTGGAATATTTTTTACGTGCTAATATTAGAAAGAGTTCTTTTGTCTGTCTTCGCTATTACACAGAATATCACACACGTGCAAACATTTGCTTACTTTTTTTTTGTAGTCAAAACATATTACAGAGATATTACGATAGTATTGTTTAACGAAAATGTTCAAATGTGGGTGAAATCCTATGGGACTTAACTGCTAAGGTCATCAGTCCCTAAGCTTACACACTACTTAACGTAAATTATCCTATGGACAAAGACACACACCCATGCCCGAGGGAGGACTCGAACCTCCGCCGGGACCAGACGAACAGTCCATGACTGCAGCGCCTTAGACCACTCAGCTAATCCCACGAGGCTATTGTTTAACAAAGAGTTTGTATTCAGACAGAGGTCTTACATTTTCTGTGGGTGACATTAGTTGCATAAAACTGTCAGTTCAGGAAAAAACATTTGACAAAATGAACTGATTACCTATCTAGTTGTCACAGAGAAATTTTTCACCTTGCTTTTTATGGTGTACAAAAATTTCCATCTCCTTCATTGTATGTGATTTTTGGAAATGTTGGAGTATCTTAAGATCTTCCTCTATGTTCTTGAATGGGTGTTCAGTGTTCTTTGTGTGTGTTGTGAATTAGTTATGCGAGTAAAGAATGAAATTCCTGGTTCTTTAGATGGTATCAGCAATACAATCAAATATATGGCCACCATATCGTATGTACGTAATCCTTCACAAAAAATAGTAAACCCACTTAGATCACATCAAGCGAAAGTAGCTTTCTTCACAAACAACAGATTAGAACAGAAATTATGATCACCTTAAACAATGAAAAAAGAATTCTCAGAGTTAAGAATACACAAAATCGCATGTAAAACTTGCTCAAGCTACTGCCTGGGGCAGACTGGCACCAATTTTCTTGTTAGATATATTGAACACATCAACTGTTACACTGACAAGCAATTCGCAAAATCGGCGATAGTAACACACATACAAAAAATGGACACCGACTTAAAAAAATAGAAGAATATCTTAAGATACATCAACACTTCCAAAAATCTCTTATAATGGATTTAATTTAGCAGCTGGAAATCTTTTTACACCACAAAGAGCAAGGAGAAAAATTCTGTGATAAACTAGATAGCGAACCATTAAATTTTTCAAATGTTTCCCGGTATGTAACTATAGTAATTTCCATAAATATTTTCATTTCTTCATAGACTCAGTTCAACATTTCAGACTAAATACAATACTATGTAGAAGCGATAGTTTAAAAGCCGTTAGTAGTCACTGATGGAAAAAAAAGATTTTGTAATTGACAGTTCTTTGTAAATAATATAACTCACAGAAAATGTAACACTTCTGTATACAAACACCTTGTGAAACAATACTATCGTAATTTTTCTGTAACATATTTTGATTACAAAAATAAACAGTATCAGTGATCGTTTCTATGTTTGTGATATTCTGAGTAATGAAGAAGACAGACAAAAATACTATTTCTAACATTAGCATATAAAAACCATCCCAAGATTTATTTTGCCAGATTTTCCGATTGTAGTACAACCTCGATAACACGGCTACAGCGGAAGAGAGACAGAAAAACACACATACAAACATTGCAAAAGATACTTATGTAAACAAATTTACTTGACAATGAGAATAAATTCTCTAAATGCCTCGTGCTGAGCATGAAAAAATATGTAACTGGTGCGGTTTTCATTACTTAAATCAATAATTCAGTCTAAACCGAAGCAATTGTCGCTGCTGATATCGTACATTTTGATCGTCTAACTTTCATCAGCATTTGAACGCCTGTCGTTTTTTAACTCATATACTACGTTTATGAATATTGGCTGTGGAAGTTTTGAAGACGCAGTATTTGTCTCAGACTATACAATACTCGATGGTTCTTCCAGATAATGGCTAATTATTTCTTCTATATTTCCATTTAATATTCCTCGTCAGGGTCATTCAATTGGGAATGGGCTGTCAACGGTAACATTTTTATCCGTTCTCTGTCCAAACAATTTGAAATATATAAATGTGGAAGCGGGGGTTTAAGCGAATATTAAAATGTATTCTCTAAATATAAAATGCAAATGACTTACTTGGTGGTGTAATCAACAAAAGAGCGGACTTTTGTGATTTATTTGAAACATACTTGGAATTTCTATGATTTTGTAATTTTATATGCGAGTATATCACGTTTTTTTATGAAAATGACCTTCACGAATAGAATGGAAAAATTAGAGGCATTTTGCAGGAATTTTTTGGGAAGGGTTTGGTTGGATGAACCCAACAGTAACCGCTTACCAAAGCAGTTGCATACATCTGCAGTAGGTCGTTCTGTCTTATATTTAAGGGTAATACTAAGGAGGAGCATAACCTGGGTCGAAAACATATAATGAGTATTGATATGGAAGTCAAACGAATAGAAAAATTAGATTGGAGAAACTCCAGTGTAGCTCCAATTTAATTGCATACAAGAGATGAGAGTGACCAATTACAGATGACTGTTACATCGTTCGGAGTTTTTACCAGTACGCGTGATAGCAGAAACTGGACGAATTCAGTGGCGCGTGGATAGGATCATAACAGGTCCAATACAAAAGTGTAATGAAGATTCTCAGGAAATTACTATGTTAATGTCTGGAAGAAAGAAGATGTTCTTGCCGGCCGCTGTGGCCGAATGGTTCTAGGCGCTTCAGTCTGGAACCGCGCTGCTGCTATGGTCGCAGCTTCGAATCCTGCCTTGGGTATGGATGTGTGTAATCTCCTTAGGTTAGTTTGGTTTAAGTAGTTCTAAGTCTAGGGGACTGATGACCGCAGATGTTAAGTCCCATAGTGCTTAGAGCCATTTGAACCATATGCCTACCAATACATAACATTAGCAAGATGGTTCGAGTGTGTGGTGGTGCACCTGGTTTTACCTCCGAGGCTTTTTCCATAAATATATCAAAAGCTTTCCGTCAGGGATCCAGTAATGCCATTCTCTGCAGTCTATTAGTTGAAAAGATCGCATTCAGGCAACACTTTGAGACTGACAATACTCAGTGTTATGGCTACGTTGACAAGGGGTCCACTATTGTCATGGATGGGTCACTGTCACTAAAGAGGCATTTTTACTGCTGCTGGTTGCTATTAATGGCTCTGGGAAACTTCCAGTGGGGTATTTTTTGATTTGTGGAATAACTAGGGAGCGGAAAGCTAACAATGCATCAGCCTTGCTTGTTCCAGTGGCTTTTCGGTAGTGTGTCATTCTTGTGATGGTTTTACACTAACCTGTCCATGGTGAAATCACCCCATGATCTGAAGACCACATTTTCTTAAGATATCAACGACGAAGTGGCATTTATGTTAGATCCTCCACACATGTTGGAACTCGTTAGGAACACTTTGGCAGGAAATAAACATTTGTGGAATGAACGATGTGATATCATCTCGTGGTATATCTTTGAACTACTTCATAATGTGCACGTAAAGGAAGGATTCCGTTTAGGCAACAGGATTACAAGCTGTCACATTTATTTCCTCAATAATTAAATGAAAGTGAGGTTATCAGCCAAACTGATCAACAACTCTGTCGCAGATGCAATACAATATCGCTGTAGCATAAAGGTACCTCGTTTGAACGATGCATTTGAAACGAACAAATTCATCCGCATATTCAACCGCCTTTTTCACGTGCTGAATTCGAGAAGCCTTATCCAGAATCAGTGAAATCAGTGAAAGTGGCCCTTGGCCGTTCAGAACTTCAGATTTGTGGAAAGATTTTTGTTGGTTGCACAGAAGTGCGTCAAAACCTTACAGAGTCTCCATTACCTCAAGGTCCAAGAGTTGTGGACTCGAACAGGAAGTCAGGCTTTGTTGGTTTCCTTGTTTCAATTGTTTCACATTTTTGGGCAACCTTATCTGACCCTCGGTTTTCTGCATTCGTACTGAAATTTCTGCCCACTCAAGTACTCTCAGGACTATTTAGAAATGTTCTTCAGTGCTATTCGTAGTCATTTCATGTCCGTCTACAAGAGACTGTTAGCACATAATGAAATCGTGGGTCTGAGAAAAGTAACTGTGTAACACTGGAGTAAATTCCTATTTTGATTTATTGTGGAACACATTAATGTCACTTCAGATCGTTCACAATTAGTAGATGTGGAGAGCCACTTGATGACTCGTTTGATTAGATTAGATTAGTTCTTCGTTCCATAGATCCGTGCTGAGGAGATCCTCGTGGATGTGGAACATGTCAATTTTTTTAGGTTGAAATAACAATACTAATAGTATGAATACATACAATATATCATTTGTTTCTATTAAAAAATTCGTCAATGGAGTAGAAGGAGTTGGCCACTAGTAAGTCTTTCAGGCTGCTTCTAAACTGAGCTTTATTTGTAGCTAAATTTTTTATCTTTATTGGCAAATTATTGAAGATGAGTGTTCCTGAGTAGTGGACCCCTTTTTGAACTAAAGTAAGTGCTTTTAAGTCCTGGTGCAGATCATATATGTTCCTGGTATTGTATGTATGAACTGAGCTGTTTGTTGGTAAAAGAGATATATTATTTACGACAAATTTCATTAAGGAGTAAATATACTGAGAGGCAGTAGTTAGTATACCCAGTTCTTTGAAGAGGTTGTAGAAACCTCTTCAAATAACTGGGTATACTAACTACTGCCTCTTACTCCACAAATAATACGTATTACACGCTTTTGGACTCTGAAAACTTTTGTTTGACTTGAAGAGTTACCCCAAAATATTATACCATATGACATTATGGAATGAAAGTAGGCAAAGTATGCAAGCTTTTCCATTTTACGTCGCCTATGTCTGCTAACACTCGAATTGCAAATACAGATTTGTTACGGCGTTTCTGCAGTTCTGTGGTGTCCTCCTCCCAACTGAATTTATTATCAAGTTGTAATCCCAGGAATTTAAGACTGTGACCCTCTTCTATCTGCTCTTCTTCATACTTTATGCATATGCTGGGTGGAAACCTCTTACAGATTCTGAATTGCATATAGTGAGTCTTTTCGAAGTTTAATGTCAGTGAGTTGGCTATAAACCATTTATTTATATCCATGAAAATATCATTAGCAGGACTTTCTAGAACTACACTCGACATACTATTTATTGCAATACTTGTGATCATGACCATGTTGCATCTGCCGGCCTGTATTGTTGTGTACATTGCAGGATCAGGGATGAAATGAAAAAGTACTTCAACATGCTGTTAAATGGAAATGAGGAAAACACAGCCATCAACGACTGTAGAGTAATTAATGAAGCCCAAACCAACAGGCATCCATTAACATGGGGTTAGGTAGAAACAGCTTTAAAGAGCACGCAGAGTGGAAGATCGACAAGCTTGAATGATCTCAGCTCAAACATAACAAAGGCAGCCGGAATATTTGGTTTAAATTGGCTGTACAGAGTGTTATCGGTGATCTGGGAAGAAAATAAAATCCCAAAAGATTGGAGTAAATGAGTCATCATCCGTCTGCTCAAAAAGATCAATCGACGAAAATTTGGAAATTACAGAAGGGACCATTCTGCTGTCACACAACCTGAAGCTAGTAGAGAAGATCATAGAACTGAGACTCAAAAAGATAGTAGAGCCTTTGCTTGAGGAAGAACAACATTGATTGAGGAAGGACTGAGGTACTATGGGTCTTATTTTTGCAGTAGGGATGCTGACAGAAAAGTATTGGGAATGTGGAAGAAATCTTGTGATCGTAGTAGTGGACATTGAGAAAGCGTATGACAGTGTTCCTCTAAACAAGATATGGGAATGTTTGGAAGACCTAAAGGTGCCAAAATACCTAAAAAAGTGTTACAGCTGTGTAGCTATGTCCAGATACGCAACGGACGATCAGAATGTTTTGAAATAAAGAAAGATGTCCAACAAGGAGGTGCCATGTCACCACTTCTGTTTGTAATAGTGATGGACAAATTCATAAAATCTATCAAGAAAATAGACACCGAATCAAACGCCCTATTTTTCGCTGTTGATTTGATAGTGTGGGGAGAGATAGAAGCTGAAGAACAGAAGAAAATCAATGAGTGGAACAAAAAAATCAAAAATTTCGGACTAAAAATAAGTAAAACAAAGACAGTGGAAATGACAATCAACAGACAAGGAACAACCATAAATATATTTCTAGAAGGAGTCAAAGTAGAATCTGTTTCCCATTTCAAGTACCTAGGAAGCATGATCTCGAAATACAACACCATTAAGCAGGAAGTACTCAGCAGGACACAAGGAGCATCCAGTTTTTTAAGTCAAATCAGAAATCTTCTCTGGGATGATAAAATACCATGAAAAGCAAAAGTCTATTTCGCACCATTCCTTACATATGGTTTAGAAACATATACCCTACTAAACGAAACCACAGCAGAATTCAGGCAACAGAAATTAGATACATTAGAAGTATGAATCAGACAACTAGAAAGGATAAAATCAGGAATGAGGTGAATAGAAAAGTAGCTAGAATTCAGGTTCCTGTTACCACTGTCATAAAGAAACACAGGCTTCGGTGGTATGGGCACATAATGAGAATGAACAGTGAAATACGTGGCGAAAAGTATTTCAACCTGATACTCGTAGGAAGAAGAGCATGGGGAAAACCAAGAAAACGCTGGATAGAGACTGTAAGTCCAGATGTGGAGGAGAAAGGACACAAATGGGAAGATGTCCTAGAATAGAAGATGTATGAAGACAGAAGCAGTTGGTGAGCGCTTGTACAGCGTACCCGGGAAAGTGGAGTTCGAAAACGATGACGATGATGACATTGCAGAATTTGTTGTTCGGCACTTAGAAAATATACTTCGGTGTGAGCCATGCTTATCAGTGCTGCGAGGTGTTAGCAGTCATACTGTTCATTCTCTTACGCACAGGAAGAACAGAGGTGGTTTAGTTTCACCATTTTAGTTTCACCATCAAATGATGTTGTAGACATTTGTCTTCGTGCAAAAAGAACATTTAAAAAGGACAGTGCCGGAAACTGGAAAGTCCCAGAAAAAAATCTTTTCTCTAAGTGCATATCAGAGATACTTGACTATTTTCTATTCAGACCAGTGTTCACTGACTTGGCTGGACATATGAAGGATCGTCATTCATTAAACAATCATGTACGCTGATCAAGCCGACTGCCAAGAGATATTTGCAGACACGGCAGAAACACTCTGTAAAAATGTGCAACAGATGCAATACAAGTAAAAAAGTTATCAGACTACGCCAAACTTGTACTTTTTAAGGGCCAGTTAATTTCATTATTCTCCTTCTCATAGCTGGTAATATTTTTCCATATGTTAATCTGATATATGAGACAGAATGGTAAATACTTTGACATTCACATTCGTTGCCACCTCGCAACCAAACTGTCACCTTTCAGACTAACCTGGAACTTGTGCTACACGTCTCTGTCAGACCTTTTCGGTGAGGGTGGGGACAAGAGGTAGGTTCAGCATCGTATCCTGCTTGTTCGTTAATAGTTCGTCCAGGATTGTCCTGTATTTCATGTTGTCACGTACAGTACAGGCATCTTTCCTATTTTGATTGAACTTTGACGAGTTTTAAGAGGAGCTCATTCGCCATATACTGTGGTACGTGTGATGTCATTTCATTGTCGTCTCTCATCCTATTTACATTTACACGGAATTCATTAATTTGGTAAAAGAACTTAATAAAGAGTTCTTGACTTCGTTTCCCATTATACACAACAGATGAATTATATTCAGTTCAAAGCATAAATGTAAAACATTGTTTAATAGTTGCGAGTGAATTTTTTTGTGTAGCAGTAAACTGTTATTAATTTCAAACTTTTGGGTGTTCTAGAACATCATATTGGGAAAAATTAGTATCATGTATAAATGAAATTTCAGAAATGGTCCTCAGAACTTATGACATATCGTCCAATAAAACAATTTTTATGCATGAAATTGGATTTTATTCATCAGAGATATGTAAAACTTTATCAAATGCAGATAGTTGCAGAATTAGTTCTTTTTGAGTATGACACTAGTATTATAATCAATCCACGCATACATGCAGTAACAGAAGAAATAATGAACTGCCTAGTTTGCTGCAAGTGGTCTCACCCTCGATTTTGAAGAGACACAAGACATTAAGTTCTGTACATTTAGAGGTACTGCTTCAATGATAAGTGTAACATAGTGAGGAAGTAATAGACAGGATGACAACTTCAAAATTCTAAGGAGTTTCTATTGAAAGGAATTTAAACTGAAAATAACACATTTTGGAACTTCTAAAACAGCTTAGTTCAGCCACATTTGCATTTGGAGTCATTGCACATCTTGGGGAAAGTCAAATCAGTGAGCTGACATATTTTGCTTATTTCCACTCAGTATTGGCGTATGGAATAATGTCGTGGGGTAACGTGTGTCTAAGAAAGAAGATATTCATTGGTCCACAACGTGCTGCGAGAACATGATTAGGTGTTTTGGTATTCACCAACGATCATCTTGCAGACATCTGTGTAAGATGCAGAATATCAAACAGTGGAAGAGAAAGTACAGGTTGGAATATTAGCAGTATTGTGAAAAAGAATAGAGTGCTACTCACCGTAAAGAAGACACATCGAGCAGCATACAGGTACTACGAAAAGAGTATTCACACAAACTTTCGGCCAAACAGTTCGTCAGAAAGATACGAGAACACAACACACACATTCATACGATCATACACACAAAACCCACGCACGCATGATCGCTGTCCCCGGCTGCTGTAACCAGAATCAGCGAATATTGTCGATATTCCAACCTGGACATCACATTGTTTGATTTTGCGTAACAGCTTTTCTTCTGTCCCATAAACCAATAGTTTTAATTTGTTACTATCCTCTAAAGTTTTACTTCACTCAGCGTCCGTTCTTTCTCTGCTTTCCTGTGTTTTTCATTGTCTTCCAACATGCAAACGCTCAGACATCAGGGGCACACTGTATCAACGGTCTCGTCCCCGTACAACACACGGCTACGTGACCGACCTGGATGTTGCTGCAGCATCTCGTGCCCTAAATTCCTACCGCCGCTTATTATTCATTGTTTACAATTTATCCCTCTTTAAGAAAGATTCTGGCTAGAAGAGCCGGAGACAGCAGTCATATGTGTGTTTGTGTTTGTGTGTGTGTGTGTGTGTGTGTGTGTGTGTGTGTGTGTGTGTGTGTGCGCGCGCGCGCTTTGTGTTGTGTGTATGACTGTATGAATGTGTGCATGTATGTGTGTTTTGCTTCCTTTCTGAAGAAGGCTTTGGCCGAAAACATTCGTCAAAATTCTTTTCGTCGTGCCCGCCTAATGCTTGGGGTGTAACAGTCAATCCGCTTCACAGTATAGTTATTTCTTCGTGAATTTGATTCTAAATTATCCATTGCATTTCAAAGGTAACAGTGATTACGATACCAGGCGAAAAAATAATATTCATTAGACCACATCAAGGTTGTCTCTAGCACAAACACACAATGCTGTAACCAAAAGTTTTGATCACTTATTCTCTGATATAAAATGCCTGACGGTGAGCAAAATAAAATTTGAAACTAAACTGGAAATGTTTCTCTTTTAGTTAGTCCTATTCCGCAGAGGACTACATGTTACTATACTGTGTAAATGATGATTGGTAGGAATTAGTAATATCTGTCCGTTTTTAATTTAAAAAACAAAAAAATTACAAATGATCAGCATGGAGGCATATTTATGAAGAAATTAATGTTTATCTAAAATTATTCGTTCCATATCATTACGATTTATTGCGCAAATGATACATTGAACATGAAACTAACTACTGTTATATCAGAAAGCATGGTTCAGGCTTATACACTTTGAAAACCTCAAAATGAAATTCAAAAGTAAGATGAATCATATGACCAAAGTAGATGTACATTCCAATTGTTATATGTTTGATTATTCTCGATAAACTCACAGACTTGGCGAGAAATTTTGCAGGAAAAAAAGCAAATAGGTTACCGTTAGAAAAGTAGTCCTACATATTACACAGATCAGGCTATCATCATAAAAAAATATTTACATTCACGGTAGAGTAAAATAGGCATTTTACGGGGTCTAAGTGTTTGGAGCACTCCGTTAATCACATTTATAGTACTGCGCAATGCTGAAACATGCTTAGAAAAATTATATCGTTTTTTACACTGTAAACTACTGTTATAGGCCACATATTGGATGACGCAACATATGTAAGATTTCGAAGTGAGAAGCTGTGTGAACTACAGTGAGGCTAATACACCGACAATCTATTTCTTTGAAATTCCAATAATCGTTCACTTTGTTGACATGCACAAGATACAATAACATACCTTGCTTGTTTCATCACTGCACGCATTTATGGGCTAACAAAGAACACATGGGTAAGACTTTTGCAACCGTGGACATTAAAAATGTTGTGCATACAAGTTGAAAGCTATAAACGTAACGACCAAGAAGCAGTACCAGTAATCAAACATTGGTTCAAATACGGTAATGGCGTAATTAAATGGATCACGAAAGCGTCCTTTTCACATCACATCCTTCTCTTCTTGGTTATGCGAAATGTATCAAGAAAAAACAAGTTACATTAACAAGGCCAAATTTGTTGTATTACTAGGGCAAACACAAATTCTAGAACAGAAAAACAATCGAAATTGCCTGCCTGATACAATATTACTTATGTAAGGACTGTATTTTTTTTAAATTTGAAATAGGTGTTGCCTGCATACGACAAAAACAATGACCAAGAAGCAATCGTAAATAGTAGCTAATGCTTTGGGTTATTTAAGGTGGCAGCAGGCCCCGCCCAATCTGGTTTCAAAACAACGTACAGCGAAATCTGTAGCTCTATAGCGCCGTCTCCTTTGTTTCTTTTTTTACCTCCACGTGCCTGACGCTCAGCGGCTAAAGTACGATGCGCTTGTGTGGACACGAATTAAGCACTTCGAGGACTGTGTAAGCATTGCATTCATTAAGTATTATGTATGGCATATAAAGAAATAGAACTATACTCAAAAATACGATATAGTTCAAAAGTCAAAGAGTAAGTAGCTCTTTCTAAGAGTAATTATTGTTCCACATTTCACGCTATCTATATTCTGCAAATCTAGAATATATTTTACTATATACTTTTAAAAATAACCTATGTATTAATTTAGAGTACAAGCTAATTCCATTTCAAATTATTTTTCCAAGTCCGTCCTGCAGTTTCAGGGTGAAGGAGCAACAAACATACACATAAATTTTCGTATTAATAAAATACGTACGACTAATGTGGACATCACTCATTAATAGTCTAACTTTGCTGATCCTCAGTTATCTAAATACGAGTGTAACAGGCTAATTAATTTGCCCAATAACAGTCATGGTAATGTGGTATTTACTTGTCTCAGCAACTGCCAAAAGATTCATATGCTGTGGTTAACTTAATACCCCATCCATCACACAGTGTTTGATGAAATAGAATTACTTAAGAGTGAGGATATTAGTGCTCCCATCATGCAAAAAAATGCAAGGACTTTCTTCTGTTCACATTACAACTGCGTTATTCCCAATGTTACAGAGAAACCTTAACAGGCTATTCCTACCCCGCTGCGCCCATAGGACGGATGTCAACACGTTGTGCTACAGACGATCTCGTCGTCCCGCAGGATTCTGAAAATGAGAGCAAAATAATAAATTAAATGAAACTGTGCAACACGTGGGTCGTGTACCCGCCGTCTTACAACGTTGCTGTATTTTTAAGGCGGTGTGTCTTGCACTTGAAAGCTAATATTTCGACAAGAGAGCATGGTACACATAGAAAGTTTTAACTGGTCATAAAAACTTTAGTGCCTTTCCCGCAGCGGCACGTAAACTGCTACTTGGCGGCGTCTCGCTTCAGCTGACAGCGCGTATTTCGCTGCGGGGAATAATATTCGAGAACGCAGGGGCTGTCGCAGGCAGACGGTGCGGCGGGGAGGGAAGCGACGTGACTGGCCGCTTGTTGCTCGATTCCAACCAAGATTTTGCTGCTCATTCACTTTTGTCGTACCAAGGCCTTCTGCTTAGATAGATTTTCCTTTTTTTTTTCTTTTTTGGTCAACTTACCACCATTTCGTCCGGTCCGAAGCTGGCATTCATCTCTTCCTGTTCCCTGCTAATGTCAACTCTACATCACTGCTACGTACAGAATCCTCAATACTCGGTTTTACATTCTCTAATCATTATATGTAGTTAGAAGTTTTCCCCACTACCGCTGCTTCCAATGCCGAGTTAATTACCACTTAGTTGCTATTCAGATGCTCAACTAACTATTTTTTTCTTCTAACAGAGATTTTCCACTGAATTTTCTCCATTATTTTATCGTCTACACTAATGGAAGAAAACCGTAACACCAAGAAGGGCCGGCCGGGGTGGCCGGGCGGTTCTAGGCGCTACAGTCTGGAACCGCGCTGCTGCTACGGTCACAGGTTCGAGTCCTGCCTCGGACATGGATGTGTGTGATGTCCTTAGGTTAGTTAGGTTTAAGTAGTTCTAAGTTCTAGAGGACTGATGACCTTAGAAGTTAAGTCCCATAGTGCTCAGAGCCATTTGAATTTGAACAAAGAAGAATTTCTGCGACATAAACGAAAGTTGGAAGGCGGGTTTCTATATCTGAAACATGATGGCTATGCAAATTTCGCGTCAGTTACATAAGAGACGGCCAGAGTGGCCGAGGGGTTCTAGGCGCTACAGTCTGGAACCGCGCGACCGATACGGTCGCAGGTTCGAATCCTATCTCGGGCATGGGTGTGTGTGGTGTCCTTAGGTTAGTTAGATTTAAGTAGTTCTAAGTTCTAGGGGACTGATGACCTCAGAAGTTAAGTCCCATAGTGCTCAGAGCCATTTTTGAAAGTCACATAAGAGTGGCGCTAGCAGCGCCACTATAAGGACGCAAATCAAGGTTCCTTAAATATACGCTGTAATGGTGGTGAGCGTTACCTTTCACACTGGACGTGGGGAGCTGATTATAGTAAATAACGCCCTCAAGGCGACAAAGACGCCATTATCAACACCTCATTGAGTTCAATAGGGATACGAGAAGCTGGCTGTTCCTTCTGCGATACTTCAGAAAGACAAGGCAGGAATGTAGCCACTGCTCATGATTGTTGGTAGCAGTGATCACGAAAATGTACGGTCGCAGAAAAATTGGGCTCCGGATGGGCATGTGGCACTACCGAAAGGGAAGACCATCGTGCTCTGCGTCTTGCTCTGGCGCATCGTACTGCAACTGCAGCAGCAGTTTGAACAGCAGTCGGCACCACAGTGAAACAACTAACTGTTAGAAATCGGTTACTTCAAGGACAGTTCCGAGCCAAATGTCCTGTAGCGTGTGTTCCACTGAACCCAAACCACCGTCATTTGCAGCGTCAGTGGTGTCAAGCGAGAGCTCATTGGAGGGCAGGGTGGAGGTCTGTTGTGTTTTCTGAAGGAAGCTGGTTCTGCCACGGAGCCAGTGACGGCTGTGATTTGGTTAGGTGGAGGCCAGTTGAGGGCCTACAACCATTCTGTCCGCGTGCTGGACCTACACTGGACCTACACCTGGAGTTATGGTCTCGGATGCGGTTTCTATGACAGCAGGAGCACTCTCATGGTTATCCCACGTACGCTGACCGCAAACCTGTTCGTCAGTCTCGTGATTCGTCCTGTTGCGTTGCCACTCATGAACAGCAATATAGTGGGTGTTTTCCAACAGGATAACGCTCATCTGCATACCGCTCTTGTAAACCAACATGCTCTACAGAGTGCCCTAGTCTCTTCGATCGCCATATTTGTCTCCAATCGGGCACATATGGGACATCATCAAACGACAATTCCAGCGTTGTCCACAACCAGCATTACCCGTCCCTGTATTGACAAACAAGTGCAACAGGCATGGAACTCTGCCCCACAAATTGACATCCAGCACCTGTACAACACAATGCGTGCACCTGTACATCCTTGCGTTCAACATTCTGGCAGATACACCGGTTAATAATGTACCAGCATTTCACATTGGAAGTGGCTTATGTGTGAATTCCTAAGGGACCAAACTGCTGAGGTCATCGGTCCCTAGACTTACACAATACTTCAACTAATTTAAACTATCTTATGCTAAGAACAAGACACAAACCAATGCCCGAGGCAGGACTCGAACCTCCAGCGGGAGAGACCGCGCAATTCGTGACATGGCGCCCCAAACCGCGTGGCCATTCAGAGCAGCTGGAGTGGCTTATCTCGCGCTTGCATTAACCCGCACTCTTGCAATATTAATCGCTTAAATATATTACCCATGCAAACGTATTACCGAAATTTCATTACTCTACATTAATTATTTTTTAGTACTACGATTTTTTTCCGTCAGTGTTTGATTTTGTTTGGCACGTAATGTCATCTACGTCGTTTGTTATCTATAATTTAAATTATGACAGATTCTTTTTCTCTTGTTTTCCCACGGTCCATGTTACACTTCCACTCAATGCTTTGCTTTAGGCATACAGTTTCAGAAGTATCTTTCTGATATTAGGGTCAATGTTCGATATTGGTAGACAGTTTTTGATGAAAGCAGCTTTCTTTGTCTGTGACTATTTTCTTCTGTTGCCTCCCGAGCTTCTGCCATCTTCAGTAGCCATACTCTTTAGAGAGGCGGCCTCTGTAATTAATACAACTGTCACAAGAAACTATATATGTATTACTTTCCTCCGGACATGTGCCACAGTTTTACAAACTTGGGGAAATGACAACACCTCCGCCAACGGAAACGGCGTGACTACTTGTCATAAGTTTTATGTTTGCCCGCCGTGTACTGGTGTCTGTACAGCTCGGCGGCTTGTCCACATGGACGTCAACAACTGCTCAAAAATGGTATGATAGTCGAAATTGGCCGTTAGTCTAAAATGAACAGAAATTACTGTCACCGGCGGAAAGGATGTTATTTCAGAAACTATATGCCGTTTACTGTGGTCTTTCTTACAATTCACCTGCCTGAAAACAGAATTATGATATCTTAAACAGTTCCGGAAATAGTTGAGGTGAACTGATTAACTGTGTAACAGGCCTTGCTGCAGCCGAAATACATTGTTTAGTACCATTCGTAAATAAATCTGATCATAAAATAAGTTTACCTTATTTATTTATCCTGGTAATAAAACAGCCATCGGGCCCTCTCCCACATGTAACCAAGCATTCCTTCTTTTTTACACTATCTTCGTAACGACACACGCTATAAAAATATTTGTATCTAATGAAGGATACAACACTCAAGAATAACTAAAACATAAATAGTGGTAAACAGTAGTAACTAGAGTACCAAAGAGCGCAATTTATATTAGTTCATGAAAAGCCGAACAACAAAGTTAGATTTCTGATATATAGGCTGAGGACTCAGGCAGCAATTAACATAAGAGACGGGAGGAAAGAGAAAGGAAGAGAGGGAGGGGAGGGGAATGGGGAAAAAGAGAGGGGGGGAAGAGTAATGTGAAAGGATACAAGTAGTGAAGCGAGGGGAAAAGAAAGTAATGTGACCGACTGAGAAATGAAAAGATAAAGACTCATAGTTGGAACAAAATGGAAGTATTTGCACTACTGTTTGTCAGAGAGAAACTCAGAGAAACTCGCTATGTATGTTAATTTTTTAGGGAAAAGTTTGAGATCGACGAAATAGGTGCTTCAGCTGTTTCTTAAATGGAACATGTATTAGAAGTGCTATACAACTTACTTTTGATATTGACTTTGTGAGCTATAAATATTTCTGTCTGCTTACTGTCACCATCAGTATCCAAGACTGTTGAATATCTGCACATACTGAGTGTCCTATACATGTTCGAGCTGAATAACATCAACCGATGATTTTTCCTGAGTTGGGAACCACAGTCATGGTATGTTTCTTGAATCAACTTATTGCTGACATTTGACAGCAAGTTTTTGTTATTATTTCACTATCGTGATTTCATATTATAATTCGGGTTTTATAACATTATACGTATGAAAACTGTTTAGGGACCAGTAATTTGCATTTATTGCATGTAGGTTTCGTCTACTTTATTGTTTTCATTTATCAGCACTGCACTTGAAACTGCGGTAGTGAAACAAATAAACAATAAAATCTTACAATCAAATGGCAGTAACGATTTCATTTTTTTAAAAAGGAATAATATCAGTTATCATCTTATCATGAACAGTTTATCATGAATGTTACTGGTGGGATGCCAGATTTTCATTGCAGTAAACTGTGTCAACTGAAATATTGAAGTGCTACCTGATATTTCAGCGTACGTGAAAGAATTGTCTGCTCTTCTGACAACAGCGAAGGAGGAAACGACAGCAGCTTCGAGATATCACTGGCGAAAATGTTCAGAGGATCGACAAACACTTCCCCCGATGGACAAGCATTAGCCCGCGAGACTCTGGCAGTTCCGCGAGAACGGTTCTGGTAACGAGTCTCCAAACTCTGTCTTAAACGTTGCGACCGCCCACCCTAGGTGAAAGGCCGCTGTAGATACCAATTGCCAAGCTGTGTTTAAGTGCTAGGGAAATATTGGAATACAAGCAGCGCATTATTTTAAAGAACATCCGTAGCTTCGAGGGAAAAAAAATACACATAAGGTACAAAGAAGAAAAAGAAAGGTACAAGGCGATAGGGAACTGATTTCTTAAAATATTGTTTCGCATTTCCTTGTGTTAAATCGAAATGTCGCAAACATTTTGAATATTTATTTTTATTTATACAAAACATGTGGAAAACAACTTAAGGTCGGCACCATCGAACCACTTTTGGTGGAATAAATTCTCGATTATTGACTTCAGCCCGAACTTAGTTTTTCATCAGTATCGTTTGTTTAATTAAAATCGATGATCTATGTAGTATCTCGATTTAATACATTTCAGGTCTTTTAAGCAGCAGACCATAACTGTTTTGCTAGACAATGGTCTTTAGAAAATAAACAATTTTTTCAGCCTTCAGTTGCAAGGTAATTTTTACTCGTTTACCTGGGTTTCGATTCCAGTAATGGAATCTTCTTCAGAACCTATAAATTCAACCACATACGGACATATATTACTCACTGAAATGCATCATCAGTCCAATGATTGAATAATAAAGAAATCGTGATACTTACAAAAAATTAAATTATTTTGAGAGCCAAACACTGGCCATGTCACAGATTAAAGATTAAAACAATAAAGATGCATAATCATAAGATTATGTCTGTCAAGATTAAAACCATTAAGGCGAACGTAGACGGAGCTACGCCGGCCAGAAATAAGGACCACATGTGAGCGGCACGGAAACTAGGCGTCGCGAGTAGTTTCGCGGCGAGGCTCGGCCGTGGCCAAGCGCATGCGCGAGCGCAAGCGCAAGCGCAGGCGCGAGAGGCAAACTGTCTCAAAATTATTTAGAGCAAAAATTCATATAAACAAAATGTGACTGAAAGCCGTCCTACAAATGGACAAACCTATCTATTGGTATGGCAACGTTAAACAATTTACCTGAGAACATGGCCAGTGTTTGGCTCTCAAAATAATTTAATTTTTTGTAAGTATCACGATTTCTTTATTATTCAATCATTAGACTGATGATGCATTTCAGTGAGTAATATATGTCCGTATGTGGTTGAATTTATAGGTTCTGAAGAAGATTCCATTACTGGAATCGAAACCTAGGTAAACGAGTAAAAATTACCTTGCAACTGAAGGCTGAAAAAATTGTTTATTTTCTATACATATACGGTTGCTGCCGCGCTGCATTATGTTAAAGATTTGTAAACAATGGTCTTTATTTGCCTGCGGCTCTTCTTTTATAAAGCGTTTTATAGTTTTATTTAAACTGAAAAAATATGTATATTTTTGACTGAACTTGTCCGAAATTGGAAAAGAAGAAAGCCAGAAACGAAAAGACGTAAATGTAACGGATGCTGTAGTCTGTGTGCAGTCCAAATGCACGACCTATTCTGCTACAAGAGGTATATACATTCTCACATTCTGATGCTGGCATTACGAGTACCAAGATTTAAAGAAATTATGTATAATAATTTACTTGTCTTTGATTGAACATACTTACCCATTCATTTTTATCAGCTGTAATTACTTTCTTGCTTAATATGAAACGATTTTTCTTTCCAATATAAACAAACTTTCTCCAGAATAAAATTTCCTCTACCGGATCGCCATATGATGAAACAGCTACGTCAGCGTACATTATGTGAGACCAGAAGTGTTCATTTAAATTGCACAATCTCATCCAAATACAGAACAAAACTGACTCTGTCTTTTATTTTAAAGATCAGATTCTGGCGCTAGTGTATAGGTTGGGCAAATTTTAGTGACAAATAAATATCAAGAGTTTCGTATCAGAGGTGTAAAGCAAATGTTTCCTGAATTCAAATGTTTTAAGTACTTACAAAATATGTACATTGTTAACGATGCGCTCCAAGAAATTATATTTACGCCTCTGCTCTCGAAGTTGCTAAAATCATACACGGTAGGTTTAATAAGGTAAACACATCGCTGTTATTAAGAAGATAATTGAACACTTATTAATGAAGGCAAGAAAATCTTTATTGAGTACATTATATCTGGAGGTTGGATACGTCTAATTTCTGAATAAAACACGCGATGCAACGCAATATTCGTCTCACGTCTTCTTCCAAAGTTTTTGTTTTGCATGTCCATCCTTTATTGAGATTCCAAGTTAAAAACAATAGTTTGGCAATATTTGCTTACTTTCCTCCTCAATATCAGCATACATACGGTTTTTCCATTTCCCTCTCCTACGCACTAAGAAGCGTCATCTACGTACTGTATTATGCGGATGACGAATAGAAGTAGTGGAGTGTAGTCTGGCGTTTGTGTTGTAGATGATTACGGATTGAAAGGAAGGAAATGGTGAAACCTGACACTGGCGCTTAAACTAGGCTATAACAGTACAGGCTGCAGAGCTCTCCCCCTAGCTCAGCGTCCCCATCTGACAGTTAGATCACAACACCAGTGTCTCGTTTGCTCGCTGCGTCAACACAGAGAAATTTTTGGTTTACTGTGGACGTTTCCACACTCTGTTACTAGAGAGCCGCGTGGGATTAGCCGAGCGGTCTGAGCCGCTGCAGTCATGGACTGTGCGGCTGGTCCCGGCGGAGGTTCGAGTCCTCCCTCGGGCATGGGTGTGTGTGTTTGTCCTTAGTATAATTTAGGTTAAGTAGTGTGTAAGCTTAGGGACTGATGACCTTAGCAGTTAAGTCCCATAAGATTTCACACACATTTGAACATTTTGTTACCCAGAGAAAAGCATGCCGCTACATTTTCCACCTTCGTTCGCCAGTTTTTTTCGATGAGCGTTAGTTTCATCTATAGAATTCGAACCACGTCCATTGGGTCGAAGACCACATTACCAACTTGCGTTAACGATCTCGGTGATAAGAGAAGCTACAAATAGCCTAGTCTTAATTGTGGCACATAAACAGAAACGGATGGGCAGAAAATCTGACTGTATTGTGGAACATTCCCGCTTCGGCCCCTATAGTTTCATGAAGCTCTGGTAGGTTGCGGCACTACACATAGTCTTCAAAGTGGCATCTGTAATGGAGGTGTGGTCCAAGAAGGGATCTATCATTGAGTTTCTTTTGGCAGAAAATCAGAAGATATTCACAGATATTCGCAGATATTCACAGACGCTTGTAGAACGTCAACGGAGACCTGGAAGTGAACAAAAGCACGGTGAGGCGATGTTTGAGGCATCTGTCATCATCTCAGCAAGGTCGCGCAAACCTGTCTCATCTCTAGCGTGCCGGCCGGCCGCACATAACTGTGAAACCCGCAGTATTGCAATATGCGGAGGCTCTCATTCGAGGTGATCGACAGATCACAATAAAACACTTCGCTGCTCAACTGGACGTCTGGTAGTGCTGACACAGTTATCTATCAGTTGGGGTAATCGAACAGAAAAGAGTAACGAAGGATCATCTGTGCAGAATTTCTTGCGCGTCACGAGGCTGATCGTGACAATTTTTTGTCGAACATCGTCACAAGCGATGAAACATGGGGTCATCACTTCGAACAGGAAACAAAACGGCGCATGGATTAGCGCCACACACCCTCTCCTCTGAAGATAAAGTTCGAAGAATCTCCCTCAGCCGGTTCAGTCAGGGTGACGGTCTTCGAGAACTCTGAAAAGATTATACTATTTGATGTCCACCCTCGTGGTGCAACTATCAACTCAGAAGTGAGATTTGCTACTCTCAGGAAATTGAAGTGATGACTTTAGTATGTTGGTTATCACAAAAATGCTAATGAACTTCTCCAAGATAGCGCAAGGCCTCACACAAGTCTGCGAAACCGAGAGGAAGTCAGAAAACTTCATTGGACTGTTCTCCCTCATCCACCAGTAGCCTGCAATTCGCATCTTCCGATTGCCGTCTGTTTGGCCCAATGAAGAACGCACTCCCCTGAAAGCAGTACGTGTTTGATGAGGAGGTTGTTGATGCAGCAGGACGTTGGCTCTGACATCGGCCAGCGGGGTGGTACCATGCGGGCATACAGTAAGGTGACGTAAGGGCAACATACTGAACTGAGATTATTTTTAAAGCAGGATTTTGTACCCAAAAGAGTGAGGAATAATATAGCGTAAATTGTAATCCTGAATGAAACAATTTTGCGTTGAGAAAAAAATGTGTTGTGTGGTGTCACCGCCAGACACTACACTTGCTAGGTGGTAGCCTTTAAATCGGCCACGGTCCGTTAGTATACGTCGGACCAGTGTGTCGCCACTATCAGTGATTGCAGACCGAGCGCCGTCACACAGCAGGTCTAGTCTAGAGAGACTCCCTAGCACTCGCCCCAGTTGTACAGCCGACTTTGCTAGCGATGGTTCACTGCCTACATACGCTCTCATTTGCAGAGACGATAGTTTAGCATAGCCTTCAGCTACGTCATTTGCTACGACCTAGCAAGGCGCCATATTCAGTAACTAGAATGAATTCTGATCAGACAATAATGTGAATCATGTACCGTCAAGAGCGACGTTCATCATTAATGGATTAAAGTTAAGTATCAAACTAATTCCGTCCGCTTTCTGAATTCTAATTCCTTGTCATGTTCCAGACCTCACGTCAGTATAGTTCTTTCCTCCTCACGCCAGCCTGCGTGAGCTAAAACGGGTTCATTTCGGCCTCCATTAGTAACACGGTGTTGGTTCTTCTGACAACACAACATATTGCATTATTTATTGAACGCCCTTCATAATCGGGCAACTACCTACAAATTTTCAAGTTTTCGATCTGTGTTGGTTTTGCTTCCGTAAGTCCATACTCCGACCACGACAGTATTACAAGTTGCAGTCCCCCCTGAAGTGCCCAATAATATGATCAGCTGTTCCACATGTACTTTCCAGTCACGCTACCACATTTATCAAGGGTGCGTGCATAGTCTGCGTCAGATGCAGATTCTCTTCAACCTGACAAAGAGATTTCTTACCACCTTTGCTCCAGAAGTATTGCAGGCGTATCTAACAAACCATTTGCATACAGCGGATAGCCTTAAATGAGTTGAAGTGATTCGGTGACACCAGATCCGAAGGTTGTATCCCTTCATAAAAATATACAGCATTTGCCTCTGCTACTCTCAGTGTTACTGGACATATTTTGGTAAATGGCGTTGCATCGTCATCGGTATATTTAACTTTGCTGCCGTCGGCCCGTCAGGCCGCCGTCACCATCATAGCCTGCTGCTGTCTTCGCTCACTGTGGGTGCAGTGTTTCTTTCTCTTGTTTTTGCACTTTCTTACATGTCTTATTTGCACCACACATATGCCTTCTGTCTCTTCATGCAATCTCTTTATTATCTCTTCCACACTGACCTGCCTCATTCGAGTCTACAGTAACTCTATTCCTCCCATATCCTAATATTTTCAGACTTCTTTGAGATGTCATCTGCATTTCTTTACTGATGTCCTAAGTCTGAGAAAGTTCTTAGGTTTTCTTCATTTAGTTGTCACCTTTCCTTAATCTTACACTCATTTTGTTGTCCGAATGCAACGTCGATCTTTACCTGCGTATCGTGTGGAAATCGTTTATTTCCTCTCACCACAGCGATTCAAGAACGCCATGTAGTTCCCTCTTTTGCCTCCAGTTGATCATAGTCTTCATTCCAAGCACATACCTTCGCTTTTTTACCTGCACTTTTTCCCGTTTGACGGTCTTTACATTTGTCCTCGATACCTCTGGTTCATTCTATACCCCCCTGGGGGTTCTTTTCGTTTTTGCAGCTCCTGTGCTACACCTTTTCACTACTAATGGCCTCTCTCAACAAGAAAATCCTTCCCTGAAGTTGTCCCCATGTTTAGCGTTTCGTACCTCAGTCTGTAAAAACGTAACTCTTGTTGGATCACTTTGTTGTCTGTTTGGCTGTGTGTCTGGCCGTTACGAACTACTGTTCTCAATAACAGGTAGACGCAATAATTTGAACTGTACGTCACATACTAAATTATACGGCCCGTTGGCAATGTAAAAAATTGCAGCTTCTACGTCAATGCAATCATAAGATACAAACATTTATGTCACATATTTTAATGTCTTGCCAGTATCGATATAGATAACAGGCAAAAAATTGTCGAAATTCTCTATTCCCGGGATGGATGAGCCATCTATATACACAATAAAGTTTGTACGCAACCCTTGGTGCGTGATTCCTGCTCGCACTTATCCGAATTTTCTTACTCAATGTCCAAAACAACATACAAGTATTAAAAACCAAATGACAGTAACAAATACTTGCTCTGGGTCCCACACTAATCGTCTCGCCCTTCTGCTCTGCTCCCAAGAGCTCGTCTCAGGACTGAGATATCCTTGTGCGAGTCTCATAGCTACTTCTAAGTGCTTGTAACCTCCCCCTCACTTATCGACCTTAATGACAGTGAAAAATTAAACCGTGTGTACCTAATGGAAATTTGGGAAAAGCAATCGTCACCGAAGTTAATCTGTCGGTAAAGAGGGAGGAAAGGGTTACATCTAAATGAAAGGAAAAATGCAAATGAAACTGGTGGAAATTAATTTTGAAAAGGGGTAAAGTTAATGAAGAAAGTAAATGTGCGGCCGTTACGTTAACACTATAGTAACTGAAAAAGAAAGGTAATTACATATATAATTAGCACTAGAAGCGTGGCAACTGAAGGTTGACACGTGTAGTGTGAAAACTGAAAGTTTGTCAGAAGTAACAAATTTCGCTACACTCTGACTTAATTTAGCAAAAGAATTAATAAAACTGGAAAATCGAAAGTTAATTTAGTGACTGAAGTTAATAGTGAGCTTTCTTTCTGAAGCACATCGACATTCAGTAAAATAAGGTTAGTCTTGGACTACCTCAACAATTATTTCAAAAGCTACTTGAATCTACGCAATTTAGAAATAAGAGAATTAACCTTGAACTTGAATTAAATGATTCTGAACAATTAACAATAGTAAAATTTAGTACGTACCAAGCTGAGCTGCAGTCACAGGTAACTAAAATACGGTAACAAAACTCGCACTCTTAATTTGTGCTTGTGCAATCTAAATATTGTAGCCAGCTGAACTTTGAAATTAAAGCAGTGAAATCGAATGATGCTGGCGTTTGAATTTCAACGACCCTCGGGCTCATTTCGGAAAAGGAAGGGACCCTGCTTGGCAATGCGATTGGGACAATGAGCAACAAAGGTTCATGCTAAGTTGCTGTAATTTTGCGAGGCAAATGGAACAATTTGAAAAGCTGAGGTCTGCCATACAGTTCTGAAACTTTACGTGCTTTTAGTCTTCCTTGTTGGTTGATTGAAGGTTTGAAGCCGTCGATCGAGGAGGTGGCGACAGTCACTCATTGTCGGCCGTCGCTGTTGCAGAAGCTGGATGTTGGCGCGCCTTCTTCTCGACACGGTCACCAGGCGAAACGGGCTCTTGATGTGCGCCAGCTAATGCTTCCCGTCCGCGACACCATGTCAGAAACTATCATCGCGAGTCGAGCGCAATTACATGCTGCCGAACCCCGAAAGCGCGGCAACTCGCGGGAGCGTCACACAACACACCTGCTCCACTCGCTACTCCAGCCAGACTCCCTCTGCCCGCGCTCCACGCGGCAGAGTTAACACTACCAAAGATCCTACACACTTGATTCTTCACACGACCCATCGATGTAATCGTTCGATAGCAGTTTTCCCTAGGCAAGACCCAGCGTAAAAATACAAATAATATTTACGAAACAAACCAATTATACATCGACATGAGTGCATAAATATATATATACAAACAGTAAAACAATTACAATATATAAAGAGACAAAAATGTCATATCTTGAGGTAACAAAACAAGGAAAAAAAATAATAGTACAATAGATGGAAATAGGAGGATATGCATTTCCGGCGTTACACGTGCCCCACATTGTCTGAGGATGTTCGTGTAACGTAAACAGACTCAGAAAATGTCCCAAAAAAGAAACAGCGGAAATGCATATGCTCAAAACATCAACAAAATTTAGCATTCGTCTAATTAATCATAAATCAATTTTTAGACCATAGTAACTGAGTGGAGACACTCCTAATCTTATTCCACTCTGTCATCTTGCACAAAATAAAACAGGTTGACAACATATTAAAATTGATAGAAGATATAGAAAATGGTTTAGCTATTCCAAAATCGTCAAAATCCGTAACACTATCATGAAATGGAATACTATTTACAAAATTAATCAGAGTACATGGTCATAAAAACAGGTAGATCAAAATACGCAAATTAATTATTAATTACATAGAATACACATTTTATATAACCTTTTCGTAATTAATATGCTTGGTATGAGAGTCCACTTAATGCTAAACAAGAAAATAATATTCAGTAGATCGAAAAAAACATAAGTATTGACAGCAGAATTCTTTCACATCATCTGTCCGGGAAGAAAAACAATTCCGCCTTCCGTACTCGCAAGTACAAAGAATGCCGACAGCGGCACAAGAGCCGACAGCGGCACCGCCTCGCCAGTATTGTTGCGCCCGCCTGTGCGGCACGCTTGATCTCACTCGCCTGTGTAACGGCATTTCCAGAACGTCCGTTTCACTGAATTCTTTCGGAAAAACTCACTCCCGAGTAATCTCAAGGAGTCCATTAACACTATCACAGTGGATAACTCAACACTGTCCATCATCACACATGTACAAGCCTGAAACTTAAAACAGCGACTAAGTACATCGGCAATGACTAGTAAAACACATATTCATGGAATCTTACAGCTAGTTACAAAATCATATTTACATTGCTTAATCTACTGTGACTCAGCTGAAAACTTAAACTAGCAGCTTGGATTTTTAAATTGATTAATATTCAGTAACTCTTAAATCATTTAATCAACATAAATTACTTATTAATTACAACTTCTTTAATGACCTCTAGGTCAGGCAAAAGCATCGCCACATGGCACATCCTTAAATCTTACACTCTATATCTACATACTGTACAAATTACCCTATCTGTGGTACTAATCAATCCTTGGTTGGTACAATTTCAGGTCTACAATGTTTCGTATACCTAATAGCTTTCCAGAGCTTGGATACTCTAAGCAATAAGCATTTGTGTGAGGTATACCAATGACTTTATATGGTCCATTATAAACAAACTTAAATTTAGAGATTTCATTGTCTATATCGCTCGATTTCTCATGAGCTTTTACAAGTACTAAGTCTCCGATCGCAAACTTAGCAAAACGCGCTTTAGCGTCATGACGACGTATGCGAGCATCGGCTTTAAGCTTCATTATTTCCCGCAAACGATCTTTTTTCACACCAATACTAATGTCAATCCGTGGAGGGAATTTGATTATCTCTTCCACTAAACTTTTACTTCTGTCATCCAACAGGATTTCCTCTGGAGAAAATCCCGTCGATTCATGTCTCAAGGTGTTCATAATTCTGTCAAATACTGCTACATATTTGCCCCATGCCCTATGGTTGTGATGGCAATAGGTACGGCACAGTCGGCCTAGCTCGCGCATATACCTCTCAGCGGGATTCCCGGCCGGACAATAAGCAGAAATATGGATCACCTCGACCCCATTACTTTCCATGCCTTCATTCCACAACTTAGAAGTAAATTGTGCCCCATTGTCTGATAGAATCGCCTTGGGCTTACCAATATGGACAAAATAATCATTCACAAACTTGCTATAGACCGCTTTGGCTGTAGCTTTCCTAATCGGGTATAGTTTGATGAACTTGGAAAAAGCTTATAGCACTACTAAAATGTAGGCAAAGTTTCCTGATGACTTGGGCAAAGGTCCGTACAAGTCCACGCACAGTAACTCAAAGGTGTCGTTAGGCCTTATACTTTGCATAGGACCACGACTCGTACAGTTGGTAACCTTCACCTTCTGACATAAATCGCAAGTTTTCACTCTGTCAGTAACTCGTTTTAACATGTTGTTAAAATGCACTACTTCACTCAGCTTTTCTGTACATTTCTTTGGTCCACAGTGACCATACGCCAAATGGTAGTAGTCTATTATTTCCGTGACGTATTTGGTGGGCCAGCATACCCGCCAAATATTACTATCTTCACCCTTACGTATGTACAAGATATGATCGTATATCTTGTAATACTTCCTTAATTTCTCTCCTTCTGGACTCTTTTCATCATATCGGGTTTTCACCATATTTAAACAACCATCCTCGTTCTGATGACGACGTAGATTCTTACAGATGTTCATTATTAATTTACGTCCCTCAACTTCTTTAAAATAGTACAATTTGACCACTCCATCTGCCTCATCTTTCAATAGACCTTGATTAGACTCGGGCAACCGCGACAGCGCATCCGCTACGCAATTGTCGGTCATAGTTAAATTGCTGTAAATACAACGACCACCTAGTCAATCTTTCGTGAAGTAGTTTACAATCCTTCAGATAAGTGAGCGCCTTATGGTCCGTATGAACAATCACCTTACGGTCCCATAGGTAACCCTTGAACTTCTTGAATCCCCACACGATAGCGAGACACTCTTTCTCAGAAATCGTGTAGTTTCGCTCACTTTTTGATAAAGTTCGACTCGCGAACGCTATCGTCCGGTGTTCCTTATCCTCTCCTTTACCAACTTCTTGGAACAGTTCTACCCCCACCCCGTAATTCGACGAATCCGTTCCCAGATGGAAGGGTAGCGATAAATCAGGATGAAATAGTATGTTAGATCTTAACAACTCGTCTTTTAATCTCTCGAAAGCGGTCTGACACCCGTCAGTCCACACAAACGGAACATTTTTGCGTAAGAGGTTATTCAAATTTTCATCATTAAACACTTGTCCTTTTACAAATTTACGGTAAAATCCTGTGAGCCCCAGAAAACTTTTTAACTGTTTCCTAGACTTGGGTGGAGGACAATTCCTTATTGCCTCTAGTTTCTCTGGGTCTTTCGTAATACCAGCAGTGGTAATTACATGCCCTAAAAATTTCAGTTCCTGCTTCACAAATTCGCATTTCTTTAGCTTTAGAGTCATTCCGCCACGGCGCAATGCTCTAAAAACTTCATCTAACAGGTCACAATGGTCATGCCAAGTGGCATTGGCCAACAATAGGTCGTCAACATATACAGTTAATCTTGAACTCAAAGCCGGTCCTAGCACTTTATCTAGGGCCCTGATGAATACGGACACAGATATATTAAGTCCAAACGGCAGTACTCTATACTGATAACACCTGCCCGCAAACAAGAAGGCGGTGTATGGCCTAGATTCTTCTTCGAGTTCTATTTGCCAGTAACTAGCCGTCAGATCGAGGCTAGTCATGAACTTAACGTCATGAAAACGTTGCAAAATCTCCTCCATACTCTCTGGTCTGTCTGTTTCGCGTTGAACGACCCTATTCAACGTGCGTGCGTCAATCACAATACGCACACTACCATCCCGTTTTGCTACAATGACCAAACCGTTATTGTATGGACTCGTACTTCTTTCAATCACTCCCCATTCGATCATCTTATCTATCTCCCGTTGCACTGCTTCTTTTTTGGACAGCGGTATAGCATACGGTCTCACGAAGAATGGTTCGTGCGGAATTACGTGCAACTTGCATTTATACCCTTCCATAAGTCCCGGTTTGTCTGAAAACACACTCTTATTCCTCATTATTACTTCATACAGGCCTCGTCTTTGTTCGTGTGTTACGTTTGACACACCGTCTACAATAATTTCCAATTCACTTTCTATACTATTGTCAATGCCGAGATTCCTCACATTACAGTAGTTCAAATGCATACCTACGTCAATACCATTGGGCCAGTTAACAATGCGTATAGGCTGGTATTGCCTATGCACACCGTCTCCTGCCTCGTCAAAACTAACTACTATTGTTTTATCTTGGGACGTACATGTCAAAGTTTTGCTTTCGCAATTAATCACTGCACGGTACTTTAATAGCCAATCTAACCCGATAATTACTTCCGTAGTTAAGTCTGGCACGACGACAAACTCTTGCTCAAATCGTGCCCCACATATCTCGAAGTTGACAAAAATCTGTTTTGTGACCGGTTTACTGGCCTTCCCAGTAGCACCGATAATTTTCACTCCTGTTACTGGCATAACTACGATGCCGGGTCTGTCTTTCAGTAACTCAAATATTTTCCCAGATACAGCACTCAATTCTGCACCGGTGTCAATCAACACGTTTAGTTGTAGGTCGTGCATATTAACAGACACTACTATCTGTTTACACTTGTCCTCGACTGTTTCATTATTTTCCCACAGTAAATCCTCGTCTATATCCAGGTCATTCCAGAAAAAACCATCCGGCTTTGATCCTAAATTCGGCTTATCTGGCGGCTTTTTCAGCCTCTGTTCAAATACAGTTTTAATTTCAACACGTTTGTCCTGAGGCTTAGTCTGTAGCTTCGCCTCCAATACCGAAACTTTTTCCTGTAACTTGTCAACTAGTGAGTGTTGCTTTGCTATCAATTCACTAATTGTCACCTTTGTTGATTCCTCTTTGGTCAGATTGATCTCATCTACCAATCTACCTGGAGAAATGTGCCCAGTAGTATTTGCAATTACTTCCTCTGGACCTGCGCAACCCACACTGCTACCGTCTGACCGCATAACGTCAGCTCTAACCTCATACACGCTGTAATCTACGTGCTTTTCTACCAATCGTGTCCGGCTATCAGTAAAATTTTCGTAATCTTTCTCCTTAATACTGTCGCAATGTTTAAACTGGATGTTCGCGTCGGATGGGTCGGCTACTTCTACCACTACAACTTTCGGTAAAGTCTGCCGGTTAGGGCCAGAACTTTCCGTTACTACTTCAACATTCAACTCCTGCGGGACGAAACACGACGCATCTTGCTCGTGCTCCCCATTAACATCAACTATTTCTAATAAAGTCTGCCGGTTAGGGCCAGAACTTTCTATCACTTCACAACTACTATCTTCCTGTGGGACGAGACGCGGCAAATCCTGCCCGCACTCCCTATAAACACTTCTCCCGTACAGGCCCCTATTTTTTCTTAGTTCGTCGTATAAGCGACCGAACTGCCTTAACCAGACCTCATCCCTCTCTGCATCCCCTCGCTCAATGACGGACGTTTTATTCGACATCTGATCTTCTCTCAACACTTGCGAATTATTCTTAAACTCAATCTCCAGTTCCGCAGTGGGTATTACAGCTGCCACTTTATAATCGATTTCCGGAACACTACTTAAATTGTTCTCACTGACAGCGAATGTTTTTTCTACTGCCGTGTATACAGTTGATCTACTACTTGTGGGCGCACTCCTTTCTCCTAACACTGGCACACTCTCCCGCCGTTGATTATTCCACACGGAATTTTCATAACGACGACACCTGGGTTTTCTCCTGTTATTGGGCCGCCAAAATTTCGCCACGCCTGGTCGGCCCCTCACCGGCGCGGCTAATGGTTTCCCTGTCTCGTCCCAGCAGATACGCTCCCCGGATGCTGCTGAGGCGGCTGATCACACCCTCTGGCGTTATTACTATTCTGTGAAACCCGTATCACGTTAGTATGATACTGGTTTCCGTCATTCCTGTTATTATTTGCATTGTACCGATTGTTATTACGGTCCGAACCATTATTGTTATTGCTGCCATGGTTGCGGTATGCATTATTCCCGTGGTTATCGTTGTTGTGGTTGCTGTGGTACCCGTTGTTGTTACCACGGCCTCTGCCACTGTCGCGATTATTGCGCCAATTGTCCTCGTCCTCCACTCTTTCCAGGAAATCATTGATTGTCCTGTAATTGCTTCCTACGTATCGTTTTGTATCATCTGGAAGCTTCTTGTAGAGTTCCCAGACTATTTCGGATTCCGAGCGGCGGTCACGCAAATATTCCAACTTGCGGATCCAGCCCTCACAAAACTCCTTCATCGAACCGCGCGAATTCGCATCGAAAGGCCTCGATACGACAAATTCGCGCCAGACACTTTGCTGTTTTTGCTCTGACCAGTATTCAGCCAGAAACAAATTTTTAAATTCGTCAAAAGTCAGGTTCGTAATGTTGAGGTTTATGCCCCAACGCTTGGCATCACCAGCCAACACATCAATAATCGCATTAATTTTTCTTTCATCAGTCCATGATCTGGGTAAAACTCTTTCACAATTCTTAATGAAATCCGTCGCGTGTATACCGCCTTTTTTCAAGGGGTCGAACCGCTCCTCTTTCGTCAACAATTCCGAACTATGTGCATAGATTGGCACATAGCTCTGTTTTTCGTCGTTTCTTTTCTAATTCCGACACTCTCGTAATTACTTGGCAAGTGGTTGTCGCAAGCGTTTCTACTTCCCTTTTTTTCTCTTCGCAGGTATTAGCCTGCTTCGTCACTTTGGTATCTACTTCGGATACTAAAGCCTTTAAAGTTTCCACCTTCTTTTGATCCTCTTTTTTCACTAATTGAATTTGTTCCGTCACCTTATTCTCGATGATCGGAGCAACTGATTCTCCTACACTTTTCTCGATTCTGCTAATTTCAGAATTAAAACGAGTATTTATGCTCGCAATTTCCGCCTGAACGCCTATCATTTCCTGTTTAAGATTACCGATTTCGGTATTAATCACGACAATATCGTCTTTGATTTTATCAACTTTTGTGTTAACAACTTCAACATTGTTGTTAACAACATTAGTAGCTTTGTTCTGATTGTCTAGCATTAGTTCAATTTTTTCAGACTGAGCTACTTGCTTGGCAGCATGAGCTTCTTGCTTGGCCGATTGACTCTTGATTTCGTTAATCAAAACATTCAATAAATCAGTTAAATTCCCGGAAACTACCGGTTTTACTTCCGTAGCGGCTTCCTCTTTAATTGTCCCCCCGTATTCGTCATCAAGGGATTCGCATTTGTTTTTCACTTCCGACTCCGAAACATTTTCTAAAGTGTGGAATTCCATTTATGCTCTTTGTTGCGTTTCGGCGGTCGCGTCTTTCATGCTAGCCGCCTGTCCCTGAACAATGGGTACCGCGGTGCGCGTTCCCCACTGTTCGACCGATTGTTCCTTATCCAAGCCTACCAAATTTTGGTAATTGTTGCCTTCACTCATTTTAATAATTTTCAATATAAATGCCAAATCTCAATCTAATTAGGATTCCTCACACTAATATTCTCGCTGACGTATCGACCATTTCCTAACCAGTACTTTGTTACGAGATTTGTACAATGCAAAATTCGTGTCCAGAACAACCTCAAATTTGAAGATTGTCCTGTCACCAGGTCGCCACATGTAACCTCCCCCTCACTTATCGACCTTAATGACAGTGAAAAATTAAACCGCGTGTACCTAATGGAAATTTGGGAAAAGCAATCGTCACCGAAGTTAATCTGTCGGTAAAGAGGGAGGAAAGGGTTACATCTAAATGAAAGGAAAAATGCAAATGAAACTGGTGGAAATTAATTTTGAAAAGGGGTAAAGTTAATGAAGAAAGTAAATGTGCGGCCGTTACGTTAACAATTAACTAGCGGTAATTAGATATTTGAGATTTGGGGGAAATTACGGTCGCCAGTCCTAAGGACAATTACTATAGTAACTGAAAAAGAAAGGTAATTACATATATAATTAGCACTAGAAGCGTGGCAACTGAAGGTTGACACGTGTAGTGTGAAAACTGAAAGTTTGTCAGAAGTAACAAATTTCGCTACACTCTGACTTAATTTAGCAAAAGAATTAATAAAACTGGAAAATCGAAAGTTAATTTAGTGACTGAAGTTAATAGTGAGCTTTCTTTCTGAAGCACATCGACATTCAGTAAAATAAGGTTAGTCTTGGACTACCTCAACAATTATTTCAAAAGCTACTTGAATCTACGCAATTTAGAAATAAGAGAATTAACTTTGAACTTGAATTAAATGATTCTGAACAATTAACAATAGTAAAATTTAGTACGTACCAAGCTGAGCTGCAGTCACAGGTAACTAAAATACGGTAACAAAACTCGCACTCTTAATTTGTGCTTGTGCAATCTAAATATTGTAGCCAGCTGAACTTTGAAATTAAAGCAGTGAAATCGAATGATGCTGGCGTTTGAATTTCAACGACCCTCGGGCTCATTTCGGAAAAGGAAGGGACCCTGCTTGGCAATGCGATTGGGACAATGAGCAACAAAGGTTCATGCTAAGTTGCTGTAATTTTGCGAGGCAAATGGAACAATTTGAAAAGCTGAGGTCTGCCATACAGTTCTGAAACTTTACGTGCTTTTAGTCTTCCTTGTTGGTTGATTGAAGGTTTGAAGCCGTCGATCGAGGAGGTGGCGACAGTCACTCATTGTCGGCCGTCGCTGTTGCAGAAGCTGGATTTTGGCGCGCCTTCTTCTCGACACGGTCACCAGGCGAAACGGGCTCTTGATGTGCGCCAGCTAATGCTTCCCGTCCGCGACACCATGTCAGAAACTATCATCGCGAGTCGAGCGCAATTACATGCTGCCAAACCCCGAAAGCGCGGCAACTCGCGGGAGCGTCACACAACACACCTGCTCCACTCGCTACTCCAGCCAGACTCCCTCTGCCCGCGCTCCACGCGGCAGAGTTAACACTACCAAAGATCCTACACACTTGATTCTTCACACGACCCATCGATGTAATCGTTCGATAGCAGTTTTCCCTAGGCAAGACCCAGCGTAAAAATACAAATAATATTTACGAAACAAACCAATTATACATCGACATGAGTGCATAAATATATATATACAAACAGTAAAACAATTACAATATATAAAGAGACAAAAATGTCATATCTTGAGGTAACAAAACAAGGAAAAAAAAATAATAGTACAATTGATGGAAATAGGAGGATATGCATTTCCGGCGTTACATGGTTATCAATAATTTGGAAGTCTATCTCATTTAATATTGATTAGGCTGCCATCTGCACCTATCCTCTCAAGGGCAGATCAGTCCCGGATCGGAGACAGTAGACCTTGTCGGTATGTCCGTTGAAACGTATGTCATCTGGGTCGTTTGAATATATTGAAGTGTCTGAGCTTCTAGGAATCATTCTGAAGACATGCTCCCTCAGTTCTCCAAGGATTTATTTCTCTACACAGAGCGTGTTCGCACTTTGCGTCGTTGGCTTAAGGTAGCTATACAATGTCCACTTGTTGCCAAAATCAATTGGAGCAATTTTTTGCTTGTACATAACAACACCCTCAATCCAAGCTGTAAGAGGGATAATTTGACCCATATCACCTCTTTCATACCTGCCTTCCACATTCTTTATTGTCCTTTCTTAACTAATTTGGTAACGCGTTGTGTTCCTTGATTAGGTTCAGTTTTTCCTTTCAAATAAATGCATGCATAATACAGGAGAAAAGTGAGAGTGTTAAACATACTGCAGCACTATTGTTGGTGTTCTCATCTTATTAAATAGAGGCTTATATGAGGTTCTTGAATTAACAACAGGGTGGCATGCTTTTGAAATTGCCGACCGATGTGGCCCTGCGGTTCTAGGCGCTTCAGTCTGAACCGCGTGACCGCTACGGTCGCAGGTTCGAATCCTGCCTCGGGCATGGATGTATGTGATGTCCTTAGGTTAGTTAGGTTTAAGTAGTTCTAAGTTCTAGGGGACTGATGACCACAGATGTTAAGTCCCATAGTGCTGAGAGCCATTTGGACCATTTGGCTTTTGAAATTATTTATTTGCGACTTGACGGATTTGCCTCAGCATAAAAGTATGCAAAGAACGTCAATTTACGTTTATCGCAGGTGCTGACTGTGTGCAATATTCTCATCGTAAGGATAGCTGTATGCAAACTTCTGACAGTAGTCACATGGCGCCGTCCAGTATACAGCCATCAAACCACGGCTTGCGACGAGGATCAGTGGCAGCACAAGCGACTGGGATATTGATAGATATTAGCTGACAGCGAAGACTCTCAAATTTATATAAAAGCCCGCTCGTGACGTCGCCATCTGTACAGCTGGGAGGAAAACTGAAATATTATCATATATGAGAGAGAGCAAAGAATATTTTCAACAGCTGGCAGCGGGCCGTAACTCTCGCCCGCCGGCGGCGTGATACATGGCATCAATATCTGGGCCGGAGCGACGCCCACCTTGTCGGCGCGGGCTGCCTTTAAAAAGCGATAACTTCCGGCGGTCCCCGGTCACATATGAGTTCCGGCCGGGCCGGGCAGCCCGTCCGTCCGCACAGGTGCCGCCGGCGGGCGCGGGCGCGGCTGACGGCCGATTGGGGGCCCGTGTCCGCGGCAATATATCGGTAGGGGGCGGGGGCGGGGGCGATGGCGTCAGCAGACTCAGCGCGGTGCCACCAGAGGGAGAAGGAGAGAGAACCCTCTAACATCATGACGGCTAGACTGCCCAGTACCTGTCCCTAAAGCCTAGGTCGCAAATTAATGGTGTTTCCGAATGAATATCACTGTCTTCATTATTTACCACAGTTCCTTTCCATTAAAACTTAGGGGAGGAGAGGCCGTGACCGTTGAATAAAACTACTGAGCGGTAGCAATATCTTTGCAGTAGAACATCATCTACTACACTACTGGCCAATAAAATTTCTACACGCGAAATTTAACAGACAGGAAGAAGATGCTGTGATAAGCAAATGATTAGCTTTTCAGAGCATTCACACAAGGTTGGCGCCGGTGGCGACACCTACAACGTGCTGACATGAGGAAAGTTTCCAACCGATTTCTCATACACAAACACCAGTTGACCGGCGTTGCCTGGTGAAACGTTGTTGTGATGCCTCGTGTAAGGAGGAGAAATGCGTACCATCACGTTTCCGACTTTGATAAAGGTCGGATTGTAGCCTATCGCGATTGTGGATTATCGTATCGCGACATTGCTGCTCGCGTTGGTCGAGATCCAATGACTGTTAGTAGAATACGGAATCGGTGGGTTCAGGAGGGTAATACGGAACGCCGTGCTGGATCTCGACGGCCTCCTATCACTAGCAGTCGAGATGACAGGCATCTTATCCGCATGACTGTAACGGATCGTGCAACCACGTCTCGATTCCTGAGTCAACAGATGGGGACGTTTGCAAGACAACAACCATCTGCACGAACAGTTCGACGACGTTTACAGCAGCATGGACTATCAGCTCGGATACTATGGCTGCGGTTACCCTTGACACTGCATCACAGACAGGAGCGCCTGCGATGGTGTACTCTACGACGAACCTGGGTGCGCGAATGGCAAAACATTTTTTCGGATGAATCCAGGTTCCGTTTGCAACATCATGATGGTCGCATCCGTGTTTGGCGACATGGCGGTGAACGCACATTGGAAGCGTGTATTCGTCATCGCCTTACTGGCGTATCACCCGGCGTGAAGGTATGAGGTGCCATCGGTTACACGTCTCGGTCACCTCTTGTTCACATTGATCGCGCTTTGAACAGTGGACGTTAAATTGCAGATGTGTTACAACCCGTGGCTCTGCCCTTCATTCGATCCCTGCGGAAACCTACATTTCAGCAGGATAATGCACGACCGCATGTTGCAAGTCCTGTACGGGCCTTTCTGGATACAGAAAATGTTCGACTGCTGCCCTGGCGAACACATTCTCCAGATCTCTCACCAATTGAAAACGTCTGGTCAATGGTGGCCGAGCCGGCCGAAGTGGCCGTGCGGTTAAAGGTGCTGCAGTCTGGAACCGCAAGACCGCTACGGTCGCAGGTTCGAATCCTGCCTCGGGCATGGATGTTTGTGATGTCCTTAGGTTAGTTAGGTTTAACTAGTTCTAAGTTCTAGGGGACTAATGACCTCAGCAGTTGAGTCGCATAGTGCTCAGAGCCATTTGAACCATTTTCAATGGTGGCCGAGCAACTGGCTCGTCACAATACGGTAGTCACTACTCTTGATGAACTGTGGTATCGTGTTGAAGCTGCATGGGCAGCTGTACATATACACGCCATCCAAGCTCTGTTTGACTCAATGCTCAGGCGTATCATGGCCGTTATTACGGCCAGAAGTGGTTGTTCTGGGTACTGATTTCTCAGGATCTATGCTCCCAAATTGCGTGAAAATCTAATCACATGTCAGATCTAGTATAATACATTTGTCCAATGAATACCCGTTTATCATCTGCATTTCTTCTTGGTGTAGCAATCTTAATGGCCAGTAGTGTAGTTACGTCAACTTAGCGATGTGTAGAAAAGAAACGTACAAGGAGCGTTCAGTAAGAAGTGCAATATTTCTTTTTTTTTTCTCGGCCAGTTTCCATTATAAATAAGCGAAATTTACTCTCGGTCATTGTGTAATATTCTCGCTTCAGCCCCTATAATTTTATGAGCGATAGGTGGTGATGCTGTACGAAACCTTCAAGGTGGCATCTGTAACAGAAGTGCGTTCCAAGCAGATAGCTGAGACTGAATTTCTTTTGGCCAGAGCATCGCAGATATTCATATGTGCTTGCAGGATGTCTACGGAGATCAGGTGGTGAACAGAAGCATGGTGAGCCGTTGGGCGAGGCGTGTGTCATCGTCACAACAAATTCCCGCACACCTGTGCGATCTCCCGCGTGCCGGCCGACCGTACACAGTTTTGATTCCTGCAATGCTGGAACGTATGGACACTCTCATTCGAGGTGATCGACAGGTCAAAATCAAACTCCTTGCCGCTCAACTGGACGTCTCTGTTGGTGGTGCTGACACGCTCGTCCACCAGTCTGCGCGGAAATGCTTGCGAGTTATATAGCTGATCGTAACAGTGTTCCGTCGAATATCGCTACAGGCGATGAAACATGGGTTCATAACTTCGAACTGGAAACAAAACGGCAGTACATGGAGTGGCGCCACACTACCTCTCCTCCGAAGAAAAAGTTCAAAGCCGCCCCCTCAGCTGAAAAACCCATGGCGAACGTCTTCCGAAGTTCTGAAGCAGTTATTCTGGGAAACAAGAAACAACAGTAGCGTGTCGTCGCCACAAAAATGCAAACGAACTTCTCCTTCTCCGTGACAAAGCATGCCCTCGTGCAAGTCGGCGCACCCGAGAGGTGCTCATAAAGCATCATTGGAATGTTCTTTCTCATCCACCCTATAACCAGGATTTCTCACCTTCCGACTTCCATGCTTTTGTCCCAGTGAAGGATGCACTCCGCGGGATGCAGTACATGGATGATGGGAGGGCCGAGCGGTTCTAGGCGCTTCAGTCTGGATCCGCGAGACCGCTACGGTCGCAGGTTCGAATCCTGCCTCGGGCATGGATGTGTGTGATGTCCTTAGGTTAGTTAGGTTTAATTAGTTCTAAGTTCTAGGGGACTTATGATCTCAGAAGTTAAGTCCTATAGTGCTCAGAGCCATTTGAACTATGTTTTGATGATGGGAGGGTTATTGATGCAGCAAGACTTTGGCTCCGACGTCGAGCGGTAGAGAGTTACCGTAAGAGCATACAGGCACTCACAGCCACGTCCAGTAAGGTGGCCTAAGGACGTCACATTGAATGGAGATTACGTTAAAAAACGGGATTTTGTAGCCAAAAGAGTGCAAAAATAATATGGGGTATTGGAATCCCGAATAAAACAAGCTGCTTTCAGAAACAAGTATTGCGTTACTTCTTGAATGTCCCCCGTACCTTTGCGTCTCTCACAATCCATACCCATAAGGCTGTTATATCTTCCGTACCTGAGTTGAGACAAGTAGCCCACGTAAACTCTATCTTAACTGGATGTCGTACTCCAGTTGTCTAAAAGTGCCAGTCAAAGATCCTCATACTTTGTATCCTGTCCAACTACATTGTGCAACACAATCAAAGGGATGCTTTTTCGAAACCGAGTAACTGCCTCTCATCGCAACGCAGAGTTTCAAATTTCACGCAAAGGTGCTACAATTTTCCTCTGTAACGATGCCCAGTGACGTCACCCTCGGGATCAGCGATGCTTCAAACAGTAAGGTCTCGACACATCCATAAAAGAAGCCAGAGCTCAGACGTCCATGACAGGTATAAGGTGGGTTAATGATGTGACACTGTCACTAAATTTCACCATAATTCCGCCGATCGCCACCGTGTAAGTGTCACACGATGGGTGCGTCCCCACATACCGTTTCCCCTCATTCCACCCCTTCTCTTGACGCTTCTGCGATGGGGGTCAGAACCGCGACGTCTACCGTTGAAAGCACTCAGATTTCTAGGGGTTGGCCGAGAAAAACGTTTCAGACACACCACCGCTTATGACAGACACGAAAAGGCCTCAATGGCGACAATGAAACCACCCCTTCTCTTGGAGTGTTGATTCCCACACACTTCGCGATCGAAAACGACAGTTTGCAGTGCAGTGATCAGCAGAGCGACGTTCTTGCCAATCTTTGAAACTGCTAACACCCCCGGACGATTTAACTTTCCTATAAGGTTATCGTGGGGCTGCAGCCCCATGAAACGTGATCTGACCCCTTTGGAAAGTAGCGCGACCGCAATGTTTGCTCTGATATTCCGTTTGGAGCCACCAGAAAAGGTTCAATACCATAGGCGACATTTGAATGTGGCCCGAAGCAGCAAAGGAATTTTATGTTTTTGCAGCCCTCCCGTTTCGCGCGTTCCTGTTGCTTGGTCACGATAGGTTGCGGCATTGACACAGGTGTGAATCAAATAGCAAAGAGTATCTCTTACGACCCCACCGTTCGCTAACATCCTCGGTGCCACCTACGCACCTTCGTTGAGTACTTTAAAAATGTTCCTGCGCAGAGACAGCCAGTGAGTGATTTCTAGGTGCCGGTGTGACATGCAACCATTTCGATGCCCCTCAGTTGATTGCCGTTACGTCGCTGAAGTAGCGCCTGCTGGTCGCATGCGAAATGTAAGGGATGTCGAAAGGGATGCCTGCCACGCCGGCGCCTGAGAATCGGTCACTACCTGTCTCTCTACAGAAACATCGTTCAGTAACGTAGCGCTTTAATTGTGTTGCGCAATGCACAAGGCCACAAAATGACAATAGAATGCAAAGGAAAACGGTTTCCGATTCGACAGCCACTTGAGCCTATTACATCTCATATTACTGATTTCAGGAGAAGAACTGGCGCAAAAAACGGCGATAATTCTGATGTATCATTTAAAAAATATTCGGTGATTCGACCACTGACAAGAGTATTAGAATATTGATTTTGTTTTATTTATCATACGTTTTACTCATATATTCCATTATCGTGCACAAAAACGCCATGGGTTGCAGCTGAAATGAATAAATTGGATACTATGCTAGCCAAATCTTTAAATACGTGTAACTCGTAAAATGAAGAACTGCAAACAATGCCTGCGCTCTTAAACAAAGCTCGACATCGTTGCTCAGACATGACAATACTAATAAATATTATATCTGACAAAGTACATACTTATATCTACATATACACTAAAGAGCCAAAGAAACTGGTACACTTCCTAATATCATGTAGGGCCCCCGCGAGCGCGCAGAAATGCCGCAGCACGACGTGGCATGGACTCGACTAATATCTGCTGTAGTGCTGGAGGGAAATGACACCATGAATCCTGCAGGTCTGCCCTTAAATCCGTAAGAGTACGAGCGGTTTGAGATCTCTTCTTAACAACACGTTGCAAGGTATCCCAGATATGCTCAATGATGTTCATGTCTGGCGAGTTTCGTGGCCAGCGGAAGTGTTGCAACTCAGAAGAGTGTTCCTGGAGCCACTCTGTAGCAATTCTGAATATGTGGGGTGTGGCATTGTCCTACTGGAATTGCCCAAGTCCGTCGGCATGCACAATGGACATTACTAGATGCAGGTGATCAGACAGGATGCTTACGTACGTGTCACCTGTCAGAGTCGTATCTAGAGGTATCAGCGGCCCCGTATTACTCCAACTGCATAAACCCTACACCATTACAGAACCTCCACCAGCTTGAACAGTCCCCTGCTGACATGCATGGTCCATGCAGTAGTGAGGTTGTCTCCATACCCATACTCGTCCATCCGCTCGGTACAATTTGAAACGTCACTCGTCCGGCTAGGCAACATGTTTCCAGCCGTCAACAGTCCAATGTCGGCGTTGATGGGCCCAGGCGTGGCGTAAAGCTTTGTGTCGTACAGTCATCAAGGGTACACGAATGGGCTTTCTACTCCGAAACCCCTTATCGATGATGTGTCGTTGGATGGTTAGAACGCTGACACTTGTTGATGGCTCAGCATTGATATCTGCAGCAATTTGCGGGAGGGTTGCACTTTGGTCAAGTTGAACGATTCGCTTCAGTCGTCGTTGGTCCCGTTCTTGTAAGATATTTTTCCGGCCGCAGCGATGTCAGAGATTTGATGTTTTACCGGAGTCCTGACATTCACGGTACACTCGTCAAATGGTTGTACTAGGAAATCTCCACTTCATCCCGACCTCGGAAATGCTGTGTCCCATCACTCGTTTGCCAACCATAACACAACGTTCAAACTCACTTACATCTTGCCATTGTAGCAGCTGTAGCCGATCTAACAACTACGCCAGAAATTTCCTGCCTTACATAGACGTTGCCTACCGCAGCGCAATATTTTGTCTGTTTACATATCTCTATATTTGAATACGCATGCCTATACCGGTTTCTTTGACGCTTCAGTGTAACAGGCAATGTCCTGACTGACTGACTCATCGTTATCCAGCCCAAACCGCTAAGGACAGAAATTGAAGTTTGGAGTACATGTGGATCTTATACTGTAGGTGTCGTTTAAAAAGGAATTTTTCGAACTTCCAACTCCAAGGGGATGAAACAGGGTATGGATAGTTTTTTTTTTTTTTTAATGACGCTATTAAGGCAATTTTAAAGCTTGACCTACCAAAAGTGGTACTTGGTTTCTCGTTCAGAAATAAGAAAATGTGTGTTTTAGTATTTTTCGGGATTTCACCCTATGTGGGCGAAGTAGTGGGTGAAATCTTCTTTTGGAAATATATCATTATGAAAGAACTACTAAAGTATTTTTAAAGCAACATGTATGAACATTGTTATGAACTTCTCGGTTACAAATAAAAAAATATCGCTTCAGTTTTTTGGAAAATGATGCCCTAAGGGGGTGAAAGAGGTGATGAGACTACTTGTGAAAATATTTTATTATGAAAGCATTTTTAAAGCTAAATCTATGAAAATTAAATTTAACTTCTCAATTAGAAATAAAAAATAGATGTTTCACTGTTTTTAGAAATTCAACCCCAAAGGGGGTGAAACGAGGAATGAAACTTTTTATCGAAATTTGCATTGTGCAAGCATTTTTGAAGCTGAACCAATAAAAATTTGTATTTGACTTATCTATTAGAAACAAAACGTACACATGTCACTGTTTTTGGAAATTCAACACCTAAGGGGGTGAAACAGGGTTAGACCGGTGGGAACGAAAGGTTTTGTGAAATTATGTCACTATTAAGAGAATTTTTAAGTTAGGAGTACGGAAGCTGATATCTGGTTTCTCAGTAAAAAAAAAAAATACGTGTTTCAGTATTTTTGGAAATTCAACCACTAAAGGAGTCCAATGGTGGATGAAAAGTTTTTTGAAAATAAATAATTACTAAAGAGCTACTAACGGATTTTTAAGGGTACATCTGCGACCATTGATAATTGACCTCTCGGTTAGAAATTAAAAAAATATGAGTTTCACTATTCAATCCCTAAGGAAGTACAATAAGGGACGAAACTCTTTTAGAAAATATTTTGTTACATTAAAGGAATTTTAAAGCTAAATTTATGAAATTTGGGAGTTCACTCTTTTCTTAGATATAAATAAATATTTGTTGGGGGATGAAAGTGTCTAAGGAAATATCTCCACAAGAACGCAAAAGGCATGATTAACAAACACTTTGGACTCCAACTACCAGAATCGCATTTTGGTCAGAAGCAAATTTGCAAAAGACCATGCTTATATGGCCTTAATCAGAGTGAAAAACTAAGAAGGTGTTGCAATTTGTAAACAACATAAAAAATTGGATGAAATAAAAACAAAAAGAAATCTTTGCAGTCCATACATTCTACGCGATCGAAGCCGCGGACGCTATGCTAGCTAAATACAAACTGACATTAAAACGTTTAATGGCCCCTACATCTCTGTCCAAAACGAAATACATTTTTATAATTGGTATCTGAAGTGCTACATTGACTACTAGCATTAATGTTGCCAGTGAGTGTCAGAGCAACGTAACGCAAATGCGACAGTATGTTTCCTTCAATATAGCTTGAAAATTGAGTTTTCACGAAAATTATCTACACTGCTGCACGGATGCTACATGTTGTCTAATCTGATATATACAAATGCAAATACCATATGGCAGATTTCTGGAATGGTGTTGCAAATTATTGTCAATTTCTTGTAGCATATACACACTGAAGACACAAAATGCACAAAATATTTCTGGATTAATAAATTTTCTGTTAGCATTTACAGGAACAAAACCACGAGAGAGATTGAAAATTCGCAGCATGCCTGAAGGAAGCAGCTGCTCTGGTTATGGACGCCTCTTCTAATATAGTACTGAAATATCCTGCCGACATCGAAATTAACTGATTCAATTACTGTTGTAGTCTATGACATAATATTTATAATCTGAAATGGGTAAATAAAACTTAATCAGGCACAGAACGGTCGAAGCTTTTTGCATAACTACAACATGGCGGACAATGCGAAGTACAGGAATCAGTTAGCATGCGAAAGTTTTATGCTCAGAGATCGGAGCTCTACACCCAGGCAGTACAGAGCAATACTTGAAAACAATATCCTCAATTATTTATTAGGTATATGACAATCTCTAGTTTGTAAAGGTGTTCAATGCACTCTTTTCCCCTGGACGTTCTTTGCTCTGCGTTTAACAGTGTAATTCCTCTCGTTCACTTAATGTTGACATCTTCGCTTTTAATTTCACCAAAAGTTGTTTCCACTTTTCTGTGTGCTAAATTAGTGCTTCCTATGACAATTTCTTTCCATTACTTCGCATTTCTCCTGCAGACATTTCGCCTTGTCTTCTCTGCGCTTTTCGTTTATTTAATTCCTAAGTGCCATACTGCTATATTCCCGGCGTTTCCGACATTTTTGTGCTTCATTCTTTCGTATATTAAATAAAGTTACCTAAGGTTTCTTCACCTTACCTTCCTTGTATATATGTTTGCCTACCCAACATCAGTGATTGCCTTTTTTAGAGCTGTCCATGTCTCTTCAACCGAACTGGCAGTTCTTGTACTCACTATCGCAGTATCAAGAACTGTATAGAACTTCAGACGTGCCTCATCATTCCCCAATACTTCAGTATCCCAATTCGTTACACACTGATTCCTTCACACTTCACTTCGGTCTACTCTTCATTAAAGCTTAATTTTGATCTGAGGCAATATCTGCTCCTTGGTACGCCTTACAACCCACTATCTGATTTCAGAATATCTATCTGACCATGATTTAATACATCTGGAATTTTCCCATGTCTCCACGCCTTCTCCGAGTGATTTTTGAGCACTCTCTCCGCTATTAGTAGCGGCAATTTATTACGGAACTATGTCTTTATCCTCTCTCATACCTGCAACGTAGCCTGCATTCCCCGTCACTTTGTCTATCATCCTTCCCCTACTACAGTGTTCCCGTCCCCCATGATTATTAAATTTTCTTCATCCCCTAATACTGAATTACACGTTCAATATTCTCATATACTGTCTTTATATCTTCATATTCCGATTGTGGCGTCATCATGTACAGCTGAACTATTGTTGTCGATATTGGTTTCTTATAGATTCTGGTGAGAATGCCCTACCTTCCCATCCATAACTAATCTTATTCTCTTTCCATCATTTTCTGCTGCTGTTGATATTACCTTGCATTCATCTGACTAGATTTCTTTATCCTCTTTTCATTTCACTTCATCGACACCCACTATAACTAGATGGAACCTTTGTATTTTCTAGCTTCAGCCTACCTCTCGTTTAACAGTAGAGAGTAAATATAATATTTTCTAGAGATACGACCTTTCAACCTTACTTTTTCCAGCCGCTTCAGGACTGACACTTGAAGCAAATTATGTAATTATGTTTCGCGAGCCCAGTAACTTTCGTAACTATTGCCATCTCTTTCGTCAATTAATGAGAGAAACTTAAGTCACAGTTTAATCTTGCTGTACCTGAAGTGTAACTTGTATAACGGTATAACGAACGACTGGTAATTCAGCGAATGTTCAAGCCGATGTGAATATCCATGTTTCTCGTGTTGTTCCTTCATGATATCTTACACTTTCCATTCATGTGTGTTTCTCGGTCTTTCTGTAATCATAATTAATGTATAACATTGTGCTGGTTATATCTCAGTGACACGTAGACATGCATTGTGTGCCTTCAGTTATTGTGAACGTGTACTTAAATTAACGTTTGTAGATGGAATCCCCGTTGTTTTTGGCTATTATTTTTCTCTCTAATACGTATATTCATTCAAAGAGGTTGGTAATTTTTTTGCACACCCCGAATATTACTTTCCATAGATCCCGTCCCTGCTTTCCCAAGGTCACCTACCTCGCCCTTCTTTAACATGTGAAGCTGTGTACATTAAATGAACCACCACATTTACGACTTTTCTTTTAGCGTATAAAGTGAGTTGAAGGTGAACGAGTCTACAAGAGGCGGGACAGCGACACAGAGAATTTCCGTTGCGCTTAATATCATAGGTCAAGCTTCCAATACGTCTCTGTTTAAGGGCATAAATGATGGTCATTAAGTCCATGTTAAAGTTATGAGTTTTTTTCAAGGAATATGCTCACATCATTTAGATTACTTCTTGTACAAAGCAGAGCAGGGCTTAACTTACGTGCGTTCGATTAATCTCGCGATGAAAGTTCACAGGTAGTATTACAAGCTTGGTTTCAGTCTTACGTAATAAAAAAAATAAAAAAACGTAGTTTACCAATTCAGTAAAGTTTCGGACCCGTCTGTGAGGACAACATCGGAGATGAATCATGGGCAACACTGGCAACTGTTTCATCTCTGAAGATGTCCCCTGCAGATGGAAACGAAACTTTGGTTAATAAGCACGTAGGAAAAAAATTAGTCACGTGCAGAAGACATCATAGTAACACAATGACAATGGCCACAATGAGCCGAGGAAATCAGTCCACAAATTTCTTGAGGATAGCTCTATCTAGGGCCACTCATTGATAATTATGTCTCGCAGAACTGGTAAATGGAAGGGATGTTGATCGCTAATATGAACTCTATGTTCCAAAAAGTCCCAAACATGTTCCACAGGATTTAGATCGGACGACGTAGCGAGACAAGGGTGCCAGTGTAATCGATCAAGCAGGACTGCATGCGTGCAGCTCTACGAACACGACTGTTGTCATCTTGGAAGATGCGATGTCCACACCATATTCATCTTGAAGTTGTAGAAGAAAGGGCCATATGCGATTACCGATTATTTTAAAATGAACCTCCTTGTTCACGTTCCCGGAAAACTGAATCAGAGGACCCAAGTCATGGCGCTCAAACATCCCCAAACCATCGAAAACCCATCATCTGTCGACACTACACCCTCTACACACTGTGAGCTAAACGGCTCATTTAGCTATCAGTGCACTCATGCCTCGCATCATTTGAAAAGAGGCGTAATCGACACTTTTTTGCCTACACACCTCGTCTCGTTTCCGTGTTGGTTAGCCCACTGAAAACATGCAACTTTTTCTGCCACTGTGAACAGTGGCGCTTTCCGAGGTACTTGACCCCGGAATTCTATTTCATGCAGTTCCCTTTGCAAAATTCGCTCTTAAGCAAAGTTCGCTGGTTGAGATGGACCTGCACACGCTCACAGCAACAATTCTTGACGGGTTTGAAACCGATTGTTACTGACAAAGAGTGACACTTGTCTCTGTTTTCTGTCTACTGTGGTCTTCCTTGACCACCGTGAGCCACACGTTGGACATCTAAGTCGACACACCGACAAATCGGGTAACTTCTTTCACAGTGTGGTCATGGGCGTGTCCAAATACGATAAATCCTTTCTGCCATTCTATCGCATCTCTACTTCGTTCCATCTTATTGCGATTATTCCATACAAGCGACTGACACGTACACGCCATTTCACTGCCATCTGACGTGAGATGTATAGGTTGAATGACAGCGTGGTACCAGTTCTACACCATCCGCAATGCTCCTAACCGACCAGTGTGCTCTTTGAAAGGGGTGACCAATATTTTGTCTGGTGAGCTTGGAAGCAGTTCCGTTTGCCAGTCACGTTTCACTGTGAACATTTACTGACGGTATTCTGGTCACTGTGAGTTTCATGACAGCTTTAGTATCACAGTAGTAGGATGGTAATGAAGATCCTGGACCAAAAATGACCTTTGACCTTTGGGTTACATACATGCAGTGGCAAGGCAATGACTTTCGACATTTAACCTTGACTTTGACCTTGAATACATTATGTTATCATCAAGCGAGTTGGCACAGTGGTTAGCACATTGCACTAGCATTCCTCATTTGATCAACCAGATTTAGGTTTCCCATGATTTCCTATAATCACTGAAGGCAAAAACAGAAAGATTCCATCGTAAAGGGGGACAGTCACTTTCCTTTCCCACCCTTCCGTATTCTGAGTTTGCATTCATCTCTAATAACTCACTATCGTTGGGGTGTTAAACCCTAATCATACTTTTTTCACTACATAATCAAGCCCCTACCCTCCCTACCTATCAAAATCCAAATTGGTGGAACTAGCCCTTTTGTGCTTTATGCTGCTTTCCCTTCCTCTCCAGCCAATCACACCTCAGTGTTAATACGAAACTGTCAGTTAAGTAAAAATAGAGCCAAATTCGAAGATGTGTAGTAAAAAACTACATAACTTTCGCTTGGCACCAAGGCCAAAGATATTTATCGTTTCCCTGTACATCAAAGATATTTGCATATACATACATATCTCTGTACGTAATAAGCATAACATTAAAATGTTGCAAAAATGTGGTATCAAGTTACAATATTTCTTTGAAAGTCAAAGATATCTGCATATATATATACATATCTCTGTATTTAATCAGCATAATATTTGACTCAAGCACAAAATGATGCCAAGTCTCACTATTTCCATGAAAGTTAAAGGTATTTACATACTGAATCCCACATGCACACACACACACGCGCGCGGACGAGCGGGCGCGCGAGCGCGTACGCGCACACATACACAGTAATGTACTAATGTACCACATACTTGTATTGTCTCGTCATTTAAATTTCATTTCACAAGATAAATATTTTCTATCGCTCTCTCTCTCTCTCTCTCTCTCTCTCTCTCTCTCTCTCTCTCTCTCTCTCTATCCACCTCTCTTCACCTCTGCCTCATCATTTTGTTACAGAGGGAACAAAAATAGAAATAAAAAATATTATAGATTTAAATTTGATTATAAAATGTTCAGATCGAACTTTTATTCTGTCACACACAGCGGAAAATAACAATTTAATTTACATTTTACTTCGGCTTCAACATTTTTTAGAATTACATCTAGTGTAAACAACAGGTTGTTACAATCTGAGTAAATATTTAAGACAGCTGCATTAGAAATCCAAGTTCTGACTGCTGCATCTGCCTTATTAAATTCGAAATGGCACTGAATTTCATACAGTATGTATAAATCGAGGGCCATTGAATAATTTAAGAGGTGAACTGATACAGAAAAAACTGTATTTTTACAATATGAGTCGTTTGCTACTTTTCCCCACCAATATCAATACACTTGTCCCAACGATGAACTAGATATTTCTTTTTACTTTATTGAAAGTCTTTTCTTACCATTTTAGCCACTTTCCCACCAATTCTTTGACCTCCACGTGGAACTTTTATCCACGTAATACCTCCTTTAGTGAAAGAAACAAGGGAAAGTCTGAGGGAGCCAAATATGGACTGTAGGGAAGGTGAGGCAGTACCTGCCAATCCATTTTTCCGTGATTTCGTGGGTCAGCTCGGCAGTATGAAAGCGACAATTGTCGTGTCGCAATATCGCACCTTATCTTTTTTTTTCTTTTTCATTGCGGACTTAACTTTGTTCATCAGCATGTCTGAGCAGGCACTGTTTATTGTACGCTGATCTTCCAAATAATCGAAAAGACGACGCCTTGAGCATCCCAAGGATGGTCAACATAATTGTTCCCACTGACGCTTACGTTCTGATTTTCTTTCGGACAGGTGAGCTGGTGCGCTTGCATCCCAAACTTTCCCTTTTGAACTCTGGTCTAAAATGGTGAACCGAAGTTCACTAAAAGCTAAAATACTTTTTAGTAAATGATCACTTTTCCTTTTTCTTGCGAATCAAATAAGAACAACAATAATCTTCTTTCAGAGGTCTAATGTTAATATCTCTTTTAGATCCGCTGTTTCATACTTTGTGAACGGAAAGTGACTATTTTGTGTTCCGAATCATCAGTCTTCTGACTGGTTTGATATGCCCCACCCCACGAAATTCTCTCCTGTGCCCATGTCCTCATCTCACAGTAGCACTCGCAACGTACGTCCTCAAATATCTGCTGGATGTATTTCAATCTCCGTCTTCCTATACAGTTTTTGCGCTCTACAGCTCCCTCTAGTACCATGGAAGTCAGTCCCTGACGTCTTAACAGATGTCTATCATCCTGTCCCTCCTCCTTGTCAGTGTTTTCCACATATTCCTTTCCTCTCCGGTTCTGTACACATCCTCCCCATTCTTTACCTTATCAGTCCACATAATTTTCAACATTTGTGTGTATCACTACATCTCAAATACTTTGACTCTCTTCTGTTCCGATTTTCCCATAGTCCATGTTTCACTAACATACAATGCTGTGCTCCAAACGTATATTCTCAGAAATCTCCTCCTCAGATTAAGGCCTATGTTTGATACTAGTAGACTTCTCTTGGCCTGGAATGCCTTTTTTGACAGTGGTAGTCTGCTTTTGATGTCCTCCTTGCTCCGTCCGTCATTAGTTATTTTGCTACATAGTTAGCGGAGTTCCTTAACTTCGTCTACTTCGTGACCATCAATTCCGATGTTAAGTTTCTCACTGTTCTCGTTTCTGCTACTTCTCATTGCTTTAGTCTTTCTTTGATTTGCCCTAAATCCATATTCTGTATTCATTAGACTGTCCATACTATTCAGCAGATCACGTAATTCTTCTTCACTTTCACTCAGGATAGCAATGTCATCAGCGAATCGTATCATTCATACCCTTTCACCTTGAATTTTAATTCCTCTACTGTGCCTTTCTTTTATTTCCATCATTGCTTCTTCGGTGTACAGATTGAACAGTAGGGGTGAAAGACTACATCGCTTTCTTACCACCTTTTTAAACCGAGCATTTCGTTCTTGGTCTCCCAGTCTTATTATTTCCTCTTAGTTCTTTTACATATTGTATATTATTGTCTTTTCATATAGCTTACCCCCGTTTTTCTCAAAACTTCAAACATCTTGCACCATTTTACAATGTCGAACGCTTTCTCTAGGTCGACAAACCCTACAAATGTGTCTTCATTTTTCTTCACTCTTGCTTCAATTATCAACCGCAATGTCAGAATTGCCTCTCTGGTCTCTATACCTTTCCTAAAGTCAAACTGATAATCATCTAACACACCCACAATTTTCTTTTCCATCCTTCTGTATATTGTTCTTGTAAGGAACTTGGATGTATGAGCTGTTAAGCTGATTGTGCGATATTTGTCGCACTTGTCAGCTCTTGCAGTCTTCGGAATTGTGTGGGTGACATTTTTCCGAATGTCAAACGGTATACTGCCAGACTCATACACTCTACACACCAACGTGAATAGTCGTTTTGTTGCCACTTCCCCAACGATTTTAGAAATTCTGATGGAATGTTATCGATCCCTCCTGCCTTATAAAAATTCTGATTCTAATACTGGATCCTCTATCTCTTCTAAATCGACTCCTGTTTCTTCTTCTATCAGTGGACAAATCTCCCTAATAGAGGCCTTTAATGTACTCTTGCCACCTATCCTCTCTCTCCTCTGCATTTAACAATGGAATTACGCTTGCACTCTTAATGTTACCACCCTTGTTTTTAATTTCACCGAAGGTTGTTTTGACTTTCCTATATGCTGAGTCAATCCTTCCGACTATCATTTCTTTTTCTATTTGTTCACACTGTAACCTCCCCACAAAATAAAATAAAATAATATGAGTAAGATTCTAATTTAGTGTAACCTCGCCACAAAATTCTTTCTCATTTGTAACCTCCCTACAAAATTCTTTTCACATTAACCTCCACACAAAATTCTTTCTGATTTAATCTAAGCTCAAAATTCATTCACATTTAGCGTAACCTCACAACAGAAAAATTCCTAAACCTCTCAACAGTAAAAATTATAATTATGTCGTTCACATTCAGTGTAATGTCCCAATAAAAAAATAAATTCAGTAACCTGGTTATAAAACAATGTAACTAACCTCTCAATTAAATTGTCGCTCACTTATGACTTTTCAATAATTCACTATGAATTTAACCTGGTAAATTTTGGACGACAGCAGTGCTGCGTCATGACCCTGAAAGATCATTCTGAATAAAAAAAGGAAAAATTCTTACCTCAATGAAGTCGCCGGCTATATCTGCTCTTACAATAAATTTTTCCGGCACAGCTCTGTGCAATGCTGGCCGACCTATCTGTCATTTGTGAAAGAAAGCAACTGATTTTTCTATTGCAATAATCGGGATGATCATGGATGGGAAAAATTAGTAAATTCTTTAAATTGAAATGAATGGTTGTTAAAAGTTACTTTTTATGAGGAAGATTATTGTTACGAGAGTTTTAAAACATTTACATGCGACTTGAGATAACATTACTACATATGCGCGAGGCTGCTTTTTACCTTATACAATAATACTCAGGCTCTGGCATCGCTGCACCGCGACCAGGCCAGCCAACACGACACATCATACCAGACCAGAGCAGACTCCAGACTAGCAACAACTTACTGCTACAGCTACACAGTTCCTACTGTAGACAACACTGCTCTCTGGTCAGAGACCTTGCATATCGCAGGCAGCGCATGAGCAATACATCGAAATTACATCTGCTCGGACCTCTTACATAACCCTCCACTGGGGGGACAAAAATTTGGCAGCGATGGTGAGTCAATTGGACTTGCCATGAGCAACAATTTTTTGTAAAATCTGCTTAATTAACTAAGTTTACAGACACAGAGTATATACATATATATAAGTGCAGAACATGAAATGAAATAGAGTGCACATGCACTGAGTACAGAAGATATCAAGAAATGACAAAATGTATACGCAATGAGTACAAAACATATTAACAAATGACATAAAGTGCACACGCACTGTGTATATCTACCATTTTACAAGAACTCGGATACGCAATGAGTACAAAACATATTAATAAATGACATAAAGTGCACACGCACTGTATATATGTCTACCATTTTACAAGAACTAGATACGCAATGAGTACAAAACGTATTAATAAATGACATAAAGTGCACACGCACTGTATATGTCTCTACCATTTTACAAGAACTAGGAAAGGAAAGGGAAGAATTGCATCATGGTTGTAGCACAGTAGGTTGCACGTAGCTGCACTGAAAGTCCATATCTTTCTACAGAAGCACAACACCAAGTGAGACAATCTGAAGTTCTCTTCCCTGAAGTATTAATCAGTGTAGCCAAGACACTGAAATGTCGTATTAATATTCAATGTTATCATTTTGGTAGTACATGAGGTACACCAAACAGTGGGACCATAATAACATCTCCATCGTTCAAGGTGGTGGACAGCATGATGTGCCAACACCACATTCTTGTAAGGTACACCAACGTAGCGCAAAAACCAAATATAGTGCTCCATGATCATGAGGATAGACAGGACAAACGGATATTGCAGTAATTTCTGGTAATTAGGTAAGAAGGTGAAAGACATTAAGTCTTATGCTAGTCATCATAGAGAATTACACTAGTCTATTAACCGATTTCAGTAATTGCTGGCACTCATTGCCTAGCTACTAAACATTTCTGTACTATGTATGGAGTATTACAGAACATTATTAATAAGTCATCTGATTACACTAAATGTTGGCACTCATTGGCCAGTTACAAACCATTTTTATGCATTATTCAGAAGTGATCATTCAAAGCAAGAGTTAATTAATGGCATACCATTTACATAATTCGTCTAGTTATAGTAATCATTGGCACTCATTGGCCAGTTACAAGGTATTCATATAGTTTTATAAAACATTATTCAGTATTCCAGAATGAGATTTTCACTCTGCAGCGGAGTGTGCGCTGATATGAAACTTCCTGGCAGATTAAAACTGTGTGCCCGACCGAGACTCGAACGCGGGACCTTTGCCTTTCGCGGGCAAGTGCTCTACCATCTGAGCTACCGAAGCACGACTCACGCCCGGTACTCACAACTTTACTTCTGCCAGTATCTCGTCTCCTACCTTCCAAACTTTACAGAAGCTCTCCTGCGAACCTTGCAGAACTAGCACTCCTGAAAGAAAGGATATAGCGGAGACATGGCTTAGCCACAGCCTGGGGGCTAAGCCATGTCTCCGCTATATCCTTTCTTTCAGAAAACATCCCCCAGGCTGTGGCTAAGCCATGTCTCCGCTATATCCTTTCTTTCAGGAGTGCTAGTTCTGCAAGGTTCGCAGGAGAGCTTCTGTAAAGTTTGGAAGGTAGGAGACGAGATACTGGCAGAAGTAAAGCTGTGAGTACCGGGCGTGAGTAGTGCTTCGGTAGCTCAGATGGTAGAGCACTTGCCCGCGAAAGGCAAAGGTCCCGCGTTCGAGTCTCGGTCGGGCACACAGTTTTAATCTGCCAGGAAGTTTCATTATTCAGTATTATTCAGAAGTCATCATTCAAAATGAGTGTTAATTATTGGCACAGCATTTATAGAGTATAACAAAAATATTATTTACAGAAATTATTGGCATAGCATTTATGCATTATTACAAAATATCATTCATCACAACTCAGAACTCATTATTCAAGTGACATAGGACAAATCCAAAGTGCAACACACTGCAACTATTACTCGAGGTCTATGGTCCAATAATACATAGATATAATGGACTCAATACATTTGACAAATCTGCATTATATTTAGTACTATAAATATCTCTTAAACGAGTAGCATTATTTGGGACTGGTAATACATTTTTTTTTGCTAGCAATGCATTGCGTTGAGATCCATAATTAATTGCTAGGGCATGAAAATATTTGCTTTTGATTTATTGCTGGAAAAAAGGATTAATTACGTCATTCGTCATGAGTAAACTGTAGCAAGGTTATGAAACAAGTAGAGTATATGTGATCACATTCATGAATGACATACACAAATAAATAAAAGGCAAGTACTAGAACAGGTTTAATGACTAACTGCTTATAGCACAGTAATTTCATGAATAGCTTCTCCTGGAAAAATACAAAATGGATTATTAAGCTGAAAGAAGAAACGCATATTATGCTGAAAAGTAGTGAACTTCGAATTAACAGGTAATGAAACGTGTACTCAATATGTACGTACTCTAGCTGTCCTTTCCAAAACATTCAGTCATTATATCATGCAATGCAAAACATACTGTTAAAACGAACTGCAACAAATACTTAAATAACCACATAGCATCTCTTAACTAACAGTAAATATAAAAACTTCATCATTATCCTCATCTGCAAAGAAAAACTTCATTATTCATATTACTATAACTTCATTACTATCATCACCTGCAAAGAAAAACTTCATTATTCATATTAGCATATTCTTCATATAACTATTCATCATCATTCATTATCATCTGCAAAAAAGACACTTCATTATTCATATTACCATTTACTTCATACAACTATTCATAGTATAGAGTTTCTTATTTCTAGCATATTTCATCACTAAAACTAAGATGTGTAGTTCTGTCTGACAGCCTGCATCAATCGCCTCGTATTCTGAAAGAAAAATAATTACTTAAGACTGCTATCATACGATGTGTATAGTATATTCTTGTTAATGCTTGTTAATTCTGATCCATTTACTCTTCATCACAAGGTATTCCATTTTCTTTCGTTCATTCCGAAGGTCAAATTCCCATTTCATAGTAATCCACTGTGGTTTGTTTAATTTATTTCTTTTACACGTTATTGCTTTCTGAAAATGATGAATAAGGATTAATATCTTGCACTTAAATCATATACCCATTAAATCGAAACTTGTTTCTAGTGATATAACTAAGCATACAGCATAGCACGACAGAAAACGTATTATGTCAAAAACATAGACAGTTTCCAAGTGCAAAAAATGTACACACAGTCTCATAATGTAGTAGCAAAAAAAATGTAAAATAGTCACGATGTTGAGATATCATAAGGCAAAATGTCAAAGTCAACTGGTGTTTGTTATATCTTAAAGATTTCGTAGTGCATACAAACAAAACAGGAAAACAATCATACATACACGAAAAATGGAAAATGTGCACGGTCTGATATATAACGACAAAAAAGGCGACCTGCTAACCTTACCTTGCCGGGCACTTGCCAAGAAAAAATTTGATAATCATCAGTAAGTAGTCACATACATAGAATTGCATAAGTGGTCATAAAATATGTAAGTTTATCTGGAAAAATGTGCACGGTCTAATGTGTAACGACAAGAAAAGCGACCTGCTAACCTTACCTTGCCGGGCACTTGCCAGGAAAAAAAATATGATAATCATCAGTAATTGTTCATATAAATATCTGCAAATGGTATTACAGTGCGACAAATCACAAAGTATGTTCGTTCAATAAAGGGTTTAATATTGGAGACATGGTGATTGCCCCTACTTTTTTTGGCTCTCAGAGTTTCGACGTGTACTACATTGGGGTGAGGAATGCTGAGAATTCTGTATGGACCTGCGTATAGAAGCTCAAATTTACTGCATCTACTCTTTCCTCTGTTGGATAAATAATGTGTGCGTACTAATATCTTATGTCCAACGTGAAAGTCACGGCATGTACAAACCTGTTTTTGCTGTCTTCTCCGGCGCTCTGCGGCACGTTTGATGTTGTTCAGCGCAATGTCAATTATTTCATGGTGTCGTAGTCGACGAGTTGTAGGAAAGGATACTAATTCTTTAATTTTGTTAGGTGGTTCAACTTTTTCAGTATAACGGTCGGAGATAGCATAGTAGATTCATTTGGTATCGAGTTAATTACATCCTGGAATGACAGTATGTGTGTATCCCAATCAATATGTTTTTTATGGCAGTATATTCTACATAGTTTACCAATTTCTTTCAGAAGTCGTTCACAAGGGTTCGAAGAAGCGTGATACCTGGATATATAGATCGGAGAAATGTTTCTTGCTCGTAACATACGTGTCCATATAGCAGATCGAAACTGTGGTCCATTGTCGGAAATTACTTTCAATACATGTCCTACATGGAATAAAAAATGTTTTACAAATGCTTTCGAAACAGATTTACCAGTACCTTTGCGTAACGGAGTGAAGGTAACAAATTTCGAAGTGAGTTCAACAGCGACAAAGATGTAGCAAAAACCTCTTTAGTTCTGGAAATCGGACCAAAAATGTTTAAAGCGGCCATGTGTCTCAATTTAACAGGTACAATGGGATGTAACGGAGGAATATGTGAAGTCGTGTCTGACTTAGCTTTCTGGCAGATTTTACATGACGCTGAAACTCGTCGAATACGTTTCTCTATGTTGGCAAAATAACAGTTCTGTCTCAGTATAAGAAAACATTTTCTGGCTCCATAGTGTGCGTAACTTAAATGAGTATAATTTGTTAACAAGCTCGTCAGAAATACATAGTAACCAATTGTTGCTGTCAGGGTGAGAGCGGCGAAACAGAATATTATTGCGTACAGTGTAATTGTTTCTAATGGTAACATTATTCCTATCTTGCCAAAGGTGTTAAATTTCTTTCCATACGTTGTCTTTACTCTGCTCTTGTGCTATGTCTCGTAATGATGACGAAATGAAATTTTCAAATGCAACTTGTTGAATATACATGACGCTAAAATTTGCTTGGCAGAAGTTGGTTGCGATGTCTCGCTGATTGTTGCTGAGAGAACGGGATGGTGCGTCTGCTACAATATTTTGTGTTCCGGGAATGTGAACAATTGTAAAATTAAATTCCTGTAAATAAAGTTTCCATCTGCTTAATCTGCCGTGTGTAAATTTTGCTGAAAGTAAAAACTGGATAGCTCTATGATCTGTGTAAACGGTCGTATGTCTTCCATAAAGAAAATGCCTAAATCTGGTAAATGCCCATACAACACATAATGTTTCAAGTTCTGTAACAGAATAATTGCGTTCAGCAGGTGACAAAATGCGACTCGCAAAGGTGATGTTTTTAATTACTGTAGAACCATCTTCTTCAATTTCCTGAAAAATGTGTGCGCCTAAAGCGGTGTTAGAACTGTCGGTGGCAATGGAAAAATATCTAGTAAGATCTGGATGTGATAAAAGTGGTGCATTCAACAATGCTTGTTTCAGATTGACAAAATTCAGAATGTGCTTGGCTATCCCAGGACCAAATAGTGTTTTTACCCGTCAATTGACATAATCTAGGGGTGTCTAAAGCAGAGTAATGAATAAATTTACGAAAAAAGTTAATTAAACACAAAAAGCTGACTAGTTGTTTCTTCGTCGTAGGTACAGTAATGTCACGTGAAGCTTGAAGTTTTTCCGGGTCAGGCGCAATGCCTTCTGCTGAAATTACATGTCCAAGAAATTTTATGGAAGTTTTACCAAAGTGCGATTTGCTAAGATTAACTGTGAGTCCTTGTGCACGAAAAGTTTGTAACAGTTGTTCAAGAATCAAATTGTGTTCAGACCAGTTAGCTTCTGCAATAAGAATGTCGTCTACATACGTTGTGATTCTGTCTTTTAATTCTGTCGGAAGTATACTATTTAAACCGCGAATAAATGCTGCTGAAGAAATAGTTAAACCGAAAGGTAATTTACAAAATTGACAACAGTCACCAAAACAGAGAAAAGCCGTGTACTTTCTGCAGTTCGGATGGAGCTGAATTTGCCAAAATCCCGATTTCAAATCTAATGTGGAATAAATAGCAATACCATGAAATTTCTGTAGAAGTTCTTCTAGTGTCTGTGGGCGATCTGTTTCGTTAATAATAACGTCATTGATGTGACGCGAATCAAGTACGAGACGAAGTGAACCATCCCTTTTCTTAACAATATGGAGCGGGTTTATGTACGGACTAACTGCCGGTTCAATAATTCCTTGGTCAAGCACAGCTTGCAATTCTTTCTTAACTTGTTCTCTGTGAATATAAGGAATGGGATAATGTTTGGCTTTAAATGTGTCGTGCTGTTTAACTTGAAATTCATACATAAACCGTATATAGTACCAGGGACGTTGTCAAACACTGGAGCTTGCTGTAAAAGAATTTTGTGTAGTTGCGTGCGTTCGTCGTCTGTATTTGCACTGCTCTGTTTAACTTTATCAGAAATCATTTGCATAACGTCATAGTCGGCTTCGTCTGGAGTATTATAGTTGTGTACGTACGTATCTGTGAACAATGTGGAATGACAGTCTATGTTACGTGATGCAGAAATGACCTCTGTACGATTAATTGTTTGTTCTTCTGCAGATAAAGAGTGCTGAAATTCTAATGCCAGTTGTACATTTTCATCCTGTAACATTAAATAGGAATTTTGAAAGTCAATAATTGCGTCGTATTGCACCAAAAAATTCGTACCTAAAATAACGTCTGTTGTCAATAAAGGAATAATCCAAAAATTTGAGTGGAACGTATGACCTGCAATACAAAATGATAAGTGTGTCTGTAATTTTATGTCTCCTCCTTTACCAGATACTGCTCCTTTTACTTTAGTTTTGCCTAATGGTAACGTAGGATAGGTGTTCTTTTTGTTACATTCGTTGAAAGTTTCCTCATTTATAACTGACATAGGTGATCCAGAATCGATTACTGCTGAAAATTTGGATGATCCAATCTTTACTTCAATGACAGGGTGTGAAATGGTTTTTTGAATAACTGGTTTTTCCTGCAAAAGAGTGTCTCGGATGTCGTCAAAAGTAATAACATTTTCGTGAACAAGATTCTGTGTGTCAAAAGTATTGCTTGCGTTGCTGGAAGATGCAACCTGTACTGTATCTAGTCAAATTCTATCTGACGTGCTGTTATTTACGGGAGGATGCTGTGGCACATCGACTATTTGTACTGTCCTGTCACTTCGTCCTGGTGTATTAGGTTCGGGATAATACCTACTGTCTGGTTCATTCATGATAATCTGTTGTTGTGGTTGATTCTGTTACTGGTAAGACCGACTGTTATTAAACGTACGCTGAAAATTGTGCTCATTACTTTTACGTCTGTCATGATACGTCGCGATAGGAATTGAAATGATGTGTTTTCTGTACGTAGTGATTTCCTTGTTGCTGTGAGTTACTATTTGGCGGAGCCGACTCTATACGTGTAGGCGGCGAAACATTAAAGCTTGGTTGACCTTGCACATTACATTCTTGGTTAGGTATGCTAACCAGCTGGTTTTGTTGCTGTTGTTGGGAAAAACCTCTATTGTTACCAAAATGTGGTTCCTGTTGCTGTTAATTTTGACGATACTGATAATTAAAATTTTGTCTGTTATCAAAGTTCTCGTGGTTGTCATTTCTGGAGCGTATAATAACTGTCACTCTCAGGTAAAACTTGTCATATCAGGTTTTCTTTACTCATCCTTAATCTTAGATAGATCGATAGTTGAAGAGCTGTTTTGATAGATATAAAGGATAGTGAAAGAGAAGGCAGCAGTGCAGAAAACTAAAGATGAAATAGCACTACTACGGCTCGGGGCCCTGTGCTCGCTACGGCACATATTCATCGAAGCGTAATGAATCCCCTGAGGTCAATTACGCGCTACAAATAAATTTTAGTTTCTGCGTTACAGGCAATACCGGTGAAAATTCAAAAACAAGTTGTTGTATCCAGTCCAATTCTAGTTCCTGCATTACAGGCCAAGCTGATGAAAATGCAAAAGCAAATTGTCGTATCCAGTCCAAAGCGTGATTCTGTGTTTTGTCATTGTTAAGTACCTTAGATTTTTTTACGAATAAAAATTGCTTATGATCAACGTTATCGTCTCTGAATGTGTGAACAGGTTCAGGATTGAATGAGAATCTGTTTGTCTGTGTCTCTTCGGATTCTAAGTCGCGTGATCTCTGTAAATTACCTAAATTACACTGGCTGTGTGAGTCTGACAAATGTTGGGAAAGTGGCGTATGCTGTGACGTGTTAGAGACGGCAACATTTTTCGTCTCTGTCACTTTAAAACGTTCGCCAATTTGGCTGTTCTGTTGTTCAAATCTCTTATCGACTTCCGCATCCAGCGTGTGTTAAAGTTCTGCTGACATTAATTTAAACTCGTCGCGTAACTCTGTTGCGTTTTCAGACCATTGTTCAATGACTGCAATACTTTCATCTCCAACTAATTTCGTTGTGGCTTCACGTGTACTACTTATTTCTTGTACAACAGATCTAATTTCTTCAGTGTTGTTCCTAGCATAAGCCTTACTTTCCTCACATAATTGTTCTTTAGTGTCATAACGTTGCACGGAAACGGCTGTAATCTGTTCACTAAGTTGTTTGTTCTGTTCATTAAGATTGTCGTGTTTTTCGTTCGACTGTTTGAAACTTTCATTAAATTGTTTGCACGATTCATTAAGTTGTTTATAATTGTTGTCTAGTTTTTCATTAAGTTGTTTGAAGTTGTTGTTTTGTCTTTCATTCTGTTGTAGCAATACTGCCATAATTTGATCCAAGCCAAAATTAGCGACTCTATTTTCTAGGCGGTGTAATGGTGTATGTGCATTTGTCACGTTTTGTGTAATCGTTTGGTCATTTTCTGATTCTTGAAAAGGTTCGCCAATTGGATGTGCACTGTTAGACACTACCTCGGAATCAAATAAATCTGACGTACTTTGAGTACATTGTTCACCTTCGTTAGAAACAATTATCTGTTCGCTACGTAAATTTTGCAAATTAGGCGTGTCAAACTGGACAGCGTTCATTGTAACGGAACGTGCCGCGTCATCAATTGTTACATTTACTGTGGACATAATTGCATTTGTTTGTTCATCATTAAGATCAAAATCAATATTAGTGATCGGCACGCACTGATTATCTATAATTAGGGGATTATCACTATTAGACTGAGTGTCGCTAGTATTATCTGTCAAATTATTCGAGTCGGCTATTTCACTCATTGCACATCGCGACGTTCTGTTAACAGTTTTTCGCGGCATTTTTCACAAATAAAAATTAAGCACAAAATCAAACAAAAACGAAGCAAAAATGGAACAAACACAATTACAACAAAGAGCAATAACTGCCGATGATCTGTGAAAGAAAGAGTGACAAATTAGTAAATGCGTTGCGCCAGATGCAAACTACATTTAAGTAAATAAGAGCAGATATATGACTACTTCTCAGAGATTCACAAAGAAATACGATCCTGGCCGGTTGTTGCCCAGTGTAACCTCCCCACAAAATAAAATAAAATAATATGAGTAAGATTTTAATTTAGTGTAACCTCGCCACAAAATTCTTTCTCATTTGTAACCTCCCTACAAAATTCTTTCTCATTTGTAACCTCCCTACAAAATTCTTTTCACATTAACCTCCACACAAAATTCTTTCTGATTTAATCTAAGCTCAAAATTCATTCACATTTATCGTAACCTCACAACAGAAAAATTCCTAAACCTCTCAACAGTAAAAATTATAATTTTGTCGTTCACATTCAGTGTAATGTCCCAATAAAAAAATAAATTCATTAACCTGGTAATAAAACAATGTAACTAACCTCTCAATTAAATTGTCGCTCACTTATGACTTTTCAATAATTCACTATGAATTTAACCTGGTAAATTTTGGACGACAGCAGTGCTGCGTCATGGCCCTGAAAGATCATTCTGAATAAAAAAAGGAAAAATTCTTACCTCAATGAAGTCGCCGGCTATATCTGCTCTTACAATAAATTTTTCCGGCACAGCTCTGTGCAATGCTGGCCGACCTATTTGTCATTTATGAAAGAAAGCAACTGATTTTTCTATTGCAATAATCGGGATGATCATGGATGGGAAAAATTAGTAAATTCTTTAAATTGAAATGAATGGTTGTTAAAAGTTACTTTTTATGAGGAAGATTATTATTACGAGAGTTTTAAAACATTTACATGCGACTTGAGATAACATTACTACATATGCGCGAGGCTGCTTTTTACCTTATACAATAATACTCAGGCTCCGGCATCGCTGCACCGCGACCGCGCCAGCCAACACGATACACCATACCAGACCAGAGCAGACTCCAGACTAGCAACAACTTACTGCTACAGCTGCACAATTCCTACTGTAGACAACACTGCTCTCTGGTCAGAGACCTTGCATATCGCAGGCAGCACATGAGCAATACATAGAAATTACATCTGCTCAAACCTCTTACAACGCTTTTGATGCAGCCATTTCGTCTTAACGTTCCTGCACTTTTTTCTTTTCATTCCTAAGCGACTTGCTTTCTGTATTCCTGAATTTTCCTGAACATTTTTGTACTTCCTTCTTTCATCAATCAGATGAAGTATTTCTTCTGTTACCCATGGTTTCTTTGCAGTTACCTTCTTTGTAGCTATGTTTTTCTTTCCAGCTTCTGTGATTGCCGTTTTTAGACATGTCCATTCCTCCTAATCTGTACTGCCTACTGGAATATTCTTTATTGCTGTATCTACAGCCTTAAGAGAACTTCCTTGTCCAAAGCCCATTTCTCCTGTAACCTGTTCTTCTGCTTCTTCCCCTAAAACTGCATTCCAATATCTCCCCCCCCCCCCCCCCCTTCTATTCATAACGAATCCTGCTCCTGTTATACCATTTTCTGCTGCTGTTGATATTACCCTGACCAGAAATCCCTGTCTTCTTTCCATTTCACTTCACTGACTCTTACCATATCTAGATTGAGTCTTAGCATTTCCCGTTTCAGATTTTCTAGCTTACCTACCACATTCAAGCTTCTGACATTCCACACTCCAACACACAGGTTGAAGGATGAAGTTTTTATTTATATGTGCATCATTCTGAACCCTTGACAGGGACATAGTCTACTTGCAAAATGTAGCAAATATTACTTGAGATAATAAAAACACACCACACTTGGAGAATGAAACATAGAACAAAAATATTATAAAAATCACTGTAAGTAAAACAAAAACATTTGAAGAGAAAATGTTAAAACAGATTTTGTGTCTCAAGATGTTAACAATAACCAAAAGAAGTTTGAAGGTCAATTTTTCAAATTATTTACTAAAAAGTGATTTTGGATGTCACAACTTTTTCATTAAGTTTCTCATGACCATGTTTCTACTGCATTGTGTCACTGCACCATGATATCTTTCATTTTCCTGCCTTAAGAGCAGATGAACTCTTGTTCCCAAAAAACTGTGAATTATTTTCTCCTGTACACTGTAGCAGGCTGAAAAAACTACTTTCTCCTTCGCTGATGCAACCACAAAAGTGGCTATATCATGGAGCAACAACTCACCTACGAGTAATTTCTTCTTTTTGTTTCTCAAATACATCTCTTCTGTTTGCAATGCACTGGAAACCTCACTTGATGGCTGAATAAGTGAGGTCTCTGTAAGGGACTTCAGATGTAAAAGCATGTTCACAGACGTACAGGGATTTTCTTTAGGTGCTATTAGGCTCTCGTCGCAAAATTTGCAAAGTGCATGACGCTCCATAACTTGCCTCATGACCACATAAATAGTATAGGGACTACTGTTCACCATCACACACCATCAGGAGAGCTACTCACAAAAAATATTGAGGTGGACCATACTGGGGGTCTTGCCCCAGGAAATTTTCTAAATTTTAGTTGAAAAATAAGGAGTTTTAAAGGTTTTTTAAGCATTTTAGAGTCATATGATCAACATTAGAAGCCCGAAAACTGGACTGTCGATAACTCGACACTCCAGGAAACTGGAGAAGGCTGACACATTTTTTGGCTTTGAAAAATGAAACAGAACATAAACACGCACAGTATTTTCGTAAAAAGCTAATTTATTTTACACTAATGATCATGCTTATACGTTATTACAGATCAGTGAATATATAGCTCTAAAAAGACTGAAATTATATTTAAATAAATCCCAAACTATTATTAACAGAATAAAACATACAATATTGCTGTTGCACAGTAATAGCACTTTGATTAATAAGTGAAATGGCTATTTTAAGCTTACTTTGAATAAGGATCAAGGTTCATTAAATAAAAACAGTATTTTAGAGTTAATGCTTTAATACAGTATGCCTAATACTTTCAGTCAAAAAGTATGTAAATAGCGGGTTTTAATTGGGTCTTACACACTAAAAATATTTAAGTATTTGAAAATAACTAATACAGTACTACAGTAATATAGTAATACATTACTAAAGTAGTACTAATATTTCGAAACTGAAAATTTAACATTATGCATGTATTTAATTCTCTATTTTATAAATATTTTTAATATTGCTCTAAAAGCCATTATTAGCGCTATAGTGTCTTTAAAAAGGTGCAAATGTCGACCGTCTGACTGGATTACTGAATATGAAGTCGTTGATGACGGGTAGGATATCCAATTCATCCAAAACATCTTGGTGGGCATAAAGAACAGCCAAGTTGTTCAGCCGTTTCTGTCCCATTGTTGATCGGAGATATGACTTCAGACGTCCAAGGGCGCTAAATGACCGTTCTGCTGTTGCTGTCGTGATTAGAACTACTTGGAGAAGCTTAATGCACTTCACTACTTCTCATAACATTCCTCCAACTGCAGGCTCTTGTGTTATGTACTTTCTTACATAACGCGTGTTTTTAAAACCAGTTGTTTTTTATTAGCGATATCGGCTAACATATCGAAGCGTAAATGAAGTCTCTCAATGTCTAGGTAATTTTTGAAAAACTCAGTTGATTTTTTCCAAATTTGTTTCACCTCTGTTTACTAAAAGCAAGCACTCGTGTTCAACTGCAATGACCTGTGTGAGTCCAGTTGAAGCAAACCGCTCATTAATTCAAGCTTACACCGTTTCACAAACTTCAATGTAAATAGCTTTGTAGTATTCCTTGGGGTTTTGGAAGTATACGGTGAGTTGGCTTCGTTGTTTTCATACTTCTTCGGTATAATTCGATTCCGAGGAAGCGAAGGATCATCAACAGTGTTCATAACTATCACGCCTATCATTCAATATACAAATCAAGTCCTCATATATTTTTTCCAGATCAGCAGCACTTAGATGAGAGCATTGAATTTTTTCATTGACATCCTCTACTGGATTCCTTGCATGGCAATAAAGATGTAAAAAGAAATAAGTCTTGAATTGTAACATTGACTCAAGGTATCCTGCACGTTTATAACCGCCTCTGCTTTGTCCTCTGCAAAAAATGTTTCAAAAAACTCTATCATTTCTTCAAAGTTTTTCAATATTCTCAAGATAATAGAAGCTCCCATAGTCCGACGAGTCAGGCAAAGGGGTCGTAGAACAGCTTGTTCGTTGGTGCTTTCACACGGTATGCTTCTGAAAAGTCCCATCCTTTATTAACTCCTTGGCTAAAGCCATAATATCCCTAGACATTAGATGGCGGACACTGTCTACAACTGTCAAGTTTAAGGCAGTGCAATGCATATAACGTGCCTTTGGTTGTATATCCAAAACTAACTTCTTTTAGTCCTTTGAACTTACCTCTTATATTCGAGGCACCATCATAGCACTGTCCCCTGAAGTTATCCATTGCAAATGAAGACGAGCAAAAACGTCTCTTAAAATACTAAACAGAGTTTGTTATTCAGTGTTGAGGGTCTCGTATAAGCGAAGTCTTCATTGATGATTAAGGAATCATCGATAGTACGAATACAAAATGACACTTGTTCCTGAATCGAAGAATCACTTGTTTCGTCAACCATAATAGAAAAATGTTCAGTCTTCTTGATTGAAGCCAATACTTTTATCAACACGGACATTCCTAGTAGATCATTGACCTCGTTTTGAATATCGTGGGATGTCCACTTATACCCCGAACGCCCTAACCAATCTTTAAGCTCAGGTATGTCATTCTTTCGAAGTTCCGACAGTTGCAAAAATTTGAGTTTACATCTTCGTGCCCTCTAATTGCTAGTCCTTGTCGGCATAGAAATTTCACGGTAGTAAAAATTGTCTCAAGAGCTAAACGGCCATTCTTCATATCTCTATCTAACTGTTCATTCAATTGGGAGGCCACACTTCGGATAGTGATAGAATTTAGTTTCAGAACACCTTCTTTATGCGAAAACGTATTTTCATGAAGATGGAATTTTTTCAAAGCCTTTTTCCAGTTAGGAAACCCTACGGAAGTAAATGCATCTTCTCTTTTTGAAGAAAATTGTAATAGATTTTTAGCATCTGCCCTTCTGCAGCTTTTGCAAAAAACTTTTTCTTCAGATGCCTCATACTCCAGCCATGTATATTTGATCAACCAAGACTTCTGAAATTATCTTCCCTTACCAGATTGTCTAGGTTTCAGCTGTGAACGGTTCTCGCCTGAAGATAACGAAGCAATTGACGACACAATAATTGTTGGAGGTTGACTTGCAGTATCATCAACTTCCAAGCGCGCCTTTTTGGTAACAAAGTTATGCATTGCAAACTTAATTCACAATACACTAAGAGAGTAAAGTAAACAAATAAAATATACTCATATAAAATAGTCCCCTAGACACTAAAGTTGGAACACTACACACGTCTGCAGCATGCACTAAACGAAACTATCGGCACTGAATGACTGCAACAGCAGGGTGGGATTTATATATCTTAATCTCTCGAACCCCATGAACCATAGACCTTGCCGTTGGTGGGGAGGCTTGCGTGCCTCAGCGATACAGATAGCCGTACCGTAGGTGCAACCACAATGAAGGGGTGTCTGTTGAGAGGCCAGACAAACGTGTGGTTCCTGAAGAGGGGCAGCAGCCTTTTCAGTAGGTGCAGGGTAAACAGTCTGGATGATTGACTCATCTGGCGTTATAACACTAACCAAAACGGCCTTGCTGTGCTGGTACTGCAGTTCTAAGCAAAGAAGGGAAAGCATAAAGGTGGAAGGAGTATATCGAGGGTCTATACAAGGGCGATGTACTTGAGGGCAATATTATGGAAATGGAAGAGGATGTAGATGAAGATGAAGTGGGACATATGATACTGCGTGAAGAGTTTGACAGAGCACTGAAAGACCTAAGTCGAAACAAAGTCCCGGGAGTAGACAACATTCCATTAGAACTACTGACAGCTTTGGGAGAGCCAGTCCTGACCAAACTCTACCATCTGGTGAGCAAAATGTATGGGACAGGCGAAATACCCTCAGACTTCAAGAAGAATATAATAATTCCAATCCCAAATCAAGCAGGTGTTGACAGATGTGAAGATTATCGAAATATCTGTTTAATATGTCACAGCCGCAAAATACTAACGCGAATTCTTTACAGACGAATGGAAAAACTGGTAGAAGCCGACCTCGGGGAAGATCAGTTTGGATTCCGTAGAAATATTGGAACACATGAGGCAATACTGACCCTACGACGTATCTTAGAAGCTAGATTAAGGAAGGGCAAACCTACGTTTCTAGCATTTGTAGACTTAGAGAAAGCTTTTGACAATGTTGACTGGAATACTCTCTTTCAAATTCTGAAGGTGGCAGGGGTAAAATACAGGGAGCGAAGGGCTATTTACAATTTGTACAGAAACCAGATGGCAGCTATAAGAGTCGAGAGACATGAAAGGGAAGCAGAGGTTGGGAATGGAGTGAGACAGAGTTGTAGCCTATCCCCGATGTTTTTCAATCTGTATATTGAGCAAGCAGTAAAGGAAACAAAAGAAAAATTCGAAGTAGGTATTAAAATCCATGGAGAAGAAATAAAAATTTTAAGGTTCGCCGATGACATTGTAATTCTGTCAGAGACAGCAAAGGACTTGGAAGAGCAGTTGAACGGAATGGACAGTGTCTTGAAAGGAGGATATAAGATGAACATCAACAAAAGCAAAACGAGGATAATGGAATGTAGTCCAGTTAACTCGGGTGATGCTGAGGGAATTTGATTAGGAAATGAGACACTTAAAGTAGTAAAGGCGTTTTGCTATTTGAGGAGCAAAATAACTGATCATGGTCGAAGTAGAGAGGATATAAAATGTAGACTGGCAATGGCAAGGAAAGCGTTTCTGAAGTAAAGAAATTTGTTAACATCGAGTATGGATTTAAGTGTCAGGAAGTCGTTTCTGAAATATTTGTATGGAGTGTAGCCATGTATGGAAGTGAAACACGGACGATGTATAGTTTGGACAAGAAGAGAATAGAATCTTTCGAAATGTGGTGCTACAGAAGAGTGCTGAAGATTATATAGGTAGACCACATAAATAATGAGGAGGTATTGAATAAGAAGGGATCGGTTGGTAGGACATGTTCTGAGGCATCAAGGGATCACCAATTTAGTATTGGAGGGCAGCGTTAGCGGTTGGAGCACTGGTACTTTCACCTGCCGAGAATTCTTCCGGGTTGTATGGCTGTGGTCCATGCCAACTTGATCGGCAAGACTCAGCACAACCAGGAGCACCTCCGAAGATGTCCAACGTAGCTTTGGACGAAACGTCAGGGACTGAAGAGTTCCATGGACCACGGCCGTACAACCCGGAAGAATTCTCGGCAGCTGAAACATCCGTTCGTGAAAGCCTTTCCCAACACAGCTACGACAATTTACATCTGTTATACCGTTTTTCCTGTATCTACGTTCTTCCTGTGTTCGGCCCGCACCTTTTGTGGCTGAAGCCCTTCTTGTGTTTTCCCGAGACTCTCTAACCTAAAAAAAAAAGACCCAGTCCACGCCACACAGCTCCTGCTACCCGTGTAGCCACCTCCTGCGTATAGTGGACACCTGACCTATTCAGCGGACCCCGAAACCCAACCACCCTTTAGCGCAAGTCGAGGAATCTGCAGCCTAAAAGGTCGCAGAACCGTCTGAGCCTCTGATTCAGATCCTCCAATCGGCTCTGTACCAGAGGTCTGCAATCAGTCCTGTCGACTATGCTGCAAATGTTCAGCTCTGCCTTCATCTTGCAAGCAAGACTGGCAGCCTTTACCACTTCTGTTAGCCGCTCGAAACCAGAGAGAATCTCTTCTCATCCAAAGTGACACACATCATTGGTACCGACGTGAGCAACCGCCTGCAGCTGGCTGCACCCTGTGCTCTTCATGGCATCCGGGAGGATTCGTTCCACATCTGGAATGCCTCCACCCGTTATGCACACTGGTTTTCTTTCCCTTCTTGGCAGCCATGTCCCTAAGGGGCCCCATAACGCGTAACAGGGTAAAACCATTTATGAACGTGCTTTGGAAGCTATGCTGTGGTTAAAGCATTTTTCTGCAGTTTCTCTGTCTTGACAGCGTACTCATTGGCTGCTGCATTCTGGCTGTTAATTAGGGCAGTAGTCAAGCCAACTTTCATTTTATCATAATGGTTTGGCATCAAACACTTCTCACACAGCTGTGGTGCCAGTTTATGACTTAAACCATTGTATGTCTCAAGCAACTGTTTTACACGATTTATATGTGCCTCATTACAAGGTAGACAATGTTCCTCGACATTTTAGGAAGGAAATGCTGACTGCTCACTGGCTAAGTGGTCCGCCATATTTTTCAAAATGTTTGGTGTATCTGCGAGGAAAATTAGCTTCCTCTTATCATCAAAAGGATGCTGGCTGAAATTGATTAATTTTGAAAACCTGGCAATAGCAATTCCAAATTCTCGTCAAACAGCTTGATTTTACCCTCCCATATCTGACACAATGCAATGAACATTGCTAACGAGTGCCTCAGATTCTCTAATAATGCTTTATATATGATGTAATGGTAACGAATTGTTTGTTTCCATCTTGAGGTAATACCACCCAGAATAAAAACTAATCCATGAGAAACTATAGTTGTTGCAAGGGCAAGATTCGATGGAGGTATGATGCAGCCAATGCTTGAATCATGTTCCAGTGATGGAGTGATACTGATCTCATCCATCATGAGTACAGCATGTCTTTCCTCTGGTAACATGAGGTCAAGCTTGACTTTTGTGGAACTCAGGAGCTCCCTCAACAGAGCAGATCTAAATTTTACATTCCTTAGGGTTCTGTCGGAAGGAAATGGAACTTTATTTTCCAGCAGGACTTTTTAACTGTACTACCACAAGCTAGTCTTGTTTATTGGCCCTTTCTGCAGTATTTCCACTGACCATTTGCTAACTTTACATGTCCGCTTTTTTAATACTGCAAACTGATCTGCATCGAATAAACCATGCAATTTCAGCCTGAAGCTGTTGTACTAGGTTTTTCAGGGTGGGGAGTTCATCTTCTGTTGTGTCCAAGTTCTCTGCAGGAGAACTTTTGAAGGTTCTTCAACCTCTGGAACACAAATTTGCAATATTTTTACTAGGGTTTGTCCAAACGAAAAGGCTTGAAAACCATGTACATTTGAAAGACAAACTTGACTGGCTTTAGGCTATTCACAAATAATGATGCACCAAATGTGATCACGAAGTGAGTCATAATACAGCAAGTTTGTTACCCAGCGAATCTTAAACCTTAAGATGATTTGCAGTAATGAATAAAAACGTTGCTTACCGCCAGTTGGCTTTGCAGATTTTCATCAACCATTTTCTCCTTCTTGTTGCAACTCTCCCTTCGGAAGGAATTCTGTACAGTTTTCCTCCCTTTTCACCTTGAAAGGAACAGCCAAAAGCACAGCACTGACGCATTATTCTACCTAAAGCTTCGAAAATACACAACTCTTCCTACGCTTCACACGTAACACTTGGGCCCACAATGTCTGCTAATGTCACGTGACGCAGTTTCAGCCAATCCTGCACTGGGGACGGCGGCAAACGCAGGGGAATAGGATGGCCATACTTTCCTTTATACAGAGCATTAGGCTGCGCAGTTTATCTTGCCGTGGTTTGTTCCTCACAGAACGGTTATTCTGGAAAATCATATTATCTCCTAGTGCGTACCTAGATGCTTATTGCTTACGATATATATAATTTAAAGATTACATAATTTGAAAGAAAAACTTATACTTACGTGCTATAACCAATAAATCTGGCGGAGTTCTTCAAGATTACATGTGACGGTGTCACTGGAGAATGACAACTGAATGTAGTTTTCCGTTGTTGGTCAGTATTACCGATGTAGAGAAAATGCCACTGCGAACTCTTTACCAGGCGCGTACTCTTACCCGATCTTACCTACTTTATCAAAATTCAAATTCAAGTCTGACAATTACATTTTCATCATAAAATGCAACAATGCCAACAAAGATGGCCATATAAAGTCATTACACAAATTAAACAGTTTTTCTCAATCTCTCATAAATGTGTATCGGTTGACTTAAGCCTGCTTAAAAATTCAATTATGTTTTACAAAGGTTAGCTGACATCAAATGGCCGAATCGCAAAACAGAGTAAATACCAATGTAAATACTCTATTTGCACTCTTTCAGCTGGGTCACCTTATCCTGTTATTTGGCTCAAATGGCTCTGAGCACTATGGGACTGAACATCTGAGGTCATCAGTCCCCTAGAACTTAGAACTACTTAAACCTAACTAACCTAAGGACATCACACACATCCATGCCCGAGGCAGGATTCGAACCTGCGACCGTAGCATTTGGGCGGTTCCGGACTGAAGCGCCTAGAACCGCTCGGCCACCGCGGCCGACATATCCTGTTATTTGTCGTTAATTACAATTGCTACACAGAAGTACAATTATTTTGTAGTTAATAAATGTAACTAAACTAAATTAACTGTCAAGATCGGGGTAACCAAATCCAATCACCGCATAAATGGCACCCAATGTTGCGCCTGGTTAATTGCAGACTGCATTAATGGCGTCAAACGTCGGGCTTATCTAATTGCAGACTACTGTTTTAAAATCGTGCTCGTTTCAGAAACTCTCCTGTTACCTGATTAGGAAGCACAAAGGAAGGCTGTTTACTCCGAGCAGCCTGTCGCAGACTCGGCCCTATGCCGCCTGACCTAGGCGGGCCGTGGGAAGGGCGCAGGATAATTGTAATCAATTGGAGACGGCGCAGGGCTGCTCGGCCCGGCGCGGCGTGCCGCCTGGCCGCGGACGGTGCTAATCTGACGGCAGGAAACTGCATTTCCCAGCCCGCGTCACGCCAATTTATCTCCGCCGGGGAGCTGTCCGCCCACGGGTAGTTCTCTGGAACGCCGGCGCCGGAGACGTGGGAGGGTGCGGTGGAGGCGCGCAGATCCGGCGGGGCAGTTCCCACCTGCCCATCCTGTTCCGGCCTGCTCTCACTTGCGTCGTGGTCTCGCAGTTGTCTAACCATCTTGGATAAGGACACCAAGAGCATGATCAAGCAAAACTGTTATTTGTACGTAACAAAGCCCCCAAGAATGCAAAACGTCTGGAAAACTTAAAGCAGACTGAAAGGCCTTCGGACATCCAGCCGGACATATTGGTCGCTGTAGAACAAATTTTCGACGATGTAATGACCACCGTCATCATCACCGGGTTATGCTTTCTTGCTACGCCTTATGCTGGAGGCTCTGATATGCAGGGTCAATCACGTAATATGTGCACCGAAAATATTGCGGTGCTACTGATATGTGGTTTTCACAGAATGAATTCTCAGTCAGGGGTTTGCATTGTTAATCAATAAACAGATTGTAATAATACCTAGAAGCGGTATTTTTGTTCAAATATACACTTTTTAAAATGAAACAATGCCCATTGACATTAATAGACTAAAAGCAGTGTAAATTAGAATGTCATTGGTCTTTGTTGCAGGACGTAACAACTAGACCCGATTATGTGTAACGACGTATTACTGCAGACTCCTAGGACAACTCCACTGAAATGCTCTCAAGTGTGCAACACTTGTTGCATACCAGACAGGAAGCGCGTATTGCCGCTGCCGGTGGTCATTTCGGACACGGCCTGTGATGGTCAGTTGTCTCGTTCCTCGTCAGAATCCACATACAGTAGCGTATGCACTTGTTCTTTAGTGTGTGCTACCACAATTATCGTGCAAGTGTCAATGTGGGAAAATTTCAAAATACCGGGTCATCAAAAAGTCAGTATAAATTTGAAAACTGAATAAATCACGGAATAATGTAGATAGAGAGGTACAAATTGACACACGTGCTTGGAATGACATGGGGTTTTAGTAGAACCAAAAAAATACAAAAATTAAAAAATGTCCGACAGATGGCGCTTCATCTGATCAGAATAGCAATAATTAACATAACAAAGTAAGACAAAGCAAAGATGATGTTCTTTACAGGAAATGCTCAATATGTCCACCATCATTCCTCAACAATAGCTGTAGTCGAGAAATAATATTGTGAACAGGACTGTAAAGCATGTCCGGAGTTATGATGAGGCATTGGCGTCGGATGTTGTCTTTCAGCATCCCTAAAGATGTCGGTCGATCACGATACACTTGCGACTTCAGGTAACCCCAAAGCCAATAATCGCATGGACTGAGGTCTGGGGACCTGGGAGGCCAACCATGACGAAAGTGGCGGCTGAGCACACGATCATCGCCAAACGACGCGCGCAAGAGATCTTTCACGCGTCTAGCAATATGGAGTGGAGCGCCATCCTGCATAAACATCGTACGTTCCAGCAGGTGTTTATCAGCCAGGCTGGGGGTGATGCGATTCTGTAAACATATCGGCGTACCTCTCACCCGTCACGGTAGCAGTTACAAAACCAGAATCACGCATTTCCTCGAAGAAAAAAGGCCCGATAACGGTAGATGTGGTAAATCCAACACATACCGTGACTTCCTCGTCGTGCAATGGAGTTTCCACGACAGTTCTAGGATTTTTCGGTGGCCCAAATTCTGCAGTTGTGGGCGTTGACAGACGCTCGGAGCGTGAAATGAGCTTCGTCGGTCCACAACACGTTAGTCAACCAATCGTCATCTTCCGCCATCTTTTGAAACGCCCACACCCCAAGTGCACTCCGCTTCACTAAATCGCCAGGTAACAGTTCATGATGCCGATGGATTTTGTACGGATAGCATCGGAGGGTACGGCTCAGTGCCAACCAAACAGTAGCGCATGGAATGTCGGTGCGACGTGCGACTGCACGAGCGCTGACTTCCCCATGCGTAGACGAACCCGCTACAGTCTCCATTTCTTCCTGAACTGTCTCAGCAGCATCACGCCTTGTGCTCGGTCGGCCCTACGGGGTCTATCGTCTAAACAACCCGCGGCTTCGAACTTGGAAATCATTCTTGCCACAGCTGCATTTGTCAACGGACCTTTACCCGTTCGAATCCCCTTCCTATGGCGATAGGATCGTAACGCTGAACTAGCACATTCCCCATTCTGATAATACTGCATCACTAAAAGCGCCTTTTCAGGTAACGTCAACATGCTGCGACTGCTGACGCGTCTGATTCCCTCTCTCATTACAGCTCCTTTTATACACGATTGTCATGCGGAGTCACTGACGTTTTGCTGTCCAGCGACATTTGTCGGACGTTTTGTGAACTTTGTTTTTTTTTGTTCTAATAAAACCCCATGTCATTCCAAGCATGTGTGTCAATTTTTACCTCTCTGTCTACATTATTCCGTGGTTTATTAAGTTTTCAAATTTGTATTGACTTTTTGATCACCCGGTATATCTCGTAAACGACTAGCACTAGACTCCTGCAACAAACACAAGTGACATTCCAATTTACGTCACTTTTAGTCTGTTAATGTCAATATGCATTGTTCCATTTAAAAAAGTGTATATTTGAACAAAAAATATAATTTCTAGGAATTATTGCAATCTGATTGATTAACAATGCAAACCAATCCATTATGAGAAAATCGCACATCAATAGCACTTTCCATTTCCGCAACATTCGCGGTGCAAGTTTCACGTGATTCACCATATATACAACTTCCGTTTCCCCGCCAGCACTCTACACTCCAAGACCGCCTTCTGTAGTGTGGTTCGCTCATGGAGGTCGAGTGGGAGACCCCACTGTTCGCTCTGCCTTCGTACTGCATGGTGTTCTGCCTCCGCAGCGCTAGAAGCAATTTCAGTGTCGGCTCCGTGAGTGACAAAGTTGAAATTCATTGTCCTTATTTAGCTCCTTCTTTTGTAGCAGGATTTCGATGGAATCCTTACTCACGCAGTCCCAAAAAATTGAAGTATTTCTCTAATTTGTTGTGTCTTCTTCATAGCTCACTTTATGGGTTACATTCAGACTATGTTCAGTAACTGCTCATTCCGCTGACTGCTGAGTGCTGATAGTGAAGCATACTTTGGACAATCCATTTCCATAATTGAAGAAAGGCGCACTGAACATAAACGATACATCAGTACTATCGATGGACTCTGGCAAAGACTAGAAATAGAATGAAATGACGTATCTGTGTAGTCATACAGGCTCTGCATCTGGCATGATTCCTTGAGTATTCCGCACGATTACCTCTGTTTCACATGAAACGTCCCCATTAAACAATTATACAAGACTGTGCTTAACCTGACACACAATATTTTGTTAGCGCAACGCAATCTGACTTTCAAAATTCCCTACAAAAGAATGGCCCTGACTAACATTAAACTATACCTTTCACAAATCACTTACCTCACAAAAATCTTCGCTGCTCAAGCTATTGCAATACAGCGAGCGCCACTACTGCCATCTAAATAAAAGATTCAAACTATGGAAGGCACTAACTACTGATAGGGATAGTTAGCAAATGAAAGATATTAATAGAGAACAAACAATGTATTTACCTTGATATCATCATATATAAATATAGCAGTTCATGACAAATTTCAAAACTCCGCCATCTCTCTCCCCACATCCACCACTGCTGGCGGCTCACCTCCAACTGCGCAACGCTACGCGCTGTTCACAGCCAGCTGCCTAACACTACAATGGCGAGTATTACAACAATGCAAAGCAGCCACAGACTGCACACAGCACAGCCAGTGATTTTCATACAGAGGTGGCGTTACCAATAAAAAACCCTAAACAGCCTACTTACACACATAGCAGATAATGTGAACATCAGGCGTTTCCTTTCTTACCTAAGATCTCTCTGACGTCATTTTTCAACAAGTTCAAGCATGACTAATATTACCATTGATCTTTTGACCTACCACAAGACGCAGGGTGATCGACTCTTTCCCTGGCCTGTAAGTTATCCAGAGCCATCATCTGCTGAAAACATTTGGTCATGTGCTGAGAGATTGGCATGCCAACCACTACGATTCATGAGATCTGTCATTCAAGGTCAGCTCGTATCAGAACTCAACCGGAATAGAGCCACTGTTGCAGCCAGAAGTTGCAGCTCAGTGTACTAAATTTCACATCTTGTTTACCTCCAGCTCACCAAAATGTTTAAATGTGTGTGAAGTCCAATGCGACCAAACCGCTGAAGTTATCGGTCCCTAGTCTTACACACTTCTTAAACTAACTTATGCTAAGAATAACACACACACCCATGCCCGAGGGAGGACTCGAACTTCCGGTGGGAGGGGCCGCGCAGTCCGTGACATAGCGCCTCAAACCGCTCGGCCACTCCGCGAGGTTCCAGCTCAGCTAAAAATGTAAACACGTATTCTTTCTACTACACTAACGGCCGTAAAACTGCGGCCCATGGGAGGCATGCGGCCTTAATGAAATATATTTGTGCGGCCCTCGGTTCTTAGCGATATTTTGTAATTATATGCATCTACCAACTAACAGTCAAATCGAGAACCGTCAACTAATGTAAAGAGTATTGTTCCCCGCTCACAGTCAGTGTCAAACAAAAATACTTACAGAGACAGTAATATATTAACATATGCTTACTTTTAATTGAAGTTGATGTAATCGGCCGTGAGCTGAGTAAAGTTAGCTGTTTACCTCAAGGCAGTCGGGTAAATAGCGTGGCCACTGTTGGGTGAGAGATTGTGAGAGGGGGAATGTTTATTGTATGTCTTCCAGTACTGACAACATTGTAGACACACATCTTCAAATGCGCCACGTATTTGTAGCAAGAAATACGAAATTGTATTAAGGCTGTTGTAACACAGTGCAATGAGAATAAGAAAAATGGCATTCGAAACATTTGCGATCGTCTTTCAGATGCCATAATGTATTTAAATATAAGTGCAATTACTGCTACTAGTCAATTAACCACCCATCACACAAACAACACACTAACAACATTAAGTCAGGCAATTACCATGTCACAACTTTCACACGAGGTGTTCCAAATGGTGCTGACTTTTAATGATCAGTACTTGGGAACCGGCGGCCAACTTATCGCCCCCTTCCTATTGCTAGTCCACAGCACTCCGTCTTAAGGCCACAAGTGGCCCATCCGGACCATCCGACCGCTGTGTCATCCTCATTGCGGATGCGGATAGGAGGGGCATGTGGTCAGCACACCACTCTCCCGGTCGTTATGATGGGTTTCTTTGACCGGAGCCGCTACTGTTCGGTCAAGGAGCTCCTCAATTGGCATCATGAGGCTGAGTGCACCCCGAAAAGTGGCAACAGCGCATGGCGGCTGGATGGTCACCCATCCAAGTGCCGGCCACGCCCGACAGCGCTTAACTTCGGTGTTCTCACGGAAACCGGTGTATCCACTGCAGCAAGGCCGTTGCCCCTAGTCCACAGGGGGCTATTTAAAGTATGTACATACATGGCCCGAGGAGCCATCCAACAGTGTCAGTATTGGCTCTTGAACAAAACAAAATTGACAAACATTATACTACCCTGTGTACTCACAATAACTAAAATTTAGATTTCAACTATCCTTACTGGTCTTGCAGTTTTAGTGGCCAGCAGTGAAGTTTTGGTGATAAGGAATCTTCCTGTTGGGCAGCCCATGTTAACCTCAATAAATCCAACTGACCCTAAGGCGGGATATGAGGTGGTTCTTTTGAAAATGGCGACTGTTGACAGCGTAGCTCTTAATCGACTTCCCCATTGTGAGCACCTTAGTTGATATATCCTCAGCCGCGTGGAGTGGCCTCGCGGTCTAAGGCACGGAGGGTGCGGTCCCTCCCGCCGGAGGGTGCCGTTCTTAGCATAATTCAGGTTAAGTTGGTTTAAGTAGTGTGTAAGTCTAGGGACCGATGACCTCAGCAGTTTGGTCCCTTAGGAATTCCCACACATTTGAACATATATCCTCACAGCTGCTCGTGTTGTTTGAGTACACGTGCTGATGTGGTGGTATTCCATTTATGATCTCACTTAAAACACTGTTGCCATTCTAAGTACTTTCATCAGTGTGGTGCCGTCATGGGGGCCATGATATGCCCATCTTCCCAAAGAACACTTTAGTAAAAGAGTTTATATTTATTTGTGGTCTGACGATAAGTGTGAATTTTTATTTGTTTGCGACTAGTCAGTCAGAACTTGCAATTATTAGTCTTAGCCTCAGTTGGGACTTATATTTATTTTGTGGTACAACAAACAGTGTGGATTTGCATTTACTCTCAACCTTTAGGTACTAGTTTCCAAATTTGTCAGTTAACTTTGGAAGAATAATACAGCATGAAAACTGAGAGTCTAAAAATGGCAACAAACTCTTGAAAACTGAAAGCTGTATTTAACACATAACAGTCGTCAATTGTTCGCACAGAGTGCCAGAGCTGCGGCCTCTTTGTTGCCAGGATAGTGTGGAGTGGAGTGCTTTGGTGACGATATGTTGAATGCCCAAAGCCGCTAATGAACATTGTTTTCAGAATACACATTTATTATTCATGGAGACACAGTTGTTTCTCTTCAAGAATACCAGCAACAGAATAAGCAGAAGGGCACTGGCAAGCCAATATGCGCTGACACCAGCGTTTCTCACAGCCTTGACTGCCACTGAAAGAGAGGCAAATACACAGTGCCCCACGAAGTCACAGTCAGCTAGCTTTAACTTGACCGGTGTTACCCATACTGCCTCTGGCAGCCAGTAGCTTACCAGTGTGCACTCACTGACGTCTTGGACTGCACCTTATAGAGACAGCTGACAGCTCTGCATGAGGTGGTCATAGTCAGAAAGCTTTATGCCACAGCCTCTCAGTGAGAAACTGGCCATTGACACAAATGTCCATTTGTAGACATACGTCAGCTACGCCTCCTGGTGGTCTGTTGGTAGGAAGGAACAAAAATCTTCTCATCAACAAAGACGGAAGTGAGGAGCAGTGTCCAACAGCATCAAAGTTCTTCGGACCATGCTAGTCATCTAGATGAGCTGCAGATGGAGGGCATAATCTCACTTGAGGTTGGTTAGCTGAAAACTGAAATCTAAGTTTTGCAAGTCAGGGAATTTCTACCAGTTGGTTTATGCTGATGACTTTATCCTGATGGCAAGAATGATCGCATGTGCCCTAGTTTTCAGAACCCATCAGTGCTCTATACCACACCACATGTCCCACCTCCATTATTCAGGTTTTCAGTTCAGTTATTTTGGCAGCAACTGTGTGCTGAAAGCTGTTCTTGCACACAACTCAGGCTTTGTTGCTTCATTATGCATACTCAACAAAATGACATTATTTTCCCTTCTCTATGAGGTCACTTTGCAGCTCATTGGTGTGTGGCAGTTTATGGTTCAAATGGCTCTGAGTACTATGGGACTTAACATCTGAGGTCATCAGTCCCATAGAACTTAGAACTACTTAAACCTAACTAAACTAAGGACATCACACACATCCATGCCCGAGGCAGGATTCGAACCTGCGACCGTAGTGGTCGCGCGGTTACAGACTGAAGCGCCTAGAACCGCTCGGACACACCGGCCGGCTCTGTGGCAGTTTAGCTCAATGGTGTGCTTATGCTGCATGCAATATCAGCTGTTCTTTACGGTTGTCATTCAAATCTAGATATTGCATATTAGCCTGCCTTGGCTTTTGCTCTGGCTCAGGAGAAACATTAAAATTTTCACGACTGCACAAAATATCATTCTAGGGCTTAACATTTGTCTCACAGTTAGCTACATTAATGGCCTTGCGACCCGACCAGCTCCAGTAAACCTTCCAGCCCGGTATACACGCTCATTCGCTGGCTGACTGTATCTCCTTCGGCAACAAAGCTGATATGGTTCATGGGTCCACAGGCAGAACCGGTAAACCATAGGAAGCTGAGTACGCAAAACAGGAGGCGAAGACCCTCTGCAAAGAAAAACATTACAGAAAGAATGACTTACCAAACCATACACGGAAATGACTGAAAGAAACAGCAACACAATCACAAGTCATGCTCCGCTGACCGTTGATCTCAGTGGGAGTACTACATGAAATATTGTTAACGGCGTCCTAAACTGATTTTCTAACAGGCACTAATGTAAACAAATTAATATAGTGTTAAAATATTTTATTGTTGTTAGGCGCCTATGACATGTTAAAAGTTGGGGCGACAGCAAGTTATATTGGACAGGATTGGAGGGGAGGGGGTGAGGGAGTGTAGGTGGAGATGACCAGCAACTAACTGTGTGTCCCCAGAAGGGAACCGTGGATCCATTTCTTTGACTGCTGGCTTTCGTTAGAAAGTTCCTTGGATAGTTTTCGTGCTGGATTTTATGTGTCGCATTTTTCTCCATAACAGTAGCACTTTGAGCGATCAGTCTTCTCTTCAGAAGAGTGAGTAGTAGTGGTTCTGTATTTATACCTGCCTTCATAGCCAAAGTCGCAAATACACACCTATGTGGTTGCAATCAGCTCAGAAGCAAACTGGTTCGAATCCTGGTGATGTATGAAATTTTTATTGCCAGTACTTAACTGGCAAGGGGAGGAGAGGTGGTGACGTAAAGTTTCTGATAACCAGTCTTTGCGCCATTGTTCTGAATTAAATTCCATACATCTCCACAGTGTCTCATAAACTGAGGGTGCGTGACACTGTTGATGGTGATCCATCTGTTAGATAGGGACATTAAGTTCGACAGCCCTCTTGGTGCCATTCTAGAGGAGTAGGCTATGTCCCAGCATTGCCATCCCCCCTCCCTTCGCCGGTTCTAGGCGCTTCAGTCTGTAACCGCGCGACCGCTACGGTCGCAGGTTCGAATCCTGCCTCGGGCATGGATATGTGTGATGTCCTTAGGTTAGTTAGGTTTAAATAGTTCTAAGTTCTAGGGGACTGATGACCTCAGAAGTTAAGACCCATAGTGCTCAGAGCCACTTTGAACCCCCTCCCTTAAAATCCTGTCCAATATAACTTGCTGTCGCCCCAACTTTTAACATGTCATAGGTGCCTAATATTTTAATAATAAAAACAATAAAATATGGGTCCAAGTTAGATGTCGACTAGGAGCATGTTGCAATGAAGGGTGTGGCAGATAACTGTCCAGCAGCGCTTGCGTTATCAGCCACTCCATCTGGCCCCCCGTCTACGACGACCCAACTTACAACTCCCAGACAAGTCACCGACGATGGAATTGTTTTGATGCCACACTCGCACGCCCGAAGACGAGACGATCTCAGTCATGCAGCACCTCGCCACCTATGGCTCCCTATACCACTGCAAGAATGATGAAACACAGGCTCAGCACTGCACAGAAGAAGTAGCCTTCCACTACAATGCCAGACATGACCTATCAAGCGGCCACTGCACTTCCTGGAGGGACCAAGCCAGTCGTAGTGACACAAGACACTTCTGCACCACCATCGAATGCTCCACCACTCGCAGCCACTCAAGCGGTTACTGTACTGCCCAAGGAGATGCTGCCAGTTGTGGCTCTCCCAGAAGAAGCCACAGTACTGCCGAGTACAGCCCTGCCACTCGTGACTCCACAAAAGGTCACAGCACTCCCTACAACTGCCCAGCCAGACATGGCAAATGAAGATGACATTGATCTGCCAGAGGCAAACTTGGTTGACCTGAAGGGTTTGTCACAGCAGACACAACCATCGCAGATGACTGAATGGATGTTTTGCAGGCCTCATGAAAGCAGCATGCAGTGGCAGATGCAGACAATTCCTTGTCTTCATCCACACCTACCCCGCAAATGCCAAGGAAGAGAGCACATAAGCGTGCCCCTCCTCCTCCTGCGCGGCCAGATGAGGATAGCCTCATCGCCCAGAAACAGACTGTTCTGGCCCAGGTGTTCGAGCAAGTGCAACCGTCACCAATCCAGAGCGGCAATTGCTTCAAGGCCATGCTTGAAGCAGCTACAGGCAAAGACGATACGGCGTCTCCAGCGAGGAAACCTTCTCCTCCCTCCTATCCAATCGTTATCCTCTGGCAGGGAGCCTACAAACACTTCCAGCTGATGGTATAGACAAACACGACCATCACAAAGATTCGAGTCACTCTGGATGACATATACAGGGTGGCCACCACCAATGACCACACAAAACTGATGAACCACATTCTCACCATGAGGCTCCACTGCTTCCTGCACAATGTGGAGACCCTCTTCCTGCTGAAGGTCGTCTTCCACTGCCTCCCTCTCAAGATGGATCCAGCCCATCTTAAAGAAGAATTGCTGGCCCTAGGGTATAGTGTCCAGACCACTGAAATCATGTGTTCGCCCAGGAAGCAATGAAACATGCTATAGTTTCTCATCGTCCTGTTCAACAACGCTATCAAAAGGAAAATATTCCAGATCTCCAGGATTGCCAACATTGTTGTGGAAGTGGAACCTCTCCATGCCAAGGGAAGATGGACACAATGCTAATCTTGCCAGGGCCTCAGAAAATGTAGAGGTACTGCATGACATCATCCCACTGTGTCAACTGTGCTGGCTCAGATTAGAGCTGAGAGTGCATAAACAAAAGGTGATCCACCCCACAGTGCTGCAACTGCAGTGAACAATACGTGGTCAGCTACCATGGCTTCCCTGCCTTTAAACGCCTTCACTATGGTGGCAGAGAAGTGCTTCACAGATATTGCCAGGGGGCAGGTGTCTGCCCTCCTCCCTCCTGCCAGGTGCCTTGTGCCTCCGAAATGGTCCCACCACTGCCGGCCACCCCACCAGTGGAGATGGCTGCTGACTAGTCGGCTTCTCCTACTGTCTCCAGGGCTGCTCCCTATCGGTGTAGGTGCTGTCCAGACCAACTCAGCACCACCAGAGTGCCACAGCCTACCAAGAGTGCCCCCACCAGCAAGCAGCTGCTTGCCACCCCAGCTGCACAGGAGCCACTAGCAGCCACCACCCGGACCCTGAGGGTCAACACAGCTGAGCTGCAGACCTTACTGCATCCCTCAGGTCCCTCCTTTCTCAGTTGCTTTTGTTCATCACTGCTGTCACGATAGTCCTCTAGGCTACCGTTGCTGCCACACAGGAAGACCATGGCTGACAAACATATCTATGGCCTTATTGTCTGCACTTTTAATACTAACAGTCTCTGGCCACAGCAGGGTGAGTTTCACCAGTTACTCTGTAACGAGGCAATTAATATCTACCTCATCTGTGAAACTCACTTGAAGCCAGGTGTCTCCATGCGAACAGCCAATTTCAGCTGCTATTTCACTGATAGGCTGACAGTGTGCAGCGGGATGGCCATTGATGAGAGGATATTGCTGTGCCACTACCAGATCCACTTGCTCCCCTGGACCACCTTGAGGAGACGAGCATGGTAGTTACCACCTCGATTGGCAAGATCACCTTCATCATGGCCACCCAGAGGAGTGCCCCACAAGATGGACTTTCATGCCCAGCCAGTAGATAGGTAGGGGGCCAGATTTTCATTGTAGGTGACTTCAATGCAAAGAGCATGCAGTGGAGCTCTCGCCTCACCAATATCAGCAGGCATTGCCTCCATGGTGCAGAGGCATGGCGCCATCATTCAGGGGCCCTTTGACCCCACCATATATCCTGTCGGAGGACAAATGGATATGCTTGATGTTGCCATCCTGAAGGGCATGTGGCACCACACTTCTGCCACCATGATCACTACCACATCTTCCGATCCCCTCCTGATGATCTTTGAAGTGTATGTGGTTGGCACAGCGATGCTGCCTCGGCGCCCTTCCTACCAGTGCCTGGATGGTGACCGCTTTCAGCCTAAATTCCTCAGCGTGGTTGCTGACACACCTGCTACAGATATTGTGGAGACTGATGTAGCTCTGGCCTTCCTCACCAGAGGGATACTTCAGGCTGCAGATGCAGCCTCTCCTGGTCAGCTTCAACAGCCACATGACTGCTCCTGCAATCTCTCTCATTATTTCCTGGTTGCCATCCAAGAGAAGAACCAGCTGTCAGCTCACTCTCCAGCTGGCTACCATGAACCGACTAAACTGTATGCACATGAAAATCAAGGCCATTGTTCAAGAACACCACAACAGGGACTGGGTGGACCTCATCTCCACTCTTAATCCTCAGGAAAGCAGCAGCTGGTGCACTGTCTGCAGTTTTCTGCACCATGTCGATGACGATCATATCTGGCTTGACACTGACTGACTGCCTGCTTCTCTCATTGCCCAAGATGAAGCTGATGTTATCCCTCCCAACACTGAGGAGGAAGTTGCCCTACAGCTCCAATCCCTTATCACAAGATGGATGGGGGACCCTGATAAAATCACCAATGTCCTTCTGAAGAACCTGCTGCTGGGGCTCCATCAGTTCCTGGCTGATGTCTTCAATCATGGTTTTCCACCCATCCACATGGAAGTGTGTGCTGATCTATCTCCTCCTATTCCTCTCAGAAGTCTTCCAGAGGTTCTATCTGTGGTGCCTTCTGCCAGAGGAGCACTTGGCTTCTGTGGGGGCCACACCACCTTCCATCAGCTTCTATGCTTGCTACTTGGTCCTATTCTGTACTCCCTCTACACTGCAGATGATCCACAGGTGTCACATGTGAAGTTGGCTCTTTATGCCAACAACATGATGCTGTTCCTCTGCAGCATGAATGTGGAGAACATGGACCACCACCTTCAGCTGGGCTGTGATGTTCTGGCTGCTTGTGCCATGAAGTGGCACATCGAGTTCGACCCTGCAAAGTGCCAGGCAATAGTCTTCACAATATGGCAAGTCCCAATGGCTCTCACCCCAGTCACCATCGCAGTAGGCACAGCCCAAGGACCAAGACTGCCACCTACCTCTCCTGGCTCCTGTACATCCACGAGAACCACAACAGGGCCGTGGGGAGCCTACATGTACTCTACCCCTCCTTAACCCCACATTGACACTTCTCCCTGATACAGGATCATCCACCATCTGACACTGGTTCATCCAGTGCTGGAGTATGTGGCTGTGATGTGGGAGAAAACTGCCGACCCCTACACTGCTGTCCTCCAATGGCCACAATATCAGGTGCTGAAATTGTCACTGCACCTCCCCTATGCGTCAACTACACGATGATGCAGGGCTCCTGTTGCTGTGGGACAGTTTCTGCAATGCCGCTCATGTATTCTACAAGAAGGCTGGACTCTCTTGCAACCGACTCATCAGCGATTTGTGCCACCAACACCACCACCGACCAACCACGCGTTGGTCGGACTTTTTGCGTGTGTACTGTCCTCACACACGCACACAATCCCAGGCCAATCCATTATACTGCGCTACAGTGTACAGTGCACTTAGGAAATGCAGGAGTTGCACTTGGTGCTTAATCTTCCACAGGATGGGCTCAGGACACTAGGTTGTCCAAGTGATATGAAGCTTAGGTATTGGGGAATTTCAGAGTCTGACATGTGCTGAAGCGGAATTTTACAATGGAAGTTTTTAAGACAGCTATTATAAAACGTCATAGGTAAAGGAACAATGTTCATGACACATCTGAAGATGGGGTGAACCTGAATGGTCTTAAAAATGGGACTTTCGAGGCATAATTAGTTTGTGTGGCATGTCGAGAAGGATATGACACTGATATTGGTGCGTAATCCTATAAGCATTAACGTCATGGGCCCTATGGTTTTGACTTTAAGCGCTAGGAGCGCTGCTGTCACGTCGCATGAGGTGCCGGCACTCGAGCTTAAGTAATTACACTACTGACCATTAAAATTGCTACACCACGAAGATGGCGTGCTACAGACGCGAAATTTAACCGACAGGAAGAAGATTCTGTGATATGCAAATGTTTAGCTTTTCAGAGCATTCACACAAGGTTGGCGCCGGTGGCGACACCTACAATGTGCTGACATGAGGAAAGTTTCCCACCGATTTCTCATACACAAACAGCAATTGACCGGCGTTGCCTGGTGAAACGTTGTTGTGATGCCTCGTGTAAGGAGGAGAAATGCGTCCCATCACCATTCCGACTTCGATAAAGGTCGGATTGTAGCCTATCGCGATTTCGGTTTATCGTATCGCGACATAGCTGCTCGCGTTGGTCGAGATCCAATGACTGTTAGCAGAACATGGAATCGGTGGGTTCAAGAGGGTAATACGGAATGCCGTGCTGGATCCCAACGGCATCGTATCACTAGCAGTCGAGATGACAGGCATCTTATCCGCATGGCTGTAACGGATCGTGCAGCCACGTCTCGATCCCTGAGTGAGCAGATGGGGACGTTCCCAAGACAACAACCATCTGCACGAACAGTTCGAAGACGTTTGCAGCAGCATGGACTATCAACTCGGAGACCATGGCTTCGGTTACCCTTGACGCTACATCACGGACAGGAGCACTTGCGATGGTATACTCAACGTCGCACCTGGGTGCACGAATGGCAAAACGTCATTTTTTCGGATGAATCCATGTTCTGTTTACAGCATCATGATGGTCGCATCCGTTTTTGGTGACATCACGGTGAACGCACATTGGAAGCGTGTATTCGTCATCGCCATACTGACGTATCACCCGGCGTATGGTATGGGGTGCCATTGGTTACACGTCTCGGGCACCTCTTGTTCGCATTGACGGCACTTTGAACAGTGGACGTTACATTTCAGATGTGTTACGACCAGTGGCTCTACCCTTCATTCTATCCCTGCGAAACCCTACTTTTCAGCAGGATAATGCACGACCGCATGTTGCAGGTCCTGTACGGGCCTTTCTGGATATAGAAAATGTTCGACTGCTGCCCTGGCCAGCACATTCTCCAGATCTCTCACCAATTGACAACGTCTGGTCAATGGTGGACGAGCGGCTCGTCACAATACACCAGTCGCTACTCTTGATGAACTGTGGTATCGCGTTGAAGCTGCATGGGCAGCTGTACCTGTACACGTCATCCAAGATCTGTTTGACTCAATGACCAGGCGTATCTAGGCCGTTATTGCGGCCAGAGGTGGTTGTTCTGGGTACTGATTTCTCAGGATCTATGCACTCAAATTGCGTGAAAATGTAATCACATGTCAGTTCTAGTATAATATATTTGTCCAATGAATACCCGTTTATCATCTGCATTTCTTCTTGGTGTAACAATTTTAATGGCAAGTAGTGTATGTGTAACAGGCCCGCGACGGTTGCCTTTGCCTGATTTAGGTGGTTGTGGGGGAAATTTTCATCGCTGACTGTCAGCGAACTCTAACGCAATCAATATTTCTGTCACCAAAAACGTTAAGATATTGTGGAAAAATACAGGGTTATTACAAATGATTGAAGCGATTTCACAGCTCTACAATAACTTTATTATTTGAGATATTTTCACAGTGCTTTGCACACACACAGAAAAACTCAAAAAGTTTTTTTAGGCATTCACAAATGTTCGATATGTGCCCCATTAGTGATTCGGCAGACATCAAGCCGATAATCAAGTTCCTCCCACACTCGGCGCAGCATGTCCCCATCAATGAGTTCGAAAGCATCGTTGATGCGAGCTCGCAGTTCTGTCACGTCTCTTGGTAGAGGAGGTTTAAACACTGAATCTTTCACTTAACCCCACAGAAAGAAATCGCATGGGGTTAAGTCGGGAGAGCGTGGAGGCTATGACATGAATTGCTGATCATGATCTCCACCACGACCGATCCATCGGTTTTCCAATCTCCTGTTTAAGAAATGCCGAACATCATGATGGAAGTGCGGTGGAGCACCATCCTGTTGAAAGATGAAGTCGGCGCTGTCGGTCTCCAGTTGTGGCACGAGCCAATTTTCCAGCATGTCCAGATACACGTGTCCTGTAATGTTTTTTTCGCAGAAGAAAAAGGGGCCGTAAACTTTAAACCGTGAGATTGCACAAAACACATTAACTTCTGGTGAATTGCGAATTTGCTGCACGAATGCGTGAGGATTCTCTACCGCCCAGATTCGCACATTGTGTCTGTTCACTTCACCATTAAGAAAAAATGTTGCTTCATCACTGAAAACAAGTTTCGCACTGAACGCATCCTCTTCCATGAGCTGTTGCAACCGCGCCGAAAATTCAAAGCGTTCGACTTTGTCATTGGGTGTCAGGGCTTGTAGCAATTGTAAACGGTAAGGCTTCTGCTTTAGCCTTTTCCGTAAGATTTTCCAAACCGTCGGCTGTGGTACGTTTAGCTACCTGCTTGCTTTATTCGTCGACTTCCGCGGGCTACGCGTGAAACTTGTCCGCACGCGTTCAACCGTTTCTTCGCTCACTGCAGGCCGACCCGTTGATTTCACCTTACAGAGGCATCCTGAAGCTTTAAACTGCGCATACCATCGCCGAATGGAGTTAGCAGTTGGTGGATCTTTGTTGAACTTCGTCTTGAAGTGTAGTTGCACTGTTATAACTGACTGATGTGAGTGCATTTCAAGCACGACATACGCTTTCTCGGCTCCTGTCGCCATTTTGTCTCACTGCGCTCTCGAGCGCTCTGGCGGCAGAAACCTGATGTGCGGCTTCAGCCGAACAAAACTTTATAGGTTTTTCTACGTATCTGTAGTGTGTCGTGACCATATGTCAATAAATGGAGCTACAGTGAATTTATGAAATCGCTTCAATCATTTGTAATAGCCCTGTACAACATTTTGTTCAAGGAGACGGTGATCAGATTGTTATAAAGTTGTGTTTATTTCTCTAGAAAAACGCTTTTTTATGACTCAGTCATGACCGGTTTCGGCCACAGTGTCATCTTCAGATCCTAAAAACTGCATTAGGAAACACAGGATAATGCGTTGTCAAATTGACAACTGACAACCATGAACACGTGTTCATTGAATGGCGCTTTTAGCATCTGCAGATGGTCACTGTCGTCGAAACCAGTTCTAATTGTGTCATAAAAAGTGACTGTGTCAAGAAATAAACAGCTTTAGAAATATGTTTGTGCGCGTCGTTTCCCTGTTTAGGAACGAGCTGGCTCGTCGCGCTGTGCGACACTGGAAGCGAAAGCAAGTGCCAGAGTTGCGACCCCGGCTCTCCCAGGGTGACCCTTCAGCCGGCGTTTGTCTTGCAGACCGGCGAGGAGGCCCGACCGGCCGAGTTGCGGGCGGACAATGGCAGGTGGCAGCGGCTGCCGTAACCTAGTTACCGACTGTCCCGCGGGGCTAGCCACGGCGCTCACAGCACGCGCTCGGGGCACCCCAGCCGTCCCGTCCCGTGCCTGTTTAACTTCACTCTCAATTAGACGCGGCATCTAGGCCCAGCGCGACCAGCTCTAGCCCTGCTTCGTCTGAGCTAAACGCGTTGACATACAGCTCGTGCAGATTCAAGTAACAAACTAACGTTACAGCTGAAATAAAATAAGAAAATCTCGATTACTAATCGAAAATAATATTCTGAAGAGGGCAATTATTAGCGCCTAGACAAGCACTAGTGACTAGTTTCGACCACTAGAGACAAAACATGTTATTAATTCATGCCGGATCTTACTGGACTCCGTGGCTATGATTCACTTAAAAGATTGCTGAGGGAGACTGCAAACAGCAACAAATACACTGATGAGCCAAAACATTATAACCACAGCCCACAGCGACGCAGGATGCCGCCTGGTGGCGTTGCCGGCACGTAACGCGGTAACAGAAGTATGTAAGAGGAGCAGACACGGATGGGGAATCACCCTAGCGAAGATATTGGCTGCAAATGGGGAAATCCATGGAGACAAGCGACTTTGACAAAGTGTAGGTTATTATTACACAGAGCCTTTGAACGAGTGTCTCGAAAACGGCGAAGCTGGTCGAATGTTCACGTGCTACTGTCGTCAGCATCTACGGAAAGAGGTAGAAGGACAGTAAAATAACCACTAGGCGCTAAATGGTTGGACGTCCACGACTCTTCACGAAATGTGGGGTACAGAGGTTTGTCTGCTCTGTAAAGTAGAATAGACAATGGTCTGTGGCATCTCTGTCGAAAGAGAACAATGGTGGTGCACACAGAAGTTTTATGGAGCACACCGTTCATCGTACATTTTAGAACATGGAGCTCCGCAGCAAACTACCTATATGTGTTCACATGTTGACCCAACGACATTGTCAATTACGATTGTAATGGGAACCGGACCATTCGGCCTCGACCGTCGATCAATGGAAACGTGTCAGCTCTTCGGGTGAATCACATTTTTGGGTCGATGGTCGTCCCCACAGATGCCGTCATCGAGGTGAGCGGCGGCTCGAAATGTGCAGCGCCACGGGCGCAGGCTGGTGGGTGCAGCATTATGTTATGGAACCTGTGGCAGTAATCGAGGACACGCTGACAGCTTCAAACTACCTACATCCCTTCGAGCTTGTCGTCTTCCCCGACGGCGATTTCGTCTTTCAGCAGTATAATTGTCCATGTCTCGTAGCCAGAACCGTGCTACAGTGGTTTGAGGAACACTATAGTGAACTCAGATTAATGTCTTGAGGACCAAATTCGCCTGATCTAAATCCTATGGAACTCATCTGGGTCGCTATCGGGCTATCTCGGAACCGTTCTGAATAGGGCATATATCAATATTAAGTTGATTGCTTCAAATGATTGTTCCTGTCATATACATGAGTACTACCGAAGGTGACATTCGTTAAGACATGCAGTGCGACTTGCAGAGGCCCGTTATTTACGCGAATTACATGACTTGTGCGTATATATATATATATATATATTCGTTGAAGTTGGCGATGTTATATTCTAACATTTATTGTAAACTGTAGAACAGCTGTAATGAAATGTGTGTGATAGTGCTTAGAGGTGAATGTGTAAAGATACGCGTTTTTCAAATTATACTTTGTAAAACGCATATTGTATTGTTTACTAACTGTGATACACGAGTAAATCTGACAATATATTGAATAATAAAGAACATAAATAACATTGTACATTAAATGTGTTCTATCTCGGAACCATTCTGAATAGGGCATATATCAATATTAAGTTGATTGCTTCAAATGATTGTTCCTGTCATATACATGAGTACTAACAACTCCTGGGATACGCCGTATAAATGACCTAGTGGATAAGGTCTGTAGCTCTATGAAGCTGACAGTACTGTTGTGTACCGAAGGTGACATCACTAGAAATTCGTTAAGACATGCAGTGCGACTTGCAGATATTCAGCGCCTGGTGTAAGGTTCCGTAATTGAATAAACGTAAATGAATTGTATTGGTCGGCTTTGTGACACAACAGGTAGGCAGGGGTGGAGAGCCATTGTTCTGGTCTGTCACAGCGGCGCTCTATTCTCCCACCTAGGCGTTGTGTGTTGAAAGGACTGGCGGAGACTACAGGAATCCGTCGGAGGTGGAGGTGGCTGCAGCGAGACGAATGAAGTTCAAGAAAACTCTTTATTTTTCAACAAGGTAGAGCAGATACATGTGCAACCTGGCACTGATTCTTGGCATTTTCGTATCGGTGTCGTGGTAGCCGCCAGCCCTGAAGGTTACTCACGCTGCTGGCAGGAGTCCACTTAAGCATCGCTGAGTAGCACCAGTGACGATGAGGCCAGCTAAAGCTAGAGGGGAATTCTTGCACGACGGAGCGACTACGCATAGCACAAACGGCGGTGGCTAGGCGACGGCTTCAGGATACCAAGAGCAGCCCGGCGGCGTCGAACTTCAGACCCTGATGAGCGTGGGTAGTGATGGCCCAGCGAAGTCACTGACACAGTGCTCCGCTGCACTCTGAGCCGTGTGGCTCGATCAGCGATATTCCCGCCGCCGGTATGGGTCATCTTTCCGGCGGTGTGCGCAGAGCGCGCGCTGGCGCCACCTGCCGGGCCGATCGGAAGCGAGAGGAAAAGCTGAGGGAGTCATTTGGTTCTTGGACGCCGAGCAGCAACGGCGTTTTTGGAACTATGGCGGACAGCTAGGATCTGGTGTCAGCCAGCAAGCAGGACACGTCTAAAAGGGGCTGTTACACGTGTGACGGCGCCGTGGCAAATGTCGCTGGGGTTGAAAGAGACGTTACTGGGAAGCCGTTGTTGTTTTTTGCGCTTGCTTCATGTCCCCTGGCATCGGGATCTGCGACGGCTGGCTTCGTCGAACAAGCAAGAGGGTAAGGGCCTTGCTTGTCCTGTAAATTGTGGTCGGAATCCACTACTGAGATCTGTGCGGTTGACTATATTTTCTTGGGCGGTCGTCGCTACTCCTACTGTCTGGCCTTCAATGTTTTGATTTTAATTGGTTTAATACATAATGTTTTAAAGTGTCTGTGGTGTGATCATTAACATTTACGAGGGCCTGGAGTGCTGAGACATTCCGTTGTAGATCCCTACTGTCAAGGTTTAACCGCTATTGAAAGCAGTTTGCTGGCCATTGTTTAAGTACCGCCTGGTTCAAATGGCTCTGAGCACTATGGCACTAAACATCTGAGGTCATCAGTCCCCTAGAACTTAGAACTAGTTAACCTAACTAACCTAAGGACATCACACACATCCATGCCCGAGGCAGGATTCGAACGTGCGACCGTAACGGTCGCGCGGTTACAGACTGAAGCACCTAGAACCGCTCGACCATACCGGCCGGCAAGTACCATCTGTTTATTGTATTTATATCACACCACGGAGTTAAAATGGCCAGTCATATATATATATATATATACCTTGTTTGATCAGTCCTTCAGTACTGTTCATCAGTCTGGATCACTTACCAAGATGAATGAACAAAAGAGACAGAAAATATTCGTTATGAAAGTGCCACATAGACGCTCAACGCCGGCCGGTGTGGCCGGTCGATTCTAGGCGCTTCAATCTGGAGCCGCACGACCGCTACGGTAGCAGGTTCGAATCCTGCCTCCGTCATGGATGTGCGTGATGTCCTTAGGTTAATTAGGTTTAAGTAGTTCTAAATTCTAGGGGACTGATGACCTCAGATGTTAAGTCCCATAGTGCTCAGAGCCATTTGAACCCTTTTTTTTTTTTTTTTTTTTTTTTTTTTTTTTTTTTTTTTTTTTTTTTTAGGCGCTCAACAAACAGCGGCGGGAGAAATTACAAGAGACATGATGTACATCGCGGAGAGTTATCTACAAAATCTGATGAGCCTATGGTTCAAAATAAGTAAAGAAACGTGCTGCTTCTTCCAAGACATGTCTCACACAATGACCAAGATGCCAAAATCAGATAAATTAAGGCCCTTAAGGAGAGGTACGAAGTACTTCATCCCACGCACCATCCACGAATGGAGTAAGAGGGAACGAAAATGGGACTTGTACACTGCGTATCCTTCGCCACAAACTATATGGAGATTTATGAAGTTCAGATTTAGATGTAAAAGACAACAAAGAAATATTACAATCTAATGGCCAATAGACGTTGACATCATTAAATAAGGGACAAGAGCTCGGATTGGATAAGATGGGAAATGTTTGAGGAGTCAACCATGCATTCCCCTGAAGTAACTTACGGAACTCAAAGTAACCCTAAATATATGTTTCTGGATGGGGGTGTGAGCCTTTGCCTGCGAAATACGAGTGGTGTGATTTAAGAGCAAATAACTAGCACCGTGCGACACTGTACTGTTGTCATTTGTAAAAATTATTGTTACATTTTTAAGTTAAGGTGTATGTATTGTTGCAGAAAAGCGCTATGGGTGAAAAGGACGCAACTAACTCGGTGGTGATGAATGTTCCAACCAAGTAGCAACCTGAGCGGCAAATATATTACTGGAAGCCGCACCTGGCCTCTATCTGAAGTCACGAAGACACATCACGAGAATTTGAAATTGTTAAAAGTGCTAATAACGCTCTTCCTTTATTCTTTCTTATTGGTTTCTCACTGCTTTTGATTATTTGAACAGTCAGTATAGTTTTGGAAGTGGAACGGATTTGATCAGGTCCCCGATAGATAATTATCTGACCGTGCGCGTACTCGAAGTTTATGGGGTAGGTAAGCAAGGGTGGTGAACATTCTTCGAAAGTTGTCGCGGTTGAGACATTCTGTGATAATTTTCTCAAGATTTACGTAGGTTCCGCATGTACAGCTGTGTTGGGCTCTTGCAGTTAAACCATAGGAGATACCGCGTGCTAATTTTTCGAAGATTATCACAGATTCCGGGTGTATAGTTGTGTTCGACAGTTCCAATTAAATCACAGGAGACATATTACACAGAACTTTGATGATTATTAGGAAGAGATAAATACTAGCATCCTTAGGGAATTTGTCGTGAATTGGTTGCACGAAAGTCAAATTAACTGTCGGTTTGTGATTACGTATTGTTGAAATTATTTAATCGGTGTGGAGTCCATTGTTATTTCGATATTTTGGAATAGTGGTCAGGCCCAGAACCCGCTCATACAGACTGGTATCTGATTGTAGGTATAGTATGGGGATTGGTGTTATGAAAGTTGCAGTGAGTCTGTAGTGACAGCTCATTTGCATATTATAATAGAGGCTTGCATTATTATTTATGACTGCGGAACTTTTGATTTACAGTGCAGTATAACTAGTCCGAAATTGTATAAAGACTCTCACTTGCTTTCATTATGTATTTTGGCACAGTAAAGGAACCATTAAGATAACCCACTTGAAGAAAAAAATCTGCGACGACTGTCCAAATTGTTAAATAATTCACGGGATAAAAAGTTAGTACGGAGTCAACGCCTGAAGTGGCTGAGACTTTGCTTACTAATGTTAAATGTAAGGCCAAAGTGGCGGTGGCTGCTGTTTTGTGATTCTTTAGAATCTGTGTAGTTGTACTGGGGCGCACGGGCGCTCGTGTAGGCCTACGTCACCGATTGATTGTACTGGCACTTACAGAAATAAAGATCGTGTTATTTATAAAAATAAAAGCCAAGGTTCCCGACTTCGTCATTTTACCCCACAAAAATTTAAAATAAAATAAAAATAAAATCAATTTCACGATCTAATTTTAATAGACATGCAAGCAGTGAACGGATATTATAAAAAGAAAAGAAAATAAATACAACCAAAAGTATATGAAAAATAGTCTCAACCAGGGGCGGTGGTAACGGGGGGTGGGGGGTGGGGGGGCTATGGGGGCTATAGCCCCCCCCTATGGAGTATCTTATTACACTGGATAAAATGGCTTCAGAAATCAGCGAATATATTACTCCAACAGATTCAATCATTTTTTTATAATTATGTAGCAATATAGGTTGCAATGTATTCCAAATACGTTTTAACAAAAGAATAAGAGCGGCAAAGAGCTTACTAATTAAACCAGTAAGTATCATTTAGCTTAAAATAGGCGTCTTATTATTTATTAATACACATTTTTTACCCTGAACTCCAAGACACTTACCAAAAACTACTTCAAGCAACACCAAATTTTACCAATTTGTCGGTAGAGGACCACAAGTTACGGCGGACATGAGATAGCTCGGAGGTTTTCTGGATGCGAGTAACTTTCGCAGCTTGAGCTCTTTTAGAACTATACGCTAAGTCAGACTTACGTTTGCACACATTTTTTACCCTGCACTCCAAGACACTTACCAAAAACTACTTTAAGCAACACCAAATTTTACCAATTTGTCGGTAGAGGACCACAAGTTACGGCGGACATGAGATAGCTCTGAGGTTTTCTGGATTCGAGTAACTTTCGCAGCTTGAGCTCTTTTAGAACTATACGCTAAGTCAGACTTACGTTTGCGAGGCTTACCGTCCGATTTTATTGCTGTGTCTCCAAAAAACCTCTTCAGCTATGCTAGATGGTGTATGAACTTAATATCACGTACCAAGCGCACATTAACACTGATTTTATGCTGAAGGCCGAATGAAATAAATGAACAAAATAACATCACAAAATAATCTATAGACATTAAGAGACGCCAATCACCACGCCAGCGGCGTCTGCATGCCACTCAGGTATATCATATTTAAAAATGTTTATAATAATCGAAAAGATAACAACTCTCGAATTTAAGGAGATGGGACCTGGATAAACTGAAAGAACCGGAGGTTGTACAGAGTTTCAGGGAGAGCATAAGGGAACAATTGACAGGAATGGGGGAAAGAAATACAGTAGAAGAAGAATGGGTAGCTTTGAGGGATGAAGTAGCGAAGGCAGCAGAGGATCAAGTAGGTAAAAAGACGAGGGCTAGTAGAAATCCTTGGGTAACAGAAGAAATATTGAATTTAATTGATGAAAGGAGAAAATATAAAAATGCAGTAAATGTAGGAGGCAAAAAGGAATACAAACGTCTCAAAAATGAGATCGACAGGAAGTGCAAAATGGCTAAGCAGGGATGGCTAGAGGACAAATGTAAGGATGTAGAGGCCTATCTCACTAGGGGTAAGATAGATGCTGCCTACAGGAAAATTAAAGAGACCTTTGGAGATAAGAGAACGACTTGTATGAATATCAAGAGCTCAGATGGAAACCCAGTTCTAAGCAAAGAAGGGAAAGCAGAAAGGTGGAAGGAGTATATAGATGGTGTATACAAGGGCGATGTACTTGAGGACTATATTATAGAAACAAGGCCCCCGGAGTATACAACATTCCATTGGAACTACTGATGGCCTTGGGAGAGCCAGTCCTGACAAAACTCTACCATCTGGTGAGCAAGATGTATGAAACAGGCGAAATACCCTCAGACTTCAAGACGAATATAATAGTTCCAATCCCAAAGAAAGCAGGTGCTGACAGATGTGAAAATTACCGAACTACCAGTTTAATAAGTCACAGTTGCAAAATATTAACACGAATTCTTTACAGACGAATGGAAAAACTGCTAGAAGCCAACCTCGGGGAAGATCAGTTTGGATTCCGTAGAAACACTGGAACACGTGAGGCAATACTGACCTTACGACTTATCTTAGAAGAAAGATTAAGGAAAGGCAAACCTACGTTTCTAGCATTTGTAGACTTAGAGAAAGCTTTTGACAATGTTGACTGGAATACTCTCTTTCAAATTCTAAAGGTGGCAGGGGTAAAATACAGGGAGCGAAAGGCTATTTACAATTTGTACAGAAACCAGATGGCAGTTGTAAGAGTCGAGGGACATGAAAGGGAAGCAGTGGTTGGGAAGGGAGTAAGACAGGGTTGTAGCCTCTCCCCGATGTTGTTCAATCTGTATATTGAGCAAGCAGTAAAGGAAACAAAAGAAAAATTCGGAGTAGGTATTAAAATTCATGGAGAAGAAATAAAAACTTTGAGGTTCGCCGATGACATTGTAATTCTGTCAGAGACAGCAAAGGACTTGGAAGAGCAGTTGAATGGAATGGACAGTGTCTTGAAAGGAGGATATAAGATGAACATCAACAAAAGCAAAACAAGGATAATGGAATGTAGTCTAATTAAGCCGGGTGATGCTAAGGGAATTAGATTAGGAAATGAGACACTTAAAGTAGTAAAGGAGTTTTGCTATTTGGGGAGCAAAATAACTGATGATGGACGAAGTAGAGAGGATATAAAATGTAGACTGGCAATGGCAAGGAAAGCGTTTCTGAAGAAGAGAAATTTGTTAACATCGAGTATAGATTTAAGTGTCAGGAAGTCATTTCTGAAAGTATTTGTATGGAGTGTAGCCATGTATAGAAGTGAAACATGGACGGTAAATAGTTTGGACAAGAAGAGAATAGAAGCTTTTGAAATGTGGTGCTACAGAAGAATGCTGAAGATTAGATGGGTAGATCACATAACTAATGATGAAGTATTGAATAGGATTGGGGAGAAGAGAAGTTTGTGGCACAACTTGACCAGAAGAAGGGATCGGTTGGTAGGACATGTTCTGAGGCATCAAGGGATCACCAATTTAATATTGGCGGGCAGCGTGGAGGGTAAAAATCGTAGGGGGAGACCAAGAGATGAATACACTAAGCAGATTCAGAAGGATGTAGGTTGCAGTAGGTACTGGGAGATGAAGAAGCTTGCACAGGATAGAGTAGCATGGAGAGCTGCATCAAACCAGTCTCAGGACTGAAGACCACAACAACAACAACATCATGGATTAAACACGTTGAGAATTGAATAAGCATTGTATTGACTTCGTTGAATCATATTACGTAAAACACGTCAACCAATAAATGCAATTTCACAAACGCGACAAATTTCAAAAATGAAATGGCTTTTTCAAAGACCAAATATTTTTCATTCATTTGCGTCATATTCTTCAAATCATTAAATATCTTGTACCACACACTCTGTCAAGGAACCTGTCTTCTTCATCTCTCGCCAAATTTCATGGATATCTGTTCAGCTGGTTAGTCGTGAAAGCTTTACAGAGCTACTTTCTCATTTATATTATTAGTATGGAAGTTTGGGTTGTCATGGATTAAATACGTCGAGGATTATATAAGCACTGTATTCTAACTGTTACCCACGCTTGCGGCCGTTTATCAGTAAAATGAAATGAAATGTATATGACTTTATTGGTCGGGAGACCTGCTTGGGATGTTCAGCACCTTGGCACAAGTCTTTTCGTTTGACGCCTATTCGGTGGCTTGCACGTCGATGATGATGAGGACAACGCACATTTCCAGACGTGAGCAGAAAAAAACCGAGCCCGGCGGGAATTGAATCGGGAACCCATGGCCAAGAACTGTTCTCGTAAATTTGAACTGAACAAAGAAGTTATAGCAGACGCAAGAGGCACAGCGGCCAAAATGCGGCGTTTTTGTGACAGACATTAGTATGGAAGTATGGATTAAACACGTAGAGGTTTGTATAAATATGGATTAAACACGCAGAGGATTGTATAAACATTGTATGCATTACGTTGAATCGTATTTTGTAGAACATATCAAACAATGAAAACATTTTCACAAATGTGATAGAGTTCAAAAGTGAAAGAGCAAATAGCTTTCACAAAGAGTACTTATTGTTCCAATTTCGTGTTATATTCTTCAAATGAATGAATATGTTATACTACACAATTTTTAAAGTCACTTATGCTCTTCCTCAGCGTACAAGCACTCTCCATAGCAAATTTTATCAAAATCAGTTCAGCAGTTTAGACGTGAAAGCGTGGCAGAGAGAGTTACTTTCCCATTTGTAATGTTAGTTTGGGTATTGGCATAGATGATGGAAGAACTCGTGCTGTCATGTGCAGCATGAGACCGCTAATATTGCATAAAATCTTCAAGTTATCGTAACAAAATTCTCTGCGAGTGAGTATACGTCATAGGTGTTTTATTGTACGGAGTATGTTATCAAAATAGTGAAGCAGTTATTGTTCTTTTTATGGAACAGTGCACATATGTTAACGGCAGTCGAGAGTTTTAAAAGGAGTAATTCAGTACTCGTTAACTAAGCAAAAATAGCGGAGACATGCGCGAAATACAAACCTCGGAACTGCTGACAAAGTGCAGTTTCATTATCAGTTGGTGTCTTAAGACGCTATATTTTTTAATCGCTGAGGTTGACAAACATTGCGTTCCTCTTTCGAAGAGATCTCATATGCTGTTAGCAAGTGTACTTCGTACAATCTGAAAAAAACTGTAGTTGCTTCAATATCTCAGTACATCATAAAAAGAGCTCTTCTTCTTGCAGCAAACCACTCGTTGCTTACTCTCATCTGTTCAAAATCGTAATTATATACGGTATCTTGTACTACACAAAGTAACAGAAGGTCGGACGCTGTGTACCGCGCAAACACAGTATGTGGTTTCTGACCTTTCAGTTTCACTGAGTACGTTGTTCAGAGACGTCGGTAAAATGTTTTTCTACAAGAATGTGGGAATTTCAGGTGTCTTGTTACTTTTAAATGTTAGACTGCTACTATTTTCCCTGGGCGCTCAGGTTGTTAAACATGGTGTCCGACAGCCCAATAACAAAAATTAAGCTACTTATAATTGTCTTCTGACCTATAATTGTGAGTAATGAAGAATGTGAACAAAAGGGTACCAAAATTTACGCGATTAATGAAATAACCTCGTGCTGATATGTACATTCCTGTAACGTTCAAGAGGTATTGTTCCATTACAGAAACTGTTACATGGACAGCGATAACCTGAGTTTGTACAGTGGTGCGTCAGACTCTCGCATACTTTACAGGACCACGCCACAATGATGCCGGTTCACAACGGATGCATTTGCCTAGCAGGCAGGTTCACAGCATCAGCTGCTAGAGACCCGTTAACCCTTTCAAGGCTGAATTAATTTCCATATCTCATGTCGCTATAATAATTATTGGATTATTTCTCGAATGCACAATGCGTAACCCTTGGTTTGTAATTCTCACCTGGTATTTACAGTTTTATCAGTGTCTTGTGTGAGACTTACATGTTCCACTGAACTCGAGATGAAATGAAATTGAGGAACCGTTCAAAGGGAAAATTAAGTTCAATCTGTAAAAAGATGAGGATATCGAGTAATATTGCTTTAAAGTTATTCAATTACTCAGCAGTGAAGTATGTAATGTTCTTGTAATATGATTTTGTTTCTATTTGCCAATGAATATGAAATGCGTAATGTTTGTGTCATGCAAATTTACTGTGTGATGTTTTGTTGAGCACATGGTGTGTTTAATCAGTTTTACTGCAATAAAAAAATTAAACAACTTAATCTGAAAAACTTGTGTGCAATGCCTATAATGAAATCAATCCCTCTGAAATTTACCCAGTCTCTTGAGCACCGAGTTCTATGGCCCTGTACAAAAAACTGACAAAATTCCCTGTGCAAATAAACAATCAAATAAATTTTCCTTAGCTGTAGAGTCGCAACGGATGTAATCTTGGTATTCTGTTCTTTCCACAGTAGGCATAGAAAATATTCAATCTTGGCACAGCCGTATAATAGCTTCATACAAATAATATCGGTAGATTGGTTGATAAATGAGTAACTTTGCAAATATTCAGTGAAAATACTTGATATTGGCTCAGCACTGTGCAATGCTGCCCGCATTGAAACTGTTACAAACATTAATACCTTTGTGATACTGGCACATCAATATTTTTCCGATTCTGATTGAAAAAAGATTTCTTTAAAAACATTCATTGGATTTAAATAAACTCGACATGAAAAAGGATGAGGTACTGATAACGGGATGTGCTATGACAGTATGCTTCAGTTTGAAAATTCTGTTCAAAATATAGTTTCTCCAAAGTTTCTCCTTCACAAAATCTCATATGAAACATCCTACTTTAACTTCAATATCAGTGAACTTCTTGACTGTTCTACAATTCTCACTTACTGTCGTAATTAAAAACACTTGGATTGTCACATGACAAAAAGTATGCCATCGTTTGACAAAATATATTCCAAAATTTAACTTCTCTGTATCAGGATTACAAAACACACAAAATATTACCAATCGGGTATACCTAATCAACCTATACATTAAATCTGATGGAAAATACTTGGTTCCTACATTCAAGGGTCAGTACTTTAAAATTCAGCGAAATTCACAAATTATGTTGCTGCATGTTATGTTATGTTATGTTAACCAGGGACCTAGAAACGACGGAGAGGCTCCGTCCCCGCCGCAGCCGCAGTGGTCCGCAACCCCACGACGACTACCGCAGTCCACTTCACCCCTCCGCCGCCCCACACCGAACCCAGGGTTATTGTGCGGTTCGGCCCCCGGTGGACCCCCCCAGGGAACGTCTCACACCAGACGAGTGTAATCCCTATGTTTGCGTGGTAGAGTAATGGTGGTGTACGCGTACGTGAAGAACTTGTTTGCGCAGCAATCGCCGACATAGAGAAGCTGAGTCGGAATAAGGGATAACCAGTCCGCATTTGCCGAGGCAGATGGAAAACCGCCTAAAAACCACCCACATACTGGGCGGCTCACCTGACCTCGACACAAATCCGCCGGGCGGATTCGTGCCGGGGACCAAGGCGCTCCTTCCCGCCCGGAAAGCCGTGCATACTTGAAACTAAATATACAAAATTTCGTTACCTCACAAATTTGTTGCAGTTGCTTTCCCTTTGAGTTACAGTATCAATTCATTACTCTCCTCTAATTTCCATGGACAGTGGTCAACATTTGTTAACGATAAGTATCACTTCAATTCTTGATTATCTTATAGCCTTACAAATTAGTAATACACAGTTTACACTTTTACAGAAATAGCTATGACCTAACATTTATGAGCTCTGTGTCAGCACAAACAATACTGTTCATATAAAAATTGTATTATGCCGCGTCTGTAGACCAACAACTAAATTCCCACAGCTAGCCACTAGCTTCAAGTCTTACATACTACCTAAAACAGAGTGCAACAGCAACTGCTACTGCGCTATGCATGCCCCTACTTACAATCGATTCTGCCATTCTGGCAACATCTTTGGTTCCAGTGGTGTCAAAAATACAATCCCTTCTACATACGACAATCGTTTCAGGTCATCTTTCATGGATTACATTACAAAATCGGGTTCCACGAACAAGTGGACCCCTCACAAGTAGTATGACATTTTTGACAGTAAGTATGGCTATCCAGCGTCCTTTTGTGATGACAACATATAGTGTTAGTTCTCATTTCTTGCTTTCGTGTGCTGGATTATCCGTATCACCTCCCTGTGCTCTTTACTAAAAAATACATTCCTACATTTTGTACCCATGCATTGTGAGGAATTCCTCTTCATTCCTGGTTTAGTTTCTGTGTGAAAAGCTTGCCGTCTCCTCCATCTTATCTTTCGTTCAACTAGAGGCTGCCTCACGAGACCAAGGCGAAAAGTCCCTCGGCCACGACGTCCACTATTGTTGCGGTTCCGCATTAAGAGTACTGCTTTTTGGTTTTCAATAACTGCTGCACGCCTACGAAGTGCGGTTATTTGAGCCTACACGTTCTCCACAAGAGAAGAAAAATAGTTCACGGAAACGTATACAACATAAAATAAAAGCCTAAAACGTGATTGCTTCAACACAATATGGCTACAAGGTAAAAACAACAGATCACTTCAAGAGTAATTTGTTAGTGAACATACGTGCTGAACGAGTGACGTAATAAACGTAAGAAATATATTGCCTGACCTTACTTCACACAAAAACCGAAGTAACACAGTAACTACAAACCGAAAATCTGCCGGGTGGTCTCTGGGGAAAAAATATATCGATGTGGCCCACCGATCATGAAAGTGTTAAGCAATCCCAGATTCCTGTATGATTCCACGCATATACTGACAGCTTCCCGCAGACATCTTCAGCTTTTAGAAGGAATTCAGTACCCAACGCCTACTTAAATGTAATGATTGTTAATGTAAATTACAAAGTTCAGGAAATATTTCTTTACAATGGGGCTACCGATAATCATCTTGCTTGAGATATCCTTGATCCTCCAGAACAATATGTGGTCAGTTCCAAATAATCAACTGTAGACATCTTCCCATTATCTGGTCATTATGTGTAATTTTAGATTGATTTTTTACAAAATGATGTTTCTGTTAATATTCATTGTATTTAATTATTAGTCACTCGATACAATAAGATGATTCAAGATAATATGGTAGGGCAGTGGTAAAGGAGTTATTGTCACGCCTGCTGTCACACAGCACCGCTGCAATAAATTCTTAATTCAGCCATACTGCACGTTAAACGCTTTGCCGAACGTCGACTGAAAAGCATATTATGGTTCCAGTTCATCAAAATGTTATACAACTCCAACAAGTTTAGCAGGATGTTTCAGTAAATTTTGGGCTAATTAACCTTTCAAAAGTAATTAAATACAGGAAGAAAAATAAAATTAATACCATACTCAGAAACGACTAACTGAGGACTACTGCTTATTTCTCTCTGTCATCGTCCCTAAGCAATGTCTTGAGTTTTGTCTCTAGAGATCGCCTCTAGCCTTCTCAAAATATTACAATTCTTAATTGTTTTCGTGTTATTTCAGTGTCTAGTTTCTCAAATACCTGAAAAGAATCTATCATTTATGACTGTTTTACGAAACGGAGTTACCGAAATTTTCCGCGCGAGTGTACAACTGCCACAGATACTTGTCTCACTTCGGCTGATAAATTATTACAAAATTACAATTTCTTTGCACGCCGTTAAAATTCTAACACTGCTGGTGGTCACGAAAGCCCGTATAGATTATTATTTGTAATATCCCTGCTTTCTCACTCTAGAATTCTGAAACGGTTTCTGCAGCGGCCTCCCATTTTTATCGAAAATGAGTGTGGCTGCTTTGAGATTCCCGGAGCGTGGTCGGTGACAAACTTGCGCTCCCCTCTGTACACTTCGCGGCGAGGTGCAGAGGGCTTAACACCGGGCCTAACTTGGCAAACTTGCGGCCAAGTGTTGATCGCATAAGCTCTTTTATTCCCGCCACATTGTACCATTCTCACAGAACTCAAGCCGGCGGCGGCCGCTGCCGGCGCACTCACCATCCTCCAAGTTATAATCCTTTCGCGTTAAATTAAGACCGGCAGCTTTTCATAGCATCCTATTCACTCCTGTACGAGCTCTCAGCTACATATTTGCCTTCAGAAATCTAGTAGAGTATCGTCTACGAACCAGTATATATTACGGACTGAAAAAGCCCCTTTGACGAACTGACAGCAGAGAAGAAAGTCTAATCCACAACATTTGGTTTCTCCACTTGTAAGTAGGCTGTTAAGGTTTTTTCATTGGTAACGCCACGTAGCGCTCTGTATGAAAATCACTGGCTGTGCTGTGTGCGCCGGCCGCGGTGGTCTCGCGGTCCTAGGCGCTCAGTCCGGAACCGTGCGACTGCTACGGTCACAGGTTCGAATCCTGCCTCGGGCATGGATGTGTGTGATGTCCTTAGGTTCGTTAAGTTTAAGTAGTTCTAAGTTCAAGGGGACTGATGACCACAGATGTTAAGTCCCATAGTGCTCAGAGCCATTTGAAACATTTTTTTTTTTTTTTTTTTTTTTTTTTTTTTTTTTTTTTGCTGTGTGCAGTCTGTGGCTAGTTTGCATTGTTGTCTGCCGTTGTAGTGTTGGGCAGCTGGAAGTGAACATCGCGTAGCGTTGCGCAGTTGGAGGTGAGCCGCCAGCAGTGGTGGATGTGGGGAGTGAAATGGCAGTGTTTTGAGAGCGGATGATCTGGACGTGTGTCCATCAGAAACAGAACATTTGTGAAAATGGATGTCATGAACTGCTATATATATTATGACTTTTGAACACTATTAAGGTAAATACATTGTTTGTTCTCTATCAAAATTTTTCATTTGCTAACTATGCCTATCAGTAGTTAGTGCCTTCAGTAGTTTGAATCGTTTATTTAGCTGGCAGTAGTGGCGCTCGCTGTATTGCAGTAGTTCGAGTAACGAAGATTTTTGTGAGGTAAGTGATTTGTGAAACGTATAGGTTAATGTTAGTCAGGGCCATTCTTTTGTAGGGATTTTTGAAAGTCAGATTGCGTTGCGCAAAAAAATATTGTGTGTCAGTTTAAGCACAGTCATGTATAATTTTTCTAAGGGGACGTTTCACACTTTACTTTTGTTTATTTTTGGCTGTCGGTCGACTGGTAAGGTTCTCACTTCCTTCTGAGTGTGTTGTCTTTCAACAGAAAATTATTTCTAGTCAGTCTACTGTTATACTCGGTTACAAATCACTGCTAATGATCGTGTACGCTGAAGTGACAAAAATCGTTGGCTAGCAACATGCACATGTACGGCTAGTGGTAGTATCGAGTACACAAGCTACAAAAGGGCAGTGCATTGGTGAAGTTGTCATTTGTACTCAGGTGATTCATGTGAAAAGGTATCCGACGTGATTATGACCCCACAACAGGAATTAACAGACTTGGAACGTGGAATGATAGTTGGAGCTAGACGCATGGGACATTCCATTTCAGAAATCATTAGGGAATTCAATATTCCTACATCCACACTGTCAAGAGCGTGCCACGAATATCAAATTTCAGGCATTACCTCTCAGCCGGCCGTAGTGGCCGAGCTGTTCTAGGCACTACAGTCTGGAACCGCGCGACCGCTACGGCCGCAGGTTCGAATCCTGCCTCAGGCATGGATGTGTGTGATGTCCTTAGGTTAGTTAGGTTTAAGTAGTTCTAAGTTCTAGGGGACTGATGACCTCAGAAGTTAAGTCCCATAGTGCTCAGAGCCATTTGAACCATTACCTCTCAGCACGGTTAACTCAGTAGCTGACGGCCTCCACTTAGCGACCGATAGTTGTGGCACGTTTGCATGTAGTATTCACTACTAACAGACAAGCAACATTGCGGGAAATAATCCAGAAATCTATGTGGGACGCACGACCGAACGTATCCGTGGCAAAGATTGGTGTTAATGGGCTACAGCAGCAGACGACCCACACGAATGCCTTTGCTAACGGCATGACATCACCTGCAGCGCGTCTCCTGGGTTCGTGACCATATCAGTTGGACCACAGACGACTGGAAAACCTTGCCCTAGTCAGACGAATCCCAGTTTCAATTGGTAAGTGATGATGGTAGAGTTCAAGTGTGATACAGACCTAACGAAGCAATGGGTTTAAGCTGTCAACAAGGCAAGGTGCAAGCTGGTGCTGGCTGTGTTTACATGGAATGGACTGGGTCCTCTGGTCCAATTGAACCGATCATTGAATGTAAATGCTTATGCTCGGCTACTTGGAGACATTTTACAGCCATTCATGTACTTCATTTTCTCAAAGATGTCACAGGCCACAGCTGTTCACAATTGGTGTGAGGAACATCCTGGGCAATTCGAGAGAATGATTTGGCCACACAGATTACTTGGCATGAATCCCATCGGATATTTACGGGACATAATTCTGGATTGGCAAGATTTTTGGAATTATGGATGGCTATAGGGGTAGCACGGCGCAATATTTCTGCAGGAGACTTCCCAATGACTTGTTGAGTCGTTTTTTATTTTTATTTTTATTTTTGTTCGTTGTTTGCCTACTGATTGATGCGAAAAAACTGAAGATAAGCATGCACGTTTTATGAACGGTGACATTGATATCATTCATCTGAGGTATTCGGGGAAAAGAGCATTGGCATCTACAGAATTTTAAAATCACCATTATTCTTTGTTTTGTTTATGTGATTCGATGAGTTTGATGATGGTATTATTAATATGTTTGTGGGTACTACATTTTTTGAATTAATCTCTGCTATTAAATCCAGCATGTATTCAACAAAATACTCAACAATATTAAATAGAAAACACTTCCTACTGTTCTGCAACATTATATTTATTTTGTTACAAACTGGCTTTCAGCTTCACAGGCCATCTTCAGGTGACAGCTGGATGTAGCAAAGACAAATGAAATTACGTACAAGTACGACTCACAAAGATATTATTTAGACAGAAGATGTAAAACGCACATAAATTAAGACATGTAGTGTGTTTACATAGAAAAGCATGATCTGATCGTGGACGATAATAATTGCGAAACATGGGATGCGCTGGCAAGGAAATATGTGTTGCTTGAATGGGCGTGGCCCAGAGTTTCAGAAAGTCGGCATTAGATGTCAGTCTTGCGTCTTTTTCAGTTTGCAGTCAGTCAGAAGTAAGATGGCGTCTACGTGACAGATGGCGTTTTGCGTGCTACAGTTTGCGAATAATGAGTCAGTGATTTCGGTCCAGGTGCTTTTCGTCAGCGTTTTGGCAGTGATATCCCTGTACCTATAAACGTTCGTCGTTGGTATTGCCAGTTTGAAGACAGGATGCTCGTGCAAAGGTAAGAGTTCGGGTCAACCTCGCTTTTCTGATGACATGGTGGAAGGCATTCGTCAAAAGTTTGAGCGAAGTCAACGAAAGTCTACTCGCCACGCAAGCAGATAACTGGCAATGCCTCATGTGACTGTCTGGCGAGTGTAAAAGCGTCATTTGGTCTATAAACCATACAGACTGCAATTAGCGCAAGCTCTTCAGTTGGTGATAAAATGAAAGGGGTTGACTTCAGCAGCACTCTGCTAGAGGAGATGCAAGACAATATATTTTTACCATGGTTAATTTTCAGTGATGCAGCGACATTTCATGTTAGCAGTAAAGTAAACCAACATATTGTGCGCATATGGAGACACCAAAACCCTCATGACATTACCGATCACGAAAGAGACTCGCCCAAAGTAAATGTTTTCAGTGCCATTTCTCATGAAGAAGTGTACAGTCCTTTCTTTTTGGAGGAAAACATAGTTTCTCAATGACACTCTACCTGAACACTGGATAGGGCGGACGGAACCCTACACACTGCCCTTCATTCTTGGACTCCAAGATCACCAGACATGATCAGACGCGATTTTTCTCATGGGGGATTTGTGAAGGAAAGTGTGTGTACCTCGTGATTTAGAAGAAGTCAAGAACAGAATAACAGCCCCATTACTTCTGTAAAAGCAGACACATTGTGTAAATTTTATGACGAATTTAACTGTCATCTAGATGTTGTTCGTGCTGCTGTTGGTGGACATACAGAGCATTTGTAATTGCATATCTAAAATTTCAAGTTTTTGTCAATATCTTGCAATCCATCCCATTTTTGTAGTATGTTTTTATCAATAAATATGAAATTTTTAAATCAGGTCACTCTTTTTTAAACACTCTGTAGCTGCAGTAACTAATAAAGGAAACAAAAAGTTCTTTTATGTGGAGACACATTTAACAGCTGATGAAAAATAAAGTTAAATCACAATTTAAATCTATATTTTGTAACTAAAACTTTATTTAACAGAGGGGAAAAAGAAACTGTGTTTGGTTGTTAAGGTTCAGTACCTCAGTCGGGAAAAATGGAACCCTTATATGACCACTTTTATGTGAATGCATGGTGTCTGTTCTTTAGAACAGACACCACACAAAATCTTCAGCTGTGATCTGTGTCATACATAACATGTGATACATTTTGTACATAATATGTATCATAACTATGGATTCCACATGGTGACTGTTCTTTCAGACATGTCCAAAAGAACAGACACCATGCGGCATATAATTGATTTGTCTTGATGGACATGAATCCACAACTTTCAGTGTGGCTGCACATTTCAGTCGACCTCTGTGCTGGAATCTAAAATCAGCGAACATGGAGGACATGGACAGGACTGCAGGATTCTCAGGGAAGTGTGCCGAAATAGTCCGCGCTTTTCGATAAACACTGTGTCTAGATGGTACAGTGGCGAATGCAACTGCTTAGTAAGCGGAAGATCCCAAGTTTGAGTCTCAGTCTGGCACACATTTTCACTTGTCGCCTCCAATTCTGCACGAAGTCCTGATGCAACTGGCGTCATTTGTCCGTTTACTTTCCTTTTAGGATCACTTTGTTGTCCATCTATCTGTCTGTCCGACTGTTCTAAACCATTTTTCTCAGGAACAGGTAGACATATCAAGTTGAAATTTGTGTCACTTATTAAGGTCCATGGCCCCTTGGCAGTGTAAAAAGATACGGCCATTTATGTTACATATTTGACATAGAATCATGAAATTTGGCGAGGAGAAAGTTTTCACAGGTCGAATGAAGGAAAAAATATCATAAAATTGTTCATTTGTAATTGCATCAAATGAAAAATATTAGTTTTGTCATTTGTTATTCGATTTCGGACTTGAGATTAGAATGTTCTCGAAAGTTTTGGAATACCTGGGACTGATATCTTTCCAGTATGAATGTCACAACATGGAAAAATCGTCGAGACCCTTAATTCCTGGAACGTTTATTTATATACTGGTATACATGATAAAGTTTGTAGGGAAGTCTGAGTGTGTGAGTCCTACTAGCACCTTGCCTGTTTTTTAATACCAAGTTGGTATTCTCTACCACATATTTTCATTTCCAGGATGTAAAACTGTGTGTGATATTTTTACTGCTAAGAAAATCGGAGATAAGAAACAACTGGAAACAATGAAAATCGGCAAACATATGACACACAGTGCCAGCTTAGGCTTAAAACACCAGACACAATTTCCTATTTCACATCTGTTAAATTATTGTTTATGTACACTTGCTTCACCTGAGGCCAGGGAATTATGCTTGGTAGCATGTTGTGCTGGTAACATGATAGGGTCACTGACACGAGCACCTTTGGTGTCAAGGAGTAAAGAGTTGGTTGATAGCCAAAAATGGGAATCCTTCAAGAAGCTGGTGCACCAAGGAACTGTCTGTGATTCTTCAGTAACGCAACACAGGGAGTAGCTGCTGCGTGTGTGGCGATTGTTTTTGGCTGGGTAAGAGGACAGCAATTTCAGTAGACCTCAAGACAGAGGCTTCAAGAGTCCAAGTGGATTGCTGACTGGGTAGTTTAGTGGATGACAGCAGTAGTTATCTTGATATGTGACATAACATACAGGAAGAGTAAAGTCTGTGCCTTTAGCAATTGAATGCAAATTAATATTACGCACACACTGTTTATAGATGCAGTGTCTCTGTGCTATGGCTGTTGTGTCTCGACACACTGGGTGCTCAGGTGTTTCCTCCAAGAACGAGAGTCATATTAATTTTGTTATTTGTATGCCATCAGTGTGAATGATTTTGTATGTACCATCACACATAAGGTTATCTTCTTATTAATATGCAGTGAGCGTGGCTGATTTGTCTACATGTACATCTACATCCATACTCCACAAGCCAACTGACGGTGTGTGGCCGAGGGTACCTTGAGTACCTCTATCGGTTCTCCCTTCTATTCCAGCCTCGTATTGTTCGTGGAAAGAAAGATTGTCGGTATGCCTCTGTGTGGGCTCTAATCTCTCCGATTTTATCCTCATGTTTTCTTCGCGAGATATACGTAGGAGGGAGTATTATACTGCTTGACTCCTCGGTGAAAGTAAGTTCTCAAAACTTCAACAAAAGCCCGTGCCGAGCTACTGAGCATCTCTCTTGCAGAGTCTTCCATTGGAGTTTATCTATCATCTCTGTAACACTTTCACGATTACGAAATGATCCCATAACGATGCATGCTGCTCTCCATTGGATCTTCTCTATCTCTTCTATCAACCCTATCTGGTACGGATCCCACACCGGTGACCAGTATTCAAGCAGTGGGCGAACAAGTGTACTTTAACCTACTTCCTTTGTTTTCGGACTGCATTTCCTTAGGATTCTTCCAATGAATCTCAGTCTGTCATCTGCTTTACAGACAATTAATTTTATGTGGTAATTCCATTTTAAATCACTCCTAACGCCTACTCCCAGATAATTTATGGAATTAACTGCTTCCAGTTGCTGACCTGCTATATTGTAGCTAAATGATAAAGGATGTTTCTTTCTATGTATTCGCAGCACATTATACTTGTCTACACTGTTGTGGTATCCCACGCCAAATGTGGCGTGAAGACACCAAATGTAGTGGGTGAGTGCCAGAAAATGCCGTATTAAAACTCAACCGAGCTTTTCAAATGATTTATTTGTTTCTACTACAATGCTCCAATCACCTTGGTCCACATCAAAGGCCCCGCAATGCTGAGGTAGCACCCCAGCAGCCTATGCAACGCAACGCTGTGTCGTGCCAGCCTTGTAGGCCAGCGGAGTACGGCGTCATCAGGATGCCATGGTTGACTCAGCGGTCTGCATCCCTGCCAACTCAGTGCTGCTCAGTGTGAGCTGCAGGCAGCCATCTGTGTCCTTCTTGCTGGTGTGGCTGAGATTGCAGTGATGAAGAAGTGCCCACTATCCAGAAGTCTCCGACGTGTGTCAGGAGCTGAGCCAAGGAGCCGGACCCCGCATCAGCCTCAGAGGGTTGAACCAACGACAAGCTGTGGACTGGAATGCTGGTGGCCCATCTGCTCTGCATGTAGCTGGTGGTGCAACATGCCCCGCCATTCAGGATAGCTGTCACACTTCAATAAATCTCATTAGAAAATGGCACCTATTTATACTCAGCTGCACACCTCTGTTTTCGCTAACGTGCCGCTTCATGTCATGTACGTGTAACACTCAGGTTGGCCAGTGGCCCCCTTCTGCCTGTGACTTGCGCCATGAAAACTGCTGTATGTGCCCTCTCCGGCAGTTCTATGCCCCTGTGGCCTCTATTTGGCTTCGCATCTCCTGGTATGCCTAACTTACTGCAATCCAACCCACACCTGGCTGTAACTTGTGCTCCGAATATCCCACAAAACTAAGTTCCCCTATCCTAAACGGTGGTGCCGCTATAACATAGAGATTCAATTGCCATTCCCTGGACCATGTGTCTATTCATTGCAGATCCTCATGCATTTCAGTACAATTTTCAATTGTTACAACCTCTCGATATACTACAGTATCATGCCCAAAAAGCCTCAGTGAACTTTCGATGCTATCTTGTGGATAGTAACAGTCCTATAACACTCCCCTGTGCCACACCTGAAATCACTCTCACTTCCGAAGACTTCTCTCCATTGTTACTCTGTTCTGGATGTCATATTGTGAAGAAAATTGTATTGACAATGTTACTTAGGCAAAACTGTAAATGGTTGGTAGCATCTTTGCTTTAGTGACTAGCTGCTTAAAAAAGTTTTCATAGATCTCTATTTAGATGGGTGGTAATGCAAACAACCATGCTTAAATCAGAGAATTGTCTTCCAGTTTGTGTGCTCCAGATAATTTGTTGTCATTTTTCTACCTGTGCCCATCTGCCATAAATTGTAAACCATTATTATCTTTGGCCCAGTTGTACCTGCTGGGATGAAGTCTGGAATTTTGTTTTCTTTCTCATACAGCTATTTTCCATTATTCTGTTCAGCCCTTCTTTCAAAAAAAACTGTATCAGGGGGTAAATTAAGTTCTTTTTTGTTTTTATTTCTCAGATTTCAAAAATAATATTTAATGTTTAACAACTTCCACGATGAACTGAGCCCACACCTACACAACCCCCAGCACATATTCCTACTGCATCCAAGTACTATGCCGCAATTGCTAGCAGAGAATGGTGTGTGACCTGTAGCCAGTTAGCATCAGAATATAGATCCCCATGTGCTGTTACAAGTATGGCTGTTAGGGACGAGCCAGACACAACATGACTAAGCAGGGAGGAGCTCTTCTACGAGATGACAGTATGGGGACAGGTGGCTGTTGAGCACAGTGGCAGAAATATCCCAGCTGTTTCAGTAGGTCATAGGTGAGTGGCTGCAGTTGATGGTGGGAGAGTACAGGGATGTGGTGGTGGTGGTGGTGGTTAGTGTTTAACGTCCCGTCGACAACGAGGTCATTAGAGACGGAGCGCAAGCTCGGGTTAGGGAAGGATGGGGAAGGAAATCGGCCGTGCCCTTTCAAAGGAACCATCCCGGCATTTGCCTGAAACGATTTAGGGAAATCACGGAAAACCTAAATCAGGATGGCCGGAGACGGGATTGAACCGTCGTCCTCCCGAATGCGAGTCCAGTGTGCTAACCACTGCGCCACCTCGCTCGGTGCAGGGATGTGAGCAGTGAGATTAATACAATTTGTTCTGCCATCTCTGTGTTTACGTCTGTAGTGCAATTTCTACAAAGTGAGTCACTTTCTCAGAGTCACAAGCGTAGGTTACATGCAAGGGCCACACATTGTAGGAATAGAATTAATGATTTGTTGGGAGTACTTGAAGACAAGACTAGGGATGTGCTGGATCAGTTGCAGGAGAGAATGGCAAGCCTAGAAGTTATGAATGATGATCTGTTAACAGCAGCTTGGGTGCGAGGTAATTATGCAATTTAAATTTAGTAGTGCGAGACAATGAGAAGGAACAGGTTGAATTGTGGAAGGCACAACACATTAGGAGTAGATATTACATGCCGATTCTGTACCAAAAGTATATTTTTAAAAATCCCTGTTTTATTAACTATTTAATTAAATCCATTAATCAATCAATTAACTACAATCATTTATTTTTAAATATCCTGATATGAAACTGAGATTTTAATTTTACTGTACCCAAGTTAAAAATTTATCTTTACCCATAAACAAAATTTTCATGTAATTAAAAAAATAAAAATTATTCAATTAAAAATTTAATATTCAACAAACTAAATGTATTCAATTAAAACATTAAAAAATCTGAAATTCATTCAATCAATCGATCAAATTCAGTAACATCAACATAATTAATTTTATTTTGCTTTTTACCTCCATATATGAAATTTAATCTAATATTTTTCTCTCGATTTTGTTCATGATTTATTAAGACAGAAAAATTCATCAAGCTTCAGTTAAAGCGGATTTCTAGTCTATGACTAAGACACTTTTATAATTACTGTTTCACAACCACCATTGAAGCCGAATTTCTATTTTTATCTGTTATAGTAATTACTAAATTTTGAATAGTATCAAAAATTGGAATTTTTACAAGGTGATTTGATCCATAAAGTATTGGCTCACCAATACTATTAGTTTCCCTATAAAAATGATCGGTACTTTTACCAAACATTTGACCAGACAAATTAAAATTAGCATTTATTAATTCAACTGGAATAATTTTAGAAACATCATTTGCAATTGTTTCTCCATTAGATTCAATTATTTGTTTATTAAGTAGTTAAATTTGCAAAATATAATCTTCTTTCTTTATCAATAATTTAGTATCACTTTCAATACATACTCTGCTTAAAATATTATTTTCTTTAATGTGAATGTTAGTGTTTTTAGATAAAAAAATTCAAATTTTTCAAACTATACTGATGAACACTAATTTATATTATTTTTTATCATACCGTAGGTTAGATGTATCTCATGCTGGTGTACTATACAATTTCTTATTTTTGGATATAATATTTGAAGTTCAGAAAGTTGAATAAAAATGTAAGATTTTTATAAGTTTCAGTTATTAGAACAGTTAATCTTTTTTAAGAACAGATGAATTATAACTCAATTGAAATAATCTATTCATGTATATTAGTAAAATCTATGTACATAAATAACAAATAGGGAACCAAAAATAAAAAATTCCAGAAAAAAAACACAGCAAACGTTTATCAAATTCTGTCTGATGTGCTAATAGGATCAAGTGACTGGAAAAACTACATTAATTATTGACAGTTGTATTTTAGCTCCTGGGTGGTTAAATTAGAATAAATTTAATCATTTGTACATTTAGATCAACCAAAATATCGTCAATTTACGAAAGTGTGAAAAAATTGAAAGTTAAATTACTGATAAAAGCTATTTTTATTGAAAATAATGAAGAAATTTTTCCATAAGATGAATGTGAACATAATTCAGTTGTGATTTTGGATGATTTAATGCTTGAAAGCCAAGATATAAATAGTTTAAATTTTTTAAATATTTTCAGACAATGTGACAAATTTAAATCATATTTGTATGTGTTATTGGGTGTGATTTAACGTTTGCTGGTTTTAAAGAAATAGATAGTAATTGTTGGGATGAAGATGAATTCGTTTTTATTGCGATAGGTATAACAAGAAAAATTAATGAAGGTAAACATAGAGAAAAGATTGAAATATTTTAAACATTAAAAAATAAACAATGATCCTAAATTATGAAGATTAAAAACATAATTTAATAACATAATTTTTATCATTAGTAAATATTTTCACAATATGATCATCCTAAAGGTCTATTAAAAAAGCTAGGCCAAATAGAAAAACAATTAAAAAAGAGTTTAAAAATGGAAGAAACAACCAAGAACACAACAAGAAACATTTAAAAGGAATATCAACCAGTTATCAATGCAACAGAACAAGTTAAAAAAGGAACTGAAAGACTAGGTTATAACATGTTAAGAGTGACTGGAGAAAACACACAAAGTTGAAAAACAAATGGTTCATTGTAACCAACATTATTTAAAAGAATTTAGCGATATAACTACAATTAAACAGTATGAAAGTTATAAAACAGATTATACATTAAGTGAATCAGAAGTACAAGAGTTACTGAATAAAAATGAAGAAGAACTTCGGATTAAGACCTGACGGTACATTTAAATATATTGGAAAATTACCAGTAAACTTTGAAGAAGTGAACTTAATAATTGGAAAAAGAATGTATGAAGGAACTAATGGATTAATGAATATTTTAAGTAAAAACAAATAACTATGGAAGATATGAATACACTATTTACTGCTTCTGATTTATCAAATTATACAGATATATTATACTATTCAGGATAATTATATTCTGAAAACATACTTATAAGATAATATCAAGTAAAGGTAATAAATAGAAATATACAATAAAAGAAATTGTCAATGTTTTTTGAAAAAATAACCAGTAATTTTAGATTCAAGACTATATTCAAATTTTGATGAAAAATGAGTGAAGCATTAATTAAAAAACATACAGGAAAACAAGTCAAATGTATTGGGTTGAATTATACTCGCCAATTAATTGATAGATTAGTAGTAATTCATGGAGAAGAATTAACTGGAAAAAAAATTATCGTATGGAAAAGCTGAAATAACAAAAATTTACACAAATAGATGTAGTGCTTTTACTATTGATAATCTAAAAGTAGTCCCTCATTTGATTATACATACGCAGGGTGGCCAGAAACTGTGTGAAATGCTTGTAGGAATGTTACAGGGAAGGTTGTACTGAGAGAGAAATGTTAAGAAAGAAATTCGATACATTGCTACATTTCTGAGTTATTTAGCATAGAATTTAGCCAATGGGGGTGTTGCACACTCGCATTCAAGCGGCCTGCCAGGGGCATTGTTGCCCAATGAGTGCTTTGTCTCATTAGCTGAAACTTGATTTTATGTGCGCAACAATCTGATTGGCTAACTTCAATTCTAAATAACTCGGAAACGGCGCAACTTATCGAATTTCTTTCTTAACATTTATGTCTCAGTACAACCTGCCCTGTAACATCCCTACAAGCATTTCACACATTTTCTGACCACCATATATGTAATATATATATATATTGTCATCCTGGAACAATATTAGAAAAATGATTAGCTATATGAGATAAGGAATTAATCCATTAGATGAAACGTTTAAAAATATGATATTGCTAATGGAGATAACTAATATTTAGAAAAGGACTCGAAGCAGATAAAGAACTTCATTTAACTGCAAAAGAAAGAAATCATTCTATTAACAACAACTGTAGTTAGAGGTTAATACACAGAAAACGAAAATTCAGAATGTATGTTGATAATGATGATAAAGGATGGGGTTTATACAAAAATTCTTTATTTATTTTTAATCTTGTAAATGAAAAAGTTTAATATTGATTAGCCTAATTTTCCAAATGGTAAAATTAAACCATCATCAACAAAAGTTAAAATAGTATTGATAATTTTCTCATACTCTAAAAAGAAAGAGAGATAAAAAGCAGGCGGAAATTTACTTATTACATTTGGTATTCCTGTTGTAAAGCAATATTCAGTGAAAAAGAAAATGCAAAACATGATGGTGGATTTTTACCGATTTTACTTGCTGTGTTAGCTGCAGTTGGTTCATTAGCTGGAACTGCAGTAGCAATTGCAAAATAAGTTCAAGATAAACAATAAAATAACAAAGAATTAGAAGGAGAACGAGACACAATCGAGTAATGGAAAAGAAAGCTAATGTTGGATTTCCAAAAGAAAAAAAAAAAGTTGTGAAGAAATAATTAAAAAATATAATAATTTTCCATCAAATTTCGATATAGAAAAACTTGTTAAACAATTAAAAATTAAATATTTTCGTAATAATTACCTACTAAATTAAAAATATTGAATGTGGAATAGTTACTTTACATAGATATGATCATGTTGGTACTCATTAGACTTGTCATAATAAGAATAAAGAAATAAAATTTGTATTTGATTGATTTTGTGGAAATATACCAAAACAACTAGTACATTATTTAAGAGAAAACACCTTATATTAGTATATCGAAAAAATACAAAATTTTAATGAATTTATATGTGCTCATTTGTGTTCCTTTGTCTTAAAATTGTTATCAGCTAATTATAAATTTCAAGATATTTATATATAATAAATGGAACAATTATTAGAGCTATAAAATAAATTAAAGCTATCCAAAGTTTACAGTCATCAGTAAATATAAAAATATATCATGTAATCAAGAAATCTCATACTGAATCGAGAGAAATTTTTGTTGTTGATAAGAGTTATATTACTTTTTATGCTAGAAGAATAGTATATGTGAATGATCCAATCTATAAAAAGATGTATTTAACACACAGTATTTAGAAGAAGAATTGTCAAATCATGCTACAAAACCAGAATACATGATTATTTTAACACCACTGAATAACCATGTCAATAAAGAAGAATTAAAAATCTTGTTACAAAGAGTGAAGATACTAAGATTTTAGAAATAATCAATGACTGCATCTACAAAACAGATTTTAGTGGTATAATTTATCAATTTCATAGTGGTAAGTGTAACAAATCTTGAAAAAGTTGGGTGAGTGTGAATACAAATATTACATTCCCTTTAACACACATAGTAGATTAGAAAACATAGTACATGATAAACAAATACCTGATTTAACATCTATGACTGGTAATGAACAAAAAATACACCATTTTGAACACAATATCAGGCTTAAAACAATTATTGTTAATGGTAAGAATATAAATAAAGATTGAAATTTGATGATTTTTATATTACAGTAAATGTATTTGGTAAGTTATGTGAAGTAAAGAAAAATAATAATAATCAATGATTATACACAAACCAAATTTTTAACTACAACAGTAAAACATAGAGTTAAACTATCCCTGTATATGTAAAGTTAATTATATTAATAACTAATATTAACATGTGAAGTAATCACCTCATTGGTGCAGCAGCAGAAGCAAATGCAGTAATACTGGATCTTAATATTAATTGTGGTATAATAGAAGTGTTTGTCTTAGTGCAATCAATATATGGAGACAACTATTTACCTACAGAAGTGTATAGTGGTACAGCCTTTTCTAACATTATAGAATTACAACTTTAAGCATAGTTGCCTGGAGTAATGTATGTGGAAAGAATAAGCAAGATTTGTATGTACATCACCTTTCAGGCTAGAATCTCAGGCAATGTAATGGAATGTCGAGTAAATAATAGTTTTTCTAAGTGGTAGTTTGTTCTGATTGGTAATGAGAGTTAAGTTGGCCTTAGAATAAGGACCTGTTACTGAGGAGTGTTTTTCAGTAGACTCAATTGTGCATTAGATAAGCAGAGCAGGTGTTTAGTTATTAAAATAATGAATACTGTTATGGTCTTAATGGGTAGCAAGCGTGATATTTTTCGAGAATATTCCCACTAGCTAACAAGGTAAGAAATGTAAGTGAAATAATGTAGCTGACAGACTTGATTAATGCAAAAGACAACTGTATATAAACAAATGTGGTGTAACTGTATTGATGATCTGTTTTTGAACTAGGCAACATTGGGTACTGTGTATATTGTGCAATTCATGACACTGCAGGTAGGAATGAGAGCTATACAGAAAGAGCAATATTTTAGTGAGATACAAGTCATACACTGCTGCGTCATTGGAGCTATAGGTTATCTGAAAACTTATATTGGTGTTCTGAGGAATTATGAGCTTAAAGTGGTAATACTGGAATGAAAAGGAGTTACTCTCCTGATTAACTGATACCTGTGGTGCTAGACTGATATGAATATTTCTGACAGGTCAACTACTTGGAAACATTTTGTGATATTATGAGGATTTAATTTTCTGGTTAAATGAGAGTAGTACTCAGAGTGGAGAAATAGGCAATGACTTAGTACAACTCCCATCCCCATACTTTTGATTTGAATAGTAATTAAGCTATGTAATGGTGACTCTATTCTTTTTTCATAAGTTAGTGATAGTAAATCTATGCTACTGCACATCTTGAGTTTTTGCTATTTTGCAAATGGGAAAGAAACAAACATCTTTCAAGTTTTACCAGTTTCAGACAGTTATGACATAGAGTAATGTTTTGTTGTGTGATGTGCATTTGATTAAAGTTTTTTTATAGTCCACCACCTTTCCTACTACAGTCAATTTTAGTGATAATTATCGAAATGTTATGAGAACTATGTAATGTATTTATTTATGATGTAATGACTATCGTTTGCCATTAGTGGTAAACATTTTAGTCTTAATTTAGAAGTACAAGCAGGTGTAATAAAGTAGGGTCTTTTTCTAATTTTTTCATGTACTGTGGCAGAGGGGAGCCACCTCAAAGGGAGCTGATAGCAGTGCATTTCCGTGCACCTGTTGAAGGCGTGGACAACTTCGTGAGAAAATGTGGAAAAACTTTTTAAAAGTTTGAAAGTGCTTGTGAAAAATACTAAACATTGAGCAAGTGAAATTTTCTGACCAAAACAGTGAACTGCAATGTGCAGTGTAATTTAACTTTCTGCAACCCATGAGGATTTAATTTTTTTTAGCAAGGCAGGACTTGTATAAAGTGATATATATATATATATATATATATATATATATTAAAATGCAATCTTTGTTTACCCAAAAAGGACATCACTTATGATGAAGATGCCTAATTGTGGATATTTTGTGCAAATGTACAATAGGCTGTATGTAAATATTTTGTATGGTCCTTTTCATATGGCCAGTTCATATAAGTAGAAATCTAAAAAAACATATGTACTGTAATTTTGATAATATTTCTTATGTAATATTCTTTGTGTGTAGATTTTTCACCCACTGTCTGGGGTCACTTGTCATTGAATTACCCGGTTAGCTGTTTGCAGTATCTACCTGGTCAATCCAATGAGGAGGGTGATGTGATGAAGCAAGCCGGGATAATTTTACTTCCCCTCTTGTTTTCCCATCTGCTTCCTTAAAATTCGTTTTTTTTTTTTTTTTCAATTTTAACTAATTATCATTAACATGTGTGAGTATAATCATCATTTTCATAAAAGAGAAAGATTGGCATTCAGTTTTAAAGAATATAACGCCAGATCTAATTTTGCACTTAGTTTTAAGTACCGTATGTAATTGATTTTCTAATTTAGTTCGAATATTCCTAGTTAGTATCTTTTGTTATAGGGTGAAATCAGTAATTTTTTCGTAATTTAAATTCTATTGTTGACATATAAATAAACATAAATTCTATACTAATTATAAACATTTGGAGGGACAACTAATAGTTTTGCTAAAGGATCTATTCGACTCTATTCGAAAACATATTAGGAAAGCCAGCCCTTAATTAATTCCAAAGTAGCTAATTAACAGTTTTGTCGAAAGTATTGTTTGCATAATGATATTTGTTAATTTCAAGATTTAAACAAATAATTCAGCCTAACTCTTGTTGTAGAAGAAATTGTTAAAAATACAGAAATTTTCAATGTATTCATTTAATTTAATGAGTTAAGTTTTATTTGCAATTTCTGTAAATTAAACTTCGAACAATAGGTAGTTCCAGTACCTATTATTGGGAGGATGTACAGCGTGTTCAAAAAAATCTCTCCGCAGTGCCGTATGCCGCAGTGAATATACCGAAATGAAACTCAGTGAAATACAAGTTATTAATTGACTGAATATTCATTATTACTTACAAACATTGAAACGCGTGCTGTATGCGTGGTTGCACCATCTTGTTGCAAAATAACCATTCAGTATTTCACTTAACAAAAGTTCTCCTATGAATGGGTACAGAATATCACAACAGTACCATGGTGCGTTTATTGTTTCGTTGAAAAATATGCGACCCACAATCCGACGTCTAGAAATTGCAATCCAAACTTTTGTTTTCACAGAATGAAATGGTTCCTCATGAATACACAATGGATTTGCTGTACTCCACATACGAGAATTTTGCGAGTTCATGTACACGGATAAATGAAACCACGCTTCATCAGTGAAAAACGTTTCATTAATAATATCCCTTCCATTTTGTTGAACGAAATTTTGAACCATTGACAATAATGCAGTCTCCTGCCATGATCAGTATTTTTCAGTTCTTGCAAGACTGTCACTTAATGGGAAAAGTTATAATTTTTTCCTTACAGCTGTGTGGGCCGTTCCGACACTAACATCGATTTCCTGGGCATGTTTTCTTACTGTCTTGTTCGGACTCATTGACATTTTATTGGAAATATCGAGTAGTTTATCGTCAGATAAAACGCTAGGACGACCACTTCTCGGTGCATCTGTCACTGAATCTGTACTTCGAAATTTGTTAATCAAATCTCTCGCACAGTATCGCGATGTGGGAATGTTGTCTCCGGGAAAACTGAATTAAATGTTTGAAGAACTGAAACTGTGTATTTACCGCCAGCTTTGAACACTTGTTCAACTAAAAACACACGTTCTTCAATGGTCAACACATAACGACACACACATACGATACTACTGACGCTGTCTGAGATAAACGAAACAGCGGAATGTTGGGAGAGTCCACTTGAAGGGAAGTAACGAAGGCAGGCGATCAATCATACGGCACGTGCGGCTAACAATCATATGGCACTGTGGAGAGACTTTTTTAACACCCCGTATAAGAGTCTGAGAGAGTCAGTCCACGACTGAGTTTCAGACGAGGAACCTGTATCAGTTAGATCAACAACAATGCATCTGCAAAATAAGTGTAACACAATTAAGACCTGTGTTAAAACAATGATAGTGTCTGTTCCATACGTACCTTATTATTCTACAAGCACTGTGAAACATGTGGTTAGGCTTTTACTGCTCGTAGATGTTCAACAGTAAACTATTGTAGCAATATGTGGATGTTTGCCTGCAATCTATTAGTGAGGGTTATCGAAAGTTAAACAATAATGCACTGGCCCTATAACTGTGTAATATTGGGGGGGTTGAGAACAGTGAAAGTAAAAAAAATGTGAAATGCAAATGTGCACCTGTCAACTATGTCATTTAAAATAGCCAGTGTTGTACTTCCACACCCCATTTTTCAGCCAATGTGGCAATGCAGTACGTCAACACCGAGGACAATTAACGAGGAAATAAAGCAGACGAATGTCACAGGTGCTCCAGGATCGGCCGTGCCCATGCTACTGAGAGCATGCAGGCAGAACCGTCTGTAGGTGGACAATGGAAACTCATTGCTGTGACAGAGGCAGCTGATGAATGAAAGGCTGCAGTCCTTGCCCTGGTGATCCAAGGAAATGGTCAGGAGATGTGGTCAGTCAACTGGAGATTCCAAGCCGTTGTTGGGTACGGTGGGCATGAAGAGTTTTACAAAAGGGCCCACTGGAACTGCAGCATACTGTCATTTGCCAAATTGTGGAATCTGAGTGATGTTAAACAGACATGTAAAAAAGAAGGTGGTGTTGGTCAAGATGGCCGTTTAAAACTGTCTAGACTATGTAGATTAGAGTGGCCGTTACAGCTTGTAAAGGCATATTCACTGCTCAGATGTGTAGTTGGTTGTAGTGAAGTACATTAATAGAATGCATTCATTGTAATTGTACTGAGTCCACATGGTTTTGGGTGGGTATGCTCACCATGACCATAATCATATTCATTACATTATGTGGCATTCATTTGAGTTCTGTGCATCCTGTTTTCATTTGATTATTGTTGAAAAAGTTTTCGTTCACATTTTTGAAGGAGGGGTAATGTTAATGCGTGAACTATCAATTCAATGTAGTAGGCTAATTGATTTGTCTATTGTGAAAGGTTTACCTGTGGTCATTTTAATATTATTTATTCTGAGATGCAGGATGGTGAACTCAGTGCATTAATTTAATCCTTTGTTGTTAATTGTTAGTGAGATCTGTGTGATTTCTGCCTGCCCTGTTAGTTGATGGGATTTGTATTTTATGCAAAGATTACCTGTGGGTGCTTATGTCATGCTAATTCATTGGCTGCTGTCTTAGTATTAGTTGTTTCTCAAAGATAAAAGGGAATGAAAGTTTAAATTGAAATATACTGCTTGACTCCTCGGTGAAGGTATGTTCTCAAAACTTCAACAAAAGCCAGTGCCGAGCTACTGAGCGTCTCTCCTGCAAAGTCTTCCACCAGAGTTTATCTATCATCTCCATAATGCTTTCGCGATTACCAAATGATCCTGTAACGAAGCATGCTGCTCTCCGTTGGACCTTCTCTATCTCTTCTATCAACCCTATCTGATACAGATCCCACACTGGTGAGTAATATTCAAACAGTGGGCGAACAAGTGTACTGTAACTACTTCCTTTGTTTTCAGATTGCATTTCCTTTGGATTCTTCCAATGAATCTCAGTCTGGCATCTGCTGTACCGATGATGAGATTTATACGATCATTCCAGTTTAAATTACTCCTAATGCCTACTCCCAGATAATTTATGGAATTAACTGCTTCCAGTTGCTGACCTGCTATATTGTAGCTAAATGATGAAGGATCTTTCTTTCTATGTATTTGCAGCACATTACACTTGTCTACATTGAGATTCAATTGCCATTCCCTGCACCATGAGTCAATTTGTTGCAGATCCTCCTGCATTTCAATGCATTTTCCATTGTTACAACCTCTCGATATACTACAGTGAACTTCTGATGTTATCCACAAGGTCATTTATGTATATTGTGAATAGCAACGGTCCTACGACACTCCCCTGTGGCACACCTGAAATCACTCTTACTTCGGAAGTCTTCTCTCCATTGAGAATGACATGCTGGATTCTGTTATCTATGAATTCTTCAATACAATCACACAATTGGTCTGATAGTCCATATGCTGTTACTTTGTTCATTAAATGACTGTGGGGAACTGTATCGAATGCCTTGCAGAAGTCAAGAAACAGGACATCTACCTGGGAACCCGTGACTATGGCCGTCTGGGTCTCGTGGACGAATAGCGTGAGCTGGGTTTCACACGATCGTCTTTTTCGAAACCCATGCTGATTCCTACAGAGTAGATATGCACTAGAGATACAGTTTCACAGTTGTTTGCAGCACTTTTCAAGTGGTGGATGGTAGAATGATCAACTGTTATGACACCGCTTGTGCAATGCTGGAAGGCTTCATATTGTGTCCAATATTTTCAGTTGCAGCAGCTGTAACTGCTTGAACAATTAGTTGTGCAGTTGGCTGTTGACCTCTCCCATGATCAACTCCTGAATTACCAAGTAATTCAAACTTCCAAATTATGTTCTTCGAACTCCATGCAGAAAGAGGACTTCTTAGTATTCCTTTAATACATCAGTACTTGCAAAGAGGAGCAGCACTATTGCTGTAAAGCCCTGCTCAACTTGTCCAGAACTGTGTTGACCATCTGCAACTGTAATGAACACTGATGCTCATGTTTCAGCACTGTGTTGCCATAGCAGGATCGGCACCTAATGGCAAGTCAAGACACTAACACTACAACAATGAAATCCTGGATCATACATTCTGAAAATCGTTCCTATAAACTTGGGTACCCATATAGTAAATAGTTTTCCATCTACACTGTGTCTAGTAGTAAAACTTTGATTTTAACCATCCTGTAGAGTACCATTTTGCAAGAGAGTTATTTGACTGTGTAAAATGCTAGCACAACATTGGTCATTAATTTCACTCTGCCAGTCATCGCACACACCCCACAGACTTTATTTCACAAAAGAACACCACACACATTCTTATAATTTTTGTGTTATCACAGAAGTATCATCAGCATTTAATTTAACAATACATTTTCCTGCTATTCAAACTGAAATTCATGCAATCTGTTTTCCATATGATCAATATCACTTTATTGCATACCGGTACTGGCCAACTGTAAGCCTCGTTGAGTTTTCATTTGCTTTCTCTACAAGGAGTTCTCGTTTTCTCAGTCATTATAATATTGATTTCATCAGCAAAGAGAATTTTTCCCTATTAATGACTATGACTAACACTATTAGTAAAGCCATTGAAGTACAAAAACAATATTGGTCCTAATATGCTATCCTGAGGAACTCCTATATTAATATATTTTGGTTCTGGTAAGTGTTTCACTAAAAGTGTAATGTTACTTGAGGTCTGTAACAATATTATGAAAAGGATAGTTGTTACTCACCATATAATGGAGATGCTGAGTTGCAGGTGGGCACAACAAAAAGACTGTCAGAAATGAGCCAGTCTGGCCACAGCACTCTGAGACTGTGGTCATGTGTGTGAATTGCGTTTGCATGAGTGTGTGTGCATATGTTGTATATTTTTGATAAAGGCTTTGTTGGCTGAAAGCTCACTTTCTGACAGTCTTTTTGTTGTGCCTATCTGTGATTCAGCACCTCCCCTGTACGGTGAGTAGCAACTGCCCTTTTCATAATATTGTTACATTCCATCCTGGATTCTCCATTGCTTGATTACTTGAGGTTTGTGTTATCTCTGCTCTTTGTAACCAATGGAACCATTCATTAGCTACACCAATTATTCCTAATAATTATAGTTTTTATTAGTTGAAGGGTATGGTAGGTATTCTCTGAAAGAGGATGGTGGGTCATGTGAGTCACAAGCAGCTCATTGTCAGCAGAATCCTTTCATTTACTTCCAAACACTTCATTGCAATATCCCATGCCCATATCTGGTAGGAGATAAGTAGTGGACGTTGGTCCATAAACCCCCTCAGTGATAAAGCACTGTCATGAAGATTCCTGCAGTCACAGTGACCAGAATGATCCAGGTGCAATACAACTATATGTAGTTAATAATTCCCAGCTGAAGCTGCATCAGGAGGTAATGTGGCAGACTGGTAGGGCCAGCCCTACTTCAAGATGCAGTGACAGCCTGTCCCAGCTGTGATGAGTGACAGGAGAGTAGATGTCCAGCGTGCAAACTCCAATCTGGCAGTTGCTACTGGCAGACACCCTTTGGCTCAGTGGCTAGGAGAACCTCAATTTGATCCTCATCCCATCAGTGCTGTGGCTGAACCCCCTGGCAGTGGCTATCAGTAATTCGGTAACCAACCTGGCTGGATGGCCTGTATTTATACATGTCAAAGCAGCTTTGTTGTGGTGTGCCTGCTGCAAATTCCATGCATGCCATGTGCCCAAGTATCCTGGTTAAAGTGGCACACTGGTCATTGAATGAAAGGCAGGCAGCAGTGCTTAAATGGGCATCATAATGCAGTGCTGCACAAGCACATTTTAGCAAGTCGCTACTTGTGGCAACAAGCCCTCTCACATTAGCCTCACATCATTACATTCTTCCTCTCCTGCAAGAGGTCAGCCCTCCAAATTCTCTCTGCTGGAACAAGTTGACATTTCACAGTTCATTTCACACATTCTGTTAGTTTCTGGCTGACACTGTACATGGGAGACCCTGTTGCTAAGCTTCATCCCCAAGGGTGCTGACACAATACACCAGGAGGTGATATGTAAGTAAGGGTCTACATGTGAGATACTATTATACAGTGTCCAGCATTAGCAAAAATACTAATGTGATTGATGTGAAGGTTCCCCACATGATGAGCCTGTGCTGATGGTCATTATGATACTGTTGCATATGCTCAAATAGTAACTCAGCAAAGTCTGACCATTCTGTGTGGCTAATATTTGGTGTAAGGAGGGTTGAGTCCAGGGTAGCATTCATCTAAGTCGCGTTCTTCCTGGGGAGAGTTTCGAAGTGAATAGCAGGTAGGTAGGGTAAGGAATAGGTGGTGTTCAAGGATGTGGATCTGGTAATGATTTTTGGTAGCCAAAATGAGGAACTAGAGATGACACAATGAGTTCCACAGATTTTTAAGCCTTGTCCTTATAGATCTAATCATTGTGTGTTACTTAACCATCCTTGCTGATAACAATTAACCTGATCTGCCACCGAAAAGAGCAAATCTGAGGCTATCACTTAGAAGTATTCATTTCTGCCCACAATCACTGCCCAATAATACTCAGTCCAAGTTCTCCTTGCAGAGCAGGTTGAGTTCAAATGACCTGGGGACATACATACAAGCTTCGTAGGGGATGCTGTAATTTGCCTGACTTGACACTGCATCAATTCCGAAGTGGAGAGTATTGTTTTTAGCTTCCTGTTAGGTGCAGCTCAACATATTAAAAAGTACAAACTTCTTCAGAGCTGCCTATCTAAAATGAATGAGTTTGCTTAACAAACAACCCACTTTCCAGAAATACAAAGAATCAGTAACCTTGCAACTAAATAGCAAAGCCTAATCTCTTTCTCTTTCTCTCTCTCTCTCTCTCTCTTTCTCTCTCTCTCTCTCTCTCTCTCTCTCTCTCTCTCTCACTCTCACTCTCATGTTAAGAACCTACTTTCTGTTACAAATCTGCCCAACTACTTTCATCCAAACCATCATTGTTATGACAGGTACCCAGAACACAAAATAAACAACATATTCCAATACATGACACTGATGTTTTCTACCAGTCCAGATTAAACATGCTTAGCTTGTACTGTCAGTAACAACATTACACATACCTCATAAATACAAATCTCACCTAAAAATTCCTTTAAGATATTACCTAAACACATACTTCAGCTGTAGTTAAATGTTTCCTTTACCCTCATTTGTAAGCCTTGCTCATAAATGGAAAACATTATATGATTTGAATCCCCATACTTAAATGTAAACTTAACCATAACATACATGCATCCATATTCCCAAAAGCTCATAAGAAAAAAGTCACATAAAGTTCACAAATAACTTGACCCTAGAGGAAGAGGAAATTCCCAATTAACTCACTAGGCCACCTCATCACATTAGTGGATACTTATAAGCTGCTGTAAAACTAGGATCTAACTAATCTTCTCCCCAGCTTCCTTCCATTCTTTCACAGAAGCCACTGGTAACAGAAGCAGGGCTTCTAGGGAACCCATACTCATCCCATGTGCACTACAGTGATACAAGGTGGGAATTGCAGCTTTAGTTGCCAGAGATGTGATTCCAATTATCTGATAATGACACTGGTATCACATAATGAATTTCTTTGTATCTCTCTTAGGTACATAAGGGTTGGTCAACAGAACCCATTGCTCGACATCTAGTTGGGCAACTTGGCATTTCATTGACTGCCTTCCTGCCACTCCAGAACTGGTGTGTTTGCTTATTTAGTCTGGGACCATATGCCCCTCAATATCTTAGTAAAATCATGTACAGCTGACATGTCTTCCCCAGGGGGTAGTTTACACAATTTCAAAGAGGAGCACATATTCATACCATAAATAACCTCTTACAGCAACAATCCCATACTTACAAGGAACCCCTTGAATGCAAGCTCACAAGTCCAGTCTTTAGTAAGGCTCATTTGAAACTGTTGTGTTAACAATTGTGACAGGAAAAATATTAGCTGCTAATGGCTTACCATATGCATCAGGAGGTCAATGGAAAATGAGTGTCTAAGAGCTGTAGAGATCAACCCTCTATGGGATGAATGTATTATAATTCACAAAATGGACATCATCAACATTCAAGACATGTTCAAAACAAACCATTAACTTGCACCATGAACACTGAATGAAAAATGGTGCATTACAGTGATCCCAAAGGTTCACACCAAAATTGAAGACAAACTTCTTTGAAGTTACAAACCATGCAGGATGTTCAGTAAGGTATCCTCTCTTAAGGAATCCACATGAAATCATATTGGAGTAATGGGGTGATGCGAACTGATGGAATGTGATGGCATGCAGCTGAATGTGAAACTGGCTGTCCTTGAAGGCATAGTTGCAGATAGTGTGATAGTACGTTTTATAGTCATGAAAAAAACAAACATTCACAGGCTGAATTTGTCCAGTGGTTCCAGGTCTTACGAACTGCAATGTCACACACTTTTCAGGAGGGTTAGCTTGCTCTACAGGAGTACGATTTTTATATTCAGATCAGGATTCAAGCAAAAGCGAGTTATTTTGACCAGCTGTTGGCCAAAATCAGTGCTCATACCATAGTTTTAGTTCTCTCCCACCCATTTTCCCACCCTAGCTTCCTGTGATGTAAATATTCCCTACTGCCCCTGCAAGGTCATGCACATGAGAAAGCATCAGCTGGAGCAGAGCACCTCCAAATTATCGCAGCACAGTAAATAACTTTCCAGCTAATGTACCATCCAGATTAACAGCAACATAATTGTGTAAGAATGGATTAAGGCATTGATGTTAGTTGAATTTGATACAGCTCTCTTGGTATCTCTAATTTCCATGGTTGCTTTCATATGCAGTTCCTCTTTAAGTTGTGATTAGACAGAGTTGAAAACAAATTCCTTATGGAATGATGGGATAAGTTTGTTTATATCACCTACAAATTTTTGGATCAATTCTGCAGTCTGCTGTGCATTGCCAGGCCAATGCTTTGTCTGAAATTTCATTGTCTTGTGTTTTCCAATTCTGTGGCACTGTTTGAAGTTATGCAACCATACACTGCTTCCATTGGAATCACTGTAATCACCATCTGATGCACATAACATAGTAGATCACTGTAATGCATGCCCTTTAAATTGTATTGAACATCCCCAGAAACACATAAACACCAGTTTTTGTAACAAGTGTTCTTGTCCTCCCTTGAATATCTGTAGTTTCTCTTATGCGCTACATGGCCACATTGCTGTGCGCTTACTTGAAATCTATTCATAATTTTGTTTTACTACACTGTGGATGATCTTTCATGTATGTAATTATGCTATGTTAAGTACCACTCGTTGTACAAAAATTGTCCTTTACTATGTTTCACTGGAGACAGAATTGATGGCACCCTGATGAACTACGTGGCTTGACACCGGTTTCAATATCACTTTCTCTTGTTATGCACTTTTCATCATTATTATACTCCTCATGTATACTGTCCACACAGTCAAGCATATATGGCACCACACATTCTACTGAATCATCTTGCAGAAATACTAATACTTCATCTGTCACTTCTTTTTCAATTTGTGAAACTCCTTGGGTTCCTTCCTGACAAAATGTCAACTTCAACAACTGTTGTTGTATTAAATTAAAAGGAAGGTCAGCGTTGGCCGTAATATTGATGTTTTATTGATAGCAGAATCGATTCTCAGTTTTGGTTATTGATAACTTGATACCAGTGTCTGAGGTTATTTTGTACAGCACTGAAGATGATCACCATGTGATCGAAAATCGATTCTGCTATCAATAAAACATCAATATTACGACCAACGGTGACCTTCCTTTTAATTTAACATATATGGTCGCCAATCAATAAAACTGTTGTTGTGGATATAATGAATGTTTGCTGTATTTATTGTTGCCATTGCTCTCCTTTGTGTCAACACCACCAGCTCTGTAGCACTGTTGTGAGTTACTTGTCAACTAAGCAGTTCAACCAGTCTTTGTAGCCCCATACTTTGCTCACCATAGGATACCTCTACGGTCCCCTCCCCTGTTGTCATTAGCAGCAAATATTGTGGTTGCATGGTAGACAATACAAGGGGCATCGAATGCTGTAAACATTATTGGCATTTTGCGACCTCACACTCAAGGAGTTCCTTGTTATATACATTTTTGAGTTATAGTGCATTATCACATATGATACTAGAGTATCCCAGTTACTATGATCACTGTTCATGAAATAACTGAACATTTTCCCTATGGTTCCATGCACCTGTTCCATCCTCTCATTTGCTTGCAGATGTAATTCTTTTGTTTGCAATTTCCAAATTAACAGAAACCTACAAAACTGTTTCACTAACTCTGACATGAAATTGGTACCCTGATCAATTATTGCTATCTCTGGTGTCCCAAACTTTAAAATCCAGTGGTTCACCAGAGCCTGAGCTACTATCTCTGTTTGTTGGTTCAGGACAACAATCATTGCCAGATAATGTGAAAAGTGATTGATTATACCTAAAACATACTAATTCCTTGACAGTCTCTGTGCAAATGGTTTGAGAATGTCCATATCATTTATCTGGAATGGTCTGTTGGCCTCTGTAATTTCTGTAATGCAGTTTTCTGATGACTAATTTCAGACTTTTGTGTACAGAGTATACAGTTTTTCACACACCTGCTCCATGTACTGCTTGCATGAGTACTCTATAGTTTGTGAGACCAATACACTCTTGAGAAAGTCATCGGCCTGCCTCAATACTTCACCATGTAAACTTGCTAGCATCATTATAAGTCATCCACAGTTTTATAATACTCCATCCACAGCACAAGCCACTTGTCAGCAGAAACACAAACACTTTCCACCAAGTGTACTTTGCAACTTAATACATTGCCATTGCCGTGTGTTTTCCCAGGGCAGCATACAACTTCAAAATTAAACTCCCTAAGCCATAAAAGCCCACCTGTTTAAGCAAATAGTTGAATCTTTAAACCATGATTGCTCACACTTGAGAAAAAATCTAACATTCATGATTTTATTGAAATACCTGAATATATTTTAATGCTACTGAAGTGTTGATCTAGCAATGCTCTGTTTGACATCTCTACCTGCATTCCACACATCTTTCATAAGCCAAATCACAAGTAAAGCTTGCTAGTAGCAGCTTTATTTGAAGCAGTGCACGTTGTTAGATTTTTCCTCACATGCGAGTTATTACAAAACAATTTCTTGTCCATTCCCGAAACACCACCTTGCTTCTCTTTTAGTCTGTTTCTTTGTGCTAGTAAGATGCAGATGTACTAATTTTTTCTGCTGGATATATTCTGTATGTGTTACATCTTTAATATTCAAATTAAGTATTCTTATTGGGTTTTACATACTGAATGAAATAGTTGTGTACACTGAATATGTGACATACTCTGTCAGCTCTGTCTGATATGATAATATATAAAATTTTAGAGTAAAGAAGTCATGTCAGGTGAACAAACAGCTGTTCATGTAGCTAGAGGAACCATTAAATAAGGCTATCCACATAGGGAGCTGTCTTCCAGTATCAACACACAGTCTGAGTATGAAGATATCAGCACAAAAAGAGAGCAGTCTGACAGCGATTCTGAAACTACATTATAGTAGCCATAATTTATACAAAGCATGATGTGTATCAACATAAGTATGGGGCAGGTGGAGGGGGGGGGGGGGGGGGGGCACAAAGAAAGAAAAAAACAGAATGATTCAAGCACAGATCTCATCCAGCAAAAATTAGCTGTCAGAATATGGTGACGGTTTCCACAGATGAAAGGGGAGCAAAAAATTTGAAAATGGTTCTGGATTGCTGGAAGCTATTTTTTTTTTCAGACAGTGCTATTGACTGCATTGTAAAATACAGAATGTGAGCAGCTTACTCATGGAGTGACTAACCAGAGACAGATTTTGATGGATTATCTGCTTTTCTTGGTGTTTTATATATTTCAGGTAGGTTATCTTACTCATATGAGTAAAATAGGAATGAAGTTGACCTTAGTTATTCATTCTCTATGATTATTTCAAAGTGCTGTTAAAAAAGATGTGAATGTAATGGTAAACTGTGTGTAACAATTGCATACTGAAATAGTTTTAGGTTAAGCAATACCTCAATATATGTCTTATATTTTATTTTTTATATATTTGTAATGTTTTGGTAATAATAAAGAAGTAATTTACTTTAAAATATATTTTTGTATGAAACTTACAGCTAAAAAATGTAAAAGTTTTCTTTCTTAGAAAAAAAATCTAACATGAGAGTTACTGTGTGGCAACAATGTGCATGAGCTATCTGGGGTGAAAGGTCATCAGTATTTTAATCATGTGTAATCTGTTACTACTTTGGAATGCTCACCATATACATAGCACAAAAATATGTGGTACTATAAATCTGGCAGAGCATCTCCTCTGTAGTTGAGTAATTCTTTTCTGCTTATTCAGCTGCATAGTCTATCAGGCGCTCTGCCCCACTTATTTCTTGGTGTAACACAAATCTTCAGGTATGGATGCAGACATCGCAACTTAATATAAATTGTTTTTGATAATCCAGGAATGGGAAACAGGACAAAAGGTCAATAGGACCTTTGAACACACTGCAATGGCACTTGTTAAATGTTTCCAAAGAGGTATACGAAAGATAAAAAAGAGAGCAATGTGCTGTAGCAGAGATGCTGTTAGGTGAGAGAGACTTATTCTTAAGTCTGCAGAAAAAGAGTAATCCGTGGTGTGTCTTGAGGAAGGACGGATGTGATCATTTCTATCAATCAATCTATCTCTCCATTCATCCGTTAACAATATACATTGTATGGATGTAGGCGATTACAATATAGTTTCTTATCTTTAATTTGTTACAAAAACTTGGATAATAAATACAAATATTTTAGATCAGTGTATATAAATAATATTACTTATCCATATTCAGATATTCTTCAATGTTATAAAAACTATGTGATAGTAAAAATTGTTTAATATAATGGAAGGAAACATTCCACGTGGGAAAAATTATATATAAAAACAAAGATGAGGTGACTTACCGAACAAAAGCGCTGGCAGGTCGATAGACACACAAACAAACACAAACATACACACAAAATTCAAGCTTTCGCAACAAACTGTTGCCTCATCAGGAAAGAGGGAAGGAGAGGGGAAGACGAAAGGAAGTGGGTTTTAAGGGAGAGGGTAAGGAGTCATTCCAATCCCGGGAGCGGAAAGACTTACCTTAGGGGGAAAAAAGGACAGGTATCCACTCGTACACACGCACATATCCATCCACACATACAGACACAAGCAGACATATTTAAAGACAAAGAGTTTGGGCAGAGATGTCAGTCGAGGCAGAAGTGTAGAGGCAAAGAAGTTGTTGAAAGACAGGCAAGGTATGAGTGGCGGCAACTTGAAATTAGCGGAGATTGAGGCCTGGCGGATGACGAGAAGAGAGGATATACTGAAGGGCAAGTTCCCATCTCCGGAGTTCGGATAGGTTGGTGTTGGTGGGAAGTATCCAGATAACCCGGACGGTGTAACACTGTGCCAAGATGTGCTGGCTGTGCACCAAGGCATGTTTAGCCACAGGGTGATCCTCATTACCAACAAACACTGTCTGCCTGTGTCCATTCATGCGAATGGACAGTTTGTTGCTGGTCATTCCCACATAGAATGCATCACAGTGTAGGCAGGTCAGTTGGTAAATCACGTGGGTGCTTTCACACGTGGCTCTGCCTCTGATCGTGTACACCTTCCGGGTTACAGGACTGGAGTAGGTGGTGGTGGGAGGGTGCATGGGACAGGTTTTGCATCGGGGGCAGTTACAAGGATAGGAGCCAGAGGGTAGGGAAGGTGGTTTGGGGATTTCATAGGGATGAACTAACAGGTTACGAAGGTTAGGTGGACGGCGGAAAGACACTCTTGGCGGAGTGGGGAGGATTTCATGAAGGATGGATCTCATTTCAGGGCAGGATTTGAGGAAGTCGTATCCCTGCTGGAGAGCCACATTCAGAGTCTGGTCCAGTCCCGGAAAGTATCCTGTCACAAGTGGGGCACTTTTGTGGTTCTTCTGTGGGGGATTCTGGGTTTGAGGGGACGAGGAAGTGGCTCTGGTTATTTGCTTCTGTACCAGGTCGGGAGGGTAGTTGCGGGATGTGAAAGCTGTTTTCAGGTTGTTGGTGTAATGATTCAGGGATTCCGGACTGGAGCAGATTCGTTTTCCACGAAGACCTAGGCTGTAGGGAAGGGACCGTTTGATGTGGAATGGGTGGCAGCTGTCATAATGGAGGTACTGTTGCTTGTTAGTGGGTTTGATGTGGACGGACGTGTGAAGTTGGCCATTGGACAGGTGGAGGTCAACGTCAAGAAAAGTGGCATGGGATTTGGAGTAGGACCAGGTGAAACTGATGGAACCAAAGAAGTTGAGGTTGAAGAGGAAATTCAGGAGTTCTTCTTCACTGTGAGTCCAGATCATGAAGATGTCATCAATAAATCTGTACCAAACTTTGGGTTGGCAGACTTGGGTAACCAAGAAGGCTTCCTCTAAGTGACCCATGAATAGGTTGGCGTACAAGGGGGCCATCCTGGTACCCATGGCTGTTCCCTTTAATTGTTGGTGTGTCTGGCCCTCAAAAGTGAAGAAGTTGTGGGTCAGGATGAAGCTGGCTAAGGTGATGAGGAAAGAGGTTTTAGGTAGGGTGGCAGGTGATCGGCGTGAAAGGAAATGCTCCATCGCAGCGAGGCCCTGGATGTGCGGAATATTTGTGTATAAGGACGTGGCATCAATGGTTACAAGGATGGTTTCCGGGGTAACAGATTGGGTAAGGATTCCAGGCGTTCAAGGAAGTGGTTGGTGTCCTTGATGAAGGATGGGAGACTGCATGTAATGGGTTGAAGGTGTTGATCTATGTAGGCAGAGATACGTTCTGTGGGGGCTTGGTAACCAGCTACAATGGGGCGGCCGAGATGATTGGGTTTGTGGATTTTAGGAAGAAGGTAGAAGGTAGGGGTGCGGGGTGTCGGTGGGGTCAGGAGGTTGATGGAGTCAGGTGAAAGGTTTTGCAGGGGGCCTAAGGTTCTGAGGATTCCTTGAAGCTCCGCCTGGACATCGGGAATGGGGTTACCTTGGCAAACTTTGTATGTGGTGTTGTCTGAAAGCTGACGCAGTCCCTCAGCCACATACTCCCGACGATCAAGTACCACGGTCGTGGAACCCTTGTCCGCCGGAAGAATGACGATGGATCGGTCAGCCTTCAGATCACGGATAGCCTGGGCTTCAGCAGTGGTGATGTTGGGTGTAGGATTAAGGTTTTTTAAGAAGGATTGAGATGCAAGGCTGGAAGTCAGAAATTCCTGGAAGGTTTGGAGAGGGTGATTTTGAGGAAGAGGAGGTGGGTCCCGCTGTGACGGAGGTCGGAACTGTTCTAGGCAGGGTTCAATTTGGATGGTGTCTTGAGGAGTCGGATCATTAGGAGTAGGATTAGGATCATTTTTCTTCGTGGCAAAGTGATACTTCCAGCAGAGAGTACGAGTGTAGGACAGTAAATCTTTGACGAGGGCTGTTTGGTTGAATCTGGGAGTGGGGCTGAAGGTGAGGCCTTTGGATAGGACAGAGGTTTCGGATTGGGAGAGAGGTTTGGAGGAAAGGTTAACTACTGAATTAGGGTGTTGTGGTTCCAGATTGTGTTGATCGGAATTTTGAGGTTTTGGAGGGAGTGGAGCTGGAAGTGGGAGATTGAGTGAATATTTAATGTTGAAAATTCCTGGTGAGTTTTCAGAAAGCATACACATTCATAGATGTATAAGCTAGGAAGAGTCATTATTTTAAATTCTTTAAATATTTCCCTGGATGACACTTTGCAGGGAACCCCTTTCATTATTCTAATAGCCATTTTTTGAAGTTTGAAAGCTTGTTTTGCTGTACCTGTATTTCCCCAGAAGATCACACCATATCTAAGAAAACTTTTCATGTAAGCATAATAGGCACACAGCAATCATTCAGTGTTGCAACATTCCCGAAGCATTCTTAGCAAATAGCAGCATTTACTTAATTTTTTACTCAAAACTTATGGATGCTTTTCCCATCTCAAGTGCTCATCCACCCGTGTACTGAGGAATTTTGGGTATGGAGCTTGTGCAATAACATAGTTCCCTAACTCAGCTTTTACTCTTCTTCTAGCTTTACTTTTAATATTACCGAAATTCATTAATACCGTTTTATCCTTATTTATGATCAAAGCATTATCGCTAACCATTTTCTTGTCTTGTTTATTGTCCTAGAGCCACTCTGGTGTAGATTATCCTCAGTGTATCCTTTTATAAAACTGCTAGTATCATCAGCGAACATCACCATTTCTGCAACTGTCACATGGTTTGGCAAACCATTTATGTACAGCAATAACAACAGAGGGCCTAACACGAAACCCTGGGACACACCATAGCTAGTTTTTTTGAAATCTGAAAGATACTCTTTGCCTTCATGACATATTTGTACTTTCTGTTGTCTATCAGAGAGATAAGACTTGAATCATTTGAAGGCAAGTCCCTGGACCCCATAACATTCTAGTTTCATAAGCAATAAGTCATGAATGATTAAATCAAATGAGTTATATATATCTAAGAATATTCCACAGCTTGATTCATTCTTGTCCAAGGCATTTAGAACCAATTTCATGAATTGGAAGAATGCTGTTTCTGTGGATCTGTTCTTTCTAATCCCATTTTGAGCATTAGTCAGTATTTTATTTTTATTCAGGAAGTCAGCTAGCCTTTCATACATTACTCTTTCAATTACTTTAGAGAAACCTGACAATACAGACACTGGCCTATAATTATTTATGTCTGCTGTACTATCCTTTTTGTGAAGTGGATTTATTATGGAGAGTTTCAGTTTTGATGAGAATGTCCCTGTCATGAAAGAAGTGTTAATAATGTCAGTTTGGTGAGTATCTATACTGGTAAAACTATGTTTGATTACCTTGTCTGGAATTCTGCCAATACCACAGGGCATTTTAGTTTTTAGTTTATTAATAGCATTTGTAACTTCACATTCTGTTACTGGATATAGAAACATTGTCTTTTCACAAGTTGGTACTTTTATGTTTTTGTTGTTTGAGTTGCACACTTTTAATTATGTTCAGTGCTATATTCACATAATGTTCATTGAATATATTGGCTACCTGTTGAGCATCTTCTATCACTTTGCCCTCACTTTTAATTTTGAAATTATGGGTCTTGGTTATACATTTTCCTATGCTATTGTTTATAACCTTCCAAATCGATTTTGATTTATTGCTTCCCTTATTAATGTATGAATCATTGCTTAGCCTTTTTTCTGCCTGTAAAACTTTCCTATAGACCCTTCTATATTTCTTATAATATGGTTTTATTGTTGTATTTATTTTAGCATGTTTGCTTAGTTTCCTAAGGATGGTTGCTGATTTTTTAATCCCTTGTGTTACCCATGTGTTTGTCTTTTCACTGACTTTAATTATTTTTAACGGGAATGCTAATTCGTAGCAATATTTATAATCAGTGAGAAAGCTGTCATACTTTTTGACTGCATCATCAGTTTGTTCTATGCCCCATTGCACCTTTTTTAGCATACTATTAAATACCCTTATGTTGTTTGCATTAATAAGTCTTCTTTGTACATATTTTTCAGTGACTGTGTATTTCTTATTGTTCTCATTCCGTATCATCATTTTTAAAGCCGTATGGTCAGAAAAGCTGGTATCTGTTACTTCAACATTGAACTCATTGTTTGTTGGTAAATATCTGATCAAGTGTTGTTTCAGAACCATCCCCATATCTGGTAATTTCCTGCACTGTGGGTTGCATGTTGTATGTGTTAAACAGATTTAATAATTGTACCTTGGTCTTATTATTTTTGTTAAAATTAATGTTAAAGTCACCAAGAAGTATTGTGCATTTTTGCCTGCCTCTCAATTCATTTAAAAGATCATCTATATAACTGGGTAAAGTCACCGGATGGGGATCTATAGATGTGAGGGTGATGTTCGGGTTAGTTACACCAAACAACTCCCATTTCACAGTAGTTCATTTGTTCACCCAAACACAAGCAAGGCTCACAAAGAACTGGCCATTGCGGTAGAGGCCAAAGATAATCTTAGCTTAGTTCAAAGATAGATGCATTGATGTTGGTGTCGATTTCATCGGCGCCACATAGCCCCCCTCCCGCAGTATGGAGTTGGAGTACTCTTGAGAGGCCAGGGGGGAGGTGACTGTGGCGTCGACAGGAGTGGTCCGCGGGAGCCAGACCACAGTCAGCTCGACAGCATCGTCGGGGAGCTATGTGGGTAGATGTCATGAAGGAAGGTTCGGCCACCGAACCTGGAAGTCGTTGAAGCGAGCCGGGCGTCGTACTGGGCGTGCTGGTCATGCGGCGACAGTTAGGCCGGCGCTTTGCGGGTGGAATGGAGCGACAATGACAATGTCTCCGGTGGGCATGGCAAACACATGAAGCATGTCCAGGTCGACGTCGGGCGGGAGGGAAACACATTTCACCAGGTGGCAGGGAATGGCGGAGGTTGTGTCATGAGCGCTGGATGAAGAGAAACATACGACAAATAGTGTATAATCATGCAGTATTATTGATATGTTATGGATTATGTCCAGGAGGACAGACACAAACACCTCAAGTGAGGGCACATTCAAGATGGGGGGGTGGGCGTGAGGAACCTCGACAGGGCGAAGCAGGTGACGGTGGAGAGGTCAAAGGGTCCGGCGGAGGGCCCGGCTGCGAGGACATAATCATAGGTAAGCTCGACGTGGGGAGCATGTGGTCACTTGATAGAGTGCATGAGACTAGAGTAGAAGGCGAGGTCAGAGGAGAGCTCGACGATTGGAGCTGGAAGTCACTCAATCGAGTGTGTAAGTCTGACGTGGAGGGAGTGGTCGGAGCGTCATGAGCCATGACAGTGAGTGGCGTGGTCATGGCCTGAATGGGGGTAGGAGAAGGTTCAACATGAGCAGGCTTAAGTCTTTTGAGAGAGACTGTGACAGCTGAATCTTTCATCTGGATGTCATAGGTGTTGGTTGAGCGCCGGAGAACTCGGTACAGACCGGTATATGGAGGTTGGAGGGGAGCATGGACAGTGTCATCTCGGAGCATGATGTACTCACAGTTGTCCAGAGATTTTGGGATGTGAACCTTAGGGCGGGAGTGGCTGGCAGGTGGAGGGATATGGAGGTTGATGAAGTGGCGTCTGACGCGGACCATGAAGGAAGGTAAGTCAGATTGAGGGAGAGAAGCAGAAGGGCTCACAAGTTCGCCAGGGAGAACAATTTCTGGCTTTATACAAACTGGGCTATTGTGCCTTTGAGGTCTTCCTTATAGATCTCATGAATGCCGAGTAGCACAAGGGGAAGGGCCTCCGTCCATAGAGAGATGTGGCATCAAAGAGCTGCCTTGAAAGTGCAGTGCCAGTGCTCAACTAGCCCGTTACTTTGCGGGTGATATGCTGTGGTATGGATGTGCCGGATGCCACAAATGTTACAAATCTCGTTGAACAGGGCCGACTGAAATTGTCTGTCCTGGTTAGTCATGATGATAGCTGGATATCCGAAACGCAATACCCATGACTCAACAAAAGCTCGAGCAACAGTTTCTGCCATAATATTGGGGAGGGGGACATTCTCGACCCAGCGAGTTGTTCGGTCGATAGACGAGAGAACATAACGAAAGCCGTTAGAGGGGGGGAAGAGGGCTGACAATGTCAATATGAATATGCTGGAAACGCCCAGGAGGGATCGAAAAGGCGCCGAGGGGGGGAGGAGGGGGGGTGGGGGGGATGAAATTTGCTTGTGTACATTGCACCGTTGGCACACGACACAGGAGCGTGCCCATTGCTGGCAGTCCTTGTTGACATTTCTCCACACAATGCACTCCACTACGAGGCAGGCGGATGCACGAACACCGGGTGGGCTAAATTATCCAATGCGTTGAAGACAGCTCGACAGAGTGTTTTTGGGATGAGAGGGTGTAATGTGCCCATACTATCATCACACCAGATCTCACCAGAAATGCCAGGGAAGGTGGTGTGGACAAAGTGTAGTGAAGAGGTAGAGTCTGAAATCAGGTTTTGTGTTTCCTTGTCAGCAGGTTGGAGGTTAGACAGTTCAGAGAGGTCTAACAGCAAATGGACAGTGTCGACTCGTGAAAGGAAATCAGCAACTATATTGTCAGCACCCTTTATGTGTCTGACATTGGTGGTGAACTGAGATATGAAGACCATGTATCTGTAGCGGCAAGGAGGCGGGTCAGCTGGTGGGTTTGTAATGGCCATAGCCAGGGGTTTGTGGTCCGTTAAAACATAGAAAGGACATCCCTCAATGTCAGTCTTAAAATGCTTGATCACTTCGTAGACCGCAAGCAGCTCCCTGTCAAGCATGGAATATTTTCGTTGTGCATTGGTAAGCTCGAGAAGGACTGCAGAGGTGAAGTTTGGCCGTCAATTGTCTGGCTAAGGACAGCGCCGATGGCAGTATCGCTCGTGTCTGTGGTGATGAAGAGCTGTGCATTGGGATGAGGATGCGCAATGGTGCAGGCCTCGGCAAGAAGATTTTTGAGGGCAGTGAAAGAGTCAGTCAAAGCAGGGGTCCATGGAACGGGCCGAGATCCAGAAGTGTTGCCTGCAAAGGTGTCCATCAGTGGAGCCTGAATCTCTGCAGCCCGAGGTAGATGTCGGCGATAATAATTAACCGTCCCCAGAAAGTGCCAGAGCTCTTTGAATGACGAAGGTATGGGTAGGTTTAGTATTGTTTGTACCTTCTCAGGGGGCGGTGAAATGCCGTCATCAGAGACCCAAAAACCAAGAAAAGTGACAGCGGGTTGAAGTAGCTGCAATTTGTCCTGGTTGGTCTCGATGCCTGCTGCCACGAGAGTGTTCATAACAGTTTGCACATGTCGAATGTTGTCCTCGATGGAGGAGCTGAACACAAGAATGTCATCAAGATATGTAAAGCAGAATTTTAGGTTGAATAGCACTTCGTTGATGAAGCATTGCCAGGTCTGGGTTGCACTTTTCAGACCGAAGGGCATGAATCTAAACTGAAATAACCTGATCAGGGTGGTGATTGCTGTCTTCTCGATGTCTTCAGGTGCCATGGGGATCTGTTGGTAAGCCCGTTTGCAATCAATGACAGAGAACGTGGTCGCACCTGTGAGGGAACTGGTAAAGTCGGCAATGTTGGGTATGGGGTAGGTGTCCATAATTGTTCATGCGTTTAGTCGAAGGTAGTCTCCGCACATGCGCCAGGACCCGTCTTTCTTGGGTGTCATATGTATGGGCATAGACCAGCTACTGGCAGAGGGTTCAATGACGCCGGAGCTTAGTAATTCAGAAATCTGGTTTTTAAGGTCGGAGAGGCACTCGGGACAAAGTCGACGTGGTTTACTGGAGATTGGGGGACCTGGCGTGAGGTGAAGCTTGTGAATCATGCCGTTGGTGACGACGGAAATGTTGCCGGCGGCACGGGAGGTGGTTTGTTTACAATGTGTGGTGGGCAGGGCAGGTGACTCGTGGTCATGGTGTTTGGAGCCACTCGGTGGATCCAACGGGAGCTGAGGCAGCAAAGTGTCCCAGGAGTCAACGCGACAAGATGGCCGCCGGCCTGAAGCAGTGGCACCATGGTCGGGTGAGCTCGGTATAGTTCGTGAGCCGTTAGTGAGTCCATTGTCCGAGGCTGCGGCCTGTGGCAGCACGGTCGCGGGCGAAATGCTTGGCGCGAGTGCACTGTTTGTGTTATCAGTGGTGGTTGCACGGCAGCACGCAGGAGCCGAAGTTGCATTGTTTGAGGTGCAGTCCGTGAGGGGCAGGGCAGGAGCCATCAGTTCGGGAACACATGACGCTCGTCGCGCATGCACACCTGTGTCCGGCCGAGTGTCAAATGCTGCCGTGTTAGGAGGGTGTGGCCCTGCGGAGCTGTCAGTACAAGTTATGGCAGTCTTGATAGCACAGTTGTGAGGGGTAGTAGGAGGTAAACACATCCACCCTCATCATACTTCACTGAAGGCTGTGAATTCAACTAAACTACAATGCTTGGGTTCAACTTCCCACGTCGTCTCACTCTCTGCAAACAGCAAACTCAAGTGGACTTTTTTAGTGTGCAAAATTGATGAACCTATACTAGGCATTGACTTCTTGTTTTGCTGCTGCCTATGTCCTTAGTGTCGTCGAACATCCACCCTCATCATACTTCACTGAAGGCTGTGAATTCAACTAAACTACAATGCTCGGTTTCAACTTCCCACGTCGTCTCACTCTCTGCAAACAGCAAACTCGAGTGGACTTTTTTAGTGTGCGAAATTGATGAACCTATACTAGGCATTGACTTCTTGTGACACCACAAACTTTCACTGGACCTATCGCAAAACACCGTGTTTCATCACCTGTCTAAGACTCACTTCCCCTGTGCTCCGTTGAGCAAACCCCCCCCCCCCCCCCCCACATGACACATCGGTCCAGGCTCATCTCATCCATACAAGCTTGTCTCTGTCAACGACGTTACAAGAAACAACGCACAAGTGCCTTGTCGAGCTTGAAAACATCGCTCACCTATGCAAAGAAAACTTCAAGCTCTCCCTCTGGCTCCACAAAACACAGCTCCAGCTCTCTAATGCAGCAATGAAATTACAGAAACTACAGCAAGGACAAAGGTCACCAGCTGCGCGCCTATATAAGCATTGAACAGTCAAAGCCGACGTCAGTCGGCGAGCAGCTGCACGTGCTACAGCATATTGTGAGATGCCTCGCTACAGCAGAAGATATCGGCGTTGCCGTCAAACTGTATACAAGGCCATAGAAGATTTGGAAGTGAGAGTTGCTAACAAAGGATCACAAGTTATTTTGCAAGGTCCCTCAGTGTTTTGTGGGTGTATTATTAATTTTACAATTACGCAATTAGATACACATCAAGCTGGCAATGGTTGGATTACAGTTGCTGTTGTTCGTTATGATGGTAATAAAGTGAAAACTGTTACTGGTTTGGAAGCATTCAATGCAAGAGATGTAATATCTTACCGTACTTTTCATGTGGGAGAAGTTTATAATCAAGATTTGGGACTGTCAAGGAGGTAGTAGGAGGCTCGATTGCTGGGACTGCAAGCAGATTCGGTGCACTTACTGACCTTGCTTTGTCCTTGCTGTAGTTTCTGTAATTTCATTGCTGCATTAGAGAGCTGGAGCTGTGTTTTGTGGAGCCAGAGGGAGAGCTCGAAGTTTTCTTTGCATAGGTGAGCGATGTTTTCAAGCTCGACAAGGCACTTGTGCGTTGTTTCTTGTAACGTCGTTGACAGAGACAAGCTTGTATGGATGAGATGAGCCCGGACCGATGTGTCATGTGGGGGGGGGGGGGGGGGGGGGGGGTTTGCTCAACGGAGCACAGGGGAAGTGAGTCTTAGACAGGTGATGAAACACGGTGTTTTGCGATAGGTCCAGTGAAAGTTTGTGGTGTCACAAGAAGTCAATGCCTAGTATAGGTTCATCAATTTCGCACACTAAAAAAGTCCACTCGAGTTTGCTGTTTGCAGAGAGTGAGACGACGTGGGAAGTTGAAACCGAGCATTGTAGTTTAGTTGAATTCACAGCCTTCAGTGAAGTATGATGAGGGTGGATGTTCGACGACACTAAGGACATAGGCAGCAGCAAAACAAGAAGTCAATGCCTAGTATAGGTTCATCAATTTTGCACACTAAAAAAGTCCACTTGAGTTTGCTGTTTGCAGAGAGTGAGACGACGTGGGAAGTTGAACCCAAGCATTGTAGTTTAGTTGAATTCACAGCCTTCAGTGAAGTATGATGAGGGTGGATGTTCGACGACACTAAGGACATAGGCAGCAGCAAAACATCAGCGCCTGTGTCCACTAGGAAAAGGTATCCTGACGACATGTCTTTAATGTAAAGACAGAAAACTGTGAGTAGTGGTGTTGAGTGCATGGAATGTGGAAATATATTTCATTTTCGATGTGGAAAAGTAGATTCCTCACTAAAGGGACAGGAGATCATCATAAAAAACTAGAACTGTGACGAATTATCCGGTCATTCCCGGACAGAATGTTGTGCACAGGAGGTGGCACCTGGACCTACCTGCAGTTGGCATTAGGGAAGTACCAGGGTGGTCTGCAGTTGCGTGCCGCCTCACCAAACTGTGTGTGGAAGTAACAGTACGGGTAGTGCGGTTGCATTTCCTGCAGAATGTTCGTTTCCAGTGGCGGTGGCCGAGGTTCGGTGGCTGCAGCAGGCTCAGTTGCAGGAGGGGGCGTGATGGTGGGTGGAGCTAGTGACGTCCCAGTAGCTTCTTTACTGCTTCTCGGAGCAAGCGGAACAGTCGGCACAGTGTGGCCCCAGCCACGTCCGGCCGCAGGACGATAAGCCTGAACCTGAGACTTGTCAGGTAGGCAGTGTATGGCAAAATAGAGCAGTGGTGCATCGTGTACTTTGTCAGCAATTGTCATTCTTTGCTCGACAGGTTCGGGAGACCTCTGAACCAGAGCAAAGCAGATGTGAGGAGATAGTTTATCTGACCAGATGGTGAGGAGAGCTGTGTCGGAGAGTAGATCGGCGCTGACCAGGGCACGTAGCCGTCCCCAGAGCTGGGAAGGTTTGTCATTGCATAGTTGCTCAACGTGGAGCACTTGCTGTATTGCTGCCTCAGTTGAGCGTGCAAGCCGACGTAGAACTGTCTTTTTGGCTAGAGTGTACCGGGTAGATGAGTCCGAGGCATCGACCAGGTCAGCAATCAAGTCCTCCTGGTCATGCAGGTGGGTGATGAGGCACAGAAACCTGGTTGACTCATCGAGTTTGTAATGGTTGAACACTTCCTCCACAATTTTGAACCAGGTTGTAGCTCTGTCGGGATTAAATGGCGGCAGCATCGGTAAGCGTTGTGGAATGTTCGGAAGAACAGGATGAGTTGAGTTCTTCGGGACACTGCCTGAAATGAGCTGTTGTTGCTGTAGTATTCCAGGAGAGTGTGCCTCCAGGGGATGTGGCAACTATGGCTGTTCGGGTGGCAGCGTGAAGGTGACATGTTGTGGTTGAGCGGGATCCGTTGTGACATGGAAGGCCGACGCGGGTGAGACACCGCAATGTATCGATTGCGGTTGTGGAAGCTCAACACCGTTGCGGGTGTGTTCGGATTGATGCATTGCAAAAGACCGACGTGGATGAGGCACCAAGATGTGCCAAGAACAGTAGCAGAAGCTCGACTGGAGCCGGCACGGGGGCGACAGGTGAGAAAAAGTTCAAAGTCTGAGAACACAAGTTAGTCCGCAGAAAGCTCGACATATGATCAGAGCTGGGGCCACCTATGTTGCAGGGAGGCTGTGGAGGTGCGGGCTGTCCAGAAGCACACTGTGGGAAATGATGTCGAATGTGGGACGGAATGTGTGAATGTTCACTGTTCATAGTCACTCCACTCAAAACGGTGTGCGGATAAGGTGAATGTCGTGGCACAAAACACTGAGGCGTAGCAGTGGGATGGAGGTGGAGGTCAGGCACAGATAACAAGTTATTGTTCCTGTTGCAGGCTGAGGTATCAAAGTAGGATGGCTTGTGCTGATGCTGAACCAAGGCAGGTTTTGACCAAGTCTGACACATTTCAGGCTTGGTTAGCCTTATACGTTTCCCTGATCTGGTTCTGAGTTTTGGGACATATGTTCCAAATTTCTGATACAAGATAATTTGTTATTTACCATACTAAGTATTTTTTGGGCCAGCAGTGTCTTTCCTATTGCACTTAGGCCTTGACCATGTCTTGTGTGAAAAGTTCTCAAGCAGTTACAATTGTCAGAGGGTTCATGGTTACAACTAATACATTCCTTAATATCTAAAAGAATTACAGTTTTAAACTGTTTGCAAATTGTTGCAAAATATTTGTTAGCTTTGGTTATTTCTCTGTTTACACATGATGTTTCAATTAAATCATAACAATGAGGTTTTTTTAAATAATATAACATTTGTGTTTGTTAACCTGCCCAGTGTAGTCTTCAGAGCTGTTGTTGCTGCAGCTGTTTCATTATGGTATACATCAATGGAACCACCTATAAGAACTGCAAAGTCACTCCTTGACAAATTACTGCAGTCTTCAGTGTTGGTGAGGATCTGGTTGACTCTTCATATTTCCTGACTCTGTGTTCCATCTTGTTCTTTATCTATTGCATTTGATACATTCTTTGTTTTATTCAATCTCAAAACAGGCACCATCAAATCTGCATTGCTGCATGATTTTTTGCTGTGTTTCTTTTTGGATGACTTAAATATATCTGCACTTTTTGTGCCACAATCCATGTTGTTCTGCTTCGTGTGTTTGGCTTCAGATGTGATTTTGTTAACTTCATTATCTTCAGGTCCATTATAATCAGGTATGTCACATACTTTAGGCCTAATTGTTTTCAACCTACATTCGTCACAGTTCTAGTTTTTTATGATGATCTCCTGTCCCTTTAGTGAGGAATCTACTTTTCCACATCGAAAATGAAATATATTTCCACATTCCATGCACTCAACACCACTACTCACAGTTTTCTGGCATTTTCAACAATGTTTATTGGTCCTGTTGTCTGTATTTTTACTAGTCAAATTTTCTGTTACCACATCACTGTACAGTGGAGATTCACACTGTTGTTTAAGGTCATCATATTTTAGTTATTGTAATAGTTTTGTTAGGAAGATTGGATTTTGGGTTAATATAACGAAAATGGAGTGAATTAAAGTGCCTATTTATTTGACAAACAGTTCATCTCACTGCATTGAAGTATGAATTTCTTTCATTAGGTGAGACAGCCAACAATCATCAACTTCTATAGTAGCTGTGTTCAAGATGACCATCACAGCAGAAAGAAGAGGTAAAGTTTCCCACTGAGAAGAAAAGACAAGTAAGAACATTTACTATTACATTTACTAGAAAGTTTATTTCAGATATGTTTGATAGTGTCTGTCTGGCAGCTGGCCATAAAAGCATTTCATTTATAACTTCACAGTTAAAAGTCATAAAATATTTCCAATTCACAAATGCCTTGCTATCTCTGAAAACATTGGCCCAAACATCCTTGTAACAGTAAGTCAAACCTAAAAAGGAGTGGAGCTCTTTTACCATCAAAGGAGTTGGGAATTCACCTACAGCTTGTAGGTACCAGGGGTCTGTTCAGACACCATCCTGATCAGTAACATGGGGCCAGACCATGAACTTCCTTCAATATAAAAAGACATTGAGTTTTTCCATGTTGAGGGTATTGAAGGGTGATCTGCTTTAGTAGTTAAAAGCCATTCAAAAGTCAAGATCACATAAAATATTTCTTTATTCAAGACAATCAGTTTTAACAGTCTTTGCTGTCATCTTCAGATCTTAAATATCTTTTGGTTGTAAAACATGTTTATTTTACAGAAAAGATTTCTGTTCGCTCCCTGTGTATTTTATAGTTTTCTGTGCATTGAAGTCATTTAGTAAATTTTGTGCTTTAGTTTTCAGCTGACTCTTCTTATCGTTTCTAGTGAAATATTTCAGTAAAATTTTCATTCACTGTTTTAACTTCGTTGAGTGTTCCAGAGCCCACTTGAATTTTTGGTTTTAGCTAATAAATTTTGTGCTGTTTTGTTGGTATTGGTATTGGTATTAGTTGTGATTTAGTAGTACTAATAAAAGTTGTTGCTTTCTTAGTAGAGAGAGAATTTTGAGACCGCTATTGTTAGTTCTATAATAGTTCTACTGGTGTAACTGAACTTAGGTAAGCTAGACGTTCAGTTTTTTTCAGTATCTGTAAAAGTTTTGCCATGAGTGAGAAGTGTGGGCTCTGTCATAGGTTTGTGAGTAGTGGGTTATGGGGTGGGATTTGTTCATCTGGGGGAATGCAGTGGGGAAGCCAGTGGGCATTATAGTAAGATCTTCTCCTGGGAATACAAAATCTGTAGTAGAAACAAGTAGGTAGAGGAGCAGTAACATAAGATCTGTGCCACTCAGGTGCAGTTACAATACGCAAAGGAGGAAGTAGATAGGTTGAGGTGGGTGAAGGGTGCCGGGGAATGGGAACTGGCAGTTGGCAAGAAGGCAGCTAGGAGGAGGAGGTATTCAGACAGTTGCACCTTGCATTTATGCAATAGATTTGACCAACTGTCAAAGTTGAGTGGAGAGGAGCCTGTCTTAGCTGTAGGTGTAGGAAATACGCAGCAGTCCTCAACAGTTAGAAGGCCTAAGTCAGTTGCAAAGTCTAACAGAAAGAAGGAGGTTCTGCTGCTAGGTAGTTCACACGGTAGAGGTGGCCCAGCAGTTGCAGGAAGAGTGAGTACCAGGTCACCAGCATTGTGAAGCCTAGTGCAGGGTTGGCTCAGGTGACTGACAGCATAAGGGAGTTATGTATGAATTTTATGAAGAAGGATCAGGTAGTGATAGAGGGTGGAGCAGGGAATAGTCTTGATAGGGATGGGGAATATGTTGTAGGTGGAATATGTTGTAGGTGGTGACCTGGTAAAGATAGCTACTCAATCTGGTGGCACTAACGCGCATTTTGTGCAACTGCTTCTGCATCATGATTGGCTTCATCTTAATGCTGCTGTTAGGTGCGTTAACATGGGGCTGGAGAAGTACTGATGGCAGAGGGCATGGGTCACATTGCAGCCATGCCAGTTGAGTCTATCAGTAGATCAGGTTTCACTATGCATGGCCTGCATAGGTATAGGAAGGGGAGGCTGGCAAAGCTTATAGGTGACAGTGTAGTGAGTGGTGGTGGGATCAGTTATGGAAAATTTCTGTAGTAGTTGGTGTTAGCACTGCATCTTTTTTAAATTGAAGTCAGCTGATAGGTATACCTGCTTAAAGGATGTCCCTCTAAGGGCTCACCTTTAAAAGACATCATGTTTCCAAGCAGAGAAGGAATTAGCATATTTCATCAAAGTATAATAGGTATTAGAGATAAAGTTAGTGAACTGCTTACAGATGTTGACTCTGAAATTATTGGTGTATTGGAGCACCACTTACATAATTTGACAGTTCAGAGTTCCTTGTGGAGTGAGGGAGTGGCCATGTAGGTAAGAAACAGTATTCCATTTGAGTCCATAGACATATCATGGCACTGCACTGAACAAATATTTGAATGTTGCACAAGGGCTGTTGAATTTAATGAAGCTAAACTTCTAATTTTTGTTGTTTGTAGGTCCCGTAATTCTGATTTTAGAGCATTTCTGCTCATGCTAGAGAGGGTTCTTGATTCACTTTATAGGAAGTACCAGAAATTAGTTATATGTGGTGACTTCAATATTAATTTTGTATATGACTGTGCAAGAAAAAGGATGTTGGTAGATCTCCTAAATTAATATGATCTGATGCAGACTGTGCGTTTTTCCATCTAGGGTACAGGGGAACAATAACACAGCCATACACAATATTTTTATTCATTCTTCATTACTAAATGGGCATTCTGTTAGTAAAAGGGTGAGTGGCCTTTCAGACCATGATGCACCAATTTTATCACTAACAGGCTTTTGTACTTGAAGAAAAGTCACATATAATTACAAACTATGTAGGAAATATAGGAGCAATAGAGAGTTTTTTAAACCTTATGAAGGAACAAGATTGACAGGATGTTCATAGTGCTCATAACATAGTTGACAAATATAATGTTTTCCTTAACACATTTCTCATGCTCTTTCAAAGCTGCTTTCCATTAGAACATTTTAAACAAGCTGTTATCAGTAAAACCCAAAATGTGTTATTGACTAGTGGGATAAGGATATCATTTAGAACAAAGTGGGAATTATGTGAAAATGTTGGAAGTAATCACAATTGACGTACAGGAGCCCAATGCAAACAGTACTGCAAGATGCTTAAAATGTTATTAGGAAGGCAAAGAGTATCTGGTATGTAAATAGAGTAGCTAATTCACAGGACAAAATTAAAACCATGTGGTCTGTCATGAAGGAAGTGTCTGCCCAGCAGCATAAGGTCAAGGATATAAAGTCAGTATGTAGTAAAAATATCTCTCTTACTGATAAGTCAGATAAATATACAGTATTTAACAATCATTTTCTGAACATTGCTGGCAAATTAAATAAAAATTTAGTTTGTACAGGGAACCATATAACTTTCTTGGGAAATGCCTTTCCGAGATTGATGTCTGAAATACTCCTCTTGGATGTAGACAAATGGAAGATTCACATCAATAATTAAATCACTGAAGACTAAGGACACTCATGGTTATGATGGAGTGCATAGCAGGATATTGAAGTACTTTGCTGCACATGTTAGCACTGTAGTTAGCCATATTGTAATTTTTCCTTTAAGACTGGTCAGTTTCCTGAATGATTAAAGTATCAGTAGTAAAGTTGCTTTATAAAAAGGGAGAAAGGAATAATGTAGACAATTTTAGACTTATTTATATGCCATCAGTGTTTGCTAAAGTTATTGAAACGGCTGTGTATGTAAGGATAATTGATCATTTTATATCACATAATTTGCTGTCAAATGTACAGTTCGGCTTTCGAAGTCATTTAACAACTGAAAATGCTGTATTCTCTTTTCTCAGTGAGGTACAGGATGGGTTCAACAAAAGGTTCCTAATACTAGGCACATTTTTTGATTTAATTAAGGTGTTTGATTGTGTGGATCACAAAATATTGCTCCAGGAGTTGGACCATGATGGAATAAAGGGAGCAGCTCACAATTGGTTCATCTCTTACTTTAACAACAGACAGCAAAAGGTCATTATTCACATTGTTGAGAATGGCCATGATGTGGAATCTGAGTGGAGTACAGTCAAATGGGGGTGCCACATGGATCAGTGTTGGGGCCACTCCTATTGATATGCCCTCTGGTATTACAGGTAACTCTAAAATATATCTGTTTGCTGATGACATTAGCTTGGTAGTAAAGGATGTTGTGTGCAACATTGACTCGGTTTCAAGTAATGCAGTTCATGACATAAATTCATGGCTTGTAGGAAATAAACTATTGCAAAATCACAGTAAGACTCAGTTTTTACAGTTTCTAACACACGATTCAACAAAACTTGACATTTTAATTTAATAGAAAGGGCATATGATTAGTGTAACTGAACAGTTCAAATTTCCAGGTGTTCAGATAGACAGTAAACTGTCATGGAAAGCACATGTTCAGGATCTCATTCAGAGACTTAATGCTGCCACTTTTATATTCATCCATGTTTCACCTCCATACATGGCTGCACTCCATGCAAATACTTTCGGAAAAGGATTCATGACATTTAAATCTATACTTAATGTTAACAAATTTCTCTTCTTCAGAAATGCTTTTCTTGCCATTGGCAGTCTACATTTTATATCCTCCCTACTTTGATCATCATCACTTATTTTGCTTACCAAACAGAAAATCATTTATTACTTTAAGTGACTCATTTCATAATCTAATTCCCTCAGCATCACTTGACTTAATTCGACTATATTCTATTATCATAATTTTGCTATTGTTGATGTTCATGTTATATCCTCCTTTCAAGACACTGTCCATCCCATTCAACTGCTCTTCCAATTCCTTTGCTGTCTTTGACAGAATTGCAGTGTCATCAGTAAACCTCAGAGTTTTTATTTCTTCTCCCTGTATTTTAATTCCTACTCAAAAATTTTCTTTTGTTCTCTTTACTCCTTGCTCAATATACAGATTGGATAACATCAGGGATAGGCTACAACCCTGTCTCACTCCCTTCTCAACCACTGCTTCTCTTTCAGGCCCCTTGACTCCTGTAACTGCCATCTGGTTTCTGTACAAATTGTAAATAGCCTTTCGCTCCCTGTATTTTACCCCTGCCATCTTTAGAATTTGAAAGAGAGTATTCCACACAACATTGTCAAAAGATTTCTCTGAGTCTATAAATGCTATAAACTAGATTGGCCTTTCCTTAAGCTTTCTTCTACAAGAAGTTGTAGAGTCACTATTTCCTTGTATACTCCTACATTCCTCTGGAATCGCTGAGGCTGGATTCTACCAGGTTTTCCACTCTTCTGCAAAGGATTCATGTTACTACTTTGCAACTGTGACTTATTAAACTGATAGTTTGGTAATTTTCACACCTCCCAGCACCTGCTTTCTTTGGAATTGGTAGTATTATATTCTTCTTGAAGTCTGAGGGTATTTTGCCTGTCTCATACATCTTGCTTGGCAGGTGGAAGAGTTTTGTTATAGCTGGCTCTCCTGAGGCTGTCGGCAGGTCTAACCATAGCTCTCTCCTGGTGCCTTGTTTCAACTTAAGTCTTTCAGTGCTTTGTCAAATTCTTCATGCAGCATTATGTCTCCCTTCTCACCTACATCTATATCTTCTTCCTTTTCAATAATATTGCCCTCTAGTAGATATCCCTTGTGTAGATCCCTATATATTTCTTCCATTTAGTGCATAAAATAAGTTACTTTGAGAGTTTAATGAGCTTAAGCTAAATATATTATGGTGTATACATGTGGATTAGTAATTGTTCTCTGTGTATAACTAAAAGCAAGGCAATCTGTTGAAAGAACAGAGACATATTGTGTTTTGTAACTAACTAGTGCACAATGACCATGAACAGTTCAGAAAATTTGAATACTATTTACGAAATAAGTGGGAAGCGTGAAATAAAACATGTTCCTGTAATGAAAAAGCAAGAAAAGGCATGAATTGTGCAAAGTTTAAGAGGAAATTCCATTACTAGTGTGTAAATGCAACGAACAGAGTGAGAAGCTGGAAATGCAGAGATTGTTTTCATACTGAATGTGACGATATGGATGAAATCAAAACAGATCCATTAAAAACGTGTGTGTGCAAAAAGTTAAAGAATGGACTCAGAATGGTAAGAAAGTGTTAGCAGAGCAAGGTTAGACACTGAAAAAGATAAGTAACAGATTGTTCATAGTACTTATATTCTGATAACGACACATTACATGTAGCACACTTAAGAGAGTGAACATCAAGAGCAAAGGTGGTTTACTTGTCATACTCGATGTATACAAAAAAAAAGAATCAAGGAGCCAGTTTACCATCATAACACTACCACTTAATCTGGTGACAATTTCAATTTATGAAGAAGATACATGTGTTGCTCTCTGGCAAGTGGTTTAGTTAATACATCAGCAGGTATTTACTTTGACTGCAAATACTTAACAACAATCTCGTTTCTTTTAATACATTGTCTAATAAAATGTCCTTTAGCACAAACATGCTTTAATCTAGAATGCAACACAGGATTTTGAGATAGTCTAATAGAACTCTGGTTGTCATGGAAAATGATTATAGGATTTTGGTGCTTATTATTTAACAATTCACTTATTAGCTGTCTCAAATAAAGTGCCTCTTTGGCTGCAGAATTCAAAGCTGATTACTCAGCTTTAGTAGTTGAGGTTGCTACATCCTTCAGTTTCTTGGTCTCCCATGAAATTATGGTTTTCCCTAAAAGAAAAACACTTCATATTGTGACAACCCTGTAGCTAAATCATCTACAAAATTCAAACGAACAAACCCAGTTATATTCAGATTCTTGAAATCTTCTTTGTCAAATACAATGCCATAACTATAGTATCCTTGAGCTAACGAAGCACCCTTTTTGCTGTCTTCCAGTGAACACTAGTAAACTTACAATTATACTGGCTTAAAATACTTGCAGCATAAGATATGTCAGGTCTTGTATTAGTGCTCATATACAGCAAACAACCTACAAGTTTTTGATATGGCACTTGAACTTTATCACCCTGCATATCCCAAAGCCTTAATCCAGCTTCCAGTGGTGTTCTAACAGGAGCACAATTGACCATATCAAAGCATTTCAGCACATCTGCAATATAACCCTTCTGGTCAAGTTTTAAACTACCTTCCTCCCAGTTTCTGGTTATACACATACCCAGACAAGACTTTGCTTCTCCTAGGTCTTTAACTTCAAAATTCTCAGACAATTCCTGATACAACTTGTCTATCATCACACTGTTATTACACAAGACATAAAAATCATCAACATATAAAGTAATAATTGCAACATTTTTACCTGACTGTTTAATAAACACACAGTCATCATCAGCATTTGCAACGTAACCTAGGTCTAAAAGCGAACATTTTGCCTTTTCAGTTCCACTGTCTGGCTGATTGTTTCAAACCATAAATGGCCTTAGTTAGTTTATAGACTTTACCTTCACTCCCTTTTATAACAAAACCATCTGGTTGCTTCATGAGAATAGTTTCCTCCAAGTCCCCATACAGAAAATCAGTCTTAATATCAAAATGATAGATCTTAAGATCAAGATTTACAGTTAAACTAATGAGAACTCTAAGAGTACTATGTCTCACAACAGGTGAAAAGTCTTATAATAACCAATGCCAAATTTTTGTGTAAACCCTTTAGCAACAAGTCTAGCATGGTGGAGTGCTGTACCACCCACATTCCTTTTCAGCTTAAATACCCACTTGTTACCTACAATACTTTTATTACTTTTTGGTGGACCCACAAGCTCCCAAACACCATTGTTTTGGAAATTCTTAATTTCTTCTTTCATGGCCTTTATTCAGTCTTCTTTGTCATTCCTTGACATGGCATCCTCCAAGTTCACAGGATCTTCTCCCGAACTAGAAAAATCACTAAATAGGTGACATAATCCAGGTACTCCTTGGTTTTGCATACACGGGCAGACCTTCTGACTGGTTGGTCCTCTTCTGAAGCATGAGGGTCCATCAGCTGCACCTCAGTCTCTTCTGTGTCTGCCACAGACTGAGCATCGGGGATGTAGTGTGGGTCTTGATCTCTGTCACTTCCAGCACTGCTGACTTCTTCTTCTTCCTCTGCCGCTCCCCATTCAGTATATTGTTTACTTGACCAGAACATAGAGTAATCTTCATTATTAACAGCTGGTGTACCAGTATTGTCAGTCATGCACTCATTCTCCAAAAAGCAACACTCCTGCCTTTCACTATTTTCTTGGGGTTCTGTGGATCAATTAGTCTGTAACCTTTGGTCATTTCATCATAACCTACAAAAGCAAGTTCTTTAGCTTTGGCATCCCACTTCCTTCTGTTTTGATCTGGTATATTTAGAGGAGTTTGACATCCAAACACCATTAAATGGTTCAAACAAGATACTTTTCCAGTCCATAATTCCTGTGGAGTCTTACCATTAAGTGCTCTGTGTGGAACGGTTCTTTATGCAAACAGCTGTATTGCATGCCTCTGCCCAATACTGCTTAGGCAGACTAGATTCAAATAGCATGCACCATGCCATCTCACAAATTGATCTGTTAGTCCTCTCCACAACCCCATTCTGTTCTGGGCTACAGGGCACACTAATCTGATGCTCTGTTCTAATCTCTCTAAGCAATAAATCAAAATTTGAGTTCACAAATTCACTGCCATTATCAGATCTAATTGATTTTATCTTTGCACCAATTCTATTTTCTATCCAAGTTTTAAACTCACAGAAAAATTCAAATGTTTGATCTTCACTCTTGAGAAAGTAACAGAATGTCCTTCTGGAATAATCATCCACTAGTACATACATGTACTTAGCCATATGATGTGACATTTGCTCCATGGGGCCACAAAACTCCATATGCACAAGGCCAAGCAACTCAGATGCACGTTGCCCCCCAGTCTAAGGAAATGGGTATTTCGACATCTTACTTAGTACACATGATTTGCACTTGTCAATAGTTTCAGAGTCACAGCACTCCAACTTTATGGCACCACTCTGTAAACAAGCCTAAGTCCAGTGTCAACTCTAACATGACCAAGTCTACAGTACCATAAGTCTTCCAGATTACTAAAATTTTTAACATCAAGAGCATGCTCATCTGACAACACAGGTTTAACATTTTTTAGTTTATAAATGCCATTTGACTCTGATCCAGAACCAAGTATCTCACCACTTTTAGGCATCTTACATCCATCTTTGTCAAAAACAACATCAGTGCCTTTCTTTACTAAAGCAGAAACTGACAACAAATTAGTCACTAAGCCAGGGACAAGAATAACATTCTTTATTGAGGATATATCTGATGAATTGACAATAACATCACCTTTCCCTTCACTCACTATTTCAACATTATCAGCACACTTCACAATTTTTTGTTTGCTATTTTCTGTTTCAAAATCTTTAAGTCATTCCTTTCTTGATGTCATGTGCGATGTTGCTCTGGAATCACGGATCCACTCATTCTGATTGAAATCTGACATACCAACTGCACAAAACAATGATTTTTCTGTTCCCTTTGATTCTTGCTTTGACGATTCTTTCTTCTGTGGACATACTTCCAGCAAATGAAACATTTCACTTTCTTTTTTCCTTGCTTGTCTTTTGGGAAACCCTGTTGTGATTTCTTATAACTCTTTGTAAACAGGGCATTATCACTGCCATCTTTGCCCAACTTGAGGTATTCTTCCACACGACCATGCAGCAACTTTGCTTTGATATTTTCTGATGTGAAATTTTCGTCCATTGTACTGGACTCTTTACCCATCCGGTATGGTAAATAAACCTTTGGTAAACCTCTAAGCATAATCAGTGCAATTAGCCCATCATCAACTGGTTTGCCCATGTTCTGCAGTTTGTTGGCTACATCCAAAATGTGAGTAATGTAATTTTGAATATTTTCTTCGCATTTGGATTATGTAGTATCCAGCAGAACATCCCAGAGATTCATCTGTCTGGTTTTATTCTTACCAGCAAGCAGTTTTTCCAAAGTATCCCAAGCTTCCCTTGCTTTTGTTGTGTTTTCCACGTGTGCACACAGAAATTTATCCACATGCAAAAGAATAAGTGTCCACGCATCAATACTCTTCTCTGCATTTGTAGCAGTACTTGCACCTATGGTATAATCCCAAAATTTCTTAGATTGAGTTTCATTCCGAACTCCCACGTGTTATAATCGTCCATGTTTCTCAGTTTGTCTACCACTGGAGTAGGGGTTTTTGTCAAATTTACATTTGAAGCCATTTTCAGACACTCAGATTCAAAGCATTAGAAAACGTGACTGATTTCTTCTCAAAAATGAGAATTCAAACGCTGATGAAGTTGACAAAAACACAAATAAAAAGAAGTATCATATACAACACAGGCACATGACCTAAGAAGCTTCTTCAGTTATTTGTCTCCCCCCCCCCCCCCCTTTCCCACATACACAACAAACATAGTTCACTGCACATATTCACTAAGTAACAGATTGTTCATAATACTTATATTCTGATAACAACACATTACATGGAACACATTTCAGAGAGAGAACATCAAGAGCAAAGATAGTCTACTCGTCATACTCAATGTATACAAACAAAAGAACCAAGGAGCCAGATTACCAACATAACATAAAGGAACTTAAGTGTTCAAAAACAATTATATGTGTACTATGAAACAAATTCCAGAGGCGAGAATCAGCCAAGAAAGAAATGTGTAAAAACTACAGATTCGAGACATCCAGCATAAAGCACAATTCACAACACAGCATGCATATCACAACACAGAACACAGTACTAAAAGGAAAGCAATCTAAGGGTGCAGCAATGAAAATGCAAACCTTTGCTCCTGAGAGTCAGTTAGTGAATAGGAGACCCAAAATATTCGTTGCCTCTGATAGCCATGGCAGATACTGTACAAGAGACATTTTTAATTTAACTTGAAATAAATATGACATTGAAGGGAAGGTGATACCAGGTGCCCCCACTAGCGTAATATTACAAAAATGCACAAGCTGACAAATGAAGATTGTGCAGTTATTTGGGCAGGGGCTAATGAGGTAGCAAAGAATGAAGCCAACTTGGCAATTCATTCACTACAAAAAGCCTTGCCAGCATTACAAAACACAAATGTGATTGTAGTTGGAGTACCACACAGGCATGATCTGCCTGAATGGTCTTGTGTAAACTAAGAAATTCAATCCACAAACAAAACAAAAACAAAAAGTGAAAGGCTTCCCTTGTAACAAGGAAGTATATACAGCACATGGACAGCACCTAAATGCAACTGGTAAAGAACTAATTGTCACAAGAATTCATGAATCAATGGAAACAAACAGGGAAGTGAACAAAACAGCAATAGAACTTAAACAGAAGGAAACTGCAGTTTCAGATAAGAAACCAGTGAGAACTGTTACTGACAAAACTCCTGCAGAAATAACAACAGAATCCTTAAAAGTGAATTCTGTATGTGTGGAGAGCACAATTACTCAAGAAATAAACATACCCAAGAGATCAGTGCAAAAGTTAGAAGAAGTAGCAAATGATGTGTCAGGAAAGAAGACACCATATAAGAAGAGAGATCTACTTGCAGAAAGAAGAATAGCAACTCAAACTCAAGGATGAGAATACCAACAGTCGGAATATGGCAGTCAACCCGAAGAAAGAAACCACAACTAAGGGACCAGGGTTTTTGGTGGGATCAGTGGTGCTTTCACAGAAGGAAGCAGTTAACAAAGTGAGTCAACAAGTGGATGTACTGGTATATGATTATCATAATGCAGATGGTCACAGTGCACCAAGATTAAAGACATTAACTGAATCTACAACTTCAAATATAGAGTCAAATTTTTCTTAGAGGTATACAGACAGAGACAAAATACTTACTTTTCTACAAGTTAACATATCTTGTATTAGAAATAAGATTTTAGAATTAGAACATTTATGTAACACTGAGCATGTAGATATTATATGTGTATATGAGCACTGGTTAACCCAAGAACAAGTAAATATATTTGCTCCCCAAGGGTATGTTGTGGGAGACATGATATGTAGAAAACAGAGAAAGAATGGTGGGGCTGGAATTTTTGTCAAAGAAGGAATAAAGTTTTCCAGAATTGATGTATCTATGGACTCCTCAGAACTAGATATGGAGTTTAGTTGTGTAAAACTAATGAATGAAAATATAGTAATAGTTAGTTTATATGGGTCACCAGATGATAATGTAAATTTGTTTACTGAAAAAGTGAATAAATAGTTAAAAAGATATTGAAGAGTAAGACAAGAATTGCTATATGTGGTGATTTCAACATAGAAATGGTAAACACACAGAGGCTAGTAACTAGGATATTCTTGAATATGATAAGATCATTAGACCTCTATTGTACAAATAACCGTGCCACACATAAGTATTCCTGCATAGACAATATTGTTGTGAATTTCCATAGGGAAGGTTTTACAATCAGACTTGCAGGAAGTGGCATTGAAGATTGTGAGCCACTACTCCTTACACTATGTACGGGGCAACCAGTTAAAATTGAAGAACCTAAAGTAGTAATGATAGGAGGGAAAAAGGAAGAGTACATAAGTATGTTTGTTGATAGATTAGGAAGTGCAAATTGGGAATTTACATATAATTGTCAATCTGAAAAAAGAGAAGCTGAAATTACCTTTGATAACTTCTTCAAAAAGTACACAGATATATGGTATTCTTGCTCATCAACAGAGAGAAATGTTCCACATGGGAAAAATATATCTAAAAACAAAGATTCTGTAACTTACCAAACGAAAGCGTTGGTATGTTGATAGAGACAATAACAAACACAAACAGATACACAAATTTCAAGCTTTCACAACCCACGGTTGCTTCGTTAGGAAAGAGAGAAAGAGAGGGAAAGACTAAAGGATGTGGGTTTTAAGGGAGAGGGCAAGGAGTCATTCCAATCCCGGGAGCACAAAGACTTACCTTGGGGGGAAAAGGGACAGGTATATACTCGCACACACACACACACATATCCATCCGCACATATACAGACACAAGCAGGCATATGTAAAGGCAAAGAGTTTGGGCAGAGATGTCAGTTGAGGCTGAAGTATAGAGGCAAAGATGTTGTTGGATGACAGGTGAGATATGAGTGGCAGCAACTTGAAATTAGCGAAGGTTGAGGCCTGGTGGGTAACGGGAAGAGAGGATATATTGAAGGGCAAGTTCCCATATCCGGAGTTCTGATAGGTTGGTGTTAGTGGGAAGTATCCAGATAACCAGGATGGTGTAACACTGTGTCAAGATGTGTTGGCATTGCACCAAGGCATGTTTAGCCACAGGGTGATCCTCATTACCAACAAACACTGTCTGCCTGTGTCCATTCATGTGAATGGACAGTTTGTTGCTGGTCATTCCCACATAGAAAGCTTCACAGTGTAGGCAGGTCAGTTGGTAAATCACGTGGGTGCTTTCACATGTGGCTCTGTCTTTGATTGTGTACACCTTCTGGGTTACAGGACTGGAGTAGGTGGTGGTGGGAGGGTGCATGGGACAGATTTCACACCGGGGGCGGTTACAAGGGTAGGAGCCAGAGGGTAGGGAAGGTGGTTTGGGGATTTCATAGGGATGAACCAAGAGGTTACGAAGGTTAGGTGGATGGCGGAAAAACACTCTTGGTGGAGTGGGGAGGATTTCATGAAGGATGGATCTCATTTCGGGGCAGGATTTGAGGAAGCCGTATCCCTGCTGGAGAGCCACATTCAGAGTCTGATCCAATCCCGGAAAGTATCCTGTCACAAGTGAGGCACTTTTGGGGTTCTTCTGTGGGAGGTTCTGGGTTTGGAGGGGATGAGGAAGTGGCTCTGGTTATTTGCTTCTGTACCAGGTTGGGAGGGTAGTTGCGGGATACAAAAGCTGTTTTCAGGTTGTTGGTGTGATGGTTCAGGGATTGAGGACTGGAGCAGATTCGATTGCCACGAAGACCTAGGCTGTAGGAAAGGGACTGTTTGATATGGAATGGGTGGCAGCTGTCATAATGGAAGTACTGTTGCTTGTTGGTGGGTTTGAAGTGGACGGATGTGTGAAGCTGGCCATTGGACAGATGGAGGTCAACATTGAGGAAAGTGGCATGGGATTTGGAGTAGGACTAGGTGAATCTGATGGAACCAGAGGAGTTTAGGTTGGAGAGGAAATTCTGGAGTTCGTCTTCACTGTGAGTCCAGATCTAGAAGATGTCATCAATAAATCTGTACCAAACTTTGGGTTGGCAGGCTTGGGTAATCAAGGAGGCTTGCTCTAAGCGACCCATAAATAGGTTGGCGTACAAGGGGGCCATCCTGGTACCCATGGCTGTTCCCTTTAATTGTTGGCATGTCTGGCCTTCGGCCTTCAAAAGTGAAGAAGTTGTGAGTTAGGATGAAGCTGGCTAAGGTATTGAGGAAAGAGGTTTTAGGTAGGGTGGCAGATGATTGGCGTGAAAGGAAGTGCTCCATCGCAGTGAGGCCCTGGGCATGCGGGATATTTGTGTATAAGGAAGTGGCATCAATGGTTACAAGGATGGTTTCCAGGGCTAACAGATTGGGTAAGGATTCCAGGCATTCGAGAAAGTGATTGGTGTCTTTGATGAAAGATGGGAGACTGCATGTAATGGGTTGAAGGTGTTGATCTACATAGGCAGAGATACGTTCTGTGTGGGCTTGGTAACCAGCTACAATGGGGCAGCCGGGATGATTGGGTTTGTGAATTTTAGGAAGTAGATAGAAGGCAGGGGTGCGGGGTGTCGGTGGCGTCAGGAGGTTGATGGAGTCAGGTGAAAGGTTTTGTAGGGAGCCTAAGGTTCTGAGGATTCCTTGAAGCTCCGCCTGGACATCAGGAATGGGATTACCTTGGCAAACTTTGTATGTAGTGTTGTCTGAAAGCTGACGCAGTTCCTCAGCCACATACTCCCGATGATCAAGTATCACGGTCGTGGAACCCTTCCGGAAAGGCAACTCACTCACCCTCCACAACCTTTCCAACAAACCTCAACCTCCTCTCATTGCACACAGACCCAGTCTCTCCCATCTACTCAATCTCCCACTTCCAGCTCCACTCCCCCCAACACCTCAAAATTCTAGTCAGCCCAATCTGGAACCACAACACCCCAATTCAGTACTTAACCTTTCCTCTAAACCTCTCTCCCAATCCGAAACCTCTGTCCTATCCAAAGGCCTCACCTTCAGCCCCACTCCCAAATTCAACCAAACTGCCCTTGTCAAAGATTTACTGTCCTACACTCGTAGTCTCTGCTGGAAATATCACTTTGCCATGAAGAAAAATAATCCTGATCCTACTCCTAATGATCCAACTCCCCAAGACACTATCCAAATTGAACCCTGCCTAGAACAGTTCCGTCTTCCATCACAGCGGGACCCACCTCCTCTTCCTCAAAATCACCCTCTCCAAACCTTCCAGGAATTTCTCACTTCCAGCCTTGCCTCTCAATCTTTCTTGAAAAACCTTAATCCTACTCACAACATCACCACAGCCAAAGCCCAGGCTATCTGTGATCTGAAAGCTGACCGATCCATCATCATTCTTCTGGCTGACAAGGGTTCCACGACCATGATACTTGATCGTTGGGAGTATGTGGCTGAGGGACTGTGTCAGCTTTCAGACAACACTACATACACAGTTTGCCAAGGTAATCCCATTCCTGATGTCCAGGTGGAGCTTCAAGGAATCCTCAGAACCTTATGCCCTCTACAGAACCTTTCACCTGACTCCATCAACCTCCTGACCCCACCGACACCTTGCACTCCTACCTACTCCATAAAATTCACAAACCCAATCATCCTGGCTGCCCCATTGTAGCTGGCTACCAAGCCCACACAGAACGTATCTCTGCCTATGTAGATCAACAGCTTCAACCCATTACATGCGGTCTCCCATCCTTCATCAAAGACACCAACCACTTTCTCGAACGCCTGGAATCCTTACGCAGTCTGTTACCCCCGGAAACCATCCTTGTAACCATTGATGCCACTTTCCTATACACAAATATCCCGCACGTCCAGGCCTCGCTGCAATGGAGCACTTCCTTTCACGCCGATCACCTGCCACCCTACCTAAAACCTCTTTCCTCATTACCTTAGCCAGCTTCATCCTGACTCACAACTTCTTCACTTTTGAAGGCCAGACATACCAACAATTAAAGGGAACAGCCATGGGTACCAGGATGGCCCCTTCGTATGCCAATCTATTTATGGGTCACTTAGAGGAAGCCTTCTTGATTACCCAGGCCTGCCAACCCAAAGTTTGGTACAGATTTATTGATGACATCTTCTAGATCTGGACTCACAGTGAAGAAGAACTCCAGAATTTCCTCTCCAACCTCAACTCCTTTGGTTCCATCAGATTCACCTGGTCCTACTCCAAATCCCATGCCACTTTCCTCAATGTTGACCTCCATCTGTCCAATGGCCAGCTTCACACATCCCTCCACATCAAACCCACCAACAAGCAACAGTACTTCCATTATGACAGCTGCCACCCATTCCATGTCAAACGGTCCCTTCCCTACAGCCTAGGTCTTCATGGCAAACGAATCTGCTCCAGTCCTGAATCCCTGAACCATTACACCAACAACCTGAAAACAGCTTTCGCATCCTGCAACTACCCTCCCGACCTGTACAGAAGCAAATAACCAGAGCCACTTCCTCATCCCCTCAAACCCAGAACCTCTCACAGAAGAACCCCAAAAGTGCCCCACTTGTGACAGGATACTTTCCAGGGCTGGATTAGACTCTGAATGTGGCTCTCCAGCAGGGATACAGCTTCCTCAAATCCTGCCCCGAAATGAGATCCATCCTTCATGAAATCCTCCCCACTCCACCAAAAGTGTCTTTCCGCCATCCACCTAACCTTCGTAACCTCTTGGTTCATCCCTATGAAATCCCCAAACCACCTTCCCTACCCTCTGGCTCCTACCCTTGTAACCGCCCCCAGTGTAAAACCTGTCCCATGCACCCTCCCACCACCACCTACTCCAGTACTGTAACCCAGAAGGTGTACAATCAAAGGCAGAGCCACATGTGAAAGCACCCACGTGATTTACCAACTGACCTGCCTACACTGTGACGCTTTCTATGTGGGAATGACCAGCCACAAACTGTCCATTCGCATGAATGGACACAGGCAGACAGTGTTTGTTGGTAATGAGGATCACCCTGTAGTTAAACATGCCTGGGTGCACGGCCAGCACATCTTGGCACAGTGTTACACTGTCCGGGTTATCTGGATACTTCCCACTAACACCAACCTATCAGAACTTCGGAGATGGGAACTTGCCCTTCAATATATCCTCTCTTCCCGTTATCCATGAGGCCTCAACTTCTGCTAATTTCAAGTTGCCGCCACTCATATCTCACCTGTCATTCAACAACATCTTTGCCTCTGCACATCCGCCTCGACTGATATCTCTGCCCAAACTCTTTGCCTTTAAATATGTCTGCTTGGAGTCTGTCTATGTGTGGATGGATATGTGTGTGTGTGTGCGAGTGTACACCTGTCCTTTTTTCCCCCTAAGGTAAGTCTTTCTGCTCCCAGGATTGGAATGACTCCTTACCCTCTCCCTTAAAAGCCACATCCTTTCGTCTTTCCCTCTCCTTCCCTCTTTCCTGCCGAAGCAACCGTTGGTTGCGAAAGCTTGAAATTTTGTATGTGTGTTTGTGTGTTTTTTTATTGTGTCTATCTACCAGTGCTTTCCCATTTGGTAAGTCATCGAATCTTTGTTTTTAATATATATATATAAAAACAAAGATGATGTGACTTACCAAACGAAAGTGCTGGCACGTCGATAGACACACAAACAAACACAAACATACACACAAAATTCAAGCTTTCGCAACAAACTGTTGCCTCATCAGGAAAGAGGGAAGGAGAGGGAAAGACGAAAGGATGTCGGTTTTAAGGGAGAGGGTAAGGAGTCATTCCAATCCCGGGAGTGGAAAGACTTACCTTAGGGGGAAAAAAGGACGGGTATACACTCGCACACACACACATATCTATCCACATATATACAGACACAAGCAGACATATTTAAAGACAAAGAGTTTGGGCAGAGATGTCAGTCGAGGTGGAAGTGCAGAGGCAAAGATGTTGTTGAATGACAGGTGAGGTATGAGTGGCGGCAACTTGAAATTAGAAGAGGTTGAGGCCTAGTGGATAACGGGAAGAGAGGATATATTGAAGGGCAAGTTCCCATCTCCAGAGTTCGGATAGGTTGGTGTTAGTGCGAAGTATCCAGATAACCCGGACGGTGTAACACTGTGCCAAGATGTGCTGGCCGTGCACCAAGGCATGTTTAGCCACAGGGTGATCCTCATTACGAACAAACACTGTCTGCCTGTGTCCATTCAGATTAAAGATGGATTTTTCTTTCCTTATGAAGCACATCAATGAGAATATATATTGCGCAGTGGATGTAAATATTTCAAGCTTCTTAAAAAGATTCCTCCATGTGGCTCTAGGATGGACTCCACACATGATCCTTATGGCTCTTTTTTGTACACACAGTATTTTATTAGCCAGCGGCTGATTTCCCCAAAATATAATTCCAAATGCCATAATTGCATGAAAATAACCATAATATGCTGACTTCATGGTTTCCATATTTCTATAAGAAGAAGCAATGCACAATGCGTGTGTTGCTGAACTTAGTCTTTTGCATAGATCCACGATGTGGTTTGACCAATTCAGTTTGCTATCAATATGCAAGCCTAGGTATTTTGAGGAATCTACCCTGGTTATTGTCTGCTCGCCTATTTTTACCACTATTTCCTCATCTTTGGATGTTTTGTGGAACTGAATGTAGTTTTGTTTTACAGTAATTTAAAAAAAGACCATTAATGTTGAACCAGTTCACCATTTTATTTAAAACCTTATTTGCAGTTACCTCAAGTTTATCTACTGAGTTATCACTAGGTAGTGATGAATCTACACTATTCCGTAGAGAGAGGGAGATCATTTATAAATATAATAAAAAGTAGGGGGCCTAGAACTGAGCCTGCGGCACTCCACATGTGATGGTACCCCATTCTGAAGAAACTGGGACACCATCTTGACTATCTACTACAACTTTTTGTTTCCTGTTTGACAGATATGAGTCAAGCCATTTCCCTGCTACACCACTTATACTGAGATGTGCAGCTTTTTGTAAAAGAATTTGGTGATTTACACAGTCAAATGCTTTTGTTAGGTCACAAAATATGCCAATCACTTTCAGTTTTTTGTTGATAGATTCCAAGAGTTTGCCAGTAAATGCAAATATTGCATATTCTGTTGACAAGCCTTTCTGAAACCCAAACTGACTTTTGCTGAAGCTATTGTGTTCACTGAGATGCTTGACTATCTTGGTATGCATTAGTTTCTCTAAAACCTTTGAAAAGCTTGTCAGTAGTGACATTGGCCCATAGTTAGCAGTATCTGTCTTATCCCCCTTCTTATACAGCAGTTTTACAACTGCATACTTAAGCCTCTCAGGAACTATTCCTTGCTTAAGTGACGCATCAAAAATGTGGTGAAGGACTTTACTTACATGGCTGGAGCAGTATTTTAATAATTTGTTAGACATGTTGTCAATTCCAGCAGAGTTTTTACTTTTCAGGGATTTAATAACTCTTTCAATTTCTTGAACAGTTACTGATTTTACCTTCATGTGTTGTACACCAGCTTTCAAAAGATTGATGGCTTGCTTGGACCCTCATAAACCTATTTTTTCTGTTACTGTTAAAAAATTGTTGTTGAACGTGTCTACAACTGATTACCCTCACTTTTGATTTGGATATTTTCACTACAAACTGCATTTTTCCCCTGTTTCCTTCTTTGCAAATTTCCAGATAGTTTTTACTTTATTACTCGAGTTGTCAATTTGTGCCTTCAAGCACATGTTCTTTGCTGGCTGAATGGTCTTATGCAGAACTTTATTGTAGATTTTATAGTGTGTAGTCCTACTGTTATCATTTGAACTCCTGGCTGCAGCATATGGTTCTCTTCTTGTTTTACAAGAGATTTTGATGCCTTTAGTAATTCAAGGCTTGTTTCCAGATTTGAACAGATTTTCTATCACTGATTTTTTAGGAAATGCTTCTTCAAAAAGGCTTGTAACTTCATTGATAAATATATTAAATTTTGAATTAACATCAACTGTAGCATATACAGGAGACCAGTCCACAAGCCGTAATTGCTGATTAAAGGTTTCAGTGGTGTGTCTGTTTATAATTCTAAATGTTTTCCAAATGAAATTTTCTTTTCTTTGTACATTCATTTGGTTTAGAGTAAGGAATTGCCGTTCATGATCAGAGAGACCATTTATAATATTTTTCATGGTTAAATTATTGCAAATATCCTTATCCACAAATACTCTAGTTGGAGTGTCCACCACTGGTACCAAATTGTAACAGTACATTATATGTTCAAAGTCTGTCTTGTTTCTATTTTCTGTTAAAAGGTCCACATTGAAGTCACCCATAACAATGATAGATTTAGTTTTCCTACATAGGTGGGCCAGAAGTGATTCAGTTTGTCTTAGAAATACATTTAGATTTCCAGCAGGTGCCCTGTAAACAGCCAGAACAATAACAGTTGCACTGTCTGCTGTTAACTCAATGCCACACACTTCAAAATGTTGTTGATCACAGTATTTGCTTAGATCTATGTATTTATACACTATATTATTTTTTATAAATATTGCAACACCACCTTTTTCCATAACAGATCTACAGTAATGAGTAGCTATACTAAAGTTCTCAATCTGTAGCATGTGGATCCCACTCATAAAATGGTGTTCTGAGAAACATAGTATATCAGGCTCACTTTCACATTCGTCTTTTAAATTTATTAGCAGCTGGTCTATTTTATTCTTGAGGCTACATATATTTTGGTGGAATAAAAACAAAGTTTGATTTTTTTCTCACCTCTGCATTTGCGTGATGTTTGCTAGGAGTGGCTTTTTTCAGTACATTAGTTGATAGTATTGTTTGAGGTGTTCCAATATTCTCAAAGATATTTGAGGCACTGATACACACACAAATAAGCAGCTTCTTTGAAAAACACAATATCCTATGTAGCAATCAGTTTGGTTTTCACAAGGGGAAAAACACAACAGGGGCCATCATGGAAATCATTGGTCAGCTTTTGAAAACAATATCATGGTATCACTGTTATTATGTGACGTAAGCAAAGCTTTTGATTGCATTCCTGTTGGCATACTACTGAGGAAACTAGAGTTTTATGGGCTGAGAGGAAGCACTTTAGCTGTGATAATTTCTTATTTAAGTAACCGAAGACAATTTGTTTCAGCCATAAATGTAAATTCTGTAACAAGCACAGGTGTACCACAACGGTCTATCCTTGGACCCTTCTTCTTCATTGTAGCTATCAGTGATTTACCTAAAAACATAGCCCACCCTGCCGTATGTTATGCTGATGATACAACACTACTTACCACACATCAGAACATTTCATATATGAATAGTGTGACAAAAGAAGCACCTGATAAGGCCCTGGATTGGTTTGCAGCCAATAATCTCCTGTGCAATCCTGATAAACCCAACAATTTTTTAATGGGAATATCAAATGAAGTAGGCAATAAGTCAGTAAAACTCTTAGGTATTCACATTGACTCAAAACTCTATTGGGAGGAACATGTCAATGACGGATGTGAAAACATATTTTGGGTGGCATACCTTATCTTGAAACTGAGGGAGGTAGTGAGCTTGGAGTACATTAGGGTGACATACTTTGGGCTATTCCAGTCACATATTTCATATGGTCTGACTATATGGGGGCACTCCCCTCACATCAAAAACATCTTGAAATTACAAAAATGTCTTACGCATAATATGTAATAGAGGTCATATTGAGCACTGTCATCCTTTTTTTTCCAGACTCAGAATACTCAAAATTATAAATTTATACATTTACATGTCTGTACTCTATATTAAAAATAATATTTGAGAAGTTATTGCCAGAGTGGAAATACATGAATACAGCAGCAGAGCTAAGGGTAATTTAGACAGACCGCACCACACATTAGCAAGAACAGGAAATTCCCACAAAGTAAACCCACTCAAAATGTTCAGTAAGCTACCAATTAATGTTCACTTTATGGACATATTTTTTTTTTTTTAAATTAAGTTGTTCAGCTGGCTGTAAGATCATCCATTCTATAACAGTAAAGAAATCTTTGAGGTGCCTGAGGAGGATATTTGCATTTAAAAGTTGTTATTAGTTAAACATATTGATGTGTGCTGTGGCTAATTGTGTGTAATTACATAGTGTATACAGTACACAATACACTATGTACAAGGTGTACTATACTATGCAATACTATATTATATTAGATTATAGAACAGTTTTTGCATTAACTTTTAGAAACTATCCTGTTATAATTTGGTACACTGCCATGCTTAAAATGTATGCTGTAATGTATTGACACTAGTTTATTTTACTATTATGTGTGTATTACTACATCCTGCATGATGAAGCCAATATCATTGTAAAATGATTTGTGGTGAATAAAATTCTTGATTGATTCTTGATTCTTTCTGCTTTCCCTTCTTTGCGTAGGACAGGTTTTCCATTTGAGTTCTTGATATTCAAACAGATGGTTGTCTTTTCTGCAGAGATCTCTTTAATTTTCCTGCATGCAATATCTATCTTACACCTAGTCATATATGCTTCTACATCCTTAAATTTGTCCTTAAGCCAGATTAGATTAGATTAGATTAGATTAGATTAGATTAATACTTGTTCCATAGATCATGAATACGACACTTCGTAATGATGTGGAATGTGTCAGGTTAATAAAAGATGTCTGTACAAGATATTACATTACACAAAATATTGCATGACACTAATGTTTAAGTTGGTTTTTTTCCCTCCCTTAATTTATATCTAAAAATTCAGCCAATGAGTAGGAAGAGTTGTCATCTAGAAATTCTTTTAATTTATTTTTAACTGTTGGTTGGCTTTCTGTCAGGCTTTTGATGCTGTTTGGTAGGTGACCAAAGACTTTTGTGGCAGCATAATTTACCCCTTTCTGTGCCAAAGTCAGATTTAACCCTGCATAGTGAAGATCATCCTTTCTCCTGGTGTTATAGCTATGCACACTGCTATTACTTTTGAACTGGGTTGGATTATTAACAACAAATTTCATAAGTGAATATATATACTGTGAGGTTACTGTGAAGATCCCTAGATCCTTAAATAGATGTCTGAAGGATGACCGTGGGTGGGCTCCAGCAATTATTCTGATTACTGGTTTTTGAGCAATGAATACTTTTCTACTCAACAATGAATTACCCCAGAATATGATGCCATACGAAAGCAGTGAATGAAAGTAGGCATAGTAAGCTAATTTACTGAGATTATTATCACCAAAATTTGCAATAACCCTAATAGCATACGTAGCTGAACTCAGACGTTTCAGCAAACCTGTTTAACCTCTCATCAATGGACACACCTAAAAATTTTGAAAATTCTACCTTAGCTACAGACTTTTGTTCAAAGTCTATATTTATTACTGGAGTAGTGCTGTTTACTGTACGGAACTGTATATACTGTGTTTTATCAAAATTTAAAGAGAGTCCATTTGCTGAGAACCACTTAATAATTTTGTGAAAAACATCATTTACAATTACATCACTTAGTTCTTGGTTTTTGGATGTTATTACTATACTTGTATTATCAGCAAAAAGAACTAACTTTGCATCTTCATCAATGTGGAATGGTAAGTCATTAATGTATATCAAGAACAGTAAAGGACCTAAGACCAAACCCTGTGGGACCCCGTACTTGATAGCCCCCAGTTTGAGGAATCAGCTGTTGTTTTTACATTACATGAACCACTTATTTCAACTTTCTGAATTCTTCCATTTAAGTATGAATTAAACCATTTGTGCACTGCCCCCCTCAAACCATAATGATTTAGCTTATCTAAAAGAATTCCATGATTTACACAATCAAAGGCCCTTGAGAGATTACAAAAAATACCAGTGGGTGATGTCCAGTTATTCAGAGCATTTAATATTTGATCAGTGAAAGCGTATGTAGCATTTTCTGTTGAAAAGCCTTTCTGAAAACCAAACTGACATTTTGTTAGTACTTTATTTTTACAAATATGGGAGGCTACTCTTGAACACATTACTTTCTCAAAAATTTTTGATAGAGCTGTCAGAAGAGAGATTGGGCGATAGTTGTTGACATCCGACGTATTCCCCTTTTTATGCAATGGTTTTACAATGGCATATTTCAGTCTATCGGGGAAAACACCCTGCTCCAAGGAGCTATTACATACGTGGCTGAGAATCCTACTTATCTGTGGGGAACAAGCTTTAAGTACCTTGCTGGAAATGCCATCAATTCCATAAGAGCTTTTACTTTTCAGTGAGTTTATTATTTTACTGATTTCAGAGGGAGAGGTTGGTGGAAATACAGTTGTTTCAAACTGCACAGATATGGCCTCTTCTATTAGTAGCCTTGCCTCTTCTAGTGAAGATCTAGGTCCTATTTTCTCCACAACATTTAAAAAATGATTATTGAAAATATTGTCAATTTCTGATTGTTTGTTAGTACACTTGTCATTCAGTTTTATGGCACTAAAGTCTTCCTGTGCTCTTGGTTGCCCTGTTTCCCTTTCAATAATATTCCAAATTGCTTTAATTTTATTATCAAAGTTACTGATCTCAGACATGATACACATGCTTCTGGACTTTTTAATAACTTTTCTTAGTACCGCACAATAGTTTTTATAATATTGAACAATTTCGGGGACAGTATTCCCTCTTGCTGTTAGATACTGTTCTCTTTTACGGTTGCAAGATATCCTTATTCCTTTAGTTAGCCAAGGTTTTTTATATGTTTTCTTGGAATTATGTTTAACTATTTTCTTGGGAAAACAATTTTCAAATACCCTTAAAAATGTATCATGAAATAAGTTACGAGGGTTATTCCAAAAGTAAGGTCCGATCGGTTGCGAAATGGAAACGACTATGAAAATCCGATAAAGCTTTGCACAGATGTGTTGGGTAGTGTCTCTAGTATAACCCCAGTTAGCATCACGTCGCTCTTCTCATTTCTGAGCTCGCAGTGAGTACGTAAAGATGTCTAGAAAATAGTGTCTGCCACCAAGTACGAGGGCCTGGTGAGAAATTTCGCCTGAAGCTATGCAGCCAACATTACATAACTGTCGTGCTGTTTCGTCTTCACGACAATTCTCAGCCGCATTCTGCAGGGGCAATGAAGATGCTCCTGCATCGTTTTCAAATGGAAATGTTAGATTACCCACAATACAGTCCGCAATTGTCTCCCCCTAAGTTTCATCTCTGGTCACATGAACCGCTGTCTTTGAAGACAACATTTTGACACAGACAACGAGGTGTAGGCCAGCGTGGAGAATTGGCAGAAAGCACTGGCGGCTGCCTTCTATGATGAGGCTATTGAAAAGTTGGTACAACGCTATGACAAAAGTCTAAGTCAGAACAGCGACTACGAAGAGAAGTAGCTGAAAGGTGTAGCTAATTGTTACAAGTAAAACATTTCTGATGTTCACTGTGGTTTCAATTTGGCAATCAATCGGACCTTACTTTTGGAATAACCCTCGTATATTTCAAGTTTGCATCGGGTTCCTTATACACTTCATCCCAGTCTAGCTGCTGTAGGCTTTCCCTAAAGTTTGCAATATTTATATTGTTAATTGAACATCCTGCTTTGATATTCTGATTTGATATACTGCATGGAGCTATGTCATGTCTGTAACTAGCTGTGCACCATGATCTGGAAGACCATTCTCAACAGGATAAGCATTTATGTCCTTAAACTTATCTTGGTCTAAAAAAGTTATCTATGAATGTCCTACTGTTCTTTCTTATCTTAGTAGGAAAATCAATGATGGAACTCAAATTGAAAGAACTGAGTAATATTACAAGGTCATTCTTCCTATTACACTCTTTCAGGGAATCAACATTGAAATACCCACAAATGATAATTTGCTTCCCCCTGTCTGACAGATAGCACAACAAAGCATCCAAGTTTTCTAGAAATAGCTGGAAATTCCCTGGGGAGGACCTAAACACTGTTACAATTATGAAAGTGCCATCATTTAGTTTTAGTTCAGTGGCACATGCTTCCATATGTTGCTCTATACAAAATTTTTCAGTTTCTAAATTTTTTACACTATGGAAGCTTTTGACATATATGGCAACCCCTCCTCTCATCAAATTATCTCTACTTACATGTGCAGCTAATTTGCACCCATTGATGCTAACCTTTTGCATATCAGTGACAATGTGATGCTCAGACAGGCATAGTACATCTATTACATTCTCAGTTTCTATATCTTCTAAACAAAGCAGAAGCTCATCAATTTTATTCTTCAATCCCCCAATATTTTGATGAAATATACTAACATTATTTTTCACTTTACTTTTGTGAGTATCTTGAACTTTTTTAACATCTTTAGTACTTGCCTGGCTGAGTTTCCCACTGGACACTGATCTTACACTAAAAAAGAGTTTCCACCATGAGATGTAGTTCCTCCCCCCATTAAATTGCTTGCTGTCAGCCCAGCCAGTTTACCCTTCGTTCCTGCTTAGCCATTTTGCACTTCCTGTCAATATTATTTTTTAGACATTTGTATTCCTCTTCACTTGCTTCATTTATTGCATTTTTATATTTCCTCCTTTCATTGATTAAATTCCATCTCTCCTGCATTGCCCAAGGATTTCTACTGGTCCTTGTCTTTTTACCCACTTAATCATCTGCTGCCTTCACTATTTCATCTGTCAAAGCTACCCATTCTTCTTCTACAGTATTCCTCTGCCCTGTTCTTGTCAATTGTTCTCTAATGCTCCTTCTGAAACTCCCTACAACCTCTGGTTCTTTCAGTTTATCCAGGTTCCATCTCCTTAAATTCCTGCCTTTTGAGGCTTCTTCAGTTTTAATCTGCAGTTCATAACCAATACACTGTGGTCAGAGTCCATATATGCCCCTGGAAATATCTTACAATTTAAAACCTGGTTCCAAAAACTATGTCTTATCATTATATAATCAATCTGAAACATTCCTGGATCTCCAGGTCTCTTCCATATACACAACCTTCTTTCATTCTTAAACCAAATGTTAGCTATGATTAAATTACATTCTGTGCAAAATTCTATCAGATGACTTCCTGTTTCATTCCTTTCCCCCAGTCGATATTCACCTACTAATTCCTTTTCCTACTATCAAATTCCAGTCCCCCATGACAGTTAAATTTTTGTCTCCCTTAACTATCTGAATAATTTCTTTCGTCTCATCTGTGGAGCTAGTTGGTGTATAAACTTTTACTACTGTAATGGATGAGGGTGTAATGTCTATCTTGGCTACATTAATGTGTTCACTATGCTGTTCATAGTAGCTTATCAGCATTCCTATTTTTTATTCATTATTAAACATACTCCTGCATTGCCCTTGTTTGATTCCGTATTTATAACCCTGTATTCACCTGACCAGAAGTCCTGTTCCTCCCGGCACCGAACTTCACTAATTCCCATTATATCTAACTATACACAACTTATTAAATGGTTCAAATGGCTCTGAGCACTATGGGACTTAACAGCTGAGGTCATCAGTCCCCTAGAACTTAGAACTACTTAAACCTAACTAACCTAAGGACATCACACACATCCATGCCCGAGGCAGGATTTGAACCTGCGACTGTAGCGGTCGCGCATTTCCAGACTGAAGCCCCTAGAACCGCTCGGCCACTCTAGCCGGCCACAACTTATTAACTGGTAATCTTACTCCTACATTTACCTCTACTAGTTTCCCTGTATCTTCCGGTAGTTTTCCCATGCATCAAGTCTAAGGAATTGTGCACACCATTTGGATGGCTTTCCCAAAGTCTGGGTCTGTCTTGCTGGAACGCGGTTTTTCCTCTAGAAATATCTAAACACAATGTTGTAACTTCCAGCTCACCATATGCCATTCCAGATCGACTTAGGCATGATGTTTGCTCAGAAAATCTAGTCCAAGTATGAACTTGTAACTTTTCCAGTTTGAGGAAGTACTTCCACATAAGACCAAAAGTCTTTCCCTCCCACTCAGAAGTTCACCCATGTCAGACCAAGCAAATGAATATCACCCCCACCTACACCACTTATTCTATAAGGAGGTGAATTCAAACTCTTTATGCCAAGTAGACCCTGACTTACTACAGATACATGTGACCCCATAACAGAACAGTCCACGTACACAGTGTACGAGGTGCATTCAAGTTCTAAGGCCTCCGATTTTTTTTCTAATTAACTACTCACCCGAAATCGATGAAACTGGCGTTACTTCTCGACGTAATTGCCCTGCAGACGTACACATTTTTCACAACGCTGACGCCATGATTCCATGGCAGCGGCGAAGGCTTCTTTAGGAGTCTGTTTTGACCACTGGAAAATCGCTGGGGCAATAGCAGCATGGCTGGTGAATGTGCGGCCACGGAGAGTGTCTTTCATTGTTGGATAAAGCCAAAAGTCACTAGGAGCCAGGTCAGGTGAGTAGGGAGCATGAGGAATCACTACAAAGTTGTTATCATGAAGAAACTGTTGCGTAACGTTAGCTCGATGTGCGGGTGCGTTGTCTTGGTGAAACAGCACACGCGCAGCCCTTCCCGGACGTTTTTGTTGCATTGCAGGAAGGAATTTGTTCTTCAAAACATTTTCGTAGGATGCACCTGTTACCGTAGTGTCATTTGGAACGCAATGGGTAAGGATTACGCCCTCGCTGTCCCAGAACATGGACCCCATCATTTTTTCAGCACTGGCGGTTACCCGAAATTTTTTTGGTGGCAGTGAATCTGTGTGCTTCCATTGAGCTGACTAGCGCTTTGTTTCTGGATTGAAAAATGGCATCCACATCTCATCCATTGTCACAACCGACGAAAAGAAAGTCCCATTCATGCTGTCGTTGCGCGTCAACATTTCTTGGCAACATGCCACACGGGCAGCCATGTGGTCGTCCGTCAGCATTCGTGGCACCCATCTGGATGACACTTTTCGCATTTTCAGGTCGTCATGCAGGACTGTGTGCACAGAACCCACAGAAATGCCAACTCTGGAGGCGATCTGTTCAACAGTCATTCGGCGATCCCCCAAAACAATTCTCTCCACTTTCTCGATCATGTCGTCAGACCAGCTTGTGCGAGCCCGAGGTTGTTTCGATTTGTTGTCACACAATGTTCTGCCTTCATTAAACTGTCGCACCCACAAACGCACTTTCGACACATCCATAACTCCTTCACCACATGTCTCTTTCAACTGTCGATGAATTTCAATTGGTTTCACACCATGCAAATTCAGAAAACGAATGATTGCATGCTGTTCAAGTAAGGAAAACGTCACCATTTTAAGTATTTAAAACAGTTCTCATTCTTGCCGCTGGTGGTAAAATTCCATCTGTCGTACGGTGCTGCCATCTCTGGGACGTATTGACAATGAACGTGGCCTCATTTTAAAACAATGCGCATGTTTCTATCTCTTTCCAGTCCGGAGAAAAAAAATCGGAGGCCTTAGAACTTGAATGCACCTCGTAATCTACCCCTACCCTAATTTGATGATTGTCAGTGACTTCATAAAAAAAACTCTTTTAATAAGCTTCAATAGGAGTAAGATTTACAATAATCTTTTTTGATTATATTCTTTTCTTGTAGTTGGTTCCAGTTCTTCATGTCTAGGGGCTGATTCCTGAAGAAGAAATTTTTGACTTTTTGGATTCTCATGGTTCCAGCTGAGCTGATAACTTTTGAAAGAAATGCCTGAGAAGTAATTTCTGTTTCTGTAAGTTTTATTCATTCACAATTTTCTGTATCACACTGTCTTTACAATTTCCAGTTCAAAATCGAAAATTACCTTGTTATTGCCAAACCTAAAAGCACATCTGATCACATAAGAGGCATGCCCACTACTACTCCATTCTGCAATACTAACAATATTCCAAAGAGTTTACAAATTTTCTTATCAAATGAATTTCCACCAATTTGTATCATTATTTTATAAATGAATCCAGAAGCAAACATAATAAATATCATCTGATTGTGAAATTAATAATACGACTTTCAAGTGTGCCAGAAATTTCATAATTTCAAATGTTTCTAAGAGAAAAGTAATTTTAACTGTACACACAGAGTTAATACATATCGATTGTAACAACAGTAAAGTAATTTCTTTTTATTCACTTTAGCCTGAAATATAATACATCATGTACGAAATCATATGCAATTCTTTTAGAAAAACAGTTAACATACCGGTAATATTAACATGTTTAAAAATTCATGAATATTTTTTGGTATCACCTACTTCTGTTGAGGAAAAGTAATGCTAGAGGAGGGTGTCCCTTCACAACAGACACACAATAGCTTCCCACTGATTCAGCACATGGGTATCCTGTGCTCACATTTATTGGGAATACTGCACAGTGGCTGCATCGTTCCCTTTCTCATTTAGTGCCAGGGTGTACGCTCTAACCAGTGACCACCTTTCTTGTGTGTGTGAATACTGTGAAAAGCATTTTATTCATCTCATAATTACCCAATTTCAGACATATGTCTCATGTATAGGAGACATGTCGAGGTTACATGTAGCGTATTTGAAATTTTGTCACACTTACAATAATACTTCATGGAGAATTTACTTACTTAAAATTTGTCAAACTTACAGTATTTCCACCTATTACAACTATCATAAATTTTTATTCCATTTTAGGGATACAGCTCAAGGTATCACTTTGTCCTTCATGAAATCTTCCACAGAGTAGCAGCATCGTTCAATTAGAAAATCATGTAACTTTCTTTTTAAAATATTTATCTTCATATTCATTATGTCACACCCTTTTATTGTGTTGTGCATTTTCATGGCTGCATACTGAGGAGTCTGAGCACACAGTTTTTATTGATTTGAGGTGAACATAAAGTTTTCTTTATGTCTTGTGTTGTATGAGTGTTCAAAATTATTATTTTTGAATAGATGAACTCTGCTGCATAGGAAAAGAATCATCTCAAAGATGTGTAAAGAGGGGACAGTTAATATTTTTAGGTCTTTAAATAATGGTCGACATGATGTCCTCGGCTGTGCAGAGCTCATGTTGCGAATGATTCTTTTTTGCAACTTTAAAATTTGTGTAACATTTCCTGAGTTTCCCCAAAAATTATGCCATATTGAATAACAGATTGGAAGTAGGTATAGTATGCTATTTTCCTGGAGGCCATATCAGTGGCACAGGCTAAAATTTCAATTGCAAATGCAAGGCTGTTTAATTTATTTGCTAGATATTCTATATGAGAATTCCAACTCAAAGTTCTCTCTAAGTTTATTCCCAGGAACATGGCTGAGTCAAGGTCTTCCATTTTTTTTTTTTTTTATTGTTGTGAGTGATACAGATTTCTTCAGTTTTTGACTGTTTGGTTTTAAAACTCATCATGTGGGTTTTTGAAATGTTTAGCCTTCAGCCATTTAGACTGAACCATGTTTCCAAGTTACTTAATGTATTCATGACACTCTGTGGTATATTGTCAGAATTTTCATTTTCAATTAGGGCAGGAGTATCATCTGCAAATAAAGTTAAATTCTATACTTCTCACACTTAGGCTTCCTGCAATTCCACAGAATGTAACCTGGCTGATTACATCGATAGTACACAATTTTTGCATTAAAGACTAGATGCTTTTCTCTCATCCTGATTGCTGTGTCTGTATATGCTAACAATAACACTGTTGCTACAGCCCTGTTTAAAGCTCTCAGGAATTTCACTCATACTTTGCACAAAATTTCAGGTGGCAAACCCTGCGAGAATATATCTCACACCCTCTGCTGTGTCTCCTACAGAATGACTTTCTGTTAACTCATTAGTATTGATGTTCATTTCTCTAATTCGGTCAGCAAAACTTTCTTCATACTCTCTTTGCTGTCATTGTATATTATTAGGCTGCTCATTATCGAACCAATGGGCAGTTTACCTCTTTTATTGTTCTATTAATCCTTCATATAGACCCTGAAGAGACTGAGATTCAACCACTTCTCATGGTGCATTATACATACTCTTGCATCCCCTTTTAGTTCTAAATGAGTCATACTTAATAACTGGTAGTCGTTCAATCTCCCTCCATCTGACCCCCCCTCCCAATTTTTCAGCCATAAGTAAATTATTTATAAAAGTTCAAAATATCTTCTCCTTATTTGCCTGAAAAAGATGTTACTTACAAAATGGTAATGGTATGTAGGACAATTAGGGATGAGTTAGGGAGGACTGTTCCCTTCTCTTCTTCCTTAAATTTTCTAGTTACTTACGCAATTCTAAATTTTCCTCCAGTAGCGTCTCTAGTTCCTTATGTTTCTCTAAATTGTCTGCTTTTGTTGAGGAACTTGATCCAGTAAATGTTGAACTCCATTCCAAGGTGACACATTCTTACCCTTGAACTATACCAGGGCATAACAATCAATTAGCAAATACTCATCTTCATTTCTCAGACCTCTGATCCTGCAGTACCTGTAAATCTCAAGATTTTAAACATGGCTGCAACAGCAACTGTTGAAATTCTTCACGATAAAGGATGACAGCTAAAAACAGTTGCAGGATAAAAATTTAATAAATTAATGTTGAAAAGCTATTCTCTTTCAAAATCACATGTTTATTGCATAATGCTGTAACTGAATTGGATTCCAAAATTGGAAAAGTGCCCCCGCCCCCCCCCCCCCTCCCCCCTCTCCCCATGTTGCTGATTTGCCACTCATTATGTATTTCTGTAAGAATTACGGCCTACATCATCCATTATTAGAAACAGAAAATTTATGGCTTCCAGTCAAAATCTTACTAGTATATACAGACTGCCATCATTCAGTTATGGGCTAACACATTCCTCTCACTTTGTGACATAAAGTTTTACATGGCTTTTAGTTTTTAATATTGACATTTGTAAAATAGTATTGTCAACAATGTTTTTTATAAAAGTTGCTTGTATCATGAATATTATTAACTGGTAAATGTTCCTAACATTTCTGTGAATTTATTATAGAAACAGAAATGGACTGCTAATTTCAATCCTTTTCAAAAACTAAAGAATTGTTTATATTTTATGTTCAAGTATCGATTAGTAACATCAAATCAGTTTGGAGATGTATGTATGCTTGCTTAAGTTGGAAGGAAATTAATGACAGAATGTGAATAATATGTATAGTAAATTGAATTCTAACTGACCAGATAACTGAAATAAGGTTGTTACAAAATTTATATAAACCTGTAAATGTGAGAGCCACATACCTAAGGTCAAATCTTCGTGTCATACTTATCCTAACAATCATATATGGGTATGTTTCAACATGCTCCCAGCAGTTCATAGATAGGAATCAGTTATAATACTCATCAAAAATACAATTTCAATCAATTTCCAGAAAGATAGTTTACTTTGGTGAGCATAAAATGTGACACTGAGTGTAGTTGATCAAATGTGCAAAAATTATGAAAACATGCAGAGAGCAAAACTCAGCACAAAGATTCATATTTAAACCTTGTCCATTTTCACATAATTTGAAGAAGAAATAAATGAATCAATTACACAAAATTATAAAGAAAAAATGTGCATATTCTTCTCAAATGCTTGTCTCATTGCTTGAGAAAATTCCAGTCCATTTGTAGTAATTCCTTCTTACAGTCTCTTTATATTCCTCTGGGGCTTTCACACACACAGTCTGTGTTCAGTAATTTCTGAAAATACATACAGTTGACCTTTAGTCCCAACTCATCACTGCAACATACACGGCATAGTGTACAAAGAAACAGAACAGGAGACTTATACATGTTTGATGCTCAAACACGTAGATATAGTGCTTATCTTAAAGTCTCACATTTCATTATCATTAAATAAATATTTTTCGTAGTTAGTAGCTTTCTAGCAAGTTAAGTTTGGTCAATTCTACCAATATGGGTGCATGACTTCCTGAAATGCCATTTGTGGGTATCATGCATATTCTCAAATATCACCTCCAAAACAGAATAAAAGTTAAAACAGTGTGTAAATAGCAAGATAACCAGTTTGTGTTTTAATTTATACAAGTAATTTTCAGTTTCTTTGCATGTTTGTATATTCATTCAGACACTATAATTGTTCTCCCTGCAAAGCAGTCCATAACTCAGAAAACATAAAAACATTAGTTTTTTTTCTTTTTCGGAATAAGAAAATACTGTGCAGGTACATGCTTTTGTGATATGGTCCATCTTATGTCAACAAAGTAATGTGTATATTCACAAACTAAAAAAAATTAGCAATTAATAATTTCTTTCTTTCAGTTTGTCAGTACTGTACAATTATAGTTACCAAGGGTAAGGAATACTGTGCAGGCAAACATTTTTGTGCAAATATTTCATATTAATATGTAATAAAATTTCCAAACCAATACACTCAGTGTGTAAATTATATGATTAACAATTATTAATCCAGTCAGGTGTGTCGCTATTGGTGATACAGGCAAATTCCATTCTGCTAATTCCTTTTCTGAGCCAACAAAGTTACATTACAGTAAGGAAACAACTATCCTTTACCATAGCTCATCCAAATTCCTTTCAAATTCACTTTAACGTACTGCATAAATAGCATTCATTCTGTCTGTCATGCACTGTCATACAAGTATGGAAATGAACTCATCATGGCTCAATAGCAGACTTGCATTTCAGCACCTCTGGAATCTCATAAATTCTTCACCTGAGTTTTACAATTAAATACCTTTTAAAATTCAACTAAATGTAATTTGTGTATACTAATGCATCTCTTACCAAACAAATGAACTCAAGTATAAATTTACAATGCCATTGAGGCTACATGCCTTTACCATAATAAAATGTGTAATACATGTGTAGTAAAATACCATAATACACAACAAAACTCTCCTATCATCCTGATTCTTGACCAATGACCTTACAATACATGAACAGTGACATACTTATAAGTACAAGAAATTAAGAATTCATATATCTGACAAGAACACTAACTAAATGGCTTCACAAACTGCTGTATATCACATCAGTCAGACAATCTTTTCCATATATTATTCAGTATCTCTTTGCATAGATTCTGTGTGTGTGTGTGTGTGTGTGTGTGTGTGTGTGTGTGTGTGTGTGTGTGTACCACAAAATATAGATCACTCATATTTTGTCAATAAGATATTACCAATAATAAAATAGGCTATATACATTAACCTATCTATAAAGTAGTTTCAAGTGAAATATGTGTGCACTATTTCAAAACAATATCCATCTCCTTTTTACTCACTATAACTGAACCACAAAATTATCCACAGAATGTACATAAAGTATGTAACATAAATTCACAGCAATATTCTCATTGTACGAAGGTCATCCCAAAAGTAAGGTCTCCTATTTTTTTATAAGTACAGAATTTTGTTTGTATGGCAGTATGAAGAGTGCTTCATGTGCTGTGTGTAAACATGCACACGCCATGCTGAGGTGCTCAGTCTTGGCTTGGCAGCCATTGAGAATGTAGATCCTATTGGATGTTATCGCCAAGTGTGAATTGCGGGCAGTTATTCGATTTTTGAATGCAAAGGACACTGCGCCGATTGAAATCCATCGCCAATTGATGGAAGTGTATGGTGAGTCGTGCATGGATGTCAAAAATGTTTGTAAGTGTTGTAGAGAGTTTGGAGCTGGTCAGACTGAAATTCATGATGAACAAAGGAGTAGGAGACCATCAATTTCTGAGGAGACAGTGTTAAAGGTTGAGCAAAGCATGCGTGAAGATTGGCGGATCACCCTGGATGATCTCTGCATGTTGGTTCCTGAGGTTTCCCGAAGCACCGCTCACAGAATTTTAACAGAAACGTTGAACTACCGGAAGGTGTGCAAAAGATGGGTGCCACGCATGCTGACTGAGGACCACATGCAGCAACAAGTTAATGCTTCCCGCACACTTCTTCACCACCTTGTAGCCGAACAGGGCAACTTTCTGGACTCAATTGTCATGGGTGATTAAACCTGGGCAAACAACTTTACACCTGAAATCAAGCAACAATCATGCCAATAGCAGCATCCTTCTTCGCCAAAGCCACGGAAATTCAAACAAACACAGTCTGCTGGTAAAGTCATGACAACTGTTTTTTGGGATTGGAAAGGGTTCTTGTTGGTCAACTTTATGCCCACTGGGACCACAATTATCGCTGACAGGTAGTGTGAGACTCTGAAAAATCTCAAACGGTCAATTCAGAACCGGAGAAGAGGAATGTTGAGCAAGGGTGTACATATTCTCCATGTCAATGCTCACCCACACATCACTCGGCAAACCGTTGCTCTCCTGCAACAGTTTCAGTGGAACATAATCACCCACCCACCCTATAGTCCTGACTTGGTGCCCAGTGACTATCACCTGTTCCCTAAGCTAAAAGAACATTTGGCCAGAAAGTGATTCAGCTCTGACGATGAGGTGAAAGAAGAGGTTCATAACTTTCTGAACGGCATGGCAGCAAGCTGGTATGACATGGGCATACAAAAACTGCCACAAAATCTACAAAAATGGTCAAAAAATAACTAGATGTTCAAGTTGTAAACTGATGTAAACCACTGTAGAAATAAACAGGTCTATGTACTTATAAATAAATAGGAGACCTTACTTTTGGGATTACCCTCGTAATATAGTACCATGTATCAAAGTAATTCTCAGACAGTAAGTGCTTAAATAAAGTAGCTCCCTTATCTCTTAACAACCTAAAGAAATATCTCTTCCAGTATTAATAGTAACTCTTGTATGTGGTTTCTTTCTTAAGATTGATAGTGCAACTGACTAATTTCAAGTATAAATTCCCGTGCATATAGGCAAGTATTCACTTCAAACAAGTCAGCACAGTTTAGTTTTAAACAGTTTCCAATATAGGTTATTTAGTGTGTACAGTCCCCTCCTTCAACAAATTCTTCCAGTGCCAAGCAAATTGTGTCTCACATACGTGATATTATCTGTGATAATTTTTAGTATATAGTTAAGTAGTTGTACAGAAATCACACAGACTGAGATTCTTTGCAAGATTAACATTTCATCCTTTGTTACTAAGTGACTTTTCTATATAATTTTTAATGATCATTATTCCACAGTACTAGTTAAATGAAAACTGATATTCACAAGTCAGAATAGAGAAAAAGAATAGTTGAAGAGTAACAGTACCATCAGAAGGCTAAAGTACATAAACAAATGGCAAAGGGCTGAGTCCCTAAAGGTTGCCACTCTCTTAATGTGCAAAGGGAACACATTTCCTGCAGCAAATATTGACACTGTTGTAAAATAAAACCATATATCATACTTTATGTATTCAGAAAATAGTATGCAAAAATTTCTAAATCTTTCACTCCACATCACATGACAGTCCACTCTCTCTTTCCATTTTGGTAAGTGTCTTGTTGTATTACATTCCTTAAGGCAAATATTTTGTTTTAGGATAAACTAATCTGTAAACAGTTGGATGAGGATTTGATATCACTTCAAATGGCCCAATGTATATGTCAAATACTTTTTGATATCTTTACTAATTGCTCTAGGTCTTTCATTTATCTTCGCAAGAATCAGGTTCCTAATTCTGAACTATGTAACTTTAGAAGTGAAATCCCTGCCACCTGAATTATTTCGGAAAAAATTGCTCAGGACTTGAAACAACATCCACTATATTCCTTGGAAGAGTTTTTCAACAGTGGTTCTAGTGAATGGACAAAATAATAAATATTGTTATGTTTTATATATAATTTTGCCTAAATTTAATCTTCTTTTTATGTTCTCAGTTAACTGCACATTTAATTTTGTGTTCTACTTAAAGTACATATTTTGCCAAAATGAAACTTTATGTTTGTGATCTACATGGTTTTGTAAACATTTTGCTTTATGGTATTTTCATTTGCTGCTATGAAGTTTTACTTTCCTGTTTAGTTATATTGCATTTTCTCTATATTCTATGTGTTTTTGTGCACTGCAAAAATATTTTCTTTTATGTGTAATATAAATTTTGTATATGGTGTTGTATAAATGTTAGTTGATAAACATTGTATTTGTGACGTAGTCTGTCCAGCCAAGGCTGGTAAACGACGAAGATATAGTAATAAAGCAGTAATAATAAAGTAATAATACTTTTCTATCATGTCTCTGTTTTCTTAAATTATACTGTTGTTCCATGGTCCTCCTAACAATTTCTTTCCTTTCTTGTTCAGTTTGTGATGAAGCAAGCTTGAATATTTGTTACTTCCACTCTTGTTTTGCCACCTGCCTCCTTAAAATTCATTTTTTTCAATTTTAACAAATTATCATTAACATACGTGAATATTATCTGCATTTCCATAAAAGAAAAAGGTTGGCCCTCAGTTTTAAAGAATATATCTCCAGATCTAATTTCGTGCTTACTTTTATGTATGTAATTGATTTTAAATTTGACTATTCCTAGTTACTATCTTTCATTATAGGGCAAAATTAGTAATTGTTCCGTAACTTAATTCTGTTGTTGACTTACAAACAAATATAAATTCTGTAATAATTATAAACATTTGGAAGACAAAATACTAGTAACCTTAAAGTACTTATTTCACTCTCTTCGAAAACATGTTAGCAAATTAATTCCAAAGTAATTAACAGTTTTGTCAAAAGTATTGTTTGTGTAACTATATTTGTAAATTTTATGATCTAAGCAAATAATTTGGTCTAAACCTTGTAGTAGAAGAAACTGTTAAAAGAAATGAATTTTTCAATGTATTTAGTTAATTTAATTAGTTAAGTTTTAATTGCAATTTCCGTAAATTAACTTTGAATAATGTGCAGTTTCAGTACCTATTATTGTGAGGATATATAAGGGCCTGATTTTTGGTCCTCAGACAGTCAGTCCACGGCCGAGATTCAGACGAGAAACCGGTGTTGGTTAGAACAATAACAATGCATCAACTTAACTGTGAAATAAATGTAACACAATTAGGCCGTGTGTTAAAACAATGACAGTGTTTGTTCCATACGTACCGATTATTCTGAAAGAATTGTGGACTATGTGGTTATGTTTTTTACTGCTTGTAGATGTTCAACAGTAAACTATTGTAGCAGTATGTTTGCCTGCAACCTATTAATGAGGCTTATCAAAAGTTAAACTATACTGCACTGGCCATATATAATTGTATATTATTGGAGGGTTGTGAACAGTGAAAGTAAAAGATTGTGAAATGCAACTGTGCATCTGTCAGCTACAAAATTTACAGTAGACAGTAGTTGCACTTCCACCCCCTATTTTTTCAACCAGTACATCGACACCAAGGACAATCAATGAAATAAACAAAGAAGGTGAATCACTACAAGTTAAGCTCCTACATTCAGGGTACTCTTTTAGCTCACTGAAAATATTGTTAGGTTTTTGGTTGTACATAATTTCATAAAGAGAAATGCAGTAAACCATTTAAAATGTCTTCAAAATCCCTCACATAATCTATCCATGCACAATGATTTTTACTGCAATATTTTCTAGACAGTCTACCTATCTCTCTCATGTACCTTTCTGTTGGACTGCTAGCTGGAAAATATACTAAAATTAATATAAGTTTTATGCTTTCATTCCTCAAAAAGTTTTTCCTTACTTTGGAAGTGAATTGTGTCCCATTATCTTTCAGTAAGGCTGTGGGTCTCCCTACGTTCTGAAAATAGTCTTTAAACATTTTAGAGATAGTGTTCTTCCTTGTAGCTTTCCTTAATGGGTAAAATTATATCAATTTTGAGAATAGATCAACCATCAGAAAAATATAGCTATAACCACGTTTAGACTGAGGTAACTGCCCACAGAAAACCACCCCTACTAATTCTAATTGTGTTTGTGGAAGAATATTTAGCATGTATCCTCTACATGTTTGATTACTATCTTTTGTTCTCTGACATCTGTCGCAAGTTGCTAAGATATTCCCAACCCTTCTAATCATGCTATAAAAATATAAATATTCTTAAATTTTCTGTATACATTTCAGTGCTCCACAATGACCATAGCTTTCATGTACATACTAAATAAGTGTATCAAAAAATTGTTCTCACCAACATAACTTCCATTGTCATTGTCTAGGCCTGTCTGGGTTATCTCTCCTAAAAAGATTCCCCTTTCCCACCCACCACCCAAAGATATTCCAGGCAATTCATCAACAATCACATTTTGTTTACCTTTTATACATCAACTGGGTAATTAAACTGTTGCAGAAACAGTGTCCACTGTGTGATCCTGTTTTGGTATAGTTTACAGTCCAGTAAATAGCTCAGTGCTTTATGATTTGAAGACACAATGATTTCATGTTCTGACAGACAATTCTTCAATTTGAAAAATGCCAACTGAATAGCCAATGTGTTCTTTGCCATAACTGTGTAATGTTTTTCATGTTTCTCTAAAGTTCTACTTGCAAAATCTATTGAACAGTGATACACTTTTCAGTCCACAGATTTTTCCTGAAATAAATGAGCCCCAATACCATTAACACTGTTATCACATGTTATACAAAAATGGTAAAGAAAGATCAGGCCTGCCTAAGATTATATTGTTGCAAAATTTTAAATTTTTTCTTTGTCTCCTCAAAGGCTTGCTGACAGTTTTATCCCAAATTCAAATTCTATTTTTTTCTTTTCTTTTCTTTTTCTTTTTCCCCTCTCCCAGAAGGTTATTCAAATGTGATGCATGAAGGGTGGCTTTACACACTTTCTTCAAAAGTAGTTAACCCAAAAAATGACTTTTTTTATTCCTAGGTCTAGGATATTTTGCTATGACCAAGATCTCTTCATCAGAAAAGACGATCTGTTATGCAGTGTCCCAGCAACTTTGATTTAGTCATTGCAAACTTACACTTTTCTAGTTTTAAAGTCATTCCCCTTTTTCTTGATTTTTCCCACTTCTCTTAAAATACTCTAATTTTCCTTCCAACTTTTTCCAGTTACAAGTATGTTGTCGATGTACACAGTTAGTTTATTTAACAGTTCTTTTCCCAACACATAATCTAGCACATATTCAGCCACAGACACATTTAATCCAAAACATACTACACAATATTGGAAACATCTCCCACCATACAAAAAATCTGTGTATTTCCTAGAATGAGGCTGAAGAGACATTTGATGAAAACCAGAGGTAAGGTCACAACTCGACATATAGGATATGTTTTTAAATTTATTTAGAAGCTCATCTGTATTCTCTGGATGGTCTGTCCCTCTCTGCAAGTATCTATTTAACTGTCTGGAAACAAGTGCAATCCTCACTCAAACATCTCGTTTTTCTACAATAACCAATGGATTATTGTATTCACTACAACTCATTTGTACAACCCCTCAACTTTTCATTTTTTGAAGTTCCCTCTCAACAGCCCCTCTTTTTGAAATTAGAATACAGCAAGGTTTTATGATAATGGCTCATGAGGTTTCAACTTTAATTTACACTGAAAATTCCTCACTCTTCGAGGTTTCTAACTATACATGTCTTGATATTCAAATAAAAATACTTTCAGATCCCTTTTTTGTCCATGGTCAAGCTTACTAGCCGTATTAACTTTTGAATTTACCATTTCTTAATACCCAGCCTCATCTTGTTGCTTGTCACTAGTGTATTCTTCATAAGTTACATAGCTCCTGTCATTACAAACAAATTTTTATCTGATTAGCTTCACCGCTGCAATTTAACATTGACAATTTTGTTTTCCCAATAATCTCACTTTATGGCTCTGTAAAAATGAGCTCCTCATTTCCCCAATTAAAACATATCTTTGCTTTAACAATCCATAAATTCCCCCAAAATTAAATCCTCATTAAGCTCAAGAGTGACGAGACAGCTTTGTTCAAAGAGTTCAGTAGCAGTTTCAAACTCTAGGCTTACTTGAAACTTCACTGTTTTACTGTGCCTCACCGTAGCTCCCTTAATCTTGACACCAACAATGGGTTGTTGTTGTTGTGGTCTTCAGTCCTGAGACTGGTTTGATGCAGCTCTCCATGCTACTCTATCCTGTGCAAGCTTCTTCATCTCCCAGTACCTACTGCAGCCTACATACTTCTGAATCTGCTTAGTGTAGATTGTAGATTGTATTTTATTGGTCCTGTTGTCTACATAGCAGCTTATGCATAAGACATTGGACAAGTCAAGTTATAAATATACAGGCTGAAAGTAATTTCAAGGCATACATATTTAAGCTTACAGTAATACACTTTACACGTAAGTATTTATATAACACATTTCATAAATTTAAATATTCTTCAATGGAGTAAAAGCAGTGATGCTGTAAATACGACTTTAGAGATTTTCCAAATGTATTGACTTCAGTGATAGCTTTTATGTTTTCAGGAAGTTTGTTATAAAGCTTAACTCCCATGTGAAAAGTACCTTTTTGGCACAGTGCTGTGCTGATTTGAGTCATATGTAAGTTTCCGTTTTGTCTGGTAAAGTGCTCATGTATATCACAGTTTTTTTGTAGTCTCTGGTCCTTGCCTATTACATTTAATTTAAAGAACAAAATGGTTTCCATAATGTATACACACGGTAATGGGAGAATACCAGATTTCTTAAACATGGGTTTACAAGAGTCTCTAGGCTTGCACCCAAACAAGATTCTAATGGTCCTTTTTTGTAGTTTAAAAGTGCTATTTGCTATTTTAGAGTTTCCCCAGAAGGTGACTCCATATCTAAGACGGGAATGACAGTACGCATGATATGCATTCAATACTGTTTTCTCACTACAGCATGATTTTAATGAACAAAGAAGGTAACATGTTTTGCTCAGTTCTGCATTGAGATATTCAATATGCTTATTCCATCTGATGTTACTCTGCAGCCAAAGTCCTAAGAATTTGGTTTCAGTATTGTTACCAACTGGTTCGTCATTGATAGAGACTGATGGGATAAACATGTCCTTGAACACTGTGGAATTTTAGAGCAACGGTTTTCTTACTGTTTATTACAAGCTGATTACTCTGTGCCCAGCTGATAAGTTGTTTCATGACCGTGTTTACTGTCTGCTGTAACTGTTCATCGTCGTCTCCTTTTAATAGAATCGTGGTGTCATCTGCAAATATGATTGATTTGTGTGCATCAATATTTAAGCTTAGATCATTTATGTACAGAAGAAACAGAAGGGGTCCCAATACGGATCCTTGGGGTACACCACATTTTATTTGTTTATAGTCAGATAAGTGATTAGATACAGTTTTTAGTTCAATATTTGTGTGCTTGACGCACACTGCCTGCATACGATTTGTCAGGAAGGAACTGATCCACTTGTTGGACAGACCTCGAATACCATATCTTTCTAGCTTTGATAGCAGAATTTTATGGTCCACCATGTAAAAAGCTTTTGACAAGTCAATAAAGATTCCTATTGTTTCTTGTTTTTTGTCCATCAGGTTTAGGATGGAATTGATGCACTCATAGACAGCAGTTGTCATTGACCTCTTATTTCTGAATCCATGTTGTTCATTACATAGGATGCTGTTTTTATTTATAAATTTCATAAGTTTCCAGTACTTTAGAGATGCAGGAGGAAATTGTGATGGGTCTGTAGTTATTTACATTGTCTTTATCCCCTTTTTTATATACAGGAATAACTTTTGATGTTTTTAACACATCAGGGAAAGTGCCTGCCTGAAGTGAGCAGTCGCATAAATGTGTGAGTACTTCAATTAGATTTGATGCACTCTTCTTTAACATTGTTGCAGGTATACCATCAATACCTGCCGATTTGGAATTTTTTAGTCCTTTTATTGCTTTAGCTACTTCATCGTGTGAAACAGAACTGATGTACATTGATCCTCTACATGCACTTATTTTGTATTCATTTGCCTGGATGCTCTTAAAGTTTGATTGTAACATATTTTCAGCAACACCTGTGAAAAAGTTGTTAAATGTGTTGGCTACTTCTAAGGGGTTTGTTACTTTTTTATTTTTATGTGATAGTGTTATATTCTTCCAAGGTTGTCTGTATTCTCCACATTCTTTTTTTATAACACTCCACATGGCCTTTGATTTATTAGCTGAATTATAAATGATTTCATCATTATGCATTATTTTTGCTGCTTTTATTACTTTTCTTAATATTTTGGAGTATTTTTTATAGTATGCACGTACTACAGGTGAGGAATTTTTTGAGTCACATATTTCATGAAGTAGTCTTTTCTTCTGGCATGAGACCCTTATTCTCTTTGTGATCCAGCTGTTTGTTCTAGAGTTTCCCCATATGGTTAATGTTTTCAGTGGGAATGCAAGTTCAAAGAAATGCGTTAATGTATCAATGAAAGTGTTGAATTTCATTTATATCGCTCATTTTGTACACTCCTAACCATTTTTCTTTCTGTAATAAGTTGTTGAAGTAGTTCACATTATGCTGATTATAGCTTCGATATGCTGTTCTAAAAGAAATGTTGTTAATAATACTGCCTTGTACTTTTATGCTTAATATTTGAGCAAGATGATCACTAAAACCTGCATTGAAAATTTTTAGTGAGGTGTTGAGTAAACTCTTCTTTACTAGAAACTGATCAAGAGCTGTTTGACAAGCATCTGATACTCAGGTAGCTGCTTTTACTTCAGCCTTTAAATTGTAGGACGTTGCAAGGTTCAAAATGGTCTCCCTATTTCCACTATTCGTGAGGAAGTCAATATTGAAGTCACCACAGATTATCAATTCACAATCCATTTTATTTACTTTATTTAGCAATGACTCCATTTTGTTTAAGAAAAGTTCAAAATTCCCAGACGGTGATCGGTAAACTGTAGCAATAACCAGGTTGAACTGAGTAATTTTTATAGCTGCAATTTCATAATCCTTTTCGACATTTGCCCTAGTTAAGTCAGGTAGTGTAATAAAATCTACATTATCCTTTGTGTAAATTGCTACCCCACCCTGCTTGCTGTTTTTCCTGCAGTAGTAAGCAGCCAAGACAAATTTGTTTATTTTCGTATTCTGGATTAATTCTGGGTTAAGCCAGTGCTCAGAAATGCATAACACTGAGATATCATTAAGTTCATGTGTTAATAGAATGTTAATTTCATCGATCTTATTACGCAGGGATTGCACATTATGGTGATAAATTTTTAGTTCGGGCGTATTCACGATTTGGTAATTGGGAATCATATTTACAGCATCACATACCTCTAGTTTAAATTAGGAACATCAGCAGTGTTGTATTTTCATTCTTCTTTCTTGTTTATTTTGTTTTCGTCGCTGTTGGAAGGATGTTCAGGAAGCTGATAAATTGTTCTATCCCTTACAAGTCTTTCTTTGATTATTTCACTAACACGATCACAAACAAATCTTTTCCCTTCATAGTTCAAATGCATTCCATGCTTTGTGCGCAGATTTCCATGCAGCTTGCTTATATCCAGTACATCGCACTTGGTGTATTGAGAACACAGTTTCCTTATTTTAGTGTTTGTTTTCCGTGTATTCATCTCTTGGTCTCCCTCTATGATTTTTACCCTCCACACTGCCCTCCAATACTAAATTGGTGATCCCTCAATGTCTCAGAACATGTCCTACCAACCGATCCCTTCTTCTAGTCAAGTTGTGTCACAACCTCCTCTTCAACCCAATTCTATTCAATACCTCCTCATTAGTTATGTGATCTACCCATCTAATCTTCAGCATTCTTCTGTAGCACCATATTTCGAAAGCTTCTATTCTCTTCTTGTCTAAACTATTTATCATCCACGTTTAACTTCCATACATGGCTACTCTCCATACAAATACTTTCAGAAACGACTTCCTGACATTTCAATCTATACTCGATGTTAACAAATTTTTCTTCTTCAGAAAAGCTTTCCTTGCCATTGCCAGTCTACATTTTATATCCTCTCTACTTTGACCATCATCAGTTATTTTGCTCCCCAAATAGCAAAACTCCTTTACTACTTCAAGTGTCTAATTTCCTAATCTAATTCCCTCAGCATCAACCGACTTAATTCGACTACATTCCATTATCCTCGTTTTGCTTTTGTTGATGTTCATCTTATACCCTCCTTTCAAGACACTGTCCATTCTGTTCAACTGCTCTTCCAAGTCCTTTGCTGTCTCTGACAGAATTACAATGTCATCAGCGAACCTCAAAGTTTTTATTTCTTCTCCATGGATTTTAATACCTACTCCGAACTTTTCTTTTGTTTCCTTTATTGCTTGCTCAATATACAGATTGCATAGCATTGGGATAGGCTACAACCCTGTCTCACTCCCTTCCCAACCACTGCTTCCCTTTCATACCCCTCAACTCTTATAACTGCCATCTGGTTTCTGTACAAACTGTAAATAGCCCTTCGCTCCCTGTATTTTACCCCTGCCACCTTTAGAATTTGAAAGAGAGTATTCCAATCAACATTGTCAAAAGCTTTCTCTAAGTCTACAAATGATAGAAATGTAGGTTTGCCTTTTCTTAATCCTTCTTCTAAGATAAGTCGTAGAGTCAGTATTGCCTCACGTGTTCCAATATTTCTACGGAATCCAAACTGATCTCCCCCGAGGTCAACTTCTACCAGTATTTCCATTCGTCTGTAAAGAATTCGTGTTAGTATTTTGCATCCGTGACTTGTTAAACTGATAGTTCGGTAATTTTCACATCTGTCAACACCTGCTTTCTTTGGGATTGGAATTATTATATTCTTCTTGAAGTCTGAGGATGTTTCACCTGTCTCATACATCTTGCTCACCAGATGGTGGAGTTTTGTCAGGACTGGCTCTCCCAAGGCTGTCAATAGTTCTAATGGAATGTTGTCTAGTCCGGGGGCCTTGTTTCGGCTTAGGTCTTTCAGTGCTCTGTCAAACTCTTCACGCAGTATCGTATCTCCTATTTCATCTTCATCTACATCCCCTTCCATTTCCATAATATTGTCCTCAAGTACATCGCCCTTGTATAAACCCTCCATATACTCCTCCCACCTTTCTGCTTTCCCGTCTTTGCTTAGAACTGGTTTTCCATCTGAGCTCTTGATATTCATGCAAGTGGTTCTCTTTTCTCCAAAGGTCTCTTTAATTTTCCTGTAGGCAGTATCTATCTTACCCCTAGTGAGATAAGCCTCTACATCCTTACATTTGTCCTCCAGCCATCCCTGCTTAGCCATTTTGCACTTCCTGTCGATCTCATTTTTGAGACGTTTGTATTCCTTTTTGCCTGCTTCATTTACTGCATTTTTATATTTTCCCCTTTCATCAATTAAATTCAGTATTTCTTCTGTTACCCAAGGGTCTCTACTAGCCCTCGTCTTTTTACCTATTTGATCCTCTGCTGCCTTCATTATTTCATCCCTCAAAGCTACCCATTCTTCTTCGATTGTATTTCTTTCCTGCATTCCTGTCCATTCTTCCCTTATGCTCTCCCTGAAACACTGTACAACCTCTGGTTCTTTCAATTTATCCAAGTCCCATCTCCTTAAATTCCTGCCTTTTTGCAGTTTCTTCAGTTTTAATCTACAGTTCGTAACCAATAAATTATGGTCAGAGTCCACATCTGCCCCTGGAAATGTCTTACAATTTAAAACCTGGTTCCTAAATCTCTGTCTTACCATTATATAATCTATCTGATACTTTTAGTATGTCCAGGGTTCTTCCATGTATACAACCTTCTTTCATGATTCTTGAACCAAATATTAGCTATGATTAAGTTATGCTCTGTGCAAAATTCTACCAGGCGGTTCCTCTTTCATTTCTTAGCCCCAATCCATATTCACCTACTATGTTTCCTTCACTCCCTTTTCCTACTCTTGAATTCCAGTCACCCATGACTATTAAATTTTCGTCTCCCTTCACTAACTGAATAATTTCTTTTATCTCATCATACATTTCATCAATTTCTTTGTCATCTGCAGAGCTAGTTGGCATATAAACTTGTACTACTGTAGTAGGCGTGGGCTTTGTGTCTATCTTGGCCACAATAATGCGTTCAGTATGCTGTTTGTAGTAGCTTACCCGTACTCCTATTTTTTTATTCATTATTAAACCTACTCCTGCATTACCCCTATTTGATTTTGTATTTATAAGCCTGTATTCACCTGACCAAAAGTCTTGTTCCTCCTGCCACCGAACTTCACTAATTCCCACTACATCTAACTTTAACCTATCCATTTCCCTTTTTAAGTTTTCTAGCCTACCTGCCTGATTAAGGGATCTGACATTCCACGCTCCGATCCGTAGAACGCCAGTTTTCTTTCTCCTGATAACAATGTCCTCTTGAGTAGTCCCCGCCCGGAGATCCGAATGGGGGACTATTTTACCTCTGGAATATTTTACCCAAGAGGACGCCATCATCATTTAATCATACAGTAAAGCTGCATGCCCTCGGGAAAAATTACGGCTGTAGTTTCCCATTGCTTTCAGCCGTTCGCAGTACCAGAACAGCAAGGCCATTTTGGTTAGTGTTACAAGGCCAGATCAGTCAATCATCCAGACTGTTGCCCCTGCAACTACTGAAAAAGCTGCTGCTCCTCTTCAGGAACCACACGTTTGTCTGGCCTCTCAACAGATACCCCTCCATTGTGGTTGCACCTACGGTACGGCTATCTGTATCATTGAGGCACTCAAGCCTCCCCACCAACGGCAAGGCCCACGGTTCAGGGGGTAATTCAATTAAATTTGCACTGTATTTAATTCTATCTCTCAATTTCTCATAAATTCTACAGATTTGACTGCCATTGTCTACCAAAGCATTCCCTTCCCAGTTATCAGTTTTAACAAAGGTGTAAGATTCCCCTGTGACTCTCCTTATCTCTACCTTCTTTTTCAAATAACAAACATTTTCTACTTCTTCATGGCTAATGTCACCCTCACCTTGATTATTATCACACTCGTTATCCAAAACTGGTTGCAAAGCTCCTACAGGTAATTTAGGGCTCTCTAAATTATCCTCATTTTTCTCTTTCCATCAGACTGGTTGTTATTGATTGCAAATCCTCTTTATTTTCTCAACAGCAATAACATTATTATCCATATTTCTGTAATACTTTTAAAATCTCACCATCAACGCAATTTAACCTTTCTGTTTCTTTACTATTAGTGCTCCCTGCCTTTTTGACATCCTCCTGCAACATCTAATTTTCTTGTGTTTCTCTATCATATGCATCACTTCATAGTGAATCATCATCCCTACTTACATTGTCATCGGCCTTTGGAACATCATTTTCAATCTCCACATAAATCATCCCTTCTAACTCATCATTAAAAGTTATCTCACTTCTAAAATCATTGTCAATGTCAACTACAACATATTCATTCACAACATCATTACTTTTACAAATTACAAGAACATCATCAATCTCCTCAGCCTCACAAATCATAGAATCATTATCAACCTCTTCAGTGTCAGCGCTACAATTAACACTCTCTGTTTCCTGTTTTGGCACAAGATCACCAGACTCACTAGCTTCAACATCAGAACAAACATCCTTTTAAACTTCCCATACCTTCATTACTCATTAGGTTATTTATACATGAAGATCAAATTTTTCATCATAATTATCACTTTCACCCCCACATTCTTACTGTTCTCTTGACTATACAAAATTACTAAAAGTTTTTGCTTCCAGTCTACATTCATATCTTTCCCCAGTTTCCAATCTCTTGAACTGTATATATTGGTCTTCACTGCTGACCAAAATTTTCTATCAAAATGTAATCTGCCCAACTGGTGAGTCCCTTACAATTGAATCTGTGGGATTTCATATTGACCTTTCTCAATCTATGGTGTTTTTCCTGACTCCTAAGACTTTTTTCTCACCCCAAATTAACTGACATCTGTTGAGGCATCCTTCAGTTTCCCTGACAATTAATTGCCTCTGTTATTTCTCTCAAGTTATGATACTCCTGTAACGTACCCTCCCTGTTATGTTATTGTAGTTTGGTGTTATTGTAGTTGTAGAGATATGAAATTATTGTAGTGGTTTGCTTAGTCAGCCATACTTCGGAATTTTTGACATTAAATGGAGCCTGAAACTTGCGTCATAAACAAAAATTAATTGTGGAGATGCAATCCACTGAATAATAACAGAAAAGCTTTAGAACAATGCGCACAACTGGCTAGACACATTCAGAGGGTACGTACATTCGCATGCGAGTGGTTACGATCTGATGAGAAAGATCTTTTTTTTTTTTTTTTTTTAATAATTACGTCATAACACACTCGGAGATTGTGAACGTACAATCAGGGTAGATGCACGCATGTTCTGTCATTCCCCGTGGCCTGGGTAAAAGAATTGCAATTATTTAAATTTAAGAATTTTTCTTTTTCTATCGGACTCCTATTTTTATGCGAAAAGGAAGTTTGCAGGTTCTGAATGTCTCAGCAAAAACACATCGGAATTGATCTTAGCGGCCACCAAAGGAAAGTAATAAGCACAATCACGTACTGCTATTATTGAGCAGTGCCGTCGTGAAAATCATCGCCTCCATCTAAAATTAGCCTTCTCGAATTAACAGAATAATTCATACTCCATTGGTATGGGATTTAGGCTTGATCTTGACAGAAATTATAAAACACATTTTTCATCATTTAACACCTTCATTTAACACACACATAGACAAGAAATTATACCATATGTCTTTATGCCAGCAAATCAGAACAAAAAGCAGTTAATACTAGAAGTAATAAAAGAATCTCGAAATTGGTCCTTTGTCTATTAAGGATAAAACAGTTTTTCGGAGTATTCCTCTGGTATGACAGTTGAACAAATTTTCTTCTTGTATCTTTGAGATTAAATTACAACATTTTTTAGTTCCTTTTCACTCCCTATTCTCTCTCTTTCTCTCTCTCTTTCTCTCCCATAATCTATTCCTGCTATCTGTTTCTCTGTTTCTGTTCCTATCTCTTCCACTCCACTGATTATAGCTTCTATTTCCTCCCTCATGTGATAATCTTTTCTGAAGTTAGTCTCATCTCTCTGACATGGTTATCCCAATTATTACTCTGATTCTGTTTGTTCAGTTGATATCTGTTATTCATTCTAAAGTTTCTGTTTTTATTTCCATTCCATTCTAAGTCTCTGTGAAGTTTGTCTTCATATTTTAGGAATTCCTCTAGAGATTCATCCAAACCATACACATGTCCCCACTGCACTCTATTTGGAAGTCTTCTTTTCAAACCATCAGTCTGTGTGAATTCATCAATGATTTGTTTAAATGAATGTGTCTCCTAAGTTGTTTTTCACAAAATGCTTTCATACTTTCCTGCCCTTCTGTATAAGTTGGCCCATTCAAAAATTCACTATTTATTCTTGCTTTCTCTGTTTGAGAGCAAAATTTATTTATAAAACCCCTCTCAAGTTCTTAATAAGGTATTTCATATTAATATTTTGATTTGTCCATGATAGTGCCTCATCATCCAAACATTTCTTGAAAAATTTGATTTTTAGATTATCAGTCATACCACTTACAAAGTTGTCCCTACATTGGTGTAAAAAAATAAACTGGGTGAATTTTACTGTCACTGGTAAATTGCTTAATTGAGGTTTCATCCCACAAGCCAGCACAGTTATTACTACAGCTTTCAGCTACAAAATTTTTCTGCAACTCAGTAAATTTCTTGTTCATATTATTCATTTTGCAACTACAAGCATTGGTATTGGTAGTGACAAACTTTTCTACATTAATGACTTTGGAGTCTAACTCTGATACTTTGTTGTTGCAGTGGTCTTCTAATTTTTTGAATTTAAATTCTAAGTCTGACTTGTTATTATTTATTACATTTTTCAGTATATGACACTTATCCCATTCTTCTGAACAACTTTGAAACTGTGTTCGGTATAAGCAATTTCTACATTGAGTTCTATTTCAAGAGTACCAGTTTTGATTTCCATACATCAAACTCAAACATCATCCTGTTTCCGATCTATTTGTACTTCATTTTTAATCTTTGTGATCTCCACTTCATTTTTTTTTATTCCTGTATTATTATTTTCTAATTGTATTTTAAGGTCATTCAAAGTATTGTCTGTTTCAGCAATTTGTCCAACTAAGGTACTAGTTAAAGTATTGGCTGATTTGGTGTTACTGCCATCTAAGGTATTAGTTAAACTGTTAGCTGTTTTGATTAATGACCTTGACAACAATGCTGCAATTCCTCTGTTCAGTGCTACAACTTCAGTTTTGACAAAACCAAGGAATGGTGAAAAAGCACTCACATTTCTATTTCCTATGGCCTCATTGTCACAAATCTGGTTCTGAGCTGCCACACTGTTTACTTCTATTTTACTTTCATTATCAGTGCTGCTCAACATTATCTACTACTTGTTCTTGATTTTCTATTCTCCATATTGATAAATAAACTACTATAGCAAGAACAAATATGATTTATGGATCAACAGTAATACAGGTTAAAGAATAGGTTGAGCATTCGTTTGTGAATGCTTAAAAATACTGTTTCTTTCACATGCCAGGGGGCTAACCCAGGTGGCTCCCATAAGCAGGTGTGTGAAGTGTGGATGCACAGTCTCTGAAATCATACACATCATGAGTGAAAGTACATCACTCCTACCCTCCACGGGGTGGGAAAATGACATACATAATAAAAAACAATAGGCACAGAAAAATCCAGGGTGCAGAATAAATGCAGGGTATAGAGAAAAGCACTGGCACTGAAAAAAATCGCTAGTACACAAAAGTCACTGGTAGCCATAAAGCACTGATACTGTGAAAAAAAGAAAAACATTGATCTCATTAGGCACTGAGATTACTAGCCACGGAAAACACCAATGACAGCACTGATGTCCATTTCATTGCCCAGCGATGGTGACTGCTATGGCGAGTGGTGGGCAGGCAATGGTGTGTAGGTGTGGAAGTGATGAGGGGGAGGTTTAGTGCACTGTAACCTTCTTATGAGAGGCTGTAGGGCAGAACGAGGGATGACATCTCCATAGCAACAACCTCATCGAGAACAGCAGTCGGTGCCAGAGGTGTTAGCGGGGCATCAGAGATAACGTTCACACGTGACACAGCAACAGAGGTAGTGATAGCTGCATTGTCATGTCCAACGGGGGCTGCACAGGCGACTGCAGTCGGGGAGTGAGGGCAGAGGTATGGGAGGTTCCCCAATGACCAAACTGTAGAAACCACAGTACATTACCAGGTAAGGAAGTGAGAATGACAACCCATGAAGCAGCATCCCCCATAGCTAATTAACAAATCCCATCAAACACAGAAAGGCAGTGCTGGAGGGAAAAGTAATTATGCAAGGGATCCGAGGCACAGTCCAGAGGTTTTTCCAGCCACCGTGCTGCACAAAAGAGAGGACACCACTAAGTACAGGATCTTCAGTGATGGCCAGTGCTATCATGTCACAAGTGATGGTAAAACCATCAGCCCCATTCTGGTTCTCAGTATCTAAACAGAAGAAAAGGAAACTCGTTCTGACTGAATGATGGGTCCAGCCCAATTGGAAGGCGAGCATTGGTGTATTGTGTCATCAGCCAGTAACAGATCTGTTAATGATAGTGGGAGAGGAAGAGAGCCCTCTGCTGCAAACAGTGTGCTGCCTTGTCTGGCATGGAAGCCAAAGGGTTACAAAGAGCAACCAACAGTTTGTGTTCCATGATTAAATGGAACTTTGAAGCATACAAGAAGAAGTGAAATTTCCTGAGAATGAACACAATTGCTAAAGCTTCCTTTTCAATCAGAATACCACTGTTGTGAGTACACAACTTTATGCAGAAATGCCTGCAGTTCCTTAACAGAGGTCAATTGTGACAAAGCTCCAATTGCATCAACATGGTGACACAATGGCTTGACCCCTGTGTGAGAAACCTAAAAAGCTAGGCACTCAATTGACAGCTGAAAAAATTGAGATTTGGCAAGACTGCACTTGAGACCTGCAGATGGCAAAACAGGAAACAATGTGCAGAGACTGTTAAAGTAGTTGTCGGTGGAAGAACCTGAAACAATAATATTCTCAAGGCAATTGATAGACAAACATTGATATTGGTATAGGCTTGAAGGTGTATTGACAATGAGAAGGCACCTAGTAGCCTCATCCAAGGGGAGCTGGAGGTATGTTTTCAACAAACCAGTCTTGGAAAAGTAGTAGCCACCTGATAATTTTGAGAGCAATTCAACTGGTGGAGCAAAGGGTATTTATCTAGCACGAACTGTGCATTAATCATGACACTGAAGTCACTGTAGAGGTAAAACTTACCCATCGGCTTCTTAATGATGACTCAGTAGTGTAACCCATCACTGGAAAAACTAAGCTGAATGACACTGAGCGATGTCAAATGGTCTAATTCGGCCTTGACGGAGGAGTGCAGTATGACAGGCACTTGACATATTCAAAAAAATTAAGGCAGGAGGACTCTTTCATGGTAATGGGGCTGAAAACTGGTAGTACAACCAAGCCCAGGGGAAAACATTGACGAAAACGCAGAGCAAAGGGACTTCAGTTGCTGGTACAGAACTTGATCTGACACTGAATTTACTTCATCGGCAATGGAGAAACCAAAAGCGTTAGAGGCATCTAACCTGAAAAATCCTGTGATATTCAAATGATCCACAGCAAGGAATTTGAGAGGGTGAAGAACAAATTTGTGGGATACAGGAGTGGAGAACTGACCTAGAATCAGAATCTGCTGTTTATTGTAGCTAACCAACTTTTGTAAAACCTGTGTGAGGGGAGGGGAGCCCAAGTCCACATAAGTTTGTGTGTTTACTAAAGACACTGCAGACCCTGTGTCCACTTGCATTTTAGTGCTTTATTAAACACACAGACTTCAATAAACAGTTAGTTCTGGGAGATATTCATTGTTGAGATATACACTCCTGGAAATTGAAATAAGAACACCGTGAATTCATTGTCCCAGGAAGGGGAAACTTTATTGACACATTCCTGGGGTCAGATACATCACATGATCACACTGACAGAACCACAGGCACATAGACACAGGCAACAGAGCATGCACAATGTCGGCACTAGTACAGTGTATATCCACCTTTCGCAGCAATGCAGGCTGCTATTCTCCCATGGAGACGATCGTAGAGATGCTGGATGTAGTCCTGTGGAACGGCTTGCCATGCCATTTCCACCTGGCGCCTCAGTTGGACCAGCGTTCGTGCTGGACATGCAGACCGCGTGAGACGACGCTTCATCCAGTCCCAAACATGCTCAATGGGGGAGAGATCCGGAGATCTTGCTGGCCAGGGTAGTTGACTTACACCTTCTAGAGCACGTTGGGTGGCACGGGATACATGCGGACGTGCATTGTCCTGTTGGAACAGCAAGTTCCCTTGCCGGTCTAGGAATGGTAGAACGATGGGTTCGATGACGGTTTGGATGTACCGTGCACTATTCAGTGTCCCCTCGACGATCACCAGTGGTGTACGGCCAGTGTAGGAGATCGCTCCCCACACCATGATGCCGGGTGTTGGCCCTGTGTGCCTCGGTCGTATGCAGTCCTGATTGTGGCGCTCACCTGCACGGCGCCAAACACGCATACGACCATCATTGGCACCAAGGCAGAAGTGACTCTCATCGCTGAAGACGACACGTCTCCATTCGTCCCTCCATTCACGCCTGTCGCGACACCACTGGAGGCGGGCTGCACGATGTTGGGGTGTGAGCGGAAGACGGCCTAACGGTGTGCGGGACCGTAGCCCAGTTTCATGGAGACGGTTGCGAATGGTCCTCGCCAATACCCCAGGAGCAACAGTGTCCCTAATTTGCTGGGAAGTGGCGGTGCGGTCCCCTACGGCACTGCGTAGGATCCTACGGTCTTGGCGTGCATCCGTGCGTCGCTGCGGTCCGGTCCCAGGTCGACGGGCACGTGCAGCTTCCGCCGACCACTGGCGACAACATCGATGTACTGTGGAGATCTCACGCCCCACGTGTTGAGCAATTCGGCGGTACGTCCACCCGGCCTCCCGCATGCCCACTATACGCCCTCGCTCAAAGTCCGTCAACTGCACATACGGTTCACGTCCACGCTGTCGCGGCATGCTACCAGTGTTAAAGACTGCGATGGAGCTCCATATGCCATGGCAAACTGGCTGACATTGACGGCGGCGGTGCACAAATGCTGCGCAGCTAGCGCCATTCGACGGCCAACACCGCGGTTCCTGGTGTGTCCGCTGTGCCGTGCGTGTGATCATTGCTTGTACAGCCCTCTCGCAGTGTCCGGAGCAAGTATGGTGGGTCTGACACACCGGTGTCAATGTGTTCTTTTTTCCATTTCCAGGAGTGTAGTTTATGTCTGTCAATACTACTGTCCCCCACATTTGAAGAGGAGCTACACACTGATGCAATGTGGCTTTTCTTCTGATTCTTGCTGCAAACAGACTAACGCTTAGGGCACACAGCATACTCATGTTGGATGAAGCAGAGTGGGCAAGATGGAAGAAGAGCATGCGGCCACTGTTGTGATACAGCCTGTTGCTGCTGATAACCGATGCTGCCCCATACGACACTGAGTCAACGGTTGTACTGCTGCAACGGCTTCCCCATCGTCTTGAACACCTGTATCATGCCTAACGGGGATGACTGAGAAACTTCCGATACCTCCCCTCATGCAGCAATCTGATCGCCTGTGGCTCATTACTCTTCAAATGACTGTGCTGTATTGAGCAAATCTGTAAGCATCAGACTCTCTCACTGAAGTGCTTCTTCATGGACTTCCCTATCCAAGGACAGACAAATAATATATTGCACCATGTGATCAAATGGTTCAAATGGCTCTGATCACTATGGGACTTAACATCTGAAGTCATCTGTCCCCTAGAACTTAGAACTACGGTACTTAAACCTAACTAACCTATGGACATCACACACATCCATGCCCGAGGCAAGATTCGAACCTGCGACCATAGCAGTCGCGCGGTTCCGGACTGGGGCGCCTAGGACCGCTCGGCCACCACGGCCGGCCCATGTGATCAGCACAGGATTCGTGATCGGTACTAGTGACAAATTCTGATCAAGATGGCGCTAGTAGAACAGCGCAGTGACACTTCAGTCTCAGCTAAAAAGAAGTTTCATAACAACTCAGAGTGAAAAGAATGCAAAAAAAAGTGTGATTAAAGGCATCCTCTGCGTAACATGTAACTTCTGCTTACAAGAAAAGTGTGCAAATGTGAATCTCAAGTTCGCTAATGACGATATTAGGTGGTCATGTCGTAACTGTGTTAGTGATGAACGTGAAGATTTCCTCAACACGGTAAATTCGAAAGACGAAATTATCAAGTTACTGAATAGTGACATTGAGACTCTCAGAAAAGAAATTGTAATCTTGAAGCAAGAAAACGCGAAACTATTAAATGAAAAATGTTTATGGAACCGTGGAAACAGTGAATCAGTGATGGAAAATGGCCAAAAACACAGTGAGACTCAAAGTTTTAAAAGCGATATGCAAACCGAAAAAAGCGATGATAATGACGAAAATCGCGTAGAAAGAAACACAAAATATGTCGAACCTTTCATTGACTGCTGATGACGTTTGAACTGTTCAGTGATAATTCGCTCTTGCTCTTTAAACACATTTTCTATTTGATATGTAATGTATGACTGAACTTTTACACTTGTGGCTGATTCCTGATATATTTTTGTCAGTAATTCAGTTTTAATTGCGGCCTACACCGACATTATTTCTTGCATCCTGTGTGGCTAACGTATTTCGTCACTACTGTACGACTTCCTAATCCATGATGCATATCGTCTACCTGACTAACAGAGTTAACTGGTGGGGTTTCTTCTTGATCTGATTCCATTTGAGAAAACTAAAACTGAATTACCTCTGCACACACACACACACACACACACACACACACACACACACACAAATTGATAAACACACAAAATGATACGCTAAGAGTGGCAAATCTGATTCTAACATATCTCTAAAATTCTTGCACAAAATATATTATATTTACTGCAGGGGGACTAATGACTGATAAAAGGAAAACTCTGACTTTTGTATTCCAGTGTAGGGAGGCGACATTGGCTCGTTTCGTATCGGCAGTTCTCGATCTTATTCTGGGCTTGACATTCCTTCCAAGTTTTGGTTAGAATTTCACACAACAGAGAAAGAATACATATATTAGTTTATAGTAAATTAAGTCCTTTAAGGTCGCCATTGAGATGATGAAAAAAGGTTTGTAAAAGAAACAAAATAGCTCTTGCTAATTGATCTCTCACGTAAGAATGTTCGATAAATCTTTCTGTGTCTTAAATATTTCAGCAAGTCAAATAAGAAATTGCAAAATAAACTGTAATCATGATAAATGCAGGAAAATTATACGAGGTGTGCCCATAATATGAGGTCTCCAATTTTTTCCCCAAGGAAACACGATCATCGGAAATGAATGTTAAATTGGTGAAAAGGCTGGACTTCCAGCTATTTATCGACGTAATCACGATTGTGATCGATGTACATCTGAATGCGCTATGCCATTTTTCGTGAACACTAGTCATGGAACTTTCCCACCACATTGTGCAGGTAGCACTCGATCTTGTTTTTCAAGTCGTCGTCAGTCTGGAAATGTGTTCCACCCAGGCGTGATTTCAACTCAGGAAATATAAAAATCGGTGGGTGGTAAGTCTGGGCTGTATTGAGGATGGGTGAGGATACCCCATCCGAATTCATCCAGGAGTTGACTTTTGCATGGGTGGTATGGGGAGGGACCCTTTGTCAGCATTCCCCTACTTCGATTTTGAATGACATGACACAGTTGATTCACAGTAGCTATCAGTATTTATTATTTTTGTCGTTGTAGGCACAAACTCACATAAAAATATACCTTTTCTGCCTTATCTGTTCCAGAACGCAATGGCAACCACTTTCCTGGCAGACAATGTTCGTGTGAACTTCCGCAATTTCGGCAAATTAGAATGCTGCCACTGACGAGACTTTTTAGTTTCAGGTGTCGTGTAGTGTAACCAGTGTACATAGGTTTCACCACCAGTGACAGCTGAATCCAAAAATTCAACACCCTGCTCTACATAGCGGTCCAGGAATCCATGGGCTGCTTCGACACGTTGCTGTTTATGGTGAGCATTTTGGGGACCCATCTAGCAAACATATTGTGAAAATGCAAATGTTCAGTCAAAATCCTACTCTTGTCAACTTCAGCGATCCATTCACGCAGCTTGCAAACTGTCGCACACTTATCTTTAAGCATGCTTTCTCTGCTTTTGCAGATATTTCGGCCAAAACCGAAGGTCGACCAGAACGCTTTTCATCATGGACATCTGTGAGTCCTTGAAGATTCTGACCCACTTCCGCACGTTTTGACGTCAATACACTGTGGCCCATAGATTTCGCATAGCTGACGACGAATGTCGATGGCGATAGTGCCATTGGCACCCAAAAAACGGATCACTGTGCGCAACTTGCGTCTGACGGGAGAAGTGAGGAGGTGCACCATTGCGAACAGCTGCCCAGTCGAGACTGAGCGTCGCATTGGGATTGGTTGGAATTTGAACTTCACACCAGTGTTCCTGGATCTTGCGTAAAGCGTTCCTCACGGCTCCAGCGCCTTGGAGACCTTATTTTACGGACACTCTAGTAGCAGCAGTGCCGTCTGCTAACGAGCAAGCAAGCGCACTGTATAAATATATCACCCTTTTTTTTTCTTGTGGCTAGGTAATTCCTATCACAAGGGAGATGTGCTATTGAATAACTCAAACAAAATTCCTTATAACACTATTAATAATTATAAAGATTAGTCTAAACTGCAAATGTGAATGCTTCAAAGATAGTCTGCCTTCTTAATTATTCAGTCTGCAGATAACCAAAGTACATGATATATTTTACAGTCGCCACTGTGCCTACTGAGTGTACGTTATTAACTCTTACCATGATACATATTTTCAACTGAAATTCTAATTCAGACAGAACTGTGGCCTTTGTACTCAACTGAAACAAAAGATGCCATAAGAGGATCGGAGACCAGACAAAAGTAAATGATTTTGCAAGAGTATTTTTCGGATTACTTTACGAAACTGTAATGATATTCATGTAAAATAGTGTCTGAGTTATCTGACATTACACTAGCCTCTCTGCACTTGTGGCCAACCTTTAGAGCTAGCACTGCAGCATCTCTGACCACAGTCATCTTTATTCTGTGGTCTTGTACCGTTCTCAGCACACATTGTTGTTTTGGGTTCAGGTTTTACTACACCTTACGTTTTCTCTCTTGAACACTCGTTAGACTTGTTATTCCCTGTGCCATGTCCATCGTCCGTCTTGCTCTCGTTGTTATCCTACAATTCGCACTCGGCGACTCACTGTTGAGGGCCCCTGGCCGGTCGGCTAGTTTCTGTGGGTTCTTCAGTCGTCCAGATTTCGGTAACTATTACTGCTTTGTGACAGTGTACACCGTCATGCTGACACAAACTGTCACTGTCTGCGAACTGTTCCTCTGCTGTAGAAAGTGCATAATACAGTAAAATGTGTGTGTATATATATATATATATATATATATATATATATATATATATATATATATATATATATATATATATATATCCTTCTATATTTAGCGTTTTCTGAAATGGAATACGGAACCCAACCCTGACCATGAAAAACACTCCCATACCGTAACAACATGTCCTCTGTACTTCACTGCTGACACTACGTGCTAACGTTCTCCAGGCATTCGCCAAACGACACTCTTTTTTGGGATTACCATAGGGTATAGCGTAATTCATCACTCCAAATCAGTGATTTCCTGTCATTCACTTCAAGTGGCGTCCCTCTTTACGCCACTTCAAGTGTCGCTTAACATTGACTACAGAAATGTATGGCATATGAGGAGCGCCTCGATCACTCTGTACCCCATTCTTTGGACTTCCTATGCTGCTCTACAGCCTACAGACTTTTTTAAAAACGGAAGAAGAAAAGAAACAAGAAAAACAGGCGGTAAAACGGTGTCTTAAAGTGTAAAATGGCGGATAATTGCGGAAAGTTAAAACAGAAAGCAAAGGGTTTGGCAACGTTAATAAAATATACAGGAATCAGACAAGTAACATAGTAGACACACAATAAAAAAAAAAGGCGACAATCTGGTTTCTGTTCGCAAGAGATAAAAAATCACACCCATCACACTATGATGGCCGTTCGCAACACTTCCCAAAAGACACATAACACGGAACACTCACTGTAAAACACTCACTGTAAAACACTGCACGAAAATGTCGGCACAAAGATGACACTCCCTGGCCAAGGGCAGATTTGGGGGGGGGGGATCATAGCGTTTCCACTTCACAGTCACGTCGCCAACAATGGACTAGAGCACTCTTGCAGGGGACGAAATGTCACTAATATTCCTTTTTAAACTCAGTGACATTCAATGACTAGTCCACGTTTGAAGTCACTAAGCTTCTGTGACTAACCCATTCGGCAGGTACTGCTTCTCGACTGACAATAAAGTGTTCTCCATCTCCTTCTTTACTGGCGGGTGCGCCTCTCATGACATCTAGTGGTCAATTTCCACATTAGATAGCAGTAGGGTGACCAGAAGTCCGGATTAATCCGGGCATGTCCTCCTTTTTAGCTCTTTGTCCGGGGTCCGGGCGGATTTTTAGTGTCCGGCTTTTTCGCAAAGTTGAGCGTAATACAGTTAAATTTACAATTCGTCCCGTTCTATTGCTCTTTTCTTAATTACTTTAACTATTGACAGTGCCTTCGTGATAAACACGCACGAAGGGCGGTGTTAGTAGGTGGCACCAGGATCGTCGATGTTATCGTTGATCGATCTATAAGCGAATGCAAATATCGATTATTTAAATTTTTCGTTTCGTATCTTCGCTTTGTATTGGCTTGGCTTCCTATAGTGCAAGTGTGATTTGTGAGTGTAATTTTTAACCGAGTGAGTTACGTAAAATATTGGGCTATGCCTGAATGAAGGTGTACATTTTCTGAAGTCCTTTCCTGCAAATATCCAGCTTTTAAGAAAGGGAGAAATGAAATTGAAGTGGAATGTAAGATACGTGGAGCTGGAACGTACGACTTAGTGAGTGGCCGATAAAGGTAAGAAATAACTCGACAGATTAACTGTCATGGTTTTATTTCATTGTTTCATAGTCATTCAATTTATTTGTATTCGGAAGGTTAAAGTGCAGTTTACATGTCGTCAGCTGCTCCTTGAATTGTAGACCTTGGTAGCGGTGTGTCGAATGAAGGGAGGTGAATGGTCTTACGTTTTTCGCCTTGAAAACAATTCCGTGTTGCTGAAATAACAAAACAATTGACGCCACACTGTCACCACAATCAATGTTTTTAATTTTTTTTATATTGCTCAGTTAACCACCATCTGACCATCAGTAACAATTAACTACTAGTTTTACCGGTAATTCCCGGCAGTCACTTGACTTGTACAAAGCTGACGGGTGATATCCTCATCTGCAGTTGACCCGTTTGATGTGTCCTCTTTTTTCTTCCTTTGTCCTCTTTTTTGAAGCTGTTTGTCCTCCTTTTTAAACAATTGCATCTGGTCACCCTAGATAGCATTGTCTGGACACTTTTCATTAGATAATGCATACACTATGTGCACAAGGTGATCCATCTTATTCCTTGTTGCCACCTTCCTAGGAGAGAAAATGTGCTGACAATTAACTGTCCCACTAACATTTCACGTTTGCTTCTCCGTGAAACGAAAGAAGAGTGATGTTTCACACTGGCTCAATTATGATTTCAGTTGTCGACAGCACCTGGCCCCTGGTCTCTGACTCGCTTGGTTCAAATGGCTCTGAGCGCTATGCGACTTAACTTCTGAGGTCATCAGTCGCCTAGAACTTAGAACTACTTAAACCTAACTAACCTAAGGACATCACACACATCCAGGCCCGAGGCAGGATTCGAACCTGCGACCGTATCGGTCGCTCGGCTCCAGACTGTAGCGCCTAGAACCGCACGGCCATTCGGCCGACTGACTCGCTTGTACAGGACCCCAAGAGCTGCCAGTAACTCAGCATTCAGGGCATAGCTGTCGAATAGTTATAGATCCCGTATTTCTTGAAGAGAAGATAGTATCCATAGAAGAAGATATTGTTAGTGGTACCTTTGGTATTTCTGGTACCTCACTCGCGGGAATTCGTCCAGTAGAACCACTCACAGCAGCTTAGAATAGCTTGTCAACAGTCAAGGCGATTTCTATCTGCTTATGAACAGCAGATAACTCATCCATTGCCTGAGAAAAGCATTCACCGTGGGGTTGCATTCTGACCAGAGCAATGTATGTATTTATAACAACTAGGACCTAACTTCAAATTAACTTGCTGATTCTCTTGTTAATTTCAGGATCTGTTACGCTACAAGGATTACAAGTTCTGTTTAAGAAAGAAAGCTAGAACGCTGAATAAAGTGTTATATAATGGAAGAAAATCATGGTATAAGATTTATTAATTTTCTGAAGCTGTTCGGAAGTGCGTGCGTGTATCTTCATCGCGTAACAAATTCGATAGTAGTTATCGAACACTTCCTGGGGGAAAAAAAGAAAAAAAAAAGCTGGTCAATACAAGGAAAACGTGGAAATGTTACGCTAACCACGTAACCACCTATTTTAATTATGGGAAAATACTTTTCCAAAGATAATATTGCTGCTTAAGTTTATAGCATACACAACTGTAACTCACAACCATCGGTTTACTACTAACTACGTTGTGCAAGAAAATTGTAAGATTCCGAAAATTCCCAAAAATATACCCTTAATCATGCAGATAAACATTGAAATTCGGGGATAACGATTGTCTGAACGAGTATAATACTGTCAAAATGGAGAGAAAAAGCGCAATTATAATTTGACAGTGATAATACCATAGGAATTTTGAAAATACGCCATTCATCACGACATATGCAAGCTTGAATAGAATCATGAAGGATAAAGGGAAAACGACACAAAATTACGACAATATGCACCGCTAACCATTAAAATTGTAAGACGAGGAAGGATAACAAATAACGAAATTTTACTTCTTGTCCTTGTACAGTATAGTACCAAGAAGATGCAAGGCGCGCAATTTAGAACACGGACCATCTCTTGGCAGCAACAATAGTTCTAAGGGCAACAACGCACTGGCTCGCCAACCATCTCAGTGTGTGGCATGCGGTTCTGCGATTTCCGCGCGATACAACGCACTGGCCCGCCGAAAGCTGCGGCGTGTGGAATAGATCTGTTATCTGTACTACGGGTCCCGTAGCAGTTCCTATCACAGTCCAACCTAACAGTCGCGGCACTCCGTCTCCTTTTCACTACCACCAGTGCTAGCAGCGCTCCAAGCGGCCATCAAGCGACATATCTGAATGCAATGCCGGATGAGTGCGAATACTAACGTTTATACTGATTTGTAACATAAGTCTTACAATAGGGAATGTATTTAGTGCCATAAAAATCGACAATAACTAAAAACTTACACCACATTTGTAATAATTTAGTGTCCTAAGGACCCTCGGAGATACGACGGTGCATTACACGAGTTTTTTTACGATTCTCTTCTAACGTAGAGAAGTTTACTGATTAATGTCGTTTTCCTTTAATAACAAAAAAAATTCTAATAAACACCGGATGATCCGTCGTTTTGCAGAAAGATGTCGTGTATCTACCCAACAAAGAGGAATTTTGTTCGCTACACTCTCAGCCAAGTCAGTAAATGTGGAATGTAGGAAGCCTATATGAACTGTAATATCAACATTCTTTAACGTAAAAAATAAGCCACCACACCTGTAGCTTACGGAAAACCACGCAGGTGTGATAATAAATCGTCAAAAGCAATAAAGCTCTTTCCCAACACCGAAGAAACCAATTCCATACTTGTTACTAAATCTGAGCCATAAACGGCAAGAACCTTCAACACATTCGCTTTTGAAGCGAAAATATTAGTGTATTAGGAAGTCGACTGAAGTGCATAAATGGACGAAATATTAAGACTCCACAAAAAATTTTAAGTGTCCAGGAAAGTGCCTATGATAATAACAAGCATCAACAGAAATATGCATGAAATACGTGCTTATATTCTCTTTCTTACAGCGCAGTAAGCTGCAACTATACACGTATCGGAAAACATATCATAAATAAGCTGTAGCTTTTGTCATTGAATCAGTGTAATTCGGCTGTTTTTATATGTAATGAGCGTATGGCATTGGTGGCCGGGAGACCCCTCGCGGAGCGGTTCGGCCGCCGCTCCCCAAGTTCTTTAACGCCACTACGGCAACTTGCGAGTGACTGAACATGAAATAATGATGAAAGTCACACAACACCCAGTCATCTCGAGGCAGAGAAAATCCCCGACCCCGCCGTGAATCGAACCCGGGACCCCGTGAGCGGGAAGCGAAAACGCTACCGCAAGACCACGAGCCGCGGACTTTTTATATGTATTTCGTGATAATTTATATCTCTAGATAACTTACTAACGCACAGAACGCAAAAATATATCAACTATTTCGTTAATCAATAGAAAATAATTAAAAACAAACATTATCTTACGATGCAAATGACTGACTGTTTTCTAACCGTTTGGAGCGCTCGTGTCGCTCCAGCTGTCAAACGGTAACAGCTTTTGCACCAGAGAGTGTGGTGACTGTATTTTTTAGAGTGTGCTTACTATTCGGTCAGTCGTTTTGATCAGAATACGGTGGACAGGTGAAATCTGTTTATTCGGATTGTTAGAAATAATACACACACCAAAAAAAGTTTTGCATCACCTCGGTTCCGAGAGTTCCGGAATCTGTACAGAAAATTGGAATAGAGATCAACACAAACATCATTTCCGCCCTTTTTATTGCTTATGAAAACCACACATTGCATGTTGTACCACCATACAGCGAGACCTTCAGAGATGGTGGTCCAGATTGCTGTACACACCGGTACCTCTAATAGCCAGTAGCACGTCCTCTTCCATAGATGCATGCCTGTATTCGTCGTGGCATACTATCCACAAGTTTATCACGGCACTGTTGGTCCAGATTGTCCCACTCCTCAACGACGATTCGGCGTAGATCCCTCAGAGTGGTTGGTGGGTCACGTCGTCCATAAACAGCCCTTTTCAAACTATCCCAGGCATGTTCAATAGGGTTCATGTCTGGAGAACATGCTGGCCACTCAAGTGGAGTAATGGCGTTATCCTGGTAAGTCATTCACAAAGATGTGCACGATGGGGGCGCAAATTGTCGTCCATCAAGACGAATACCTCGCCAATATGCTGCCGATATTGTTGCACTATCGGTCGGAGGATGGCATTCACGTATCGTACAGCCATTACGACGCCTTCCATGACCACCAGCGAAGCACGTCGGCCCCACATAATGTCACCCTAAAACATCAGGGAACCTCCACCTTGCTGCACTCGCTGGACAGTGTGTCTAGGTCTTCAGCCTGACCGGGTTGCCTCCAAACACGTCTCAGACGACCATCTGATTGAAGGCATATGTGACACTTATCGGTGAAGAGAACGTGATGCCAATCCTGAGCAGTCGATTCAGAATGTTGTTGGACCCATCTATAACGAGCTGCATGGTGTCGTGGTTGCAAAGATGGACCTCGCCAAGGACGTCGATAGAGAAGTTGCGCATGATGCAGCCCATTGCGCATAATTTGAGTCGTAACACGGCGTCCTGTGGCTGCACGAAAAGCATTATTCAACATGGTGGCGTTGATGTCAGCGTTCCTCCGAGCCATAATCCGTAGGTGGCGGTCATCCACTGCAGTAGTAGTCCTTGGGCGGCCTGAGCGAGGAATGTCATCGACAATTCCTGTCTTTCTGTATCTTCTCCATATCCGAACAATATCGCATTGGTTCACTCGTGACGCCTGGACACTTTCTTTGTTGAGAGCCCTTTCTGGCACAAAGTCACAATGCGGACGCGATCGAACCACAGTGTTGACTGTCTACGCATGGTTCAAATGGCTCTGAGCACTATGGAACTTAACTTTTGAGGTCATCAGTCCCCTAGACTTAGAACTACTTAAACCTAACTAACCTAAAGACATCACACACATCCATGCCCGAGGCAGGATTCGAACCTGCGACCGTAGCGCTCGCGTGGTTCCAGAATGAAGCGCCTAGACCCGCTCGGCCACAACGCCGGCGTCTAGGCATGGTTGAACTACAGACAACATGAGCCGTGTACCTCCTTCCTGGTGGAATGACTGGAACTGATCGGCTGTCGGACCCCCCCCCCCCCCCTCGTCTAATAGGCGCTGCTCATGCATGGTAGTTTACATCTTTGACTGGGTCTAGTGACATCTCTAAACAGTCAAAGGGACTGTGTCTGTGATACAGTATCTACAGTCAGTATCTGTCTTTAGGAGTTCTGGGAACCGAGGTGATGTAAAACTTTTTTTGATGTGTGTATTTATAGAACTAACAATATGGGTCTCCAAATTCCCTCTCTACTAAGAAAGCAGCTACTTTTATTAATACTACTAAACCACAACTATTACCAATACCAACAAAACTACACAAAATTTATTAGCTAAAACCAGAAATTGAAGCGGTCACTAGAACACTCAACGAAGTTAAAACATTGAATGAAAATTTTACTGAAATATTTCACTAGAAACAATAAGAAACGTCAGCTGAAAACTAAAGCACGAAATTTACGACTTCAACGCACAGAAAACTAAAAAAAACAGCGAGCGAAAGTTTCCAAAAGTTAATTAAACCGTTATTTCGCCACAAACAGCACGAAACGCCGTTGAAAACTACTAATTTTAATAACTGTACAACAGTGCACAAATACCTTTGTCAGTACTTAGCTTTATAGCCGCTAAAGCTGCAACATCGCGCCGCGAAATGTAAACTCACTGTCACTGTCTTCTTTACCACTGGCTGAAAACCATCCCCACCATATACGAGGGCAGTTCAATAAGTAATGCAACACATTTTTTTTCTGAAACAGGGGTTGTTTTATTCAGCATTGAAATACACCAGGTTATTCCCCAATCTTTTAGCTACACAACACTATTTTTCAACGTAATCTCCATTCAATGCTACGGCCTTACGCCACCTTGAAATGAGGGCATGTATGCCTGCACGGTACCATTCCACTGGTCGATGTCGGAGCCAACGTCGTACTGCATCAATAACTTCTTCATCATCCGCGTAGTGCCTCCCACGGATTGCGTCCTTCATTGGGCCAAACATATGGAAATCCGACGGTGCGAGATCAGGGCTGTAGGGTGCATGAGGAAGAACAGTCCACTGAAGTTTTGTGAGCTCCTCTCGGGTGCGAAGACTTGTGTGAGGTCTTGCGTTGTCATGAAGAAGGAGAAGTTCGTTCAGATTTTTGTGCCTACGAACACGCTGAAGTCGTTTCCTCAATTTCTGAAGAGTAGCACAATACACTTCAGAGTTGATCGTTTGACCATGTGGAAGGATATCGAACAGAATAACCCCTTCAGCGTCCCAGAAGACTGTAACCATGACTTTATGGGCTGAGGGTATGGGTTTAAACTTTTTCTTGGTAGGGGAGTGGGTGTGGCGCCACGCCACTCCATTGATTGCCGTTTTGTTTCAGATTCGAAGTGATGAATCCATGTTTCATCGCCTGTAAAAATCTTTGACAAGAAATTGTCACCCTCAGCCACATGACGAGCAAGCAATTCCGCACAGATGGTTCTCCTTTGCTCTTTATGGTGTTCGGTTAGACAACGAGGGACCCATCGGGAACAAACCTTTGAATATCCCAACTGGTGAACAATTGTGACAGCACTACCAACAGAGATGTCAAGTTGAGCACTGAGTTGTTTGATGGTGATCCGTCGATCATCTCGAACGAGTGTGTTCGCACGCTCCGCCATTGCAGGAGTCACAGCTGTGCACGGTCGACCCGCACGCGGGAGATCAGACAGTCTTGCTTGACCTTGCGGCGATGATGACACACGCTTTGCCCAACGACTCACCGTGCTTTTGTCCACTGCCTGATCACCGTAGACATTCTGCAAGTGCGTATGAATATCTGAGATGCCCTGGTTTTCCGCCAAAAGAAACTCGATCACTGCCCGTTGTTTGCAACGCACATCCGTTACAGACGCCATTTTAACAGCTCCGTACAGCGCTGCCACCTGTCGGAAGTCAATGAAACTATACGAGACGAAGCGGGAATGTTTGAAAATATTCCACAAGAAATTTCAGGTTTTTTCAACCAAAATTGGCAGAGAAAAAAAATGTGTTGCATTACTTATTGAACTGCCCTCGTGCATCGTTCTCAAGCTCTACAGATATGATACGACTCAACATGAACTCTTCCCAGACTAAACTGATACATTACAACAATATTTAAATAAAGAGATGTTATAAATATCCAGTCACATCCAGATCACACACAATAATTACAAATAAAAGTTTGCTCATAAATAAATAACCTAATATGCTTGTGCACGTGCGCTCAGATTAAATGACATGGAACTGTCATTAGATTATGTTTCAACTATTATTTAAACCTTCTTGGCAGAAGCATCTTTTGGTTCTCTTTTCAAATGTGATGTCTGCTGACACATGCGTCGGGCCACTTTTAAATTAGCACAGTTTTAAATAGCACTTGCACCAACAACTGAATGAGATTCGTATAGCTCGATATAAGAACATTTTGCAATTTTACAAAGAATTTATTTACTTGGTGAGAGACTAAGCCCACGATTTTATCATGAAATTTGCCATTCACGTACTAAAACGAGCACTTCGAGACGTGTCTTGACGAATGAACTAAGGCAGAATGAGAGCAGACTTATCGGCGCCGGTTACTGAAGCTTGTAGGTGTTGGTGGGGAAGCGATTTTGTGAAAGAAAGAAAGTTAAACGCCTTTTAACTTTCGCAGCTTACGAGCAAGTTAGCGAGACGACGAAGTGAGTAGAGTGTTTCCAAATGGTAACTGACTTACATGAATGGTGATGGGGGCACGCACGTGTAAGAAATTCGTGCCTATAGAAACCCGGCTTTACAAGCGGGAAGCAACTGCTCGGCCACTTACAGCTTCATTCGGCTCGCATGTGGTCCGCCGAGTTGCAAATAGAATGTATATGTGTAATGCTCTGATCACACATTCACGAAGGACGGGCTATGGCCCTGATATCAACATTAAACTATTTACAAGCAATCCAAAGTTCTGCAGAAACTGTGTAAAGATTACCAGACCGAGGATTCCTTGGTAGTACCATCGTTTATTTTACACCGTAGGTTATGAACTTTAACCAGTATAAGACCCAGTCCAGAAAAGGCAATCTGATCGCTACTCATCTCGCCGTCACTGCTTCTTAAGTCAACAGATCTTTTAGATTCCTTACTCGTTGGCGCAGTTCATCACTTCTTATCTTGACGTTAAACATATTATTCAAGAGCTCATACTACAGACCAAGAACTTTTTCATAACGCCGCAGAAGTTCTTCACACAACCATTCATCAAAATCGTAGACTTTGGCAAGAGAAACACTGAAATTGAAACATAACTTTAGTATAGATTTTTCTAGCGCGGATCGTACTGAGTAACAAACACTAAAGCTAAACTCCGTCCGAATAGACCATGAAGGCCCAACGGTACCGACTGGCCGCCGTCTCATCCTCAGCCCACAGGCGTCACTGGATGCGAATATGGAAGGGCATGTGGTCAGCACACCGCTCTCCCGGCTGTATGGCAGTTTAGGAGTAGGTAACAAACACTACTAGTAATAACTTCCTGGCAGATTAAAGCTGTGTGCCAGTCCGAGACTCGAATTCTGGACCTTTGCCTTTCGCGGGCAAGTGCTCTACCAACTGAGCTATCCTAGCACGACTCACGCCCCGTCCTCACAGCTTTAGTTCTGCCAGTACCTCGCCTCCTACCTCCCAAACTTTACAGAAAATCTCCTGCGAACTTTGCAGAACTAGGATTCCTGAAAGAAAGGATATTGCGAAGACATGGCTTAGCGACAGCCTGGGGGATGTTTCTAGAATGAGATTTTCACTTTGTAGGGGAGTGTGTGCTGATATGAAACTTCCTGGCAGATTAAAACTGTGCGCCGGACCGAGACTCGAATTCGGGACCTTTGCCTTTCGCGGGCAAGTGCTCTACCAACTGAGCTACCCTAGCACACAGTTTTAATCTGCCAGGAAGTTTCATATCAGCTCACACTCCCCTGCAGAGTGAAAATCTCATTCTGGACTCATCCCCTAGGCTGTGACTAAGCCATGTATCAGCAATATCCTTTCTTTCAGGAGTGCTAGTTCTGCAATGTTCGCAGGAGAGCTTCTGTAAAGTTTGGAAGGTGGGAGACGAGGTACTGGCAGAACTAAAGCTGTGAGGATGTGGCATGAGTCGTGCTAAATTCTTTGTAAAATTGCAAAATGTTCTTATATCGAGCTATACGAATCTCATTCTAGCATTCAGCAATTCCTAATAATCATTTATTTGTAATAAAATAACACAGCATCGTTTCAAATTACGAAACGAATTTGAAAGGTATTGTAAATGAGAGAGTGGACGTGCTGAGGTTCATATTACTTCAGAACAGTCAATATTGTAAATGTATAATTTATTTCATTATAATGACAATAATTATTTGTTTCAGTCCTTGTGTAAATATTATCCTGAAGTGATAACACAATTTTTTGTGTCTTTGGAGAGTTAAAGCGACTCTTGATCCTAATTAAAATCCTACTTAAATACGAGGTGTTCTACATCTAAATCACGCTTCACAAGGTACCACTAACTGATCCTCGTCCGGAACCACGCGGATGCTACGGTCGCAGGTTCGAATCCTGCCTCGTGCATGGATGTGTGTGATGTCCTTAGGTTAGTTAGGTTTAAGTAGTTCTAAGTCTAAGGTACTGATGACCTCAGATGTTAAGCCCCATAGTGCTTGGAGCCATTTTTTGAAGTGATCCTCCTTTCCTGTGCCACTCACGAATGGCGCATGAGGAAAATGATTGTCGGTAAGCATCTGTATTAGATCTGATTTCTCGAATTTTCTCGTCGTGGTCATTTCGTGAGGTCTACATCTACATCTACATCTACATTTATACTCCGCAAGCCACCCAACGGTGTGTGGCGGAGGGCACTTTACGTGCCACTGTCATTACCTCCCTTTCCTGTTCCAGTCGCGTATGGTTCGCGGGAAGAACGACTGTCTGAAAGCCTCCGTGCGCGCTCTAATCTCTCTAATTATACATTCGTGATCTCCTCGGGAGTTATAAGTAGGGGGAAGCAATATATTCGATACCTCATCCAGAAACGCACCCTCTCGAAACCTGGCGAGCAAGCTACACCGCGATGCAGAGCGCCTCTCTTGCAGAGTCTGCCACTTGAGTTTATTAAACATCTCCGTAACGCTATCACGGTTACCAAATATCCCTGTGACGAAACGCGCCGCTCTTCTTTGGATCTTCTCTATCTCCTCCGTCAGACCGATCTGGTACGGATCCCACACTGATGAGCAATACTCAAGTATAGGTCGAACGAGTGTTTTGTAAGCCACCTCCTTTGTTGATGGACTACATTTTCTAAGCACTCTCCCAATGAATCTCAACCTGGTACCCGCCTTACCAACAATTAATTTTATATGATCATTCCACTTCAAATCGTTCCGCACGCATACTCCCAGATATTTTACGGAAGTAACTGCTACCAGTGTTTGTTCCGCTATCATATAATCATACAATAAAGGATCCTTCTTTCTATGTATTCGCAATACATTACATTTGTCTATGTTAAAGGTCAGTTGCCACTCCCTGCACCAAGTGCCTATCCGCTGCAGATCTTCCTGCATTTCGCTACAATTTTCTAATGCTGCAACTTCTCTGTATACTACAGCATCATCCGCGAAAAGCCGCATGGAACTTCCGACACTATCTACTAGGTCATTTATATATATATTGTGAAAAGCAATGGTCCCATAACACTCCCCTGTGGCACTCCAGAGGTTACTTTAACGTCTGTAGACGTCTCTCCATTGATAACAACATGCTGTGTTCTGTTTGCTAAAAACTCTTCAATCCAGCCACACAGCTGGTCTGATATTCCGTAGGCTCTTACTTTGTTTATCAGGCGACAGTGCGGAACTGTATCGAACGCCTTCCGGAAGTCAAGAAAAATAGCATCTACCTGGGAGCCTGTATCTAATATTTTCTGGGTCTCATGAACAAATAAAGCGAGTTGGGTCTCACACGATCGCTGTTTCCGGAATCCATGTTGATTCCTACATAGTAGATTCTGGGTTTCCAAAAACGACATGATACTCGAGCAAAAAACATGTTCTAAAATTCTACAACAGATCGACGTCAGAGATATAGGTCTATAGTTTTGCGCATCTGCTCGACGACCCTTCTTGAAGACTGGGACTATCTGTGCTCTTTTCCAATCATTTGGAACCCTCCGTTCCTCTAGAGACTTGCGGTACACGGCTGTTAGAAGGGGGGCAAGTTCTTTCGCGTACTCTGTGTAGAATCGAATTGGTATCCCGTCAGGTCCAGTGGACTTTCCTCTATTGAGTGATTCCAGTTGCTTTTCTATTCCTTGGACACTTATTTCGATGTCAGCCATTTTTTCGTTTGTGCGAGGATTTAGAGAAGGAACTGCAGTGCGGTCTTCCTCTGTGAAACAGCTTTGGAAAAAAGTGTTTAGTATTTCAGCTTTACGCGTGTCATCCTCTGTTTCAATGCCATCATCATCCCGTAGTGTCTGGATATGCTGTTTCGAGCCGCTTACTGATTTAACGTAAGACCAGAACTTCCTAGGATTTTCTGTCAAGTCGGTACATAGAATTTTACTTTCGAATTCACTGAACGCTTCACGCATAGCCCTCCTTACGCTAACTTTGACATCGTTTAGCTTCTGTTTGTCTGAGAGGTTTTGGCTGCGTTTAAACTTGGAGTGGAGCTCTCTTTGCTTTCGCAGTAGTTTCCTAACTTTGTTGTTGTACCACGGTTGGTTTTTCCTGTCCCTCACAGTTTTACTCGGCACGTACCTGTCTAAAACGCATTTTACGATTGCCTTGAACTTTTTCCATAAACACTCAACATTGTCAGTGTCGGAACAGAAATTTTCGTTTTCATCTGTTTGGTAGTCTGAAATCTGCCTTCTATTACTCTTGCTAAACAGATAAACCTTCCTCCCTTTTTTTATAGTCCTATTAACTTCCATATTCAAGGATGCTGCAACGGCCTTATGATCACTGATTCCCTGTCCTGCGCATACAGAGTCGAAAAGTTCGGGTCTGTTTGTGATTAGTAGGTCCAAGATGTTATCTCCACGAGTCGGTTCTCTGTTTAATTGCTCGAGGTAATTTTCGGATAGTGCATTCAGTATAATGTCACTCGATGCTCTGTCCCTACCACCCGTCCTAAACATCTGAGTGTCCCAGTCTAAATCTGGTAAATTGAAATCTCCACCTAAGACTATAACATGCTGAGAAAATTTATGTGAAATGTATTCCAAATTTTCTCTCAGTTGTTCTGCCACTAATGCTGCTGAGTCGGGAGGTCGGTAAAAGGAGCCAATTATTAACCTAGTTCGGTTGTTGAGTGTAACCTCCACCCATAATAATTCACAGGAACTATCCACTTCTACTTCACTACAGGATAAACTACTACTAACAGCGACGAACACTCCACCACCGGTTGCATGCAATCTATCCTTTCTAAACACCGTCTGTACCTTTGCAAAAATTTCGGCAGAATTTATCTCTGGCTTAAGCCAGCTTTCTGTACCTATAACGATTTCAGCTTCGGTGCTTTCTATCAGCACTTGAAGTTCTGGTACTTTACCAACGCAGCTTCGACAGTTGACAATTACAATACCGATTGCTGCTTGGTCCCCGCATGTCCTGACGTTGCCCCGCACCCGTTGAGGCTGTTGCCCTTTCTGTACTTGCCCAAGGCCATCTAACCTAAAAAACCGCCCAGCCCACGCCACACAACCCCTGCTACCCGTGTAGCCGCTTGTTGCGTGTAGTGGACTCCTGACCTATCCAGCGGAACCCGAAACCCCACCACCCTATGGCGCAAGTCGAGGAATCTGCAGCCCACACGGTCGCAGAACCGTCTCAGCCTCTGATTCAGACCCTCCACGCGGCTCTGTACCAAAGGTCCGCAGTCAGTCCTGTCGACGATGCTGCAGATGGTGAGCTCTGCTTTCATCCCGCTAGCGAGACTGGCAGTCTTCACCAAATCAGATAGCCGCCGGAAGCCAGAGAGGATTTCCTCCGATCCATAGCGACACACATCATTGGTGCCGACATGAGCGACCACCTGCAGATGGGTGCACCCTGTACCCTTCATGGCATCCGGAAGGACCCTTTCCACATCTGGAATGACTCCCCCCGGTATGCACACGGAGTGCACATTGGTTTTCTTCCCCTCTCTTTCTGCCATATTCCTAAGGGGCCCCATTACGCGCCTGACGTTGGAGCTCCCAACTACCAGTAAGCCCACCCTCTGCGACCGCCCGGATCTTGCAGACTGAGGGGCAACCTCTGAAACAGGACAAGCAGCCATGTCAGGCCGAAGATCAGTATCAGCCTGAGACAGAGCCTGAAACCGGTTCGTCAGACAAACTGGAGAGGCTTTCCGTTCAGCCCTCCGGAATGTCTTTCGCCCCCTGCCACACCTTGAGACGACCTCCCACTCTACCACAGGTGAGGGATCAGCCTCAATGCGGGCAGTATCCCGGGCAACCACAGTCGTAGTCCGATCAGGGGATGCGTGGGACGAGCTGGCCGTCCCCGACAAACCCGCATCCGGACCCCCACAGTGATGCCCATTGGCAACAGCCTCAAGCTGTGTGACTGAAGCCAACACTGCCTGAAGCTGGGAGCGAAGGGATGCCAACTCAGCCTGCATCCGAACACAGCAGTTGCAGTCCCTATCCATGCTAAAAACTGTTTTGCAAAGAACGTCTGAACTAATCTACAGAGAGCGCAAACAAATCAACAAAATTTAAACGGTTATTAAAATACAAGATTGCCTGGTAAATGCAGTAATGCTGCTACTTGCGCACTGCTGACACTGCTCGGCGGCGGAAGGAGACTACGCGAATTTACACTATTCAGGTACTAAAACGCGATGCTACACTCTCAAATACTATAATACGCCCGAAATTTGTGAATTAAACAATGCAAGTACCAAAAACACGCAAAGAAATTAAGAATTAAACTATGTAACAAATGAGTGAGCTAGGAGTATACGACTTGCTGCTCAGCTGCTTATCCAACGGCGGCAGGGAGCACACTGACTGACCAACCGACACTGGCCGTTCAAAACAAAAACAGAAGACTAACGACTACGCGAATTTCCCACTACGTGGGAGGAAGTAATATGTTTTTCCGACTCTTCCCAGAAAGTACTCACTCCGTATTCTAATAGTATACCTCTTCGTGAAGCACAAGGCCTCTCTTGTAACGTCTGCGGCTGGAGTTTGTTGAGCATCCCCGTAATGCTCCCGCGCCGACAAAACGTGCCGGTTTTCGTTGGATCTTATGTATCTCTTCTGTAAGTCCCACCTGGAAAGAGTCGCAGACTGACGAAGAAGAATTTGTCGAACAGGGCAATGTAAGCCACTTCCTTTGTGGATGAGTTTCATTTCCGTGGGATTCTTCCTATGAATCTCAGTCTGACATCTGCTTTTCGTACTGTTTGTTTTATACGGTAATCCCACTTATGACTGCTCTGGATACGTACTCCTAGATATTTTGCGGTGGATACTGTTTCCACCAATTTGTCATCAATAGTTTAACTGTACGTCATTGGATTTCTTTTCCAATGTATGCTGAATATGTTACATTTATTTACGTTCAGAGTCAACTGCCAGAGCCTGCACCGTTCAACAATCCTCTACAGGTTACTCTGCTAATCGATACTGTCTTCTGGCATTGCTACTTTCTTATAGTTACCCGCATCTTCTGCGAACGGTCTGCAAGAGCTTCCGACGCTTTCTACTAGATAATTAGTATAAAACTCAAACTGTAACAGTCCCATCATACATCCTCGGGGTGCTCCGGATATTACATTTACATCTGTCGGTTTTTTTCCGTTAAGAGCGGCGTGTTGATTTCTGTCTGCAAGGAAGTCTTGAATCCAGTAGTAAATCTCGTATTTTTTTCACTGAAAGGCAGTGCGGTGCGGGATGGTGTCAAATGCCTTCCTGAAGTCAAAGAACACGGCATCTACCTGAGGGCCGTTGTCTACAGCGCTTTGGATCCCACGGAGGAACAGAGCGACCTGAGTTTTCATAAGATCTGTTTGTGGAGTCCATGTTGATATTTATAGAGCAGAAATTCATTCTTCAAAAACGTCATAATTTTTTAGCATAATATGTGTCCCATAATTCTGCAACAGATTGACGTCAGTGTTATTAGCCTATAATTATGTGCATCTGCCCTAAGCCCTTCTCGTAAACGGGAATGAGCTGTGCTTTTTTTCGGTTGCTAGGTGCCCTTCGTTGCTCCAGCGATCTACGATAAACTGCTACCGGAAGGGGTGCAAGTTCCTTTGTATAATCTTTGTAGAATCTTACAGATATCTCATCTGATTATGATGCCTTTCCACCACTAAGCGATTGTCGTTGCTTTCCTATTCCGCGGTCGGTTATCTCAGTACCTGCCACTCTAACCTTCGTACGCTGATCTTCCGGGGTGAAACAGTTTCGGTAGACCGAATTGGGTATTTCGGTTTTCTCTCTGTTACCTTTTGTTTCGGTGCCAGTACAGTCACTGAGTGAATGAATAGAGGATATCATACAACTTACTGGTTCTACGTTAAACGAAAACCTCTTAGGGTTTTTATTCAGATCGAATGACAAAAGTTTACTTTCAAAGTCATTGATCGCTTCTCTCGTTGCTCTCCTTGCGCTGTTTTTCACTTCGTTCAGTTTTTGTTTGGCGACTATGTTTTGACTTGACTTTTCTTGAATCTATGACGAAGCTTACTTTGTTTACGTAGCAGTTTTCAGACACAGCTATTAAATCACGGCGGGCCTCTTCCATCCCTTAAGGCCTTGCTCGGAACATACTCGTCTAATGATTACTGAACGATGCTTTTGAATTTTTCCATTTGTATTCTAGATCTTTGTCTTCAGCGCTGAATATTCGATGCTGACTGCTGAGATACTCTGCAATTTGTATCCTGTCAGTCTTGCTAAGCAAAAATATTTTCCTACTTTCCTTAACATTCCTTGTAATACTCGTAGTCATATTGGCTATCACAGCCTTATGATCACTGACACTTTCATCTACGTTAAATGATTCGGTAAGTTGAGTTCTGTTTGTGGCTACGAGGTCTAAGACGTAACCTTCTCCAGTTGGTTCTTTAATTATCTGCCCGAATTAATTTTCGAACAAGACATCCGGAATAATGTCACATGAATCCCTGTCTCTGGCAGCAAGTTTAATAGCACGACTCTCCCAATCTATACCTGGCAAGTTGAAACCCCCTATTGCAACGGCATGATCAGGAAAATTATCAATGCTATTCTGCAGTTTCTCTCTGAAGTGCTCTACCACTACAGCTTCAGACTCAGGCAGTCTATAAAAGCACCCGGTTACCAGTTTTGACCGACGTTTGATATTTAACTTCATCTATGTTATTTCACATTTGGAGTCCGTGATAACCTCGCTAGATTTTATGGAGTTCTTACGTTAAATACTGAAAACTATTTGTGTTGGCACAAGCACTGAGTAATGACTGTTTTGCTCAGTAGTGCAAAGTTCGGTAATAAAATGAAGTAATATAATGGGTAAAGGAACCGTTTTATTTACAGCACCTGCGATCTATCAGAACCTTGACTAACTTTAAAAATAAAAACAAGGCGGAACTGTTGAGATAAAAACCTTATTTTCCGACCCACCTTCAGTGTATTGTAGATAGCATCCATTACCCCAAACAAAAATTTAGAATTATTGCTCTTTGGAATTCGATATTTGTATTGCAGTGGCGATAAAATGTCTCCATTTGCCAAATACCGCAATGATACTTGTTATTTAATAAGATTTGGCACAGTATCTCGTTGACATGTATTAGATTTTCGTATAGAACCAGAAATGTGTCTCCGAAGGTATTCAAAATTGATTTTACTCATCTGAAAAGTCTTTTCGAACGAAACTTCATTCTCGCACGTACCTTCCATATTAATATATCCCTACGATTCCTACGAGATACCCATTCCCATACTCAGCATTTCTGACTTTGTTTCTTCTTTTCTAACGTTAGTACAAGTTCTTCGGCTAAAAGCTGCGCGACCATACGAACTCCCGTACAAATTACTTCACGTGTCGTCATATTGAGAACCGCGTCAGCAGAGTTTCCAGCTTTGCCTCGTGGAACACTAACTTGCATGTAATGCTAATGGTGGGAGAGATGCAAATGTAAGTAATTCACGTCTATGGAAACCTGGCTTAATGTTCCACTCGGCTACGCTGGCCCAGCTTGTGGCGCGAATTGGCGGACAATCGCCTCGGAGCGAGACTCGAGCGATACAAGGGACGCAACCATTACAGGTATAAGTAAACAGGCTCAGGCTCCTACGCCAGGAAGCAAAATGGTCTTGGACATGAAGGAGTTTTCCGCTCTAGTACCAGAAGTCTGGCTCGCTAAAGATGATGTTGCACGAGTTTCTAATCAATCTGTGGCCAAACAGCCTGCATATGTTGATCCATCTCAGACAACGGAAATGGCTCTCAAACCGAAACTGAAACCGCTGCTCCCAAGTCCGTCACGCATCTCTCAAATAAGATTAAAAAGACCCTAAAGGAAAAACCAAAGAACTGGGCGATACAATCATCTCCAGGCAAAAGGAAAGTATAAATTATCCAGAGACAGGAAGCCGTAACAAAAGAAAACATGAAAAGAAAGTGCAAAGAGTAACAGTAAAGATCAGAGAAGAGGGAAACAGTCAACAAAATCCTGTGACAATTCCAAGCGCGGAAGTCATGTAAACGGGCCGCTGCGGCACGGAGTGGTCTTACCCAGAACCAGAGGGAGGAACTGATACAAGGGTGATCAAAAAATAAGTTGCAAACGCCAGAATACTGCATATAGTTTTAAATTTCGTGCCTGTACTTGTCCAGCAGATGGCAGCAAATGTGTGGAAGGTAGCCGATATGCAGTATTTCGCGGGCGGTGGTTAATGATATGATTGAAGACGAAGATGGTGGGTGTACTCTGAGTGTGTACGCGACTAGAACAATGCTATTTTTGTGAGCCGAGGGACTGTCCGCAGAGCACGTTCATCGTGAAGTTCATGCCTTATATGGTTAGAATTGTATTTCATGAAAATTTGTGTTCAATTGGATGCAAGAATTCAGCAATAAACAAAAAAAGTTACAAACAAGGAGCATCCTGGCGGACTTGGTTATTGTTTCCCCATCTAAGGGTATTTCGTTACCCCCGGAACACATCGGTTTTGTGGGTTGCAGCAATATTTAAGGAACCAAATAAACTTGGTATATCCCGAGAGGGCACTCGTTAGACACGAACGCTGCCACAAAAATTCTATCCTGCAGGCTTTTAACGCTTGTCGAACGATGGGATAAGTGTATAAGTATACTAGGAGAGTGTGTTGAAAGGAAAATAAATTTCATGCTGGTACACGCAGCTCTGATGTCTCTCTCCCAGTTAGCGACTTATTTATTGACTCATCCTCGTATCTTCTAAAGCCATGACTTCACTACAGCCTCTCGATGTTGCAAATTTGAAGTTAAAGAGGATCCAAAACGCTGTAAAACAACGACCACTGACATTTTTTCTATGGCAAAAATGTGGACAATACACTGTTTCAGGAATTACTTAGTAAAGTCGCCATTGAAGAATATCTAATAATCAGTAGTCTTAACAATCAGAGTCAATGACCACGAAAAATATAATTGCGCAAAGTGATCAATTTTACAGAAGCAAAGTATCTCACGAGAAGGAGGGGAAATCATGTCGTGTAAACGGAGTTTTAATTTCCAATGTGTATTCGGTTCTTTTAAAGGAAATCTTGTCCTTGGATGGGGATTTTAACTGTGTGATAAGTGTTAGTGACCAAATTCCAAACACAAATAAACACGAAGAGCTAGAGCAACTTGTCCAAGACATCAGTTTTCACGACACGTGGCAAAAACTTCATGCTGAGCGTTCGGCTTACACTTACGTGATTAAGTTCCGCGAGCCGAATAGATAGAATTTGTCTCTCACAAGGTCTCTGTGAACATATAATGAATGATGATATCGCCCCTGTCAGTGTCTCCGATTACTGCGCTTATCAGACCTACATAAACCTCCGACGTGCAAACTTTTATCGCCGGAGAGGGCTTTGGAAGTTAAACGCCAGTCTCTTGCAGGGCAACCAACTAGACGAGGAAATAACGCGAGCTTGGTATCAATTCTTGCGACACAAAAGGCGCTACACTTGTCTTCTGCAATGGTGGACATGCGTAGCTAAACGGAAAATGAGGAACACTATCGTACGATGCCTCAGACAAGAAGCCTTGTGTCAGAAAGAAACAACAGAGTTTTATTATCAGTGTCTTCGGGTCATATATACGCAGCACTGTCTCACTGATGTCTTCAGGGATAGCGAAGTCTACAAAGCCAAAGTAACGGCTCTTCAAAGGTGGAAAATGGAAGCCAACTTGGTGAGCTCGCAGTCCAAAGGTGCAGCTTCGGACGAAGACCCCCTTTTTTTTTTTTTTTTTTTTTTTTTTTTTTTTTTGGGCGATGTCACCGACGAAGCGGTAAACAGATTACTAAATTAGCGCGAAATCATAATAAAGACGCAGGAATATTACAGCAACCTCTACAGCAAACAAGAATTTAAAGAACATTTTGGTGACAGGTTGGTTGATTAGGGGGAGGGGACCAAACAGCGATGTCATTGGTCCCATCGGTTTAGGGAAGGATGGGGAAGGAAGTCGAAAGTGCCCTTTCAAAGGAACCATCACGGCATTTGCCTGAAGTAATTTAGGGAAATCATGAAAAACCTATATCAGGATGGCCGGACGCTGGTTTGAGCCGTCGTCCTCGCGAATGCGAGTCCAGTGTGCTAACCACTGCACCACCTCGCTCGGTAATGAAACAGTGAATCGACATCAAGGGCTCCGTTAGCAAAATAAACCCACCAGCACCGAACATGCTCCCCGGAGAGAGCTGTTAACATTACTGGGGCCTTTTGGGATCCATGCTAAAGGTGGCAAACAAGTTTATGCGACGCCAAAAATTTATGTCTTGCACTGTAAGGTGGCACCTAGGGCTAGGAATGGTGATTATCGCAGAAATAACCGGTTTTATGTTATGTCGGTTTTTTCAACACTAGTTTACCCAGCTGTGAAAACAGCACAAAATAAATGGTTTCTGAAACAACCGATTTGCGGTTTTTATTCCTTTTGTTTCCTGTAATGAAGTAGAAACTGAAAAGACGTTGAAATATTTTGGCTTCCTCAATTTCAAGATACATAAAATCAAAATATTAAATAGGCAAATAAAAGAAAACTTGGTCAGTCCACCGTTCGCTGATTTTGTCCAGAAGTGAAAAGGAGTTGAGCACAACAAAAAATCACCAGTATTCTTCTATGATTCCAGTTTTGTGAAATACTACTCAAAAACCATTGTAATCGGTCAAGTATTTGGACATTGCGAATATTCAATGTTAAAGAGTGAAAACTAAAGCTGAATTACTCTATTTTTCGTCTTAATTTGTTTGTTTTCAAAGGCTAAAAGCAGATAAAGGAATGTTGTGTAGACACAGGCAACATATCGCCTGCTTTCTGTTTTTATTATTAGCTATGAATAAACTTTTCAGTTTTAACGTTTCTCCTTATGCTATGTCACAAGTTTCGTGTGGCTCCCTCCGTTTCTAATCTTTCAAAGCATATCGAGCATTGTATTTCATTGATACCGCACTTCGAAAATACTTGCAGACTAGGAATGGTGCTGTTTTGTAATATAGCTGATTTCCGCCGACAGTGAGAAACTACCACTTAAACAATATGTGGCAAGTCTTGGACACTGCACACATACGTGTACCACCTAATAGGACACGCCTTGTAGTAAGAGGAACATTATTGACTCAGCAATGCTGTACCAATTCGTCTGCCCTTTGTTTCTTGCAGGTTTCTGTCAAAATTGTTATTAAAATAGCACAGATCTCTTTTCCCCATTTTCTATAATAAAGTAATATTTCGAAGCGATTTTAATTATTGCTCGTTCTTTAAAAAAATTTCATCAAACACCAAAAATTGTAACACTGCTAGTTTATGTTTCGATTTTTTGCCGGGTATTTGTAAAAAATAAAAACATCCGTTGTAGCCGAGACCAAACAAACGCCGAAAATTACCTATTATTCAGTCCTAAAGTACCAGTATCGGTTTTAACCGGTCGATTTTTCCCATCCTTGTCTCATGGCACTACCTAAGAAGTGCAAAAGCAAGTTTATTAATAAAATGAAGCCTATCACTCTCTCAAATTCCGACTACAAAGTAACGGTTAGAGCAGTTCAACTGCGATTGCAACTAGTTTAAAGGAATGTCAATACAGTGCCCTAGGCGATGGAAGCGTAATATCTGCCGTCTGTGGCCTCAGCGACATAATTACTGCTTCTGCACACAGCAAGGTTGCTTTTCCTTTTATTTTTGGACGTTGAGAAGGCCGGTTCCGGCGGCGGGCTCTTTGTTGGCCACGCGAACGCGCAGTCGCTGACGGCGCACTTCGACGAGTTCTGTGACCTGTTCTGCCAATCGCTGTTCCATACTATCCTCGTCTCTGAAACTTGGTTGAAACCAAACATTTCTTCCAACGCTATCCGAATCACTGGTTACTCTCTCCTAAGGGCAGATCGTGAAACACGACACGGGGGTGGTGTGGGTGCCTATGTTCGCTCCGATCTGACACCTACTATACTATGCACATCGGATGCAAAGGGCGAAGGAGAAGCATAGTTCTTGTTTTTCGAAATAAATACATCAAATCAGAAACCGCTAATTGGAGTAATCTATAAACCTCCAAGCGTCGGTGCCATGTCCTCCTTTCAGTCTGCCCTGTCCTCGCTCGTGACACAGTATGAACACATAATCATTATGGGCGACACAAACACCGACTTACAGTTAAAATCTCCCTCTGCAGAAAAACTAAGGAGACTGTTCCACTCCAATGATATGATTTTAACACCGCTGGACCCAACTCATCACACGCCACACAGCCATACACTCATAGATACAATAGCAACAAAGCGAGCAGATAAAATAATTCTCGCCAATCAGACATCCGCTCCGGGACTCTCTGCTCATGACGTGATATTCTTAAATTACTCAATGCATACTACCAAAGAAAAACCTCACCTGGTAACCTACACAAACCTAAAAAATGTTAACCATGACGCTCTTCAAAAGGATTGCTCAGACATCCCTTGGCATGATATAAGCAATGAACCGTCTTTAGACGAAAAAATTCGGGAATTATGTCGCAAAATTATTGCACTGTATGATAAACATGCTCCTCAATGCACTGTCAAGGTAAAGAGAGCTCCCGCTCTGTGGCTCACCACTGCATTACGCCAGTTAATGAATAAACATGATGCTGCACATAGGGCCTTCAAGCGTAACCCAACTCCCGAGGCGTACGAAGCTTATAGGAAACTCCGTAACACAACCAAGCAAAGCGTGAGAAATGCCAAAATCAGACATGCCCGCTCTGTCGTATGCGACATATCAAAAGCTGCTGCACTGTGGAAAAAGCTGCACAGTTTCGGTATAGGGAAGCTAAGATCTGACGCTGTTTATCAAGCGTCTGCAGAAGAATTAAACGATTTCTTTTCAACAGCTGTAAACTGCCACGCAGCGACAAAGTACCAGCCCCAAGATATCAATCTCTCGAGAGACAAGTTTTTCCTAAAACATGTCACTACCGGCACAGTACACAAGGCAATTATGTGAATCTCTTCCGAGGCAGTAGGAAATGATGGAGTGAGCATTGGCATGATTAAGAACGTCGTAGACACTATTACTCCAGTTATCACAGACATCTTCAACCTGTCTCTTGTAAGTAGTACATATCCTACTGAGTGGAAGCAAAGTTTAATTCAACCTATACCCAAGACTGACAACCCTAAGTCGCCAGTTGACTACAGGCCGATCAGCATACTACCTGCAATATCTAAAGCCCTAGAATACATCGTCCATGAACAGCTGACGTATTACCTCAAAACTCGTAACATCCATGACAAATATCAGTCAGGCCTTTGAAAGCACCGTAGTACAGCAACTGCATTAATCAAAGTAACTGATGACATTAAACATGCTATGGACAGACGTGAAGCTACCATCCTAACACTGCTTGACTTTAGCAATGCTTTTGATACAGTTGACTTTGATATATTACTAATTAAAATGAAACAGCTGAATTTCTCAAACAGCGCAATACACTGGTTCGACAGCTACCTCAAAAACAGAAGTCAACAAGTCATTTGTGGCTCGGAGAAGTCTCCATGGAAAAACGTGCGCTCTGGAGTTCCCCAAGGCTCCGTCCTTGGTCCATCACTCTTCTCACTGTACATTAATGATATTTCTTCAGTGATTTACACCTGTAACTACCATCTATATGCCGACGACATCCAACTGTACATAAGTGCAAGCCCCAAGAACATTGCTGACGCAATAGCGAGTATGAACGCAGATCTTTGCTCTGTTTCTCGATGGGCACAGAACCTAGGTCTGAAACTAAACCCCAAGAAATCCCAGGTCATACTTATATCTCATCCAAAGTTAATCAGCCGGTACTTTCGCGAAACAGTGCCTCAAATACTCCTCAATGGTACCCAACTACCATACCAAAAAACAGTAAAAGGCCTTGGAATAATCTTGGATGAACACCTAAACTAGGAAGAACAAACAGTCACAGCTTACCGGAAATCGCTCTCCTCCCTACATGCAATTCAAAAATTTAGAAAAATATTTCCAACCCATGTTAAACAAAAATTAGTCCAAACACTAGTCTTGCCTAATCTTTACTACTGCGATGTAGTTCAACACGGCACAAATAGTGAAAATTCGAGATGCCTCGAGCTAGTGATGAATGCTTGCGTTAGATACGTGTGCAATATACGGTTGTATGATCATATCAGTCCTTCATACTCCCAGCTAGGTTGGATACGCCCACACAAGGCACGCGATCTCCACACGATGTGCTTACTTCATCGATTTCTTAGCCACTAGTGCCCCCGACACTTATCTTCTCACATTAAACACCTATCATCATTCCACAACCGCAATACCAGATCGGATACGTCTAGCATCTTGGCTGTACCTTTACACAACACAAAATCTTTTCCGTGTCATTCTCCATCTCAGCCATACGACTATGGAACGCGCTCCCCTGTGATCTGCGTCTTATCCAGAACCTCTCAACATTCAAGAGGAAACTCAAAACTTACATATTAGGACGGTATAGCCACCATTGTTGAACCCCTCTCATCTCTGTCTTTCTCCTCTCCATCATAGCTTCGAATTTTACCATTCTATTTCTCTTCGTCTAACCTGTCTACCTCTTCTATATCTCTTTCACCCCATTCTATCGTCTTATGTCTCTACTCGATGAGAATAACTCACAAGCTGCAAGAACATAACGAGAAAATTCCCAACTAGCAATAGGACTGACATTCATAAAAGAAAAATATTTTTACTTTCATATACATAGTCATTACTATTATTATTATTATTATTTCTTTGCTTTCTCAGACGTTATGTCTGGTTAAAAATGGAAAGTGGCGCAGACCTTGATCAAGCGTGACTTCCTTTTAATTGTACGGTATATGTTACATTGCATTTAGGAACTTTCGGGTAATTGAACAAGTATCAGTAATTACAGATTTCTGTAGTTGTATATATAAGTTTGGATGTAGCTGTATTGCATTGATGTACTGGTGGATATTATGTGGTATGACTCCTGTAGTTGATAGTATAATCGGTATAATGTCAACTTTATTGTGATGCCACATGTCCTTTATTTCCTCAGCCAGTTGGATGTATTTTTCAATTTTTTCTCCTGTTTTCTTCTGTATATTTGTTGTATTGGGTATGGATATTTCGATTAGTTGTGTTAATTTCTTCTTTTTATTGGTGAGTATGATGTCAGGTTTGTTATGTGTTGTTGTTTTATCTGTTATAATGGTTCTGTTCCAGTATAATTTGTATTCATCATTCTCCAGTACATTTTGTGGTGCATACTTGTATGTGGGAATGTATTGTTTTATTAGTTTATGTTGTATGGCGAGTTGTTGATGTATTATTTTTGCTACATTGTCATGTCTTTTGGAATATTCTGTATTTGCTAGTATTTTACGTCTGCTTGTGGTGTGATCTACTGTTTCTATTTGTTGTTTGCAAAGTCTGCATTTATCTGTTGTGGTATTGGGATCTTTAATAATATGCTTGCTGTAATATCTGGTGTTTATTGTTTGATCCTGCATTGCAATCATGAATCCTTCCGTCTCACTGTATATATTGCCTTTTCTTAGCCATGTGTTGGATGCGTCTTGATCGATGTGTGGCTGTGTTAAATGATACGGGTGCTTGCCATGTAGTGTTTTCTTTTTCCAATTTACTTTCTTCGTATCTGTTGATGTTATGTGATCTAAAGGGTTGTAGAGGTGGTTATGAAATTGTAGTGGTGTAGCTGATGTATTTATATGAGTGATTGCTTTGTGTATTTTGCTAGTTTCTGCTCGTTCTATAAAGAATTTTCTTAAATTGTCTACCTGTCCATAATATAGGCTTTTTATGTCGATAAATCCCCTTCCTCCTTCCTTTCTGCTTAATGTGAATCTTTCTGTTGCTGAATGTATGTGATGTATTCTATATTTGTGGCATTGTGATTGTGTAAGTGTATTGAGTGCTTCTAGATCTGTGTTAATCCATTTCACTACTCCAAATGAGTAGGTCAATATTGGTATAGCATAGGTATTTATAGCTTTTGTCTTGTTTCTTGCTGTCAATTCTGTTATCAGTATTTTTGTTAGTCTTTGTCTATATTTTTCTTTTAGTTCTTCTTTAATATTTGTATTATCTATCCCTATTTTTTGTCTGTATCCCAGATACTTATAGGCATCTGGTTATCCAATACGTAATCTTCTTGTTTAGTGTGTTTTCCCTTGACTATGCTATTTTTCTTATATTTGTCTGTTCCAAAAGCCATATTTATATCATTGCTGAATACTTCTGTTATCTTTAGTAATTGGTTGAGTTGTTGATTTGTTGCTGCCAGTAGTTTTAGATCATCCATGTATAGCAAATGTGTAATTTTGTGTTGGTATGTTCCAGTAATATTGTATCCATAATTTGTATTATTTAGCATGTTGTATGTTCAGAGCAAGGCAGAACCAGAAAGGACTTAATGAGTCTCCTTGGTATATTCCACGCTTAATCTGTATTGGCTGTGATGTGATATTATTTGAATTTGTTTGGATATTAAGTGTGGTTTTCCAATTTTTCATTACCATGTTTATGAACTGTATCAATTTAGGATCTACTTTGTATATTTCCAATATTTGTAGTAACCATGAGTGGGGTACACTATCAAAAGCTTTTTGGTAATCAATGTATGCGTAGTGTAGCGACCTTTGTTTAGTTTTAGCTTGATATGTCACCTCTGCATCTATTATCAGTTGCTCTTTACATCCTCGTGCTCCTTTGCAACAGCCTTTTTGTTCTTCATTTATAATTTTGTTCTGTGTTGTATGTATCATTAATTTCTGTGTAATGACTGAAGTTAATATTTTGTATATTGTTGGTAGGTAAGTTATGGGGCGATATTTAGCTGGGTTTGCTGTGTCTGCTTGATCTTTAGGTTTCAGATAAGTTATTCCATGTGTAAGTGTATCGGGGAATGTGTATGGGTCTGCAATGTAACTGTTAAATAATTTAGTTAGATGTGAATGTGTTGAGGTGAACTTCTTTAGCCAGAAATTTGCTATTTTATCTTTTCCAGGGGCTTTCCAATTGTGAGTAGAATTAATTGCTTGGGTGACTTCATGTTGCAAAATTATCACTTCAGTCATTTGTGGTATCATCTTGTATGTGTCTGTTTCCGCTTGTATCCACCATGCATGCCTGTTATGTTGTACCGGGTTTGACCATATGTTGCTCCAGAAGTGTTCCATGTCTGTTGTGTTCGGTAGATTGTCTATTTTAATGTGTGTGTTATCTACTGTCTGGTAAAATTTCTTTTTGTTTGTGTTGAATGTTTGGTTTTGTTTCCTTCTATTTACACTTTTTTGTATCTTCTAAGTCGTTTGGCCAATGCTTGTAATTTCTGCTTCTTTTCATCTAACTGCTCTATCGCTTCTTGTCGTGAGATTTTACCTAACCTGTTATTTCATTTCTTATAAATTGTGTTAGCTGTCCGATGTCTTTTCTCAGTTTTTCTATTCTGATCTGTAGCCTGTGTTGCCATGCTGGATTTTGTGCGTTTCTACTGTGTCTTGGTTGGTTCTGATCTCTGCCTAGTGTGTATATTTAGTGTAGTGAGTGCTCCTATATAAATCAGTAGTGTTTGAATAAGCATCTTAAAATTGAGCGTGTGACAAGCAGGAACGTCAAGAAACGTTACGCAGCATATGCCAATGACCAGGTCCGATGAGAGGGGTTGGCAGGAGGAGGAGGAGGAGTAAAAATCTGGGACCGTAGCCTCTTGGGGGCCCAAGTCTCTCAAGAGTTCGGATCCCCAAAGGTACTAAATTGTCAAAAATTGTCCAATTATTGTAAAATAAATTTTGTCATTTAGTAAATAGAAGGACATCACCCCAGCACCAGAATAACCAATTATTATTATTATTATTATTATTATTATTATTCTTGATTATTATAATTATTTTTTTGATTGTTATAATTATCATTGTACTACTGTTATAATCTCTATTTTTTTTCTTTAACATTAATACTGTATAACACGTTATATGTCCTTAATGTTCTGTAGAAACTGAAAATCATTCAATCTGAGTATGCCTGGTTAGGTGTAAGAGAGGACCAGGTCTGACAAGAGGGGTTGGCAGGAGGAGGAGAAGGGGCAAAAACCCGGGACCGTAGCCTCTTGGGGGCCCAAGTCTCTCAAGAGTTCGGATCCCCAAAGGTACTAAATTGTCAAAAATCGTCCAACTATTGTAAATTAAATTTTGTCATTTAGTAAATAGAAGGACATCACCCCAGCACTAGAATAACCAATCTTCCTTTCCGCTTCAGTTCTTCAGTTTTATGGGTTATACAGCTCAGCTGCATAGAATTCTATTTCATATTTAATCTTGAAAGCATTATATTTTTTTAAATATTGAGCACTAAAACCACAATGCCGTGGAGCAGAAAAAGTGCTTTCTTTAAATGTCACAAAAAACGAGTATACAGAAAATATTTTATTCAGGAGTAACACAAAAAAAATATTTCTATTTGTAAAAATTTGTCTGTTGTTTCAAGGCCGCAGTGGAAAACTGGAGATATGTTTTACGACTATTTTTTGTTTTACCAGATTCCAAATAATTTTAATTTTAATAGTACATTATACATTATGTATCATAATAACTATTACTAGTTTTCTGAAGTAATAGAAGGCATGAAATTAAATATTTTTCTTAATAAAACAGTGTCCAATACTGTATTATATAATTAAGGTGCTAGAAGTACTTCACTGCAATATAAGTGTGAAATTTAGAGCACGATCTTAGCAACGGCATATCACGCAGGTATACTGATGTTTCCTTTCTATGAAGTTATTGTAATGAAATACAATGAAAATTGCAAATATGTTTATAAATGTTATTTAAATTTGTAGATAGCGTAGTCTACAGTAATTCTGACTAAAAATGTAGAAACCAGAAATGTGAATGTAGAAAATGTGTTCGGAAAAAATTATTTACTGGAGCTAGCAAATTTAATTTTCAGTGTCAGTTCTGTAACTAGGAACCCTTTCTTTCCTCATTTTCGTAGAAAAACAATGTTAAATATTTTAATGCTCGAAAATAAGAAAACAAGTTTCACAGAAGATATTCTGTGACCGATAGTAACAAATTTACTTCAGTAGTTCCTTGTTTCCGTGGTAAGACAAACTGTTGAAGCAAAAGCATACAAAATCGGAGTGATCAAGGCTGGTTTTTGTACAGAAACTGAAGCATCGGCGGACATTGTATTATTGATAAGTGATGTTTACAGAGTCCACTGCTCGTGGTCTCGGCAGCGTTCATGCTTCATGGGCATGGGGTCCCAGGTTAGATTCCCGGTGGGGTCAGGGATTTTCACCTGCCCCGAGATGACTGGGTGTTGTGTCGTCTTCATCATCATCATTCATCCCCATTACGGTCAGAGGAAGGCAACAGAAAACAACTCCTTTAGGACCTTGCCTAGTACGGCGGTGCGGGTTTCCTGCATCGTTCCCATACTACTCTGTCAAGAAGCATGGAACTTCATTTCCAGTGTTTACATTCTTGTCCTATACTACATAAAAATTAGAAACTTAAATGCTCACGTGTTCTGCAGTACAAGATAACACTGCATTCGAAGTGCAACCAAAAGCAGTACTGTTAATAGTGGCTCGATGATACATGGGAATACGCTACCGCATCCTCTGATTCAACCCATCGCACCACGAACAATCGTTAATTCGCTTTAATTTTGCCAGCATAGTATAAACCAGCAGAAAAATGCTCTTGTCGGAACACATAAAAGACGAATTTGATGCCCTTTAGAAGACTGACAGAAAAGTGGGGAACCAGCTACCTCCCTCATCAAAAATTTTGGGATGTTAACATTCCCGCTCTTTTAACACAAATTCTGGGGCATCCAAGTTATTTTTTCCCCTGTACCTACATGTTTAAGATTTCTGTCCAAAATGTGCCATCCTCCATACCTATGTGTTAAAGTTCGCCAGACTGAGAGGGTCCGAACCCCTCTCCCCAAAGCCCACTAATTTCTCTTTTTCGTCTACACTGTCTCCTCTCCCCCCCCCCCCCCCCCCAACTGTTTCAATCCATTCCATGCATTTCTCCTTCTCTTCTACTGTCACTGTCGCTCACTAACCATCAATATCTCCTCTTTTTTTTAGGGAAATTTCCATTTCACTGTTAATTATTCATTTGTTTTCTACAGTCATGGTTTCGGTTTTGTAGCCATTCTCAGTTCATGATGAAATGTTAAAATATTTCCGTCCTGTCTGTGACTTGTCATCGTTGAAAACAGATGTTTCTGGTTTTATAAGATGAGTTGTCACATTGCAGGAAACGAGTACATATCGAATATACATACTATGGCTGACACTGTGCGTAGTGAAAAACCACAACTGATCTGTAACATATTATAACATTTCAATATGCACTCGAAAATCATTACTGTGTAAAACAAATGAAAAATTAACGGTCACATGACAGAAATGCGTTTCAAAAAAACAAAGGAAATGTGAATATATTCTCCTCTTTGGTGCCCACTACTATTGTCTTCATCCATCTCTCTTTCTCTTTCAATGACACTTTCTCTCTCCTACCATCACTATCTCCTTTCGCTCTCTCTCTCTCTCTCTCTCTCTCTCTCTCTCTCTCTCTCTCTCTCTCTCTCTCTCTCCCTACTGCCACTGTCTCCTTCGTCCATCATCATCACTGTCTCTCTCCTACTCTCTCTCTCAGCACAAAATCCGCAAGGTGTCCCAAGTGAGGGTGTTAACGTGCACTTCTGCTCTTACACAGCAGCTTCCACTGGTTACAACAAAGGAATTCAAAAGTCAAAACTTCATAAACGAAACACAAGAGTCATAACATGTGGCACTTGAGTAAGAAAAAATAGGAGGTACATATGTCTGGAGGTCCTTTTCTTACAACTCACAACTGCAAATGGACGTTTCACCATGACACATACTCGAAATTTGAATACAGAGAACAGACATGTTAATAATTGGACGAACAGTTCATAATTTTGTGAAAAAATTGGTGCATGAGCGAGATTTGAATCCAGGTCTTCCCATTCACAGTCCAAAACCGTAACCATATACGAGGGCCATTCAGAAAGTAACCTCCGGTTGATTTAAAAAAATACACCAAGTTAAATAAAAATATTTTAATATATACATCTTACAACTACATCTTTGCACTATTTTTCTACATAGTCTCCATAGCGATTGAGGCACTTATCGTATCTCTTCACAAGCTTTGAAATTCCTACTGCAAAAAAATCACCCGCTTGTGCCTGGAGCCAGCCTGTGACCGCATCTTTGAGCTCTTCGTCGTCATCAAACCGCTGTGACCCGAGCCATTTCTTCAAATGCATGAAGAGGTGATAATCACTTGGCGCCAGGTCTGGGCTGTAAGGTGGATGGTTGATAACGTCCCACTTGAAGGACTCAAGAAGGGCCATTGTTCTGCGAGCAGAGTGAGGACGGGCGTTATCGTGCAAAAAAACGATACCGGAAGTTAGCATACTACGGCGTTTGTTCTGTATAGCCCGTCGTAACTTTTTTATTGTTTCACAGTACACGTCTTGATTAATGGTCGTACCACGTTCCATGAATTCAACCAACAACACCCCTTTGGCATCCCAAAACACCGTTGCCATCAGTTTTCTGGCAGAAAAATCTTGCGCGGCTTTTCTTGGTTTGGTAGGCGAATTTGAATGTGCCCACATCTTTGATTGTTCTTTTGTCTCAGGGTTCACGTACTTAATCCAGGTTTCGTCACCGGTCACGATTCTGTTTAACAATGGTTCTCCTTCGTCCTCATAACGTGACAGAAAGTCTAATGCAGAGGCCATTCTTTGAGTTTTGTGGTGGTCGGTAAGAATTTTGGGCACCCATCGTGCACAGAACTTACGGTAACCCAATCTTGCTGTCACTATCTCGTACAAGAGAGTCTTAGAAATCTGTGGAAAACCAGTAGACAACTCCGACATTGAGAAACGTCGATTTTCACGAACTTTTGCATCAACTGTCTGAACGAGTTCGTCAGTCACCAATGATGGTCTACCACTCCTCTCTTCATCATGAAAGTTTTCTCGTCCACTTTTAAATAAACGTACCCATTCACGGACAACTCCTTCACTCATAACTCTTGGTCCGTACACGGCACAAAGCTCACGATGAATAGCTGCTGCAGAATATCCTTTGGCTGTAAAAAACCTTATGACAGCACGCACTTCACATTTGGCGGGGTTTTCTATTGCAGCACACATTTCAAACTGCCACAAAAACTAAACTAGCTCAGGTACGACGTTCACTCGACCACGGTTTGATGCCGACTGACCTGTTGAGTGCATGAACGCACAGATGGCGTCGCTACTCCCCCCACAACCCGCACTGTGACCAATCGGAGGTTACTTTCTGAACCGCCCTCGTAGATTCAACGCTGTAGCTACACAACTTTGCTCGCTGCTGTACATTTTGAGCTTGGACCATTCACTGTTTCTGTTTTGCTTATTTTTTCACAGTTCAGTACACCTTCTTCCTGTTTTCATACTTGGTCTGTGTTCATCCACTGGGCCATTTTACGACTAAATCTGAGGGAGGTGCGATGGAGAGTTTCCCGAGTAAACACTGGCCTGTCAAGGCATGTGTTACTGATTATAATGTCAACAAGACTGTGTCCATCCTGGGTGCCACACTTTCAATCACCATAGTAAAAACTTCTCCCTATGGAAATGGAAATGTCGTGTGGCTAGGGCCTCCCGTCGGGTAGACCGTTCGCCTGGTGCAGGTCTTTCGATTTGACGCCACTTCGGCGACCTGCGCGTCGATGGGGATGAAATGATGATGATTAGGACGTGAACGCTATGCACGACTCCACTTGTAAACTAAGTATCACGAGCTGATCTCCGCTACGAACTGTGGCTAAGAACTGCAACCCCGGAACTCTAAAATAGAACTCTCGTACACTAACATCAAACATGGACCGTCCGTTGCTGCGTGTGGCCCCTGCTTGTCACAATGCAGAAGTCCATTTCGTTGGCAGCAGCACAGAGGCTGCAGATAGGGCTGTGCCTGTGTTTGGTGATGATGAACTTCAAAGTGCCACTGGTGGCACCAGCCAGAAACTGTCTCAGCACGCCAGCACCAGTTGCACCCATTGGCGAGGACACAACAGTCCTCCCCCCCCCCCCCCCTCTTTCCAAATTTCCTCACCATTGTCGTGTAGAGTTGGATGGTGTTACGATGGCGGAAGGGGTGGGGGAGGGAAGGCAAATGTGCGGATGCAGCAAGCAACGATGGAACAGGACCTGAGTCTGTATATGGTGTCGAGCCCTGCTCATGCCCTGGTATTCACCTTGCGACTGCCCCAGAACGCCAGTTGAAAAACGCGGCGGAAGGCACACTCTGGCATCCGACAACAGAGCTCAAACTTCATGGTGTTGACCCACAATGGCGTTCTGATGTGGGATGGTGGCCCCCTTGATAGACTGCAGCATGGAGTGGACCATTCCCAGAAGACATCTGTTGTCCACTCGGTGCTGGCTCAGTCATCAGGTCCAGGTCTATTAGTTTGGGGCCTGTTAGTGGCGACGTGGGACACCAGGTCGCTGGATGGAATGAAGGCTGCATCATCTGTGCAGACAACGAATCTGTAAACAAAGACTCGGTGGCAGCATCACGTAAATTACAAGTGTGAAATTGGTTCCAGTGCCAACACTGCAAACCTCCTGGACCCCGTACAAGAAACATGGGTCTACCTAATGATTTTACCATACAGTCGTCCTCACAGGTCTTCCGTCTGCCTTAATACTGGAAAAATGTTAACTAGCTTTATACATTGCCTGAGTGAGCGGATTAGGCGCTGGCCACAGCGGTGGGTGCAGCAACTGAAGCACTGTGTGGTGACGCCATCCACGGAGCAACTCCACTGTGAAGGGCTGTTGTGAGTTTGGAAGTTGTAGGGAGAGAGGAATAGCAGCAAAGCTTGTTCCTGCATGTGGTGGGTGTGTAACTTGTCCATCAGCTGTTGGAAAGTGCACACGAAGCACTCCACTACTTCATCTGATTGAGGGCAATAAGGCACAGTGGTGATGTGACTAATGCTGTTGGTTGCGCAAAAGTCCTCAAATTCTGTCGACACAAATTGAGATCCATTGTCAGTCACTAGAACTCTGGAAGATCTTCAGTGCAAAATATGGACTGCAAAGAATGGAGTGTGAAACGTGGAAATATTGAATCCATGGGCACAACAAAAGGAAACATCTTACATGCATTTACAGCATTCAGCCAACGAACATTCCAGTAGCGTCCAGCAACGTCCAAATAAATGGGCTGCCAAGACACTCCTGGTTTTGGCCAATGAAATAAACGTTAAGGAGGGCTGGCTGGTGTTGTGCACAAGCATGGCACTGTGCCGTCGTCTGTTCTGTTTGAGTTGCCATGCCAAACCAGGTGCAGTTTCTGTAGTGTAATTGTTTTGTGTAAATCACCCCAGTGACCCTGGTGGAGCAAGCCGAGTACATGTCTCTATAGAGCGTTTGGGATTACCACACACGATCTTTCTGACTCAGTGTGTACAAAGAATCACCTTGAAGCATTTACAAGTCATGCCATCGTGCAAAGTTCAAAATGGCTCTGAGCACTATAGGACTTAACATCTGAGGTCATCAGTTCCCTAGAACTTAGAATTACTTAAACCTAACTAACCTAAGGACATCACACTCATCCATGCCTGAGGCAGGATTCGACCCTGCGACCGTAACATTCGCGCGGTCCCGGACTGAACCGCCTAGAACCGTTAGGCCACCGCGGCCGGCTCTTGCAAAGTATCGACAGATCACCAGGCCAATGAGTTGTTTCAATGAGCGAAGCTAAACTGTGTGGACGTAGCAAAACAAAATCTGGAAGTCCAGGTACGCTACCATTGCCTCGGCGACCTTCTGCTGATCTAAGGGGAACTGGTCTAGAACATCTAGCTCCTGTGTGCTTACGTGAAAACAGGATGCTTTCAATGTGCGAAAGTCTTCATCTGGTCCCACAGGAAGAAGCGAGAATGTGTCTGCAATGGCATGCTTGTATGTGGGCCTGGAAATTATCTTGTACTGATAATGTGTGAGAATAGGAGCCCATTGTTGCAATTTTTGTGCAGTGCGGTTTGGAGTAGACTTGGCCAGGTTGAAGAGTGACTGCAGCGGTTTGTGGTCAGTGACTACATAGAATTTCCTTCGATACATGTAGTGTTGAAATTCAGTCACTCCACAAATGATTGGAAGAGCCTCCTACTATATCTAAGAATAACTCCTCTGAGCATTGTTGAGAAGTTTGGAGTCAAAAGCTATTGATTGGTCTTTCTGCAGAACCAATTCTGTTAAGAAGTACCACGCCAGTGCTGCTCGAGGATGCGTCCATGGCCAAGACAACTGGTTTGCGAGGATCTAAATGGACCAGACAACGATCGCTGAGCAAAGAGTCTTTCAGTATCTGAAATGCAATGTCACAGTCGTGGGACCACACGAAAGGTACAGTCTTGCGCTGAAGACGATGCAAGGGCGCAGCGATTAGAGATGCATGAGAAATAAAGCGGATGTAGGAGGTCAGCTTCCCTAGGACATTTTGCAATCCAGAGAGATTTCTTGGAGGTTTGAGGTCTTGAATAGCCTGCAAGTGCGACTGCATCGCATGAATACCCTGGGCATTTATCACATGACCTAAATACTCAGTTTCAGTCTGGAAGAACGCACACTTGTCTTTGTTACAGTTGAGGCTTTCTAACACTTTGAACAGAGCACGCAAAAGTGCTCTTCTACTGTGCCGTCTGATACCATAATGTCATCCAAGTGATTGGTACGTGAAGGCACAGATGCAGTTCACTGTTCCGGATAATGCTGAAAGATTACTGGTGCAGATGCGCTACCGGATGGCAAGCGAAGAAATTTGTAGAGTCCCATGCGTATATTAATCACAAACACTTCTTGTAACTGTCTATTTAATGGAATCTGTGGGTAGGTATCGCGCAAATCGATCTTGGAGAAATAGCGACTCGCTCATAAGTAGTTCATAAGTTCATCAGGTCGCGGCAGTATGAATGAATCAACTACTGCCTGAGGATTCACTGTCGCCTGAAAGTCTGTGTAGATTCTCAATTTCCCTGAAGGTTCCTTCCAGAAAACTAACGAGAATGCCCACAGACTGCCTATGATGAGTGCAGTGACACCATTTTCCTGCCACTGTGCAAGATCGTTTGCAACACCTTCACGGAGCGCGTATGGTACTCTCCAAAAGCTGGGCTGTGCATTGTCTTTCACCGCCAGATGAGCAACAAAACTGGTAGCTTTACTAACGGCCTTAGGGAACAAATCTTTAACTTCGTCACACAACTGAACAACACTGTCCGTATAGTCAAACACAGTAACTGCAAGCACATTATCTACAATACAGAATCCAAGCAAGACAAACAAATCAGGGCCAAAAATATTAGCACTGTCCTGTGAACGCAAAACCTGGAATGACACAGTCTTTTACAAGTTTTGATAGACGGCTGGAAGGCTACTAGATTCTAATAGTGGAATATCCTCTCCTTAATACGCTGTCAGTGTTGTTATTGACATCTGTAACATTTGCCAAGCAGGTCATAAGTATTGCAATTTAGCAATGAAGCTGAATCACGTGTATCTAACTGTAACTGAACACATTGGCCAGCAATAACAAGATCCACAAAAAGTTTTTGAAGTGTTGCACTGAAGAATCTACTGATTCGCTGTATTGCAGAGTTTCAGTGGTACGTTCTACACTAGTATCGCAGCTCGGCTCAGAATGGACAACATGTACTCGAAAGTTCGAGTTATGGGAACGTTTGTTCTGAGAAGAAGTCTTTGTCACATGCAGACAAACTGCTTCAATGTGCCCGTTCTTACCACATGTTGCGTAACGCGATGGGCACCTACACGTTTCTGAGATTTTAAATAGCGCAGGTAAGATTTCACGCCGGTAGATTTCCGGCCAGGTTTTTAAGTGGCGAACTGTGACATACCCGACTGAGCAGTTCTATGTTTTCCTTCGAAATGGACTGCTTAAGTTGTCGCGCAATATTGTCCCTAGAGGCTATGGCACAAATGTTTCCTGCTTGAAAACTATCAATTGCACAGTCACTAGAATCTTGTAAATCAATAATCTGCAAAACCTGTTCCGACTTGGGGCCAAGGTATTTTAAGATTTGTTAGGGGATTCTACTATCTGCCACGTTTTGAGTAAAAGTGTCACGAATCATCAAGTCAGTGCACTATTTTCCATATACGCTCTTAAATTTGCCCTGCAAATCCGTCACCCACTGCATGTACGTTTGACCTGGTTGTTGCTTGAGGGTAAAGAATTTAAATCTGGCAGCCGCCACATTGATCTTATTGTCGTAATACTTGTTCAGCGCTTGAATAATTTCCTCGTAGCTATCTAGTTCTGGCCTCACAGTAGGGAATAACTTCGAACAAATGCGGTAAACGGCGACACCAACGGTGGAGAAAAAAAAAGACTGCTTCACACTGCCGGTACCTTCAGTTTGGTGAGCGGCCAGGTGCGCTTCAAATTGTGGCAGATATTCCGACCAGTCTTCCTTTTCTTCTTCAAATTGTGGCAAATATTCCGACCAGTCTTCCTTTTCTTCTTCAAATTGTCGAAATGGAGGCAGCAGCGTAGGCTGTGCTGCTTGTGGCGGTGTAGTGTGTGACGGAGTCTGATTCTGTATCTCAGTTGCTGCCACCTCCATTTGGATGCTCCCTCCATCAGTTCCGTCAGCTAGTTTATGGACTGCGTCTGTAACTGAAGAAACGGATTTAAATCGCAGCCGTTTGCGTTTGCGGCGCCGCTAATCGTGAGGGACGCAAATGAGGGGTTTGGAACGGTGGGTGTGAACGTAGCAAACAAATGCTAATACAAACACAAGAAAGCCGGCCAGAGTGGCCGAGCAGTTCTAGGCGCTTCAGTCTGGAACCGCACGACCGCTACGGCCGCAGGTTCGAATCCTGCCTCGGGCATGGACGTGTGTGATGTCCTTAGGTTAGTTAGGTTTAAGTAGTTTTAAGTTTAGGGACTGATGACCTCAGATGTTAAGTCGGATAGTGCTCAGAGCCATTTGAACCATTGAAACGCAAGAAATCCTAAGGCTTATTTATGAAATATGGCAGCACAGCAGTTAAATAGCAAAACTCGAAGAACATTAGTCTGTAACAGAAAATTTCACAAGCACTAAAAGTTAAAGCGACGCTGTAGATGATGCAGCTGAGTGAGTTTGGAATTCTCGTCGCCGAACGACGTGTACGGGTCGTCTGGGTAGAACAGCTCACACACGTCATATTAGCTTTAGGTGCTCGGTGGTGGATGGAGGAGCTGTGACAGTGTAAACAAATTAACGACACACAAAGCTGTGCTGTAATACTTATTTAAAGTTGTACATCAACTCGTTGGATGTGCTTGCTAACAGATGCAACTAAACAGTAGCCAGTCAAGGCGTGTGTTATCGATTACAACGTCAACAAGACTATATCAATTCCGGAAGCAACACTGTCAATCACTGAAGTAAAAATTGTCCCTACGCGAACGCTGTAGGTGAGTCCACTTGTAGACTAAGTCTCATGAGCCGATCTCCACTACGAACTGTAGCAAGGAACTGCAACCCTGTAACTCAGTACTAGAGCTGTCGTACGCCAACGCTGAACATGAACCTTCCGTTGCTGCCTGTGGCAGCCGCTTATCACAATGCAGAAGCCCGTCTCATTGGCAGCAGCGCGGAGGTTACTGATTGGGCCACACTTGTGGTTGGTGGCGAAGTTCGCAGCGCTGCCCGTGGCACCAGTCGGAAACTGACTCAGCGTGCCAGCTCCGGTTGTGTCCATTAGCGAGGACACAGTAAATCGTTCGCTGGAACGAGTGTATAATCTTCTACACCTGAGGCAGCTTCTTCCTAATCGAGAATATCAGCAATGTGAAGTTATCTGGACGTGAATAGCTGGTCTAGGTGTAGTAAACTTAATTATTGTATGTTTTTACCAGTAACGCGCAGCGGCACTTCGGCCGGTCTCGTTCCAGCCTCGGTCCCGATCCCCTCTCTTGTCTCGGTCTCCCTTAGCCCTCTCGTCTTTCTTCGCATGACCACTCGTCGCAGTTCCACTGCCGACTGCGCCCAGTTAGTTCAGTATAGAGTTGTCGTTCGTTTCGTCCGCTGCGCACGCCCATTCTAGATCTGTTTCAAACCTTTCCTGAACTCTGGACTTCTGTTCTATTAAGCTTCTACGACCGGTAGTTAAAATGTATTTTATAATTACGTGAATTACATGAAAGTTACATTCTATGTAATACATACATCTTTTCATGTAACAACAGGGCGTAACAGCTTACTTCATTATTTCGATAAACAGCAAAAGACATACTTATAAAAAGGCAAGCTTTTTGTCATTACATATGCAAAGGAAGTCGTCACGGCACTCAGGAGTGGCCATTTGCCGTTATATATATATATATATATATATATATATATATATATATATATATATATATATATATATATATATATATATATATATATTACAACAGCACGTCCGTTGTTATGGGAGGCAGACCGACTTAAAACCTAACGAAGCCCGCGCTCCATAATCGAGTGTCTGGTCTCATATTTTGTAAAGAGAATGTGATAACTTCTACAATATTATTTCAGTGGTACAGGGTAGCGCACGAAAAATCGGCCCGAGTTCTAGATTGCTCACTGTCACCCACCAGTCGTCGTCTATTGTTTCGAAGTTGTTGTTTGCATTAGCTCATTTGTTATTTCTTTACTGCCTAATTATTACATTTTTATCTATTCTGCTCGTAGCGGTCAAAAAATCGCACGTAACTGGCGAGCAGTCTATACTCGAGGCCGGTTTTCCGTGCGCCACCTTATATTATTTCAGTACGATCAGCCACATAACACTATAGTTGGCTAAACGAGAGGTTCTGCATAATCACGGAAATTACTTCTACAAGTGACTGATAATTCTATAATGAATAAAAACTCTGTACCCCGGGGGGAAGGCAAGTGCCCCCTCTTGGCGCCTTCCATCCTTCAGTCACCTACGTTACTAATTTTCAATTTTTGGCAAGAACCGTATACCATGCACAAATGAACTGTGAACGAGTAAAAATGAACGGTTTCCAAAAAAGAGCGATCACCAGTGAACTAGTTCTCAAGGATGAACGAGTCTGCCCATCTCTAGTGGTGACACCATAGGTGGTGGGAAACCAGTGAAAATAATGTGGACAATTTAACAGTATAACTTTACGATATCTTCAGTTCTACATGAGGCAGGCACGCCTCTCTTTGTGAACTCTAGATGGTGCAGCTGTGTCAGGAGTCCAGCCTGGCAGCGAAGGCAAGGACACGGCCATTTCCGACAGCAACGGTTCTCAGTGGAGTGACACGCCAGGCGGTGGCTCCACTGCTCTTTGCTCTGCTGTGATGGAGGTGGCTGTGCGCAGTCTCGACCCGTGCCACTCAAACAGGCAGCGGACGGCAGCTGGTGCTGTGACGTCGAGTACCTCCCTGGGCCTCAACGTCAGTGGCGGCAGGCACAGACATTAGGCTGGCGGGGCAGTGGCACCAAGTCCCATGAAGGACCCAGTGCGGTGGCAGACGCAGCATAGTCTCGAACCAGAAGCTGCTGCTGGTGCTGCCCAGTCGTCTCGACGTCCGGTGGGGCTGTTGCATCATGGTGCAGCTACTCAGTGATGACCAAGTCCCCAAATCGAATGACGTCCTGTCCTCAAATTCAGACTCATTTATACTCCGTTACTGCCCATTTGTTTCTTTAAAATCTGGTCTAGTGACGCCGCCCCTAACAAAGAAACTCGCTCGAGTGTGGTGGCAATAGCCAACTTACTACATCGTTCTTTGCTGCGTGGGGCAGCTTACCGCTGCTCGAAACTATCCTCGCTTCGCAACTCGCTTACACCTCTATCACTGTGCTCTGCATACCGAGATTGCATGGCTGACGGCCAGTGCTGTAACTATGATACTCTGTGGCGGCCCCGTGCTATTTTAAGTCGCTTACACTAAAGATTTAATAATTTTTACCTAAAATACTGGGTAGTGCTTCTACACAGCAAAACGAAAGCTGAAATTTTAAATTTCACGTTTAAGATATCATTCACACAGGAGGATCATGCAAACATACGATGCTTCATTTGACTGCCATAGAGATCCCCACATGGAAGACGTAGAAATAGACATCCCTGGGACAGAGAAGCAACTGAAAGTGTTGAAAACAAATAAGTCACCAGGTCCAGATGGAATACCAATTCGGTTATTTAAAGAGTACTCTGCGGTACTGGCCGCTTACTTTGTTTGAATTTATAGCGAATCTCGCCCAGCGTGAATTCCCCATGACTGGAAGAAAGCGCAGTTGACTCCTGTGATACAATAAAGGAAAAAGAACGAAAACGCGTAACACACATTAATATCTTTGAAACTGGTTTGCTGCAGAATTCTTGAACACACTTCGCGAATTCGAATGTAATACATTTCCTTGAGGCAGAAAACCTTCTGTTAACAAATCGGCACGGATTTAGATGACAACGATCGTACAAAACTCCGCTTGTGCTTTCCTCACATGATATCCTACAAACCAGCGGCGACCGCAGTTGGATAGCAAGGGGGCAGCTGCCCCTGGTGAGAATACATGAGGTTTACGAAGTTAAAAAAAGACCTGTAGCCGCAGGACCTGGATTTTTATAATTTTAAATACCTAAAATAACCTGGAAATACAGATTAAGTGTCGTAAACATAAAGTAAAACATGTGTAAAGTGAGTTATAAAATGAACTAAATGTAACACTTTGTAGGAAAAAAAGGATGCTACTAACTACTAAGTTGGCCACACGGACCGAAGTCGGTTCTTTGCCTCACTCTTTAGCCTCTTCCATTGGTCTCTGTCGCTGTCCACGCACTTGTGGACTCCCAAGGTCTCCTGGTTTTCTTAACGCCATCTATCCACGTCAGGTTTGGTCTACCATGGGGTCTCGTCCCTTGTGGCTTCCCTTTTAGCACCGCCTTCATCTCCCCTTCTTCTCTTCCCAGTACATGTCCCAGACATTTCAGTTCTTCTAATTGTAATGCAGCTGTAACATGTGGTTCAATAAATAGCGTGTGGATTTCTATGTTTTCCCTTCTTCTAGGAAATCCATTTTATGACACAGGTCCAAATATTGATCTTAACACTTACTCAGTGTCCATTTTTCAGGCCTGTACATACTGGTTGCACAGTTGTCTTGTACATGAGGAGTTCTGCTCTTTGATAATAGACACCACTCTGCGGATTTTACCTGGTTCATTATCTCCTCCCTCATGTTGTTGTTCGCACTGACAGTACTTTCTAGATATCTGACGGACCTTGTCTTTTGAAATTTCCTACCTTCTATTGCCATTTCCTCTTCATTGTTTCACATTACAGCCACACACTCGGTTTTACCTTGACTGATCCTCAGACGCAGTTTTTGTGCCTCTATTAGTTCTTTAGTCATTCACACTAGTGCACCTTTCTCTCCCGTTATAACGACAATATCATCGGCAAACGCTAAACCTTTCACTTCACCACCCATATTTACAGCCCTTCCAAACGGTGGCGCAAGTTTTAGGGCCTTTTTCAATACTGGGTTAACCCCCTAATGCCGAGTGTCGCGAATTCGCATCATACCGCTACTGAGCTTATAATCGGAAGGTGTTGATTCTTCATAAGCCACCATCGATTCTGACAAAAGCTCATTTTCCTGTGTGCTCCGGATAACTCTAAAGCTCCACGATTTATGATTTTTATCTTTCTTCCAGAAATTTATTCAGACATTAATGGGGTTAAATTGGCTGGGGGAGATACAGCCACGTTGTTCGGCTTCTGTCCTCGCTGCAAAAACATTCAGACTCCCTGCCTTCAACCCTCACTTTGCATTTAGTGTGCGGAATTAGTATTTAATTTAGGGGAGGCTAAACACTTCAACAAGAACAACAAACAACAGGACTAGCGTTGCCGCAACTTAACAAATGGCCTCTAGTCCCCTAATGTTACATCAATGCCCGTTCCCAACTAGCCATGGTTGATTGGCTAATGGAGTTGGGTGCATTCAATAACTGCTTACACAACATTACTGATTTACGTATTTTATTAATGATAGTTCACTGAAAAACAAGTCTTAAAACACTTCATAGAAAGGCTGGTGAATTGGGTAATAAATTCTCAGCTGATAACAGTAGCAAATCACATCATTCCAAATAAAAATACAGAATCGTAGTGGTAGAAAGGTACCTTACAAACTTCAAAATTCACTTTCATTTAACACGCAGATATAAAATCGTATTCAAAACTCACAGTTAACGTATTTATCAAATTCCAGTATTTATAACCCGCTGAAACTTCAAATCTGTCCAATGGGTAATCCTGATAACAGAAAATTATGTTCACTGCCACACCTTTACACAATCGTAAATTTCGTTGAAAAGTGACAGTTACTGCTCAATCTCCACACAGTTAAGTAAACTAACACCGCAGAAGTCATCGAAGGTTAATACACGTACTGTATTCCACTGCTTTATTCTCCAATATCATGACACCTTATTGTGGGCGAACATGCTACAGCACAGCGTGTTCAGGTTGGGCCCACGCTGTGTTGTTTATCTGCCGTGGCAAAACATCCACTAACGACATCGGCCACAGCTCACCATAAATTGCGTCCATACATGCAGAGCCCACGGCTTCTTGTCCAACCGCAGCGTTGAATTCCCAAGCGCCTCGGCTTCAACATTAGCTCATTACCATAGAATGTCAAAATCATTAACGCACACTTCGGACCGTCAGGACCCCAACATTCTGCCGTTCTGTCTTCGCTCGGTACTCTCAAACCCTCCTCTCCTCGTCCCTAGAGGGCCACTCTCCGCCAACTCGGCGCCCCAGTATCTCTGGCGAGGCCAATATCGACCTTAACACTCGCGGCCAGAACACAATCATGCCGAAAATCGGCACATTAGTTTTCTAAATACACATTTTGGTTAGACTGAGCAGTTTCGAAGGTACCCCTTCTATTATCCTCCATATATTTTCTAAATGGACAATATCATAGACTTTCTTGAAATCTATAAAGAGGCAGTATACCTTCTTATCAAACTCCCATGTTGTTCCAAATACTTGCCCGAGAATGGATAATGAGTCTCTTGTTGACATGTCCAATGCTAAATCTAACCTGGTGATCTACTAGGATAGTAAGAGAATACACTGAAAGATCTTGTATGTCATACACAATAATGATGTACTCCTGTGATTCTCAGACTTGGTTCTCGCTGGCTCTGAGCACTATGGTACTTAACATCTTAGGTCATCAGACCACTAGAACTTAGAACTACTTAAACCTAACTAACCTATGGACATCACACACATCCATGCCCGAGGCAGGATTCTAACCTGCGACCGTAGCAGTCCCGCGGTTCCGGACTGCAGCGCCTAGAACCGCACGGCCACCGCGGCCGGCTCAGTCTTGGTTCTGTTCCCTTTCTTTTATTTGGTGGTTATAATTAAACTTTCCCTATTTTTATACGTTATAACGTGGAAACTAATTACCACAAGAGTACCAAACTTGGCAGTATTAATGTCCAGGGCAGTGGGTGCACGATTTTCATGCGTCACAGCGACACCGTCCAGTTCCAACTATGGCCACCAGGTGCCGTGATCAGTCATCGTGATTCACAGTCTCACACATCTGGCCAGTCGAAGTGCACTTGTTGACGTGTCAACATGAGCTTGGACAAAAGGAGCACGGCAATATTGGTGAAGCTCTATTATCAAAACAACAGTAATGCTGCACCTCCACTTCGAGAATATCGCTGGCTGAAAGGGTTGCGGAAGGGTCCTCTTTCTCCACCTGCTGTGCGCAGCATGAAGAAGAATTTCGAATCAACTGGAGAACTGGGCGTCTGGGAAGAGGCCGACGACCGGTTGCACGACAGGTGGTTGATAAAACCATTGTTGCTATAGCAGACAATGCTGCACTTAATTCCCGATCGTCAGGCAGTGCGTGTGCTATGTCAGGACATTTAATATCCTGTGGTCCATGTACGGAAGGTGCTTCTCAAATGGTGTCTGTACAAAATCCCTATCATACAGCAGCTTGCACCACAGGACGCACAACGACATATTGACTTCGCTCTCTACTTTCTCGCAAGGATTGAAGTTGACGAGGGCTGGCCCTGGACCATCCTATGGGCAGACGAAGCTCATTTTTCTCTGAAGGGTGAGGTGAACACGCAGAATTGCCGAGTGTGGGGATCTTCACATCCAGTCACTGTGCATGAAGTTTCTCTGTATGGTGAACATGTCACCATGTGGTGTGGCTTCACGGCTGCGTTCATCATTGGCTCATTCATTTTTGAATGGGATGGCGCTCAAAGACCACAGAAGTGCAGTGTGACTGGCCAGCGTTACTGCTTTATGCTTCGTCAGCATGTCATAACCGTCCTGCAGGAGAGAGACGCTTCTCCAGCGTGTCATACCAGCTCTAAAGGAGAAAGACGCATTGAACTCAACAGTTTTCACGCAAGATGGGGTCCACCGCACATCGCTCGTGAAGTTCACCTGCTTCTCCGAACACATTTGGAAACTATCGAAATATCAGCCGATCGTTTCCAAATGCTTGGTCAGCACGATCATTTGATCTCACTACCTGTGATTTCAGGTTGTGGGGATACCTGATGGACAGGGGTTAACAGGGGAACATTGACACATGTTCTTATCTGAAGCGCAGCATATCAAGAGAGGTATCCAGCGTACTTCGAACATGCTTCGTTCTGCTGCTGCACTTTCAGACTCTTCTGGACACTGATGGGCACAGTATTGAGTCCCTTTTGTAGCAAGAATGGTACCGGTATGTAATGGTATGGTGTACCGTAGCAGTATATTAAAAGTACTTCAGTTGAATTGCTTCTGCATTATTTCTCTTCCCCATGTCCTTGACATTAATGCTACCAACTTTTTGTCCTTGTATGGTAATTACTTTCCATGTTATAGCGTGTTAAATAGGGAAAGTTTAATTGTAACCACCCGGTATATCGGGCATATTACTGCTTGTTGGAGTTCCTTAGGTTTCTTTTCTTGTTTCTATATCTGCAGACAATTCTAGGCAGTGTTTTTCTGCATGCTTCTTCACTTTGTTTCAGCAGTTTGACATGTTATAGGTTCCTGGAGCCTTATTGTTATTCATTTGTCTTAGAACTTCATCCATTTCCTTCATTGTATGGTCCCCGAATTTTGGTAGAATCTTTCTTAGGGCTTAGTTTCCTCAGTCACCTCTTTTTCTACAAGGACATTTCAACAGTTCTTCGAAATATTCCTTCCACAAGTTCCTGGGCGGCCACTGAGTCATCCCCTTTGTTTTCCATCCCTACAACTTTTCGCTAGTATCCTGTCTTGAAATATCTTGTACATCTGTACAATTCTCTTACATTGTCCTTGTTACACAAAGGATAATTAATTTCAAATTGACATGTTTTCTTTAAGAAAAGTAATTCTTTGAAGATGTACGAAAACCGTTGTAGAACCATCTTAGAGCTATTCTGGTGTATGACAACAAGCATGCAGAGATTCTCAAAAGCGAGGGGACTTTTGTTGCCATACAACAAGTGTTTGTCATTAAAAAAATCTTTCAACATTTGCTGAAACAACTGGAGGGTGCACTTTGACGTTTTCCTATAACTTAAAAACTAATCTAAAACATCGACACTCAGTATCGATATTTCACAAATAGCCGTTACGTTTAGTACAATACCAATACAAAATGTCGAAATTTTTGTTTCAATAAGCATATGGGGTATAAGTTAACAACATAAAGTGACAGGACAATGTCAATAAGCAGATGAATCATCAGTTTATTTCAAAGATGTGCGAATATATTCTTGAGCAACACTCGCATTTTCCCTAGAGGCATAAGCACAGCTCATTCTTGGCAACATAACAAAATGAAGTGTTGTGGCATAAATGAAGTAAAATTTTGAAAATGTCATAATCGTTGAAAAATTAAATACAGTTCGCCACCTACATAACGAAAAATGCATAATTATATTTACATTTCTTTAACCAAAACACAACGGGTTTTAGTACTTGTTAATAATGCGTATCTCATACGATAAGGAAAATTAAAAATCTCTAAGTACTCTGGGCATTAATAATAAGTTATAATGAAATGAACTGCAACTGCTAATCGACTAAGTGACGAAACTTATGCATGGGTATGCAGTCCTATTGCGAAGGAGTGAGAGTTCCATCTCGCAGATGTTGCCTTCCAAGGGAAGAAAAAAGTCACCCTTCCAGTTTTCAGATCATTAGGTAAGTACGTCTTCATAAACCTCATGTGGCTACTGGCGTAAAAAAAAAATACATTAAAAACACACTTCACAAAAGCTTACTCCTTCGAAATTCAAATAGTAGTTAAAAACAGTCAGGTGCTAATTTAAAGTAGCACATTGTGTTACATTTCTTTTCACTTCCTGAAGGGGCGTTCGTTTCCTCTGTGAGAGTGTTGATCGATATTTGTTGGCCGAAGTATGAAGTCGTCGTCACCGGACCTACTACCAACCTATTCGATATAATAGTGAGTGGCACTCATTGAGTAATTTGTTTTGCTTCACCCTTCATTTAATTAACTTCATAATCAGTACTGTAAACAAGCAACTCTGTTGAGCATGGTCGTTTCTACAATGTAGTGCTACTGAGCTCAGCTGGTCAGTACGGCATCAGACTGTCAGCTATGAATGAAGTACTCATTTTTTTCCATGGCCAACGAGTTGTAAGTGAGCACTGCTGCGTGACTGTGATTTACTTAGAATTTTGTGCATTGTATGGTGTAAAGGAATGGTGAAAACAGTAAAAAAATTAGCGATTTCCGTAAGTTTTTTTGTAGCTCATAAACGAATGAAAACCGAAAATGAAAGAGAGGGAATCGAAAAATATGCTACCCACGATGAAATATCACAGGAAAAGAATAAGCGAAACGCAGATATCTCTATTAAAATCACACTGATTCTACTGCTAGAGACAATATTGACTTAGCCGGCACCTCTGGCGGCTTCAGGTGCTTTGATCAAAAGGGTAGTGGTCTCCTGGTCAGTATTTCCTATGTTAGAAACTACGTCGAAAAAAAGAAGCTTGCCTTTTCCACAATGTATAGTATTTTGTTGATTCCATTGCCACCTTACAAAAATTACAATTTCAAGAACGACGTAGAAGGCACTGAGAGAACATGTCTACTGGACTGGTCGTCATTATATCCATGGCTGGTTTACTCTAGAGCAGTTAGGAGTGCACCCTGTAAGTTGTGTGCGTTTTTCCGGAAATGTATAACGCAAGGCAGTCATCGTGGGTTATTCGTAAGCCATCCATTCACCAATTTCAAAATATTTCACGAATCTGGAAGAATGCATATGTATTCCGAATGGGATAAAGATACAGTTGAAAAATCGAGTATTTTTGTTAACGTTATGACAAATGAAATTAAGAGTGTAGAAGAATTCATCGATGAGAATGTTTATGTGACTGTAGGGTTTCCCGGCGTAAACTGTTGATGAAGGTTTCTCGGGTCTCCAGCTGGGTGGTACCGTTGATCTATTGTGACGTTTCTAGATGTGTCATACTACCTTTCTTCTGGCGAAGTGTCGAGAAGGTGCTGTGCCGAGCATCTGGCTTCTGGAAAAGTATTACCAAAGAAGCCCTAGAAACAAGGATTCGCGACAACCTGGTCAACAGGGATGAGGGATACCAACTCAGCGTAGCATGGAACCCTGCGATAGCGGCAATCCGTCGGGAGCGCGCCTGTCAACGTCCTCCGCCACGGACGTAGAATGCTTACACCGAGAACCGAACGCGGCCGCCGGGGGCGACAGCTACTCCGACCACGGCGCACACGCCGCCGGTCCAACGCAGCCACCCGAGGTCTTCTCTCCGCGAATCTCTTATTAAGAGACGAAACAAAGTTGTTGTGTGTGTGTGTGTGTGTGTGTGTGTGTGTGTGTGTGTGTGTGTGTGTGTGTTTTAATGAAAGAATCGGATTTAAAAAAGAGTTTATGTTTCAAAAACTTTTGTAAAAAAATCTTCTTCATGAATGAATTTCAAGAATTTTGAAAAAACATTATAATACGTAAATTTTAAAAGTTGAATTTTGTTAAATTGTTGAGAATCCTGTAAGAACATTAGATGTGTTATTTCTTTTCAACAGGTGAAAAATAATTTTTTTTATAAAATTAATTTCCTGTGCGTCATCAAGCCCTAGCCATTAACAATTGATGTAAATAGATATATCATGTTGTGATGTTATGTAATTTAAATAATTTGATCATATGTTTTTTTTGTAAAAACAGTTTACTAAGAAGTGATGAATTAAAGAAAAACATTACAGCAAAAATTGTAACATAAAAATATGATCAGGAAAATTTTTAGTTTCTTAGGGGGTGTGTAGCGTTGCAGCTATTATGCGACTGCAAGTTTTTGCAGGAAGTTTTGCTACGTTACGGCAAGCTGTTTTGGAAGCCTGCAGAATGGTAGCATTCAGCTGCGGCCGACTTGTGGCCTGCCGTACGCATCATAGCCACACCCGTCGCTAGAGCGGACCGTGAGAATGCTCACTGTACCACGTACTAAATCACTTATTCATCTCACCCAAGAAACTAAATAACTATGTTAAATATTATTTTTTATACCAAATTTGGTACATGACGAACTTTGTGTCAAAATTTGATACCGCTACATATAAAAGTTTCGGACATATTAAAAAACCAATTAAAAATGTACTTAACTGACACTTATGAAAGTAAATTCAGATAGGGACAATAACAGTTTATATTTCTTTTGTTATTTGAAAACAGTAATAGTGCTCTCAGTGTAATGATTTATTTTATAAAGATTTTCAATTCTAAACTTTCGATAATTTTTCTTTCATAATGAAAATGACAGTTTAAACGTTAATATTCATATTTTGTGTTAGGGCGAGAGTAAATGAGAGTGAATGGGAGTGTGTATGTGGGACATGCGTCAAATTTCAATTCTATATTGTATTACACCTTACGTAACTAGCAAGTGTTATGCCACCAGGATGTCATGAAAATTGTAGATCCCCCTGACTGGCGGATGACATATGTCTACAAGTGTTTGCTTTTGTAATAAGGCAGCCAGAAAGGTAATAAGAGGACAATCAGCTCTAAAGTATATTTCAAGCATAGTTTTCTCTTGTTTTCGTTTGGTTTGGTTTGGCGGAACATTTTGTTAATATTTGCAGCTTGAAATGACGTAAATGCATCTGCGAATGTTGATTAGAGTAAAACAATTCAAGCGCGAATATGATCTTGAAAGATTGTTCTGATTGACTGTTCGTTTTGATCAACCAATCAGAGTAAAGTCTTTCCCATGCACTGGAATGAGTTACAAGCCCTGAAAGCAACGGCATTCAGACAGTCATGGACTAGCTGCCGGACGAGAAGGTCATGTTAGACGTGTCCGAAAAAGTTATTTGTAAAATGAAAAAGTGACTGTCATTTCGCTTTCGGTTTACATCGCCGTCCAAACAGATGCATTTACGGACAGTTATGTGAAGTTCGGGAGATTTTTGAGTATTTGTTGTAGAGAAAATGGCGTGTGAAACTATCGGCCCTTGTGAAGAATTCTGCGTGGCGCGTTCTGTACGCATTACCAGAACATTTTTTGGCGAGCATCTTCCTTTGAAGAATCCACTGAAAAGGACCGAGTGTGAAACTCATTTCGTAGCAGAGTATTGACTGTATTAATCTCGTAATATTTCGGGTTGGACTTAGTACATTTCTGGCTGTCTTGTGTGTGACATAAGCTGCATGAACTAGTAGTAGATGTGCTATCGACGTAAATGTGGGCTTGTTGACACCATAACTAAAAGACATTAAAAAACATTAGTATCGGGAAGCGGACATTTTCAGTGAAGGAAGGAAGCATCCCCTTTTGCCCGTTATTACTACAGATTTACAGGTTTATTTTGTTACCTGAGTTACGCGATCTATGCACTCTTAGGTATGGATGATGGTTTTCTTCAACGCTGCTTTTAACATCATCTACATAGTACCTACGAATGCAGAGCAACGGATGGTGAACGAACGCTGCACTGAGGTAGGTGTACATTAATTTGCCGCTTGCTTCAGTCGGTGCTCCGCCGCAGTAGGGCTCAACACCAGCTACAGACTTTGGTCCCGTTCCATCGTTGCTTGCTGCATTTGTACATCCCCCTCCCGCCATCGTAACACCAACCGACACTACACGATAAAGGTGAGGAAATTTGGAAGGGGGGGGGGAGGGGAGGACAGTTGTGTCCTCGCCAATGGATGCAACCGGAGCTGGCATGCTGAGACACTTTCTGACTGGTGCCACAGGTGGCACTTTGAAGTTCATCATCACCAAACACAGGCACAGCCCTATCAGCAACCTCTGTGCTACTGCCATTGAAATGGACTTCTGCATTGTGACAAGCAGGGGACACATGGAGCAACAGGCGGTTCATATTTGATGTTAGCGTACGAGAGTTCTATTGTAGAGTTCCAGGGTTGCAGTTCATAGATACAGTTCGTAGTGGAGATCAGTCTGTGATACTTAGTCTACAAGAAGTGTGGTGTACAGAGTTCACATAGTTAGAAGTTTTTACTGTGGTGATTGAAAGTGTGGCACCCAGGACGGACATAGTCTTGTTGACATTATAATCAGTAACACATGCCTTGACAGTCCAGTGTTTACACGGGAAACTTTCCATCGCACCTCCCTCAGACTTAGTCGTAAATTGGCCCAGTGGATGAACACAGACCAAGTATGAAAACAGAAAGAAGGTGTACTGAACTGTGAAAAAAGAAGCAAAATAGAAACAGGGAATGATCCAAGCTCAAAATGTACAGCAGCGAGAGAGTTGAGTATTGACAATGTTGTGGCTATGTGGTTACGGTGTTGGACTGTGAATGGGAAGACCTGGATTCAATTTTTTCACAAAATTATGAACTGTTCGTCCAGTTATTAACATGTCTGTACTCTGTATTCAAATTTGTGTCTATGTCATTGTGTAACGTCCATTTGTAATTGTGAGATGTAAGAAAAGGACCTCCAGACATATGTACTTCCTATTTTGTCCTACTCAAGTGCCATATGTTATGACTCTTGTGTTCCGTTTTTGAAGTTTTGATTTTTGAATTCCTTTGTTCTAACCAGTGGCAGCTGCTGTGTAAAAGCAGAAGTGCACGTGCACCCTAACTTGGGACACCTTGCGGATTTATTGGTTATTTTTCTTTGAATGCTGTTAAGCGTAACATAGATGCTGCAATCTGAATGTTACAATCTGAAACATACCACACTTAAATCTACCGCGCTACTGCTTCTCTAGACTCTGTGAAATTTGACAACAGGGTAGTGGGCACAGCTTCACTTGTGCACATTTTAAGGAGCTTTTGCGCATGTGCAACTCGCGTAATATAATTGCCTTTCGGGCCAAATACATACGAATTTGATAAACAACGTGCACGATTCACGATGTGTGCAGCTACTCCTTGCAGCTCAACTTGAAGTTTATGTCAGTGCCACCAGATGGTAGCACCACAGTTTAACGTAACAGTCACGACACTTCGCCTCGATTTTGTTGCCTACCGCAACCAGCAGCGCCCCAAGCGGCCAGTAACTTGATTTCGGCGCGATCGTGAAAGCGAATAGTTGTTGTTTATTTTGATTTCTACAATGGTTTTTACAAGCTGGAGCGTTTTTAGCGCAATAAATTGCAGCAACAACAGGAAGAAGACACCACAGCTGTCTTTTTTACGTTTACTAAGGATCCTGAGAGGTATATACCATCATGTTACTAAACTGTATCGTCAGGATTCTCTTGCAAACTACATGTGTATTAATGATTAATGTTTCGTTTTAGGAGCAGAAAAGACTAGTTAGTAGCAGACGAGAAGACCTTATGAAAAAAGGCCCAGTTTACCTGTATAATAATATTAGGTTTTGTTCGCTACAGTTCGAACAAAACCAATTCATGAATGCAGACAATAATAAACTCGTGTAGAATGCAGTGCCCACAGTGTTTGACATCCCAAATAAGCCACCTCAACTGACGATGAAGAGGATGCTGCCACAAAGAACCGACAATCAATCTAAAGCTGTAAAACAGTCCTATGACACAGAAGCAGCCAGTTCAACTCTCCATGTATCAGTGCCAAATTCGTGTGAATCGTCAACACAGACATGCTTTGACGATGAAGTGGTTAGATTAAAGTGGAATTATTCGTGTCTTACAAAAGCGTTTGGTATGTATTTCATTCACTTCTGTTGTTAGTTACCTAATTTTCCTTGCTTCCTTCGTGTGATGACATTATTTTGTTAGCACCTTGTTCACTGACAGATTGTTTGAAAATTATTCAAATATTTGATTTTGCGTGAAATGTAATGTAATCAGCTCATTATAATGTTTTCAACATATTTCTCCCACTGTTTGGCAGTTGCTTGTCCCACTTAGAATAATATAAAGATGAAGGTCGTACTTCTGGCAACAGGCGACAACAATGACAAACACAGTACCTAGGCCTACAGAACTATAAATGAGCAGTCGATCGCTTTTGCATGTAGAGGTACATGTCTGTGCTTCTTACGTGTGAATCTGTGTGTTTATATTCTTTTGATATCAACGTGCTGAACTGAAGTTCTATCCAATGTCACAAGTGTTTTTTTACGAATGTGTTGTAGCTTGTCATTCGATTCACGGGTTTTGTCCATACTTGCGCTTATTTTAGAATCATTTTTAGAAACACATTTGCCTTCTGGTACTACACAAATCCTTAGAGAAAGGAAGTAACTGAAATATTTCGTAAATTACGTAGGAAATGGATGCAAAACAAACATTATGCTTACGACACGTCTGACGTTCATCTTACTCGCGGCCTGGAGCGCTCGTGTGGCTCCATCTGTCAAACGGTAACAACTTTTACAGCAGTGAGTGTCGCGACTGTTTTGTGGTAGCACTCTGCAGCAGACTTTCATCCCCATTCGCTCAACATAAATCATACTAGATGATAGCACACATCTCAGATATGCTGATTCACTCACTATATATTGTAGTAAAATTAAACCAGACGTCCCTATATGTTAAAGCTGTACTGGCAGTAAACCTATTTTGTGGGTTTCTGAATGAGTTATAGTATACTAAGGTAAGCATTTTATCATACAGTAATCCATTTTCGATTGTGAGATTGTAGCATTTACTCATGCTTTCGAAATCTGTTGATCTTATGGTGAGATATCAAGTTTATCTGCGTTGTAGACCCACATTATAGCTATGAAAATTCACGAAAAGCTGTATCACTCGTTTCTCTGATATTTACTTAAATGTGGGATCAACGGCAGTATGCTTTAGGCCCTTATGAAGCTTAGCGCCTCGTTTATATTCTAGTCAAGTGACCATGCTGGTAGACATCACTACCTCAGTTTAATCATTTCACAAACAGCACTTTGTGCTTGGAGTTGGTTGTTTACTATGTGGGAATCGGCTTTCGTTTACAGTGTAAACATGAACTATGTTGAATATGTTTTAAATACTATCAGAGAAGTAAAGCTGTAAGGATGCGTCGTGAGTCATGCTTGGGTAGCTCTGTCAGTCCAGCATTTGCCCACGAAAGGTAAAGTTCTCGAGTTCGTCTCTCAGTCTGGCACACAGTTTTAATCTACCAGGAAGTTTCATATCAGCGCACACTCTGCTATAGAGTGAAAATCTCATTCTAGGAACAGAAAAGTAAATTACCAATAAAAGTTAGCCGCAAAGGAATTAGGACCTCCGAGAACAGGTCCTTTGATTGAGAGAGTGACGAAATCAGATAAGTGCGACTACAAGCAAACATTTAACAAGGAGGTGCCCACTTAGCATGAGTTATTGTTTGAGTGTGGCACGAGAAAATCTGATTTTCAGCTCAGAAGTAAATTCGTGAACTAATACATCTGTTAGGGATCTTGTAATTTTGTCTGAAAAAGATGGAAAACCCAAAAAATTCCCACTTGTACAAAAATGCGAAATGGATAGCTGTGAAAACTTACACATTTTTTTCGTTACTGCCCTAAACTGTATTTAATTATGTATAAAACAACAAAATTCCACAAAACAAATGTTTCTTTTGTCAGATAAGTTATACATATTATTATTATTATTATTGTTCTTATTAATATTGGCAGTGGCTGTAGTTATAAAAACTTGTTGATAAGCATAACTGTTATACAGCAGATGCTATAAATTTTACACCCTCAAATTTATCTGAATTTAAAAATTTGTGAACACCCAGAATGTAGGCTCACGAGCCTCCACTGGTTGTAGCATTGTTCACACCTGCTTATTTGTTGTTTTCATTTCAGTGAAAAGTCGATGCGGCATCATGCCAGCTCTCACTATACATCACAGTAACTTGCGACAGTAATAAATTCTTACTACATGACATATTCTGTAACCAGTCTATAGCATCACAGCTTCCAAGACTGCAGAAGGAGAAAAGACACGTCAATGACCAGTTCATAACTTTGTGAAAAAAAAAAATTTGGGTCAAGAGTGAGATTTGAACACGAATCCGTCCTTTGCACTCCAACATCATGACCATCTCACTATGAAGTCCTAGCTGCATAATCATCTGCAGTGCTGCACATCTTCAGCTTGGACTCTTTACTGTTTCTATTTTTCTTCTTTTTTCATAGATAGATACAACTTCTACCTGTTTTCATGTTTGACGGGCTACCCATTGGGCTATCTTGCAACTAAATCTGATGAGGGTGCGATGGAGAGTTTCCCTTATTAATAGCATCTGTCTATACCCAACGAATTGCTGCACAACTTTAGTTAAGTATCACAGCGCAATAAAGTGTATATTACTGTGTCACTAATTTGTTTACACTGTCTCAGTTCCTCCGTCCACCTCGAAGCGCCTAAACCTGATACAACATGTGTGACCTTATTTACTCAGCTAACCTGTACACATCAGATTTATTACCGATTTACAACAAGAGGATGCAGACTGAGTGGGACATGATTCCCAGAAAACTAAAGGAAGATACTATGCACAAATAGCACCAGTGCTACCAAGCCAGCCTTGGTATCATGGACTGACGTTATCATACAACATTTCACTTGCCATAACAAGATTTACGTTCACCAATGGTCAGTTTGCACAACACGTACACTCCATAAGCACAATACCACCTCCACTTTGTTACTGCGATGAAGTGGAAGACACAGATCATATATTTTAGGGTGTATTAATATTGGGGAAATGGGCATAAAAACACAACTGTTAAGAATGATGACTCTTATGATTTGTTATTCAGAAAATATATGAAATAACCATGAAGCAAGACGTTTTCAAAAAATTTAATTTGTCACATTATCAATAAAAGAATATTTGGATATTTATACCTGTGTATACATAATTTCCCTGAATAAAATCCTTTAGTACACATATTATTGCATAACATGTTTCCATATATCTCAAATACAGTAGGGTGAAACTGCACTCGTAATTTTCAAGTTTTTGAAATAACTGGCAACAGAAAGGTATTGTAGTGTAATAGAAAAGTGTTGACCTGGTGGAACTGCATCTCTCATTGTCAATAAAATTCTTCTGGGATGTTGACCACATCGTCAATATCTAAAATTGTTCAGCGACTATTACAAGCGACCTTCCTCAGGGCTTTGTACTTTGGGGGCGGGGGTGGCGGATGGCGGAGGGAGCAGTTACAGGATGAGGGCCAATGTATAGGGAAAACCATTTTCAGCAATGTATCAAATGTAGGACCATCAACACACAAAAAGTTATATCTCCTAGAAACAACTTTTAATCCACCTTTTTCCTGTTTGCAACAAATTAGAGCAATTATCACAGCAGCAACGTCTTTCTTGATCAATATTCTGAAACATAGTATTATTGCATAATATTACTGACGATATAAAGATATTTGACAATATTATCGAGCAGACTGGTGCGAACGTCAGTAATATTGCACAATGTTATTACAATTGCGACAGTTTTGACCTTGTTAGACACAATATTTTTGTCAACAGCAATGGACACTCCCTCTCCTACGACTTTGGATCTGTGTTTGCCGCAGTTTGAGGCACCATATCAGAGACTGTGCGGCCCCTCCCGCCGTAAGTTCGAGTCCTCCATCGGGCATGGGTGTGTGTGTGTGTGTGTGTGTGTGTGTGTGTGTGTGTGTGTGTGTGTAGTTCTTAGCATAAGTTAATTTAAGTAGTCTGTAAGTCTAGGGACCAATGACCTCAACACTTTGTCCCTTAGAAATTCACACACATTTGAACATTTGAATCTTTTTTTCTGTGGGAACGAGAAACCAGGCAGTAAGATGCATTGTTTATTTCTAGCAAGCATATCGAGTTTTATAACAAGACTTTTATTTCTTGCTGATCAAGAACTGTAATTTCTGATTGAGATCAAGAAAAATAAACGTGAAATATATGTGGTTTTCGTTTCTGGTCTACTTAATTGATGACCCGAGAAGAAGAATGGTTTCAGTTACAATAACATTTTTCACATTCCATTCATTAAACATGGAAGGTTCAAATATCTGTTTACGCACCATTGGTGATACGATCAGGCAACTGCAAAAAAGACTGAAGTCTTAGAACTTTCAATGTTGAGAGACATTGATGAACATGACGAGATCACTAGTTCCAACAGTCACAGTCGCTCCACGAGTGTATGTCCACACTAAATATGTTTTACTTGCCGGCTCAATCATGTCAACTACGCTGCATCTACAACTGTGAACACTACCATTTATATATCACAACCAGACATATGGTCTGCTATCTTGGACAACAATTCCACATGACAACAGATCAGTGCACGTTGTGAACAATTTACCCTGGCAATTAGCAATTCGGACAAGGGAGTGATGACAGTTTCCAACGCAATTCTACACCCATCTCTCCAAAAAACATACCTCTCAGTGAAGACTTTGATAATCACACGCTGGGCCAAATTACCTGAGAAGAGCCTTTTACAAGTGCTTTACCAAGAGAAACATGCGATCAGAAACCCGCTGGAACTTTGGAGGCAACTGCACACGACAGTAGATGTTCGCGTAATGCCTAATGAGGTGCTGCTACATATTTGGTGATAACAGCTTCCGCCTCAAGTGCAGTTGACATAAATAACGTATGAAGGACAACCGTTGGATAAGCTACCGCAAGTAGCAGAGCATCTGCCGTCTTGGAGTCAGCTGCTGTGGCATTTACAGCAGTGATAACTACCAATGTCTCAGCAGAAGGCAACAAACAGAGACTTGAGTTCTTGGTAGAGCCAATGCTGAATTGTGGTACGACAGCTTATCTACAATCATTAAACACCACTGAGGAACTCCGAGAGTTAAAGACCACAGTTGGAGAGATTGTCACACAGTTACAGAATTTGGAATTGTGGACAGACTCCAATAAGAGGATATGTTCGACGTGTACATCCAATCTACATCCATCGGACTGCAGTCAAATTTAAACTAGCGTCGATAATATCTGCTGGAACCAAAGACGTTACCCCCCCCCCCAAACTACAATGTGCCTGGAGCTGGGTGGGTACCAGAATGGAAAGAGCAGTTCGAATTAGACTCCATGCACTGCAGCGCTCACAAATGGTGCCAGGGACAGAAGAAGAGTAATATCACTGTTGCGTGCAGTAAAGATAATGCACAATGTGTCACGCACTCTTCTATTCCAAAAAGTCGCAGCACAGCATCACATCAATTGCACATGGTTGATGACATTTTGGGCTTAAGGTTTTTAATAGACACCAGTTCAGAGATCAGCACTCATCTGGTGATGAACACAGTTACAATGACAATGCATCAGCCCTTACTGCTGCTGTCTGTGAACAACTCTAGCATTGGCACATATGGGCACAAAGATCTGACGAAATTATTTGGTTCTTCTACTCAATACAAGTGAGTTTCAGGGTGGCGGATATCATGTAAGCTATATTAGGCGCCAATTTCCTAGCACACTTTGCACTGGTAATAGACTAGGCAAATGCCTGACTTATATGCAGAAAAGAAAGCGACGGAGTAAAGGGAATTCAAAGACATTCTGTGGGCAACATAAATCGAGTAAACTGTTTGTGCTACAGGGTTAGATGCAGCCAAGCAGCATTAAGCATAATATATGCACAACTTCAGGTCCATCTGTTTCACAACGCATCTGTAGAATAGCTGTGAAATGGTTGGCTAAGACTAAGGCAATATTCGAAGAAATGCTCTAAGCTAGTGTTATGAGAACGTCAGACAGTCCATAGGCAGCTTGTGCGCAAGAAGGATGGCACATGGCGTCCCTGTGACGATTACCATGGATTGAAAGAAACAAAGTTCCCAGATAAATACCGAATACCTAATATCAAAGGCTATATCTATGCCCTGGTAGGCACAAAAGTTTTCTCAGTGTTGGATTGTCGGAAAGATTACCCACAGATCCCACTGGCACATACCGATATGGAAAAGGCAGTAGCGATTACGACTTTTAGCCCTTTTCAGTTTTTGTTTATGCCTTTCTGACTTAAAAATGCATCACAGACCTACCAGAAGTCCGCTGATTAATTGCTACAAGGCTTGCCAGTTTGCTTCTCATATCGAACTGACACATTAATATTCTCAGCAAATGCACAAGTTCATTACAGGTACATACGCGAAGTATGGCAGAGGTTGTGTAACTGTAGGGTGGTATTAAACGAGGACAAGTGCGCCATGTGCAAAAGTAAGGTAACTTTCCTACACCACGGCTGACAGGATCTGACCTTTGCCTGAAAAAATAGCCATGTCATATAATCTGCCAAAGCCAATGGACTATAACTAACTGGACGGTTTTCAGGCATGGTAAATTTTTGCCCCTGTCTTTTCCGGTAACAGCTGCCATATAGCCACCACTAATGGATGCACTTGCAGGTAAGAACACTAAGAGCAAGCGAATATTACAATGGACGCTAGAAATGAGCAAGTTTTCAGCCAATTACAAGCCACCCTTGAAGCTGTCAGCACTACTGAATGTTGTGGCAGTCGCCAGCCAAATAGCGATTGGAGTAACACTCCACCAAGAAGTTAATGGACACTGGCAGTCTTTGAGTTTTTTTTTCCTTTTTCAAAGAAGCTACAGTGCAGACAGAAAAAGTGGAAGGCATATGATAGGGAATTGCTAGCAACATACGAGAGTGTAGGACATTATCGTCCTTACATTGAGGCCCGGCCAGGGAAAGTTTTCATGGACCATAAACCTATCATGTCAGCCCTCCACAACATCAGTGATGAATGTTTGCCCCGACAGTTCTGGCCTTTGTAGTTCGTCAGCCACTTCACCAAGGACATAAGGCATGTTAGAAGTGCAGAGAATAAAGTCGCCGACTATTTTTCGTGAGTACGCAGTTTAGTCAGCATCTTAAATTACAACGACCTTGTCACAGCACGAGAGACATATCAAGAGCTGTAGGACTTATTGAGAAATCGGCCAACACTGGTGCAAACACACATGTTGGAAAGCAAGAAGATATGGTGCAACACTTAACGATAGAGGCACGGCCCTGCATTACCAAGCAATTCTCCAAAGTGGTATTTGACAGTCCACAGCCTAGTGCACGCAAGGCCAAATGACACTGCCAAGCTGCTAAATGAGTAGTTTGTGTGGCCAATGGTCAAAAAGGATGACAGGAATTGGACTCACTCATGCCATCAATGTCAGCATTGTGAAGCAGGACGACATAACCGTGCAAAGGTTGGAAGCTTTGAGGGGTCACCAGCAGTGTTTGGTCACATACACTTTTACTTAATGGTACCACTTCCACCCTCAGAGGATTATAGATGCTTGCTCAAGGCAGTAGATGGGTGCACACACAATATGGGAGAAGGCCATACCAGTCACAGAAACAGCAGCTGGGATGATACCAAAGTCGTTCATTGCATGTTGGTTAGCATCTTTCAGATGCTCTCTGCATGTTACGATAGATCAGCATGGACAATATGAAACTAATCTGCTCAATGAACTGCCTAGACTGTGTGGGTTCCAGTGCTATCGCACAACCAGCTATCATCTAGTGACCAACGAAATGGTGAAAAGGTTGAACAGAACACTGACGGCTGCCCTCAAGTGTCACTGAAAGTGTTTGATGAAGGAATTACTGCTACTTCTTCTAGGTTTACAGACAGTGTGCCCCTGTGGCGGAGCTGATTTATGAGGAGTCATTGAGAATTCCAGCAGAATATCTCTCAACTACACCACTACCTGCACAAATGGAGCTACCACTGCTTGTGCAGCAGACTCGTTACCACGTGGAAAAGGATGAGAATGCCACATGCATCCCGACACAGTGAACAGCCGCCCTTCATGCACAAGGTGTCAGCGGATTATTTGCCTGTCACACTGCACAGGCACTGTCCAGGCTCCTCTGTAACACCCATATACTGAGCCTTACCAAGCACTATGATATAATGCCCATACTACAGACATGCTGCAAAATGGAAAAGAACATTAGGGTGTCCATTCTAGAGTAAAGCCAGCATGGTTCTTATCATCGACGACGCTCGATAGAGCTCCTTTGGTTGACGATGACCTAGTTTCAAATGAGACTACACTCAGTTGGCCTGAAGAGTCAAAGCCAAAATGCCAGAGGATCACAGAACAGCTGGTATGCCTGAGCTCGACCGGTACTACAAATGGTCGTCCCTACTAGAGCCAGAAGACAAATCAGATTCAAGTACCTCTGCATCACAGGTGCTCCACACTTTAAGCGCCTCTCCACTTAACGTGTGTTGCACTGTTTATTCCTTGCAAACGTAGTGTATTTTAGAGTAATACTTCTATTAATTGCTGATTTAGAACTGTGACTCCTGATTGTGATCAAGAAAAATAAGTGTTGTGAAATATATGTGTGCTTCATATCTGGTCTATATTTCGATACAAGTTCCATGCCTCACTAAATATTTCGGAGCTTGATAAACAGTGGTGTTAAGAAGAAAAAAGTATTCACTTGTTTCAGCTGTAGCCGGCTCACCTTGTTGGATCAAATCAACTAAGGTAATGCTCGTTTCACACTAATTCCCTCAAATGTGACGTCATTTTATCGTCACGCACAATATCGACTACTGTATGATCGATTGTCGACTTTCGTTAGCATTCGATACTGGCCTCTTACGAGATTTCATGCGCGAAAACTGGAGATTTACAAAAGCACGTCATTCTTCGAATGATTTTTTATAATTATTGCTATAATAAAATGTCACGTGATAGCTTATCGATGACTGACGCCTTCATGTAAGAGTTATCTCTTAGGAGTGAGTTATTATCGTCAATAATTTACAAATTAAGAATGAAACACAATTGTTTTATAGTTTGCAGTGTTCCTTTTCACTGTAATGGAGCACAGAAAATTTATCAAAAACACATCAGCATTATCATTAGATGTCACCATTATCATTGTATCATCAACGATTCTAGATAGATGATGATAATCTACTATTGACCTTACGTCAGTTACTCAAGACACTTCATCGGTCTTAGTCCCTCCACAGTCCAGAGCTGTACAAGACCCTGCTCCACTTGATGTGTCTCCACCATCGTCAGCACTAACAGAGGCAACCAGAAGAAGCACAAGAACCTAGAAACGCACAACTCTACAGGATTTTTGGGATCCAGCCTTAGTTCCAGGACTAACTTAAGTCAAAAACCTGCAGGCACACTGCCTATAATCCCTGATTTCAGTTTACAACAAAACATGGACATCAGAACAAAGAGTTTAAGAAATGATAAACTGAATTTTTAATAAGAATGTAATGGATGTAAGAAACAAACTGGACCAGTTGTCTGTTTGCACTAATGACACTGATGCATTAAACCATGCCCACATATTTAAGAAATCACAAACTTTGTATTCTTCATCAAAATATAATGGATTTAAGAAACAAACTGGACCAGTTGTATGTTTGCACTAATGACACCGATGCAATACACTGTGCCCACATATTGTGATTTACTGAACATCATTTGAAGGAAAAGATTGAAATGGTGCAACCATATAAGTACAACCTAGCACCTTATTATATTAAAAATACAGAGGATAAAGGTGGTGCAATAATTTTTGTTAAAAATAATATAGTTCACAGGTCTATAGATGTAAAAAATTACTGTGTTGATCAACATTTTGAGGCTTGTTGCATTGAACTCCAATACTTTGCCTGTTTATGTTATTAGTGTTTACAGAGAAACCGCAGGAAAGCTCAGTATATTCCTCAAGCAAAAAGAATTATTTTTAGCTCTCCTGTTCTCAAAAAGAAAAAAAAGACAAAGAAATAATCGTGCTTGGAGATTTTAATGTAAATTTCCAAACCTGTAATAATAATAACAGAGTTTGAAAATGTAATGAGCTCTTTTAATCTGTGAACAGTTATAGATTTTCCAGAAAGGGTTATGAAAAACTGCACAAGTCTTATTGACAATATTTTTTTGGACAATAACAGAATTGATAACTTATGTGTAACACAAATCTTAAATGGCCTATCTGACCATGGTGGGCAGTTGTTGACAATGCATGATGTAAGCCCAGCTAACAATAGTATTTTTACCCTTTCAGACTAATCAATGGTTAGAATGTGGAAACTTTCTGCAGACATTTGCAGCAGTTGGAATAGAACACAGTATATCGGGCTAAAGATGTCAATGATAAATTTAATGTATATCTGAATGAATTCGTTACCACTTTTGAAGCTGTATTTCCCAACAGAATTTCAAAAAAAAACTCCAGTCTGAGTGATTGCAGGGACAAAGGCTGACTAAGGAAATCAAAATATCCAACAGTACAAAGAGAATTCTTTATGTCTCACTCAGAAATTCTAACAAACCTCAGGATAGGGAGCACTACAAATTGTACTGTATCCTCCTAAAGAGAGTCATTAAAATATCCATGAGATTGTTTATTAAATCTGGAATTAACATTTCCAATAATAAAATAAAAACTATTTGGAAGGTGTTCAATAGGGATACAGGGAAAATTACGGAAGATACAGACAGTATCGAAGCATGTCATAGTGGAAGTGTGGTAGATGAAGGTGATATAGTTGCCAGTATAGTCAACAACCATTTTTTTTGCTAGTAGCAGATCAAATTGGTTGTAAAGGGTCTAGAGTTGAAACCATGAATCTTCTACAAAAATCAGTGCAGAACAGAATTAGTGTGATTCATGTACCCTACATTGCAACCAAAGAGATTGAGAAGGTAATAAGGCAAATGAAAACTAAGCATTCTACAAAAATCAGTGCAGAACAGAATTAGTGTGATGCATGTACCCTATACTGCAACCAAAGAGACTGAGAAGCTAATAAGGCAAATGAAAACTAAACATTCCACTGGTGTGAATATTATATCTATCAAAGTACTGTTGCAGTGCTGCGAATTTATTCTTGAAGTTCTCTGTCACATATTTAATGAATCCATTAACCAAGGTACTGCCCCTAATACACTCAAATATGGAATTGTAAAACGACTTTTCAAAAAAGGTGATAAATCTGATGTTTCCAACTACTGGCAAACTTCAGTGTTAACAAATCTCTCTAAAATCCTAGAGAAACTAATATTCAAAAGTATCATGGATCATCTTAATAAAAATCGGTTTGAAACCCAAAATGGCACTTCAACTGAACATTCCATTTTCTCATTTTTAACCAACTCCTCGAATCCATAAACAATAAAATGTCACCAATTGGAATTTTCTGTGATCTGTCTAAAGAATTCGACTGTGTAGATCACAAAATTCTACTTACAAAGGCTGAGCACTATGGATTAAATGGTAAAGTAAGGGTGTGGCTTGAGTCATATCTAGACGACAGAAGGCAGTATTGAACAATTCTGAAATGGCAACTGTGTGCTCTGACTGGGGCACAATACAATGTGGAGTGCCACAGAGCTCGGTGCTGGGTCGGTTACATCTTTATCAATGACCTGCCATGCTGTATGACACAAAAAGCACACTTCACCCTGTTCGCTGATGACACGACTATTATGGTTGACAAAACATCCAATTGTAGACAAGAGAACATTGCTACCACTGTATTCAAAGAAGCTCTAGATTGGTTCACTTCAAATGGTCTGTCACGCAATCTGAACAAGACTCAATTCATTCAGTTTCAAACAGCAAATAAAAAACAGGAAAATATTGAAATAAAATATGGTGACAAAGAAATATTGAGAGTTAAGTCTTCTGAATTCCGGATTACACATAAACGACAGTCTATACTGGTCAGTTCACGTCAATGACCTACAGAAAAGACTGAATTCAGCAACATTTGCTATTCACCCAATCACCTCTGTTTGTGACTTGGAAACAATTAAAGCTGCATACCTAGGATATTTCGATTCACTTATGATGTATGGCATCATATTTTGGGGCAACCAGTCACGAGCAAAACGAAGTCTTTATTGCACAAAAAAGAATCATCAGAATTATGGCTAGAGTGCACTCCAGATGCTCTTCCAGAAACTTATTCAAACAGCTTGGGATCCTCACCAAGCCATCTCGGTACATTTTTTCTGTAAAGTGCTTTGTGAACAATAATCATACAATTTACAAAATCAAACAGTGAATATCATCAGAAATCTATAAGATCTGGTGTAGGAGTAGATCAAGTATATCAGCCAACGTTATGGTATTTTGATCTGCTTGGCTTTCTTAGTGATCAAGAAACGCCCAGATCAAGCAGGAGTACAATTGAAGATGAAATTGGAGTGACAATGTGCTAGGAAATGGAACACAAGGTAATGTAAAACAATATATTTCACATATGTTTATCAAAAGTTTATTCAAAAGAATATATTTATGTGTAAACATAATAGAAAATTAACTGCTGTTATAAAAAGAACTCATCCTTCAGGACAGCGTAAATAGCTTCACATGTGTTGGGTATTATTTCACTCAACGCTTGTTTCGATATTGCAGTTGAAAATTCCAAATCCTTGTAGCTCCTTCCTGTTGCTAGGAATCTTAATGTTGCCACCAGCCGTTCATGAGGAGAACGTGCCCTCCTCATACAAGTATTTTTTCTCATAATATGAGGGGTTACAAGCATTAAGAGATAATTATAAGTTTCGACATCCACCCGCAAATAATTTCGCCAGTTGTTAGGTTCGCCCTGCAACTCTCGCAGTAAATTTACGTGAAAAACTGCTTTCGCTTTAGCAACCACTGTCTACACCATTTTGACCGCTTTCTCTGTTTCCTGCGGTTGGTCTGAATGTTTTTTGCAACACAAGTTGCGAACACAGACCACAACAGAACTTCCTCCATTTCTGTATTTCAAAATAACTGAATTAAATTTTTGACGTTTACGGGGAGCGTAGTCGCTTGTCACTGATATTTCTTTTCTATACCGACAGATGGCGGGCGAGTAGTAGATTGGGGTTTGTGTCGTGTGAACAAACCAAGCAGGGATCTTTTGCGTGTACAGACATCTGCGCCAATGTCTGCGCAGGCAGATCGTTGCGTGTGGACCGGGCTTTACCCGATTAACTATCATCATAAGATTTTACATTGCTATTGAATATGATAAGAACTGTCGTTGCACATATTGACTAACTTCATGAGCTCTAGGTCGACCCACATCACATTAGCTTTCAAGCGTAATTTTAAAATGATAACAAATTGTAATTGCACTTTTAAAAACCAAAGTTTATACTGTGTTAATCACAGAATTCTCTGAGTAAAAGTTTCATTCCAGTCATATTGTTGTTTTAGGGTGGGGTACTAATAATTTGTTAAACCTTACGTTTTATCTAAATGTTTGTACGTGGCATCTATATTTCATTTCGACTATATATGGAAGATTGCACTGTCAGTTGTGACTTTTGTTTGCGAAAAGGACTGGTTTTTAATTTTTATTCTAAAAAATTTTTGCAGTGATTGTGAATAACAAATTGACATCCTGGCTGAGTTAGAAATTTTCTTTATTTATCCACTTGAATTTTCGTGTGGTTCGTCGCAGAGACTTCCCATATAATATTATGAAATGGAGATCTGATTTCGAAGAGCACATGACTTACATATTATTGTTATACTTGTATGGAAAACATAAATCCGAAACGAGCCAACTGAAGATTTTCAATTTTGTTACTATCGATATGTAATTTAGTTCATTCGAGTTGGTGGTACTTCAATGAAAGTAATACGGAATCTATGATCAGTGATGGCAGTGCTCTTGTGCGTGTGGGTGTTTGCGGCTAGGTGAAACATGTATAGTTTGGCCATCCCCCAAAAGTCATTAGTTCGTCAGTGGAAAAATATTGCAAAAGGTATGTATGCACGTGTCTGTATGCGTATTCAATACTTTCATGTGTGATTATCTAAAGAGCATGTGCGAAATGATGTCATGTTTCTTCTGTGTTTGTCATTGTTTATCATTGTAATTTGTTGTCATGCTCTTACTTTTTGTTTCGGACTGACATGCCTGTTTGTGTATTGCAGGATGCTGTGGTTGTCATCAGCGAAATGTGATTGCGAAACATCCAACGGTACGATTAGCTCCATTACTATTAACACCGAAACACTGTTACACAACGAATATACAGTGGTTACTGCCCGAAATAATACGGACTAGCTCTCTCGCTTACGTACAAACGAATACTAGAGGGAAATTCAGTTCCGGCTATGTTGCCGGAACAAATAGACCTCACAGTGCTGTTTTTGTGAGAAGATTCTATGCCGGCCCGATTCTTCGGAAAGAAGCGCCCCTAAAACCATCGTCAAAGGTAGAAGAAACGGTTCAAGCAATAAAGAGTAAACTAAAGGAGGGAGAGAAGCCACCAGATGCTCCAGTGCCAGTGAAAGTTAAGAAAACTATAAGACAGAGGATAGTGGATGAAGTACTTCATTATTACCACGGATTCAGATTACTGTTTATTGACATTAAAATATCTCTGAAACTGTCATGGAGAATTTTGCAGGGCAAGAGTTTAACGAGACGGGAACATAGGCTTGTAAGTCTTACTTCTCATATCAATTACATTACCGTATGTGAAATATATTTCACGATACTTCTAAATAACACTATAGTTCTTGTAAGTTAGTTTAGTAGACCTAGCAGCAAACCACCTCACATTTCATGCTTGTAACTTTAGTGAATGTCTTATCTAACGTCATTTAACGAGTTTCACTCGTAAATGTATGCATACTATTAGCGTTCATTCTCAAAATCACACACTTTCTTAATGCTTCATATTTCTTATGCAAAAGGAAAATCTAATGTCCGTTTGGAGGACAACATTTGGTAAAACTGTGATAACTAATAAAAACCCCACCCCCAGCAATCTTGGCAGTTTCAGCCTGTAGTTTGTCACTCAGTTGAACCTAGACAGCATTGTGATAGGTGTATCAGGTTTCAGTAGTTCTTTGGGGTCTAGTGTAGCAGGGGATACAACCCGTCGGCTTTGGACAAGGACGTCACAAGCCGCCAGAGAGCAGTTTACCATTTTCGCTTTTGCTGTTATGTTTCAGTTTCGTTTTTTTACTGATTGCTTAATAAAGTATATCTGTTTATTCTATCAAGTGAGATTTTTTTTTTTTTTTAAGCCAAAAAACACTTATCAGCCACTGAAGGGAGCTACAACACTAAGAAGAATCGCTTCTCGATTGGCCACTTGTGACGTCATTGTCCAAAGCCGACGGGTTGTATCCCCTGCTACACTAGTCCCGTTCTTTGTATAGTCTGCAGTTAGACATGGTGTAACAATTTGTAAGCAGTGGTCAGACTCCGCACTATAGCTCCTGAGCTATTCATCGCTAAATATTTTACATTGCACTTGATGTAGAGAAACTCTGAGGGATGCAGAACAAATAATTAGGCATTATTTACTATTTCTGTAAAATATATTTTTTAATTGTCTACCATTAAATTGATGCAATTTTTTGTGCATTACAGATACACAGAAGGGTGGTAAATGGTTACTGATAGTACCACCCATTGAATCAGAAATATAAACTAGTTTTCTAATGATCCTTTTGTCAGGAGATAGCAATGCAATACAGTGCTAGGGTCGACAGAAGTGTCCGATCCCACGCGTCGGCTTTGACCCGTGACGTAAGGATGTTGTCGTGTGTGACGTCATGACGGTGCGGAGTTTGGTTTGAGTGTGGCTGTCTCCAGTTCTGTTTTATTTTATTTACTTTTCTGATCTGTCCGTTCTATCTCGTGAGATTTTTTTAAAATTTTAAAAACGCTTATTACTTATTTTAATTATCTGTTTCCTCCAATTTCTGTTTTAGTTTATTATATTTATCTTTCTGATCTGTTCGTTCTATCCCGTGAGGTTTTTTTTTTAAAGACAAAAAACACTAATCAGCTACTGAAGCATCTTTATCTTCTATGGGTTGCTAGGGTTACGACCCCTGGGGAGATGGGTGGGTATTCATGCATGGCTGTCTTCACTTACACGTTGTAGCTACGCAAGGCATCTAAATTTGTTTATATTTAGTTTGGCCCCCCCCCCCCCCCCCACCCAAAACACCCCATTTATCGCACTTGTCCCGTTAGTGTCATTAGGCTTCTTGTGGAAAGTGTGTGTGTTTGTTTTTGTTTCCGCCATATTTGTGACGTCATGGGTCAAAGCAGACGGGAGGGATCGGACGCTTCCGTATTTCCCAGTGCTATGAAATCCAGGAAAAGCTGGGAGGAAAAAATCACAGGACTGCACAGCGTGTTGTTATTGTTATAGTTTGATGTCGGCTGCTCTTTCCACTTCATGTCACATGAGACTGAGCACTCTGTGTCAGTAAAATGTGATCCACAGTTTTTTATGTGACTGTTCATACTTGGGAGGGAAATTAGTTTTTCCCACATCTTCCTAGTTCTTGCTGATAGCTTTCATGGCATATCATACATCTCTGCATAACATATTCAGATCTTCAGGTTCTTTAATGGTTTGTTAAAAGAGAGCTTTTTTCCTTTGATTTGTAAACAGAGAAAAAAATAGCAACCATGCTTGACATGCAATGCAAGCAGATTGCAGTCACTAGAATATTTTCCTGATTTGAGAATTGCACGCTGCTGTGCACAAAGAGACAAAATCCAATTCTTTCACTTCTGGATATACTATTTACAAAATACATAAAAAATAAAAATTACACATGTAACAAAATACTTAAAATCCTCAGGAACTGGACCTGAGCACTGAGCAGTCATAAAATAACTTGTGAAGTTGCCAATACTTACAGTGAGTTAAAGTGCACTTACAGTGTCCATGTCCCTAACATTTCGTGCTAACGTTGACAATTCATTGACATCTATCATAGCCAGTGAGAATTGCTGAATCTAATGATTTCTATCAGCAGAAGAAACAAATTGATTAGGCTACATTTGTCTTCAGTGTGCAGATTATCAGAATAACTTTTGAATTATCTGAATGTCATGAATTTTAGGGTTAGTTAATGATTTTTGTATTTATGTAGTGAATGGGACAAACTAAGTGTGCTGGCGAGCAGACACATAACAAAGCCCAAGCCTTAGGTTAGGTTGGAATGTGACAGTTTACTTGAGAGTTTGTGAAGCCAGTGACTCTCAACCCAGAAATATTACTGCTGTAATTCATAAAATAAGAGGAAGGCAACCTCTCACCTGTAGTGGATCAGAAAACAGCATTCAGACTAGATATCAAGCAGTAGCTTTTTTCCCAGCAGTAGTGCACACATTCGTACATACAGCTGTACAGACACCCAAATGAAGTGTGCTTGTGTGTGAGAATGTGTGTATTATTTATAGAGAAAGAGCAAGGGCTACTGATTGATTACATGTTACTGTGCACTGCGCATCAATCTGCTATAGATGAGTGCTTGCATTTCCCTTCTTTTACATGTTGCTCTGTCCAAGAATTTCCATTATTGTTAAGGTTGCTGCAATTTGTATGTGGCATAGCCCAAGGCACGGTCATTTTTCAATAACCTACTTGTGAGTCTTGTTTCTGATTTTGCTGAAAGTTTTGATGTGATTAAATTGTAACCTAATGTTTACAAAATATCCTCTAACCTTATTTAGGGACCAAAAGAAATTATAAATGACCATTTTGATTGTCAGTCAACTTGTGTTTCGTTGTGTTCAGTTGCCATTGTTAATTGTGCGCGTTGTTAAAATTATCTTCTCAAGTGATGCAACTGCTGTGGACACCATAAGTTTCCTTTTACTATTACAGCATTAAGTCACATGAAATTTGTGCTGAAGGCAAAAGAGTTGCCAATACTACAACACCACACAGAGTGTATGCTGCCCTGCCACTGTATCCTCCTGGCTTGATCATACACATAAGAACACTCATTCACTTTTCTCAATTTAAAAAAAATTAGTTGTATTGCCAGTTCATTGGAGAGGAACATGGAAAGAACAATTCTGGATTTACAGCTCAGTATGTGACACTATGCACAGATTGCATTTTCTCATTAATGGCTCACTATACAGGATTATTGGAAAATCATTTTCTGTAGGGCAAGTAGGGTTAACCAGAACTCCACTGAGAAACGTTCTGAGATGGTACTATGGACCAAATTAAGGATCAATGTGTAGTAAGAAACGGCCCTAAATTGCGTGGCTTAAGAGCTATGAACTACCATCACACACATCTCGTGTACTGAGCAACTACTCCTAGCTCTTATGGTATGCATTTTAGAGCCCTTGTTTACTGGACACTTGTTTCTTGTTTTGGTGTATGCTAACACCTCTCAAAATATGGACAGCAAAGAGCTTGCAATAGAAGAGATTTGTTTCACAGTATGATGAAGATGAAGTAGTGCTCTTAGCCCTTAAGGTATACATTTTAGATCCCGTGTTTACTGGGATTTTTTTCTGGTTTTGGTCCATACTACCACCTCTGAAAATTTGTCAGTGGTGTTCTGGTTAACCATTTGTCCTATGCGACATGAGTTTTGAATAATACTGTATACAGAATGAGATTTTCACTCTGCAGCGGAGTGTGCGCTGATATGAAACTTCCTGGCAGGAGAGCTTCTGTTAAGTTTGGAAGGTAGGAGATGAGGTACTGGCAGAAGTAAAGCTGTGAGGACGGGGTGTGAGTCGTGCTTGGGTAGCTAAGTTGGTGGAGCACTTGCCTGCGAAAGGCAAAGGTCCCGAGTTAGAGTCTGGGTCCGGCACACAGTTTTAATCTGCCAGGAAGTTTAATACTGTATACAGTGTACATTCAGTTCCTGCTAGAAGTTCTTGGTATCTTTGCATGCAGACAATCATCTTCAAAAGTTTTCATGAACATGCTTTCCTTTCTGTACGGCATTGTGTTAAATAGAGATTACATGTTCCTTCACCTTTGGAGTAGGACTATCCTTACAACCTGCATATGGCTTGTTTTTGGTCCTCCATTCTTTCAAAAATCCAGTTCAGGCATACCACCACACACACACACACACACACACACACACACACACACACACACACACACACACACACACACACACACACTCTAACCAAATAGCTGCCTCATTTGTTTGCTCATTGCCTTGTCTGAGAGTACTGCAGGCAACCAGAAGGAGCACCCTAATCTTAAGCTCCTGTTTTGTCACCAGTTAACTGGATGTTCTGACTAGCTATATTCCAATCAAATTACTGCTTCCTGTTCACTGCAAGGAGGCTGGCCAAGTGTAGTTAACAGGCAGCCTCTGGTGAGTGCACTGCACATCAGTTGTATTTGTCTTACATTTGCACATTGGGCTGTCTTTGGCTAAACATTTGTTTCCCTGGTACTAATACCCTACCAACTAAGAAAATTCTACAGCCACGTAACAGATAAATGTAAGTAGTGGACCTGAAAGGGGACATGTGTATTAAGGTGTATTTATCATGATTAAAATAGATGTTCAATAGTGTCTCCTTCCTATATCCAAAATGCATTACACTGTATAATGACATGCTTAAAATCAGGAAAACAGCTTAGGAACAGTACACTATTTTTTGAAATGATCATTTTTAAACATGGTAACCTGCTCTTTAAATGCAAAAGAGGTTTGAGGACACTGTTTTACGATGGGGGAAAATGTAATTTCCTTAACTCAAACAAATATATGGTCTCGTACCATGACATTTAACAACTAATGCCAAGGAATGGTCTGAAGGAATAGTAGAAGGAATAGTAACATATTTCAGAAACATTAAGTGGGTGAGTAGTAGGCTTCAGTGTGTTTTAAGCATTAGTAATACAACTACACAATGCTTCCATGTAATGGTCAGGTAATGTGTGGCAAATATAGTGATACGGCTCAGAAAGGAGGACTCTCATGCTCACTTACAGATTTTATCAGTTTTTTTTTTATTGAAAACAAAACTTCAAAATATTTTGGGAGGAAAAGAGTTACCAGAAATAGGTCATCAAGCAAATTCCTTAAGCCGAGGGGAAAAAAATAGTAAAAATCATTTCCATTACCATCTTGCTCATCATCTTTTGCTTCAGGGACCAAGATGCCTGTTGCAAAAATCAACATGTCTACTCAGACAGTAGTTGCAGAACAGTCCATATTTTCACTCTGATACCAGGCAGAGAGCAAGGTTCATAACAACAAAGATTGATACGTAACACAGTAAGCAAACTTGATTGTCTCCTCCAATAAAAGATAAAAGACAAAAAGAAACATAAAAGTGCGATACAAAAACCAGGAGACTACCTCTCACTTAATTTGGGTGATGGGTTGAAAGAAAATCTACAGAAGTAGCAGTATAGCGTATAAAGTCTGTTGGAGGTAATAAGAAGTCCTTCCACTGAATCATCAGCTATTGCATGTTTGCAGTTACGGCAATGAGAGTATAAGCAAATGTAGAAAACCATCACTGATGAATTCAGTTCAGGACACACATGGAAGAATTGAAAGTGTTAGAACAGGGATGGTATTAGTTCATATGTTTGATATACATCTCTGACTTACTGATAAGAAGACTTCATAGATATAGTCCCCAACAAAACAAATTTCCTTGCTGAGGGGAGAATTTAAGCTGGTCTATCAGTCATAGTTAACAAAACATGTCACACCCCACCCCTCTCGCACACTCAAAGCTTGCAAATAGTTGGTGTAATATTGTATATGCCATACTAAGTAACTGTATGTTATGTTTCCAGAATGATATTTTCACTCTGCACCGGAGTGTGTGCTGATATGAAACATCCTGGCAGATTAAAACTGTGTGCCGGACCGAGGCTCGAAGTCGGGACCTTTTCCTTTCGCGGGCAAGTGCTCTACCAACTGAGCTACCCAAGCACGAGTCACGCCCTGTCCTCACAGCTTTTACTTCTGCCAGTACCTCGTCTCCTACCTTCCAAACTTAACAGAAGCTCTCCTGCGAACCCTGCAGAACTAGCACTCCTGAAAGAAAGGATATTGTGGAGACATGGCTTAGCCACAGCCTGGAGGGGGGGGGGGGGGGGGGGGAATGTTTCCAGAATGAGATTTTCACTCTGCAGCGGAGTGTGCGCTGATATGAAACTTTGTATGTTATGTACTCTACTCCCAAAATGACATTTTTGGAGTTAAGGCTCTAACAGAAATCAGTGCAAGGTTCCCTGACCATTTCTCCATGTTGACTGTAATGAATGCAATGTGTAATTGGACAATGCTACTGTCTGCTCCAGGGGTGTAGTTATTGATTTCCTGTTGTTTTCAAAAGCACCGTCATTTGCATACTGGGCCCGGCATGCTTCATTTCAGGATTGCTACCTGGTCATTCCTTGCTACAGGTATCACAAGGTTGCTCTCTATCCCTATGAGACACAGCTTAGTGAGGATGGTCAGTGACTTTCACACCAGTGACCATTCTCTGATCTGGATACATCCAGTATCAAAAAAGTGGTTGTGTTGGAAGGCTAACTAAAAGCAGTACAATCAGCTGGGTGTACAAGGTCTGTTCAGAAAATTCCAGAACATTCGTAATTTCATTCCAATGGTGTGTTGGAGTGAAAGGTGGTTGACTTCCTAGCACACGCCTTTGTTTTTATTGTGTTACTGGTGGAGGTGACATTGTCTTATGTCAGTTATTTATTGTTCAGCAGTGTATTTAATAGAAAGTTGTGTCACAGTTTGTGAATTTCAAGATGACGGAGTGCAAGGAGTGACACGTCTTCATTAAATTTTGCATAAAACTCAAGAAAACCTTTAGAGAGACACCAAATGATGCAGGAGGCCTACATTGATGAGTGTTTTAAGCCATACTCAGTGTTAAGAGTGATTCTCACAATGGCCGGATGGAAGTTGTTGAAGACGACCCTCATTCAGGATGCCCTTCTGTGTCTATCAGCGATGCTCATGTCAGGAATGTTAGTAAAATTGTGCGTGCCAATCGAAGACAGACTGTCCGAGAGGTTGCAGAAGAATGCAACATTTCAGTTGAATTGTCATGAAATCCTGATTCAACATCTTGGAATGCATTGTGTTGTCACCAAGTTCATCCCATGGCTCATGATTCAAGATTAGAAAGAACTTCACCTCACAATCTGCATCTATACTCTGCAAACCCTTGTGATGTGCGTGATAGAGGGTATGTCCCATTGTACCAGAGATTAGTGTTTCTTCCTGTAACATTCACATATGGAGTGTTGGAATAGTAACTATTTGACTGCAGTGCGTGCAGTAATTATCCTAATCTTATCTTCACAATCTGTACATGAGGGATACATAGGGGCTTGTAGTGGATTCCTAGAGTAATCATTTAAAGCCAGTTCTTGAAACTTTGTTAATAGATTTTCTTGGGGTAGTTTACACCTGTCCTCAAGAGCCTTCCAGTTCAGTTCCTTCATTATCTCTGTGACACTCTCCCATGGATTAAACAAACCTGTGACCATTCGTGCTGCCCTTCTGTGTATATATTCAGTATTTCCTGTTAGTCCTATCTGGTACAGTTTCCACACACTTGAGCAATATTCTAGAACCAGTCACAAGAGTGATATGTAAGCAATCTCCCTTGTAGATTGATTGCACTTACCCAGTATTCTATCCATAAATCAAATTCTACCACTTGCTGTATCCGTGACAGAACTTATGAGGACATTTAATTTCACTTCCCTACAGTGTGTTACACCCTGGTATTTGGATGAGTTGGCTGATTCCAGCAGTGGCTCATTGATATTATAGTCATAAGACACTACGTTTCTTTATTTTGTGAAGTGCAAAATTTTACATTTCTGAACATTTAAAGCAAGTTGCCAATCTCTGCACCACTTTGAAATCTTACCAAGATCTGACTGAATATTTATGCTGCTTCTTTCAAATAGTACTTTGTTGTAGATAACTGCATCATCTGCAAAAAGCCTGATTTTACTATTAATATTGTTTGCAAGGTCATTAATATACAATATAAACAGCAAGGGTCCCAACACACTTCTCTGAGGCACACCCAAAGTTACTTCTACTCTGACAATGACTCTCCATCCAAGATAACATGTTGCAGCCTTCCTACCAAATAGTCCCCAAACCAGTCACAAACTTCACTTGACACCCCACATGTGTGTTCTTTTGAAAATAAGCTTAGGTGCTGTACCGAGTTGAATGCTTTTGGAAATCGAGAAATACTGCATCTACCTGAATGCCTTGATCCAAAGCTTTCAGTATGTCACATGAGAAAAGTGAGTTGGGTTTCACTTGATCGGTGTTTTTGAAATCGTGCTGGCTGGCATTGAGGAGGTCATTCTGTTCAAGAAACCTCATTGTGTTAGAGCTCAGAATATATTCTAAGATTGTACAACAAATCAGTGTCAAGGATATTGGATGCTAGTTTTGTGGATCACTTCTACTACCATTCATATAGACGGATGTGACCTGTGCCTTTTTTGTGAACTGGGCATGGTGCTTTGTTAGAGGAACCTATGATAGAATATAGTTGGAAGAGAGCTGACTCGTCGACAAATTAAATATTGAATCTGACAGGGATTCCATTGGGCCCTGGAGCTTTGTTCAGTTTAATGATTTCAGCTGTTTCTCAACACCACTGACACTAATAGTTATCTTGTTCATCTTTTCAGTGGTACAAGGATTAAATGTGGGCAATTCTACTGGCTTTTCCTTTCTGAAGGAACATTTGATAATGGACTTAAGCATTTCAGCTTTTGCTTTGTTGCCCTCAATTTCAGTTCCTGCGGACTGGACACTTAACTTTGGTGCCACTAACAGCTTTTACATGTGAACAAATTTTATTTGGGTTCTATGAAAGATCACTCGATAGTATTCTGGTACTGTAGTCATTGAAGGCATCACTCACTGCTCTCTTGACAGCAAAATGTGTTTCATTCAGTATCTATCTTTCAAATAGCCCTACACTTTGTTTTACACCTATTATGCAGTAGTTTCTGTTTCTTTAGAAGTTTCTTTGCAGTCACTGTATACCACAGAGGTTCCCTCCCATTATGAACTGATCTACTGCATATATATCTATCCAGTGCATGGTCAAATATTCTTTTAAACTTGAACCAGAGTTCCTCTACATGCTCCTTCCCTGTGCTGAAAGTATCAGGAAGTGCAGGGACTGGCAACTGACCCTTAACATAGACAAATGTAATGTATTGTGAATACATAGAAAGAAGGCTCCTTTATTGTATGATTATATGATGGCGGAACATACACTGGTAGCAGTTACTTCTGTAAAATATCTGGGAGTATGCGTACAGAACGATTTGAAGTGGAATGATCATATAAAATTAATTGTTGGTAAGGCGGGTGCCAGATTGAGATTCATTGGGAGAGTCCTTAGAAAATGTAGTTCATCAACAAAGGAGGTGGCTTCCAAAACACTCGTTCAACCTATACTTGACTATTGCTCATCAGTGTGGAACCCGTACCAAGTCGGGTTGACAGAGGAGATGGATAAGATCCAAAGAAGAGCAGCACATTTCGTCACAGGGTTATTTGGTAAGCGTGATAGCGTTACGGAGATGTTTAGCAAACTCAAGTGGCAGACTCTGCCAGAGAGGCGCTCTGCATCGTGGTGTAGCTTGCTGTCCAGGTTTCGGGAGGGTGTGTTTCTGGATGAGGTATCGAATATATTGCTTCCCCCTACTTATACCTCCTGAGGAGATCACGAATGTAAAATTAGAGAGATTCGAACGTGCACAGAGGCTTTCTGGCAGTTCTTCCCGTGAACCGTACGTGACTGGAACAGGAAAGGGAGGTAATGACAGTGGCATGTAAAGTGCTCTCTGCCACACACCGCTGGGTGGCTTGCATAATATAAATGTAGATGTAGGGGTACCCTACAGGTCTGAACCGTATGGCACAAGTCCGGGAAGTGCAGCCTAGCTTGGCACAGGACTTTCAAAGTCTTGGTTCAGTCCTTCCACTCGACTCAGAAACAAAGGGCCCCGATCAGTTCTGGGGGCAATGCTGCCAATTGTGAGCTTCGTTGAAACTCTGCCAGTCACTGGAATGACCCAAGAATGATCTTGGGAGTCCAGACAATAGGCATTATTTGTTCCAATGCGCCACAATCTTCAGCTAATTGGACCCAGTCTCCTCCATTGCTGTGGGAATAGCATCTTCAACATATTGAATGAGCCCCCCAGATATACACACCAAAATAGACCTGTACCTTTTTGCATTTGCTTCCTCCTGATGCTGGTCAAAACAGGTTTCCCCAAAACAGGTGAAGTGTATCCCACTGGCTCAGTTTTAGTGAAAGACAGCACCTCAGATACTTGGTGGTTGGGGGATCGGTGCAACACCCTGAGTCGTCCCTGGTCCACATCCACAGAACACGGAGATCTACCATTGACACGCAGTCAAGTAGACAATTAATTACAGATCCTGTACTTTCTGCAGAGGATACAGGATCTACGGGAGAGGATAGCACTTAAGGTACCTCTGGTACAGGTATCACAGGAGTTCTTCCAACACACCAGTTCACAGCAGCTGCAATCGTTTGACAGTAGTCAGAGCAATTTCCAGCTGTTTAACATCATCATCAACCAACTCATCCCATGTTCGAGAACAGCATTCACAGTGGAGTTTCATTTTGGCTGATGCAGTGTATTGTTAAGGCAATGAACAAATAACTTTGATTATTTGATTATTTTTTAATCTGTTGAGCTAAAAAGTTACTAATTCCCTATAAAAATTTAAGCGCACACACAAAACAAGATATCTTTGAAGAGCTTTCGGATTGCGCAAATGAGAACGAGATGTTCCTTAAAAGAATCATAACTAGTGATAAGACACGGGTCTACGGTTATGATGTTGAGACCATGGTTCAGTCTTCACAGTGGTTCAGAAAGGTTCCCTAAGACCAAAGAAAAGCTCGTCAGGTCAAATGTTGAAACCATGCAGGTAGTTTTCTTTGACTTTGAAGGATTAATTCATTATGAATTCATGCCACAAGGACAAACTGTTAATCAATGGTACTATCAGGACATGTAACGATGCCTGCAAGAATGTGAGAACAACGTGGCCTGAAATGTGGCGAGACAATTCATGGCTCTTGCATCACAATAATGCACCTGCACATTCATCCCTATTGGTGCATGACATTTGCACATAAAACAAAATCTCTGTACTGCCTCATCCTCTATACTCTCCAGACCTGTGTCCTGCGGACTTTCTTTTATTTCCAGAATTGAAAATTCCATTGAAAGGATGAAGATTTGCAATGAAAGATGAGATAAAACAAAATTTTCAGAGACAGCACTTTGCGTGATCTAGCAAGAGATGTACTAAGACAGCTTCCGTGTTTGGAAATGTCTTTGGGAACTGTGTATTAATTGTGGAGGAGAGTATTTCAAAGGAGACCATGCACAATATGTAAAATATAAGCGTAGAAAAATTTTATGGGCAAAGTTCTGGAATTTATTTGAACAGACCTTGTATTTGAACACAGTGACAGTATCCAGGAATGGATTGACCAAATTAAGTATGTGGCTACCATGCCAGAGATGCATCTTTTCAGCCTTGGAGTGAAGAAACGCTACATAGGAATCAGAAGCAGGTGTGTAGTTCTGCAGCGGTTCAAACACTGATCAACTGCAGAATAAATCAAGTACAGTATACTCCAACATCTTGGAAGTAAACCAAAGGACAGTCTTCTACAACTTTTAATAAAATATGGCCGCAGTTCCATTTCTTGAATCATGGAAGGAGGCAGTTTGGGTGCCCCCCTTCTCACACCAGGGAAGGACAGAACGGGTCTCAGAAGCATTGCAGTGCTGCACTGTGTAGGAAAGAACTCGGAGTGAATGGTCAGTCATTGTTTGGTCTGGTCTGGATACTGTAGACCAGATGATCCTGCAGCCACTGTCAATGTGGGCTGAAGATTTGCCGATCTACCACCAACAGCCTGACCCTTTGGAATCAGACATACAACAGACTTTCATATTGAGACTCTGTTTATTTAGCGTAATTCATCATGTACAAAGGGCATGTGATAATACTAGAAGGCACAGTGTACTCAAAAACTCCATAAGTAGAGATTTCATGGTTTGCTACCCATACTCATATGGTTCTTGTCTATCCCGACAGCTTTTTAAGTACCTAATTGGTGAAGTTTCATCTGACAGACTTGTATAGTAAAGCAGTGTACATCAAGGAAGCATTTCAAATGGAACCCTCTTCACCATGCCATAAATAGCATAATGTCCATGATAAGGAGTCCAGTCCATTGCTGCTTTATTTCTGGACAATTACACAGACCACTATTCCTTTTCTATTCCTTCCATTACAACACAGCAGTGTGTGTGTGTGTGTGTGTGTGTGTGTGTGTGTGTGTGTGTGTGTGTGTGTGTGTGTGTGTGTGTGTGGGGGGGGGGGGGGGGTCAATGAATATCTTTAAATGTCCACCACATGATCATCTGCTTAGGTCAGAAACAGCAATCCGACAGGCTTTTTCTAAACATAACCACTTTGTTGCAGTCTTGTTTTGCTTAGGGGTCAATCCAAATGAAGTGGTCCAGTAAAAATAAGTTGGTTGCTTGACCATTTTGGAATACTTTAATTTTTTGTGTGTGATTACCCTAAAAGTGAGAAGTTCAAAACATTTTTTTAAAAATTTTACCTTTGACCTTTAGTGAATGGCGGCCATTTTCGTTTGTAAGCATGTGACGATGTTTCAGTTTAGAGACGTTAGCAAAAATACGAATATCTCTGCACTGGATTAAGTTACAACATTGCAATTGACATGATTGCTTTAGAAAATTGTCCTCTACAACATTGTCTATTACACAAAATACTCTAAATTCAAAAATAACAAGCCAAAATGACTTCCAAAGTTTGGTATACAAATTTTCAAAAATCCGCTTTTTAGGCCCAAAAATAAAAAAACAAGAAGTGATTTGAGAGTCTATTTTTTTACTATAGTTAGATATCATACACTATTAGGCTCATATAGAGCAAGAACACTTACAAATGTTTCCTTAATTTTTTATGAGTTTTTGAAATTTGAAAATTTTTATTTTTTGTTAAGTTTGGGGTTAGTTATCTCAGGTGGGACTGAATACAAAATGTAGCTACATGAAGGCTACATGTGGCAATTGTGGAGGCTCAGCTCACGAGTCAGGCAATTGCTACACACTTCCTCTGAAATGTGTAAACTGCTCTGGGGATCACCCAGTGTGGGGTTTACACCAAGGAAAGGAAAATTCAGGAGTTGAAAGTAAAGAGACGCATACCATATGGTGAAACTGAAAAAGCTTTCAAAGCTGTGCAACCACTGGTTTTTGCTACTTCTTTTGTATCAGCCCTTAAGACACCAGTCACTAAGTGTGTTGCCTCCACACAAACTCGGACCACAGATTCAAATACGAGCACATGCACTTGTCGGTGTACCTGTGGGGGAAACACTCTACTTGAAACTGATGTCGTTCAGAAGCTGTCAGCAATAGGCTTACCACCTAAGCCGCATACCACTACCTAACATCAGAAACCAACTAAGTCATCCCCACAACCCAGGCAACCAGCTCCTCCTGTCAGTAAAGAAAGGCATCCTTCGAAAAGTAGTTCTAAGTCCAAGAAAGCAGTAGTTAAACCTCTGGATCAGCGAGCTCTCTCTCTTTCTGACAGGGACTTTGCTCTTGAGGATATGGAGTTCCAATCGGAGGAACCGCAGGGCAAGGAACTGGCTAATGTTCCCCCTGACCTTCCCGGTAAATCACTGCCTCCAAGAGAGAAGGAAAAGGACAACTATCGCTAATCAATGGCTGTGACCGGGACTTCTGTGTTGCAGTGGAGTTTGAATGGATGTCAGCCACATCTGGAAAAATTTCAGCTACTGGTCCGGGGGAAACCTTTCTGTATTTGCTTACAAGAAGCGCATCTTAGTCACAGGCACACCAGCATTATGGGCTACCACGCATACAGGAAGGACAATACTACTGGAGACAGGGCTAAAGGTGGAGTGACCATATTCCTTGATGGCAGATGCCTGTCCTCTTACCACGACCATGCAAGCAATTTCTGTGAAAGTTCTCGCACCCTTTAATATCACAGTGTGTTCCTTGTACCTGCCCCTTAATGATGCTTTGGATGTGACGCTCCGGCAGAACTCTTCCGCGCACTCCCACACAAATTCCTCCTTGTGGGGGGGACTTCAGTGCACACAATGTGCTGTGAGGCTCGGCTACAACTTGCTCCAGGGGTCAGATGATCGAACAACTCATCCATTCTGAGAATATCTGCCATCTGAACTTGGGTCAGATGACTCACTTTTCCACAGCTACGGGGTCTTTTTCAGCCATCGACCTTTTTGTTTGTTCCCCAGCAATTACAGACTCAGTTCAGTGGGAAGTGGCTTCAGATTTACATTCTACTGACCACTTTCCAGTGTGAATCCGACTGTCAACTAGGACGGTGGCCAACAGGAGACCACACAGATGGATGACACAAAGGGCAAATTGGTTACAGTACAGTCGACAGGCTATTTTTGAACAAAAGAATTGTGCACAGGTGGCGGTGGCCCATATCACTTGTCAGATCCAACGGGCTGCTGTAGAGTCCATCCCCAGGTCTAGTAACCACCTCAGACGATGGTCTGTACCTTGGTGGAATGACGACTGTTGATTGGCAATCAGGGTTAGACAAACAGCTCTTCGGAACTTCAAACACTGCCCAACTACAATCTTCATGCCTTCAGGTCTGCGAGAGCACATGCAGGGCGCATGATCAAAGAACGGAAGAGGACTTCCTGAAGGGAATTCACGACTTCCATTAAACGGTCCACTTCCATGGCGCAAGTTGGGGAATCAAGAAGACGGATTTCAGGCAACGGTAGGTCACGTCCCCTTATGGCCTTGTCAAATAATGGGGTCTCGGTGGACATGCCAGAAGACATGGCTCAGGTTTTAGCTGAACACTTCTTTACTGTTACTAAGTCATCCAGACAAACTCCCACTTTTCAGGTGCTCCAGAGGACTGCAGAGATGAGGAAGCTCAATTTCTTCTCACATAATGAGGAAGTCTACAACCTTCCGTTCTCCGTGTAGGAACTGGAATCAGCTTTGTCTGCAGCCAGAGACACTGCTGCAGGTCCTGATGAAATCCATTATGCCACACTTTGTCATCTGTGCCCTGAAGCAAAAGGACAGCTCCTCTCTTGTTTCATTCAGATCTGGTTTGATGGACAGTACCCCATGACTTGGAAGGAAGCAATATTAATACCATTCTGGAAACCAGGCAAGGATGTAGCACCCTTGATAGCCACCAGTGTTGCTCTTACCAGTTGTATGGGTAAGACTCTTCAACGCTTGGTCAACTGCTGCCTCATCTGGGTGCTCGAATCCCAGGATCACCTGAACCGCTCCCAGTGCAGTTTCAGGCACTATCGTCCCACTCTTGACAGCTTAATTCTACTGGAGACGACAATACAGAAGTCCTTCTTTTGCCGAAACCATTTGGTTTGGGTGTTTTTTTACCTCAAAAAAGCATATGACACTACTTGGATGTGCAACATCCTTCGCCAAATTCATGGATGGGGACTATGTGGATGCCTGCCACTTCTGATCCAATCCTTTCTTGAGGACCGGTATTTTCATTATCGCATTGGCAATGCCATGTCTGATTGCTATGTTCTGGAGAATGGGGTGCCCGAGGGCAGTGTCACATTGTTCTCCATAACTATCAGTGGCATTTCCTCTGCAGTCAGGAGACCTGTCAAATGCTCTTTGTTTGTGGATGAGTTAGCAGTCTTCTACTCTTCGCCTGATCTTACAACGATGGTGAGGCAGCTACAGCTGACCATTAAGAGGCTGGAAATGTGGGCCCGGATAACTGGTTTTTGGTTCTCACCAGAGAAGACTACATGCGTCAATTTTAACGACGCTCCTCGGAGTTTTAACCAACCAGTGCTCATAATGGGGGACAATATTTTACATTTTCACTGTTTGCTTTTTGGGGTTATTTTTGACTTGAAATTAACTTGGCTCCCTCATCTAAAGACCTACGAACAAAGGGCGTCTAGTCACTGAATATTATGAAATGTCTTGGTGGGAGAGCTGCCAGGTCCCACCTCCTGCAGTTTTATAGGGCATTTGTTCGATTATGCTTAGATTGGTGGGAGAGTTGACAAGTCCCGCCTCCTGCAGTTTTATAGGGCATTTGTTCGATCATGCTTAGATTATAGCAGTGTGGTCTATGGATTGGCCCATCCTTCCTGCCTCAGGATGTTAGGCAACATATCCTTTTGGCTTGACAGGCAGTGAAAATCTCAGCGTCACCTCAGTCATTGGCATTTAGTTCAGTGGTCCAACCCACATTTGAATGACTGTTCAGGAATTGCCCCCCAAGCTACCAAGCTATTTGGTACATGTGCTACAGACTGTCTCAAGGATCTGGATCTCTCGGGCAACAAAATACACACCCAGGGTTGGAATGCACTGCCGCCTTGATGTCTTCAGATGCCGAAAGTGATTTTAAACTTGACACAATACAAGGAAACTTGTTCTCCGGATTTTGTTTTTACAACTTTGTTTTTGTCTATTTTAAGTATGTACCACAGTTTTATCGTTATTTATACAGATGGATCCCAGCAGGAGAATGCTCGCGGTTGTTCTGCTGTTTTTCCCGATAGAGTTTTTAAAGTGCATTTTCCAGAACAATGTATAAATTATGATGCGGAGTTATATGACATTCTGATGGCACTGGAGAGGGTTCACAGACATCACCGTACAAGGTTTCTTGTCTGTTACAACTCTCTTAGTGCACTGCAAGCACTTTACCAAATGTATCCAGTAGATTCGCTGATTCAACTCATTCACGACTCCTTACAGTGCCTCCAACACCATGGCAGGGAGGTGATCTTTTGCTGGGTACCTAGCCACATTGGGATACAGGGCAGTGACATGACCGACAAAGCTGCCAAGGAAGCATGTTGGGATAGTGCTGTCCGTCAATGTCCCATCCCGTTGCACACCATCATCTCATTTTCTGACAGACACATCATCCATCAGTGGGAGACTGAATGCTTGTAGGTGACAGGCAACAGACTGTGGTCGCTCAAATCAACCACAAAGGCTTGGTGGACTACATGTCAGCCTCGCTGCTTGAAGGGGGCTCCGCTTACCAGACTGCCTATTTGGCATAGCCCTTTCACAAGTGGCTTCCTCTCTGTGAAGTTTGTGATATGTCGCTTTCAGTTCAGCACATTGTGGCTATTTGTGTCCTATATACTGCTATTAGGGCAGCTCTCAGTTTCACAGGAGATCTGACACCATCCTCACAGATACCAATACCAGTGTTACATGGGTGGTGAAATTTTGTGAACTGTCAGGCCACATCCCTTAATTGGTGGGGAAGGGTGGCAGACATTAATACATTATAAACTGATCTGTATGTGGGGAGAGTCCCCCCCCCCCCCCCTCCCCCCCTCCCCCCTCCCCCACGAGATGTACATGCTGACTTTTCATCAGGTGCTGATGACCATGATGTCAAGCACCCCCCTCAACCCAAATAATCAATCAACCACCAATGCTCCATGTTGAAGATACCTGTTTGATAAAACTCAATGTCCTGCTGTGTGAAGAAGTCGTAACTGCCTGCTAGAGAATCTCATCCAATAGGGATTGTTGACCCTTCCCATCCTTTTTTAAGGGGCTGGGGGTATGATAATCATGTAGGAAGAGATCAGGACTAAAGGGTGGGTGCTCAAATGTCTTTCACTTGAGTTGGTAAAACGACACTTTCTATATGGGGATGTGTGTTGTCATGAAGTTGGGGTACCATTCCAAAGTGGTAGCTTTTGACAGGCATAGTGCCCCGTAGACATCATTCATTCTCTGGTGGGCGTCTGTTGCTGTTTGTCCTTCGGCAACCAAGAAAAGAATAACGGCACCTTGATCCTGTTTGGACACATTTGAAAATAACATTGTCACAGTTTTACTCTCTTTTAATTTGTTTCCGATTTGATTATCCCCTTTTTATGTCACAGCCTGTTTTCCATTGTAGGGGTAGCACTTTGATGAATAGCAGGTACTGTTCCCCTCTTTAATACTTTTGATACAAATTAGATTGGGCATGGGGCATCTGTGGGACCAATGGCGAATGCCCTCATCACATTCAGAGTCCCAGGGGATGCTTGCCTGGTCCACCCTCCTGCTGACCTGATTATTTCTCTCGCCTTATTTTATTGTCATCAATCTAACTGATGCCAATTACATTTTTAGCCTTCTCAGTCATACTATTAAAAATCTCCCGGACAGGATGTAGCCTTTACTCTGTAATTGTCTTCACCCTTGATTGGTTGGTGATGGATCAGATGCAGGTGGGGTTTCTATCAGCACAGATGAGTCCAGGGAGACCTCTCAGCCAACGAAACCTTTGTACTTCTCCGTAAATTATTTCCCAGCTCTGGGATCAGTATGGTTTCAAGTGCCTCGATTTTACCACTCATATGTATGTTAATAATGTGATTAAATTTCTGGTTGATGTTACAAACTGAAGATGTGTTGCCTCTTGACCGAGAGGCTGATTACCTTGCTGTTTTGTGCCCTAATCCACAACCAACCCTTACCTAGTGTCTGCACTGAAGCTAGGTGGCCACCACATATCATCCAGTGGCAGCTCCTCATGGTGCGTCAGGTACAAAAGTTTATCATTCCAGAATCATCTCTATAGGAAATCATTGTTCACCCTGATACGGAACCTTTGTTCACAAATTATCACAAGCAATGTGACCATTTCAGATCTGTGTAGAGTATGACCCATTGGCACTCATACTAGCAACTGGAATGAAATGCCATTCTGATTACTATAAAAGGCTCATAATAATTTTACATTTTTTGGAGTGCAGGGGAGATTTCAGTGACATGTGAAATTTTAAATGAGCTCCAGAACTGTGTATTCATAGATGAGTCTAAGCAGGGACACTCACATGGCTGCTATGTGGTTTTCCATCTGTATGTTATCAAAATCCATCTACATGAGGAGTTTACTTTGTAGGATGTAGAATGACACACGTTCACTCAAGCTGTAGCAGCCAAGATTTATTCCGGTTGCAAAAATCCTCATCTTCATTGGCTCCGTGGGTGCCATTTAATATCCACAGTATTTGCACCCAATAGCTACAAAGGTTGTGGAACGAAGTGTTATTCTGCTGGTTAACAAAATACATTGATATTCAGGGAACTGAATCAGCAGATGTGACAACCAAGGAGGCACAGTGTGATTATCAGATGATTCAGGGCACACTAAAGTATTGATCAGTGGCTCAGTGATAAAGTGCCGGACTATGAATCCCAAAGTCCCTGATTTGATCCCCTGTCAGTCCTAAGATTTTTGTGTATCACCTCTCTCTTCTTTCGCCTCTGGCAATATCTGTTGATGTAAAAATGCTGACTTGCACCTTGGTTCGGAGACCACATTAAACTGTAGGTCCATCTACAATAGTTCAGAGGTCAGAGAAAGGCAACGGCATACCACCTCCCCCAGGGCCAATCAACTCCATGTTTTAACTGACTGTGTTTTATATTCTGACAAGTGAGCAGAGGTTCGTCTACCTATGGATCAGCCCTTTTAGTTGACAACGAGATAGAGTTGGTACAAATTTTCAGATTTGTGAAATGCTTTTTAGTAAGATTTTAGGGCAATGGACAAACTTAATTTTTTTAGAGTTTGAATGATGAATTGAATGTATGGTTAGACATAAGACAGTGAGTAAAATTTCAACAAATTTTAGTTGCACTTCGTTTTTTTTTTGCTTTTTAACTATAGGGTAAAGATAATCTCACAGTTGAGTGCCCTTAAATGTGAGATGCGAGCACATGCTGCCGCTTGCTCCTCCTCCCCCTCCCCTCCATCCCCCCTCCCCCCACATACAAACCTCTGTTACAAATGACCTCTTCATATATGAAGTATTAAACTCATTAAAGAAGAATGTGTTATTGGATACCTATTCCCTCTTTTTTTTTTTTTTTTTTACACTACTCTCGGAGACACAGTTGTCATCTGATATGAGGGTAAGTAAAAAATTATCCATAATGTACCTATACCTTTTATTACAACGCATGTAGGACATGTACATTAACATTTTTCAGCACACTTGTTCCATCATTGCACAAGCTTCCTGATGCCCTCAGGGGGCTCGCCACTGTTTGGCGAGTTCATACTTGGCTACTGCTGGGCCCCAGCCTTTGCAGCATCCTTTCTCTTCCATGATGCATGTCTGTCCTCTTACTGTTCTTTTTCCCCCTGTCAGGGAACATGTGTGGGATGTTTCTGGAGAGGTGTTCTGCATTTTCAGTAGCCAATATCAGAATAGGCTTTCCACTGTTTTTCGTTCTTTTGTTCTTTCTTCATTTGCTTTTTCCTGTCCTTCCTCCATGTGGGCATCTGAGGTTCCTCATTTTCTTCTTCTTCGTTCCTGTGCACTCCTGAATGGCAGCCCATGTGTCTGACACACAACAGGTGACTGGGTAACACGTAATTTCCACCCCCAGTTGAGAGTTTGCATTTACCCCCTGGTACAAACCAGGACCAGGGAGGGGTGATTGGTCTCTCTGTGAGATGTTTGGGAAGCGTGACCTGAGGTGTGAACAGTCACCTAGGGCAGGTGCACTCCCTTCTGAGGGGAGCCCCAGTTGGAAGGAGCTGGCAGTCATGAGGGCTTTTCTTGCAATGAGCCAGTCGTCTTCTTCACCATCAACATCTACTTAATGTGAACAAAATGAGGCTAATGATTCAAAGACCCTCCCAGCTTCACCACAGTTCCTTGTGGTTTCACATCCTGAAGGAGGTCAGTCCTTTGCTATGGTAAACCCGTTTATTATCCAGAAAGGTGTTGATGCAATAGCTGGCCCTGTGAAATCCTGCTATTGTTTATGCAATGGCACGTTGCTTTTGGAAGCTACTTCTGATTCTCAAGCACAACTGCTTGCAGCTTCGCTCCTCCATGGCTATCTTCTCCATGGCGAGGCCCATCGAACACTGAATTCTTCCCGTAGTGTTATTTATACTAGGCTGCCCGATGGTCTGACTGAGGCAGAAATCCAAACATACCTCTCTGATCAGGGCGTCATTGCAGCTAGTTGGGTGATGAAGAAGATAGATCCATCCTTAGTGCCCACACACACTCTTTCTCTCACTTTTGATAGAGTGGTGCTTCCATCAAAGATCACAGCAGAATATGAAGATATCACAGTCCAACCATACATTCTGAACTTGATGCATTGCTGCCAGTGTCTTTGACACAACCACACTTGAGTGTCTTGTCTACATCTGGCCAAATGTGTAGCTTGGAGTAGGGATGCCCATGAGGGTGATTGTCCACCTCCTCCTCCCTGCTGTATCAACTGCAATTGTGACATGCTGGCTCCTCCCGAGTTTATCCTGTGTATCTCGAAGAGTGGGCTGTCTTAAGAGATAAAGGTGAAGGAAAAAAGTAAGAGATAAAGGTGAAGGAAAAAAGTACCTTACCTGGTTGCTCTCAAGTTGTTGGCTAGTTGGAAACTCTGTGTTCTACCATCTGGCACTTACAGTACTGTTCTTGCTACGTCTTGCTCCAAGACACACATGGCCATGCAGATATGTGACCTCAAGTTCAGCACTGCTATTGTAAATTTACCCAGTGTTATGGTAGCATCTCCATCTTCTCCTCTAGCTGTGCAACAAGCTACGAAACTTTCCCCTCATAGGGCGAAGTCACAGCAGGCCGAAAGTACTCACATGAAGACTTCTTATGTACGTCCAGCCAACAAATATATGAGTCTTAGACTGCCAACCAGAAAGGCTGCAAGAAGTCAAACAAAGGCAAACAGTCTTCCCCTTCACCAACTCAGAGGTCATCTACGATGATGTTGCCACGTTATACCATCATTCGGCCAACTCCGTATCACCGCTGCGCACCGCCAACTTTTTTCTGCCCAGCTGAAGGAGAATGCCAACGCCTCAGAGAATCTCATGAAGCAGGATCCTCCAGCCTCTGTGCCCTGTAGCAATGAGTCTTCGAAGCTTGTTCATTTTTTTGCTTTCCCCCCCCCCCCCCCCCCACCTCCCCGAGAATGCCCCCCAGTGGGTCCAGGGGTAAGAATAGGCCCGAGGTATTCCTGCCTGTCACAACAGGCGACTTAAAGGAGTTTCACACATTTCGGCCTTTATGTGATGGTCCCCCGTACGGTTCGACCTTCGTTCTTCAAAATTTTCCCGAAGAGCGAACCAATTGGTGAAGGGCACCTTACGTGGTGCATTGTGTCCATCGCACATTGAGTCCTGCCCACTTTCTTGTTGTCGCATTTCAGTCCCGCTCGTTCTCCATCTCTTGGGTGAAGACACCTTCCTGGATGCATTTCCCACCATGCACTGTGCAGTGTCACTTTCTGTGTCGACGATGGCGATGGACTTCTTTGACCTGATATCCAGCACTGTAGCCAGTCTGTTGCCGTGGGGCCTCCTTTTACCCTGTTGGTTGTAGCCCCCTGACCACACAGGGATCGCTCTGCTGATGATGCCTGCGCCATTAATTCCCCACATACGCCCAGGGGCATCGGGACTCTCGGCAATGGCCATCCTGCCAAGTGGCCTTTGCTGCAGCTGGCTGGCGCCCGTAGGGAGGGCCCCTGGTCAGAGTGGGTGGCATCAGGGCGGATGACACACGATCTACATCTACGTCCATACTCCGCAAGCCACCTGACGGTGTGTGGCGGAGGGTACCTTGAGTACCTATATCGGTTCTCCCTTCTATTCCAGTCTCGTATTGTTCGTGGAAAGAAGGATTGTCGGTATGCCTCTGTGTGGGCTCTAAACTCTGATTTTATCCTCATGGTCTCTTCGCGAGATATACGTAGGAGGGAGCAATATACTGCTTGACTCTTCGGTGAAGGTATGTTCTCGAAACTTTAACAAAAGCCCGTACCGAGCTACTGAGCGTCTCTCCTGCAGAGTCTTCCACTGGAGTTTATCTATCATCTCCGTAACGCTTTCGCGATTACTAAATGATCCTGTAACGAAGCGCGCTGCTCTCTGTTGGATCTTCTCTATCTCTTCTATCAACCCTACCTGGTACGGATCCCACTCTGCTGAGCAGTATTCAAGCAGTGGGCGAACAAGCGTACTGTAACCTACTTGCATTGTTTTCGGATTGCATTTCCTTAGGATTCTTCCAATGAATCTCAGTCTGGCATCTGCTTTACCAATGATCAACTTTATATGATCATTCCATTATAAATCACTCCTAATGCGTACTTCCAGATAATTTATCGAATTAACTGCTTCCAGTTGCTGACCTGCTATATTGTAGCTAAATGATATGGGATCTTTCTTTCTATGTATTTGCAGCACATTACACTTGTCTACATTGAGATTCAATTGCCATTCCCTGCACCATGCGTCAATTCGCTGCAGATCCTCCTGCATTTCAGTACAATTTTCCATTGTTACAACCTCTCGATATACCACAGCATCATCCGCAAAAAGACTCAGTGAACTTCCGATGTCATCCACCAGGTCATTTATGTATATTGTGATGAAGCATAGTCCACCATATCTTGCTGGTGGTGAAACACGAGCTCAATTCAATGCACAGAAGTACAACCCCAAATCGTTCCCCTCCCTGGCCACACAATGGGAGGAATGTCAGGCTAAGGATGATAACAGATCTTATTCACCCCGGTACCTTGTATGTTCAAGAGCTATGGGAAATCTGTCATGACAATGAAGCTTTTTTTTTTTTTTTTTTTTTTTTGAGGACAAGTTTGGGGAGGTGGAGGGATTGTCCAAAATGAGATCTGGGTCAGTCTTGATCAAAAGAGCATCCTCTCCCCAGTCTCGGATGTTACTCGCTTGTGACAAGCTGGGGGATGTTTCTGTAAGCATCACGCCCCATAAGAGCTTAAATATGGTCCAGGGTATCCTATTTCACAGGGACCTTCTTTTTCAGTCTGATGATGAGCTGCGCGTCAATTTAGAGTGGAGAGGTGTACATTCTGTCTGGTGTGTCCACTGGTGTCTGAGGGATAATCAGGTTACCACCGGTGCCTTCATCTTGGCCTTCGAGGGTGATACATTGCCAGAGACAGTCAAGGTGATGGTCTACCATTGTGATGTAAAGCCCTATACCCCTTCCTCGATGCAGTACTTTAAGTGCTGGAAGTTCGTCCATGTGTCTTCCTGCTGTACTTCCAGCATCAAATTCCGTAATTATGGACGCCCGTCGCATCCCAATACTCTGTGTGCCCCGCCTCCCATCTGTGTCAACTGCAGAGAGCACCATTCTCCTTGCTCGCCAGACTGCAGGATTCTCCAGGAAGAAGAAAAATAATGGAGTGCAATACCCTGGACTGATTGACCTACACTGAGGCTAAGAGAAAATTTGGATGCCTGCATCCTGTACGGATGACATCGTCTTACGCCGCCGCTACAACAGTCCTCGCACCATCAGAACCGCCATCGCAATCACCTTTCAGGGCTGGAAGACTAAACCTGCCACCTTGATGGCGGAGGGCATTTCCACCCCCCCCCCCCTTTTGTTCCCACACCACCTACTTCAGGAGAAACACTCCCCCCCCCCCCTCTCCCCCAACCATTAGGGACGTCCGTCCCCACTTCTGAGCCGGAGAAGTGTAAGTCGTCTTCGGCTTCTCTCACTAAGAAGGAGTCCCTGGAGTCACTCCCTTCCCAGGTTTCTGCTTGTCGGAAAAATGACACCCACCAGTGTCTGAAGAGCTCAAAAGCATCTGGCCGTAGGGCTTCACACTCATCCTCATCCCGGAGACTGAGCCAGTGAAGTCCTCCCAGCCAGGGAAACCCAAGGAGCAGCGAGATAAATCCAAAAAGAAGACCCCTAAGACCAAGGAAATAACGGTGGAACCCACACCACCACTACCTGCAGACTCTGCGTCTGCATCTGAGGATGAGGTGGAGATCTCGCCAGACCCTCAGACACAATGGATATAGACTGCTCAGGCAAAAAGTCGTGGCAGCAGGTGACTCTGAGGCTTAAACTTCCTCATTGAATGTTCCGTGCCTTCCCAGTCTCACAATGACGTCATTCTCCAGTAGAATTGCGCCAGTTTTTTTCAAATGCCTGGCTAAGCTACAGCAACTGTTAAGCTTTACACCTGCAATTTGCGTTGCCCTCCGGGAAACCTGGTTCCCGGCAGTGCGGACCCCTGCCCTCCGAGGCCATAAGGGATTTTACAGGAACTGTAGCAACTATCATTGAGTGTCAGGTGGAGTAGGCGTTTATGTCCTAAACTCAGTCTGTAGTGACACTGTGCCCCTTCAAACCCCTCTTGAAGCTGTGGCTGTCGGAATAAGAACGACACAGGAAATAATTATCTGTAATGTGTATCTTCCTTCAGATGGTGCAGTACCCCTGAATGTATTAGCTGCACTGATTGATCAGCTCCCTAAACCTTTCCTACTTCTAGGAGATTTTAATGCCCATAACCCCCTTATGGCGTGGCCGAGGCAGAGATGTCGAAGCTTTACTGTCTCTTTGACCTCCTCTTATACTGGTGCCGCCACACATTTCAGTGTGCTCATGGTAGTTACTCAGCCATTGATTTATCAGTTTGCATCCCAGGACTTCTCCCATCTATCCAATGGACAGCACATGACAACCTGTGAGGTAGTGACCATTTCCCCATCTTCCTGTCTTAGATGCCTGCCCAGATGGGCTTTAAACAAGGCGGACTGGGAAACTTTCACCTCTACTGTCTCCTTTGAATCTCCCCCACATGTTAACATCAATGTCGTGATTGAGCAGGTGACTACCATAATTGTTTCTGTGGCAGAAAATGTGATCCCTCGCTCTTTAGGGTGCCCCCAGCGTAAGGCAGTCCCTTGGTGGTCACCAGAAGTCGCTGAAGCAATTAAGAGCGTCGGTGAACTCTACAGTAGCATAAGAGGTACTTTTCTCTGGAGCACCTCATAGCCTTTAAACGGCTCCAAGCCCACTTTCACCAACTTATCAAACGACGGAAGCAGGAGTGTTGAGAGAGATAATGTCTTGACCATTGGGTGCCATATGTCACGTTCCAAAGTGTGGGCAAAGATCAAACTCCTTTTCGGGCACCAGACCCCAACAAGTGTTCCCAATGTTACCATAAATGGCATTATCTACCGATGCAAACATCGCGGGGCTCTGTTTTGAGTCTCTCTCTATTTTTAGTGGCCATTAAAGGTCTAGCAGCAGCTGTCTGGTGCTCCGTCTCACCTTCTCTGTATGCAGACGACTTCTACATTTTGTACTGCTGCTCCAGTACTGGTGCTGCTGAGCAGTGCCTACAGGGAGCCATCCACAAGGCACAGTCACGGGCTCTGGCACACGACTTCCAGTATTCAGCCACAAAGTCATGTGTCATGCATTTCTGTCGGCGTCATACCATTTATCCGGATCTACAACTTTACCTTCATGATGATCCATTCACTGTAGTTGAGACATATCGATTCTTAGGACTGGTTTTTGATGCTCGATTGACGTGGATTCCTCATCTTTGTCAGTTTAATTGGAAGTGCTGGTAGCACCTCAGTGCCCTCCATTGCCTCAGCAACACCAATTGGGGTGCAGATCGCTCAACGCTGCTGCAGCTCTACAGAGCCCCTGTCCAGCTCGGTGGCTGATGGTCACGTAGGCTTTGAAATTGAACAGCACTCCTTGCCAAATGTATGCAGTGTTTCCACTGCAGAGCTGGCAGCCATATCTTGTGCTCTTGAGCACATCCGCTCATGCCCTGGCGCATCATTTCTCCTGTGTACCGACTCATTGAGCAGCCTACAGGCTATCTACCAGTGCTACCCTCACCATCCTCCGGTGGAATCCATCCAGGAGTCCATCTGTGGCCTAGAACGGTCCGATCGTTCAGCAGTGTTTGTGTGGACCCCAAGACATATCAGAATCCCAGGCAACGAACTTGTCGACAGGCTGCCCAAACAGGCGATGCGGAAACCGCTTTTGGAGATGGGCATCTCTGAAACTAACCTGCATTCTGTCTTACGCCACAGGGTTTTCAGGCTTTGGGAAACGGAATGGCATAACGTATGCACAACAAGCTGCTCGTCATTAAGGAGATAACGAATGTGTGGAAGTCTTTATGCAGTCTCTTGCAGGGAATCAGTTGTTCTCTGCCAGCTTCGCATTAGCCATACATGGCTAACGCATGGTTACCTACTCCGTCGCGGCTGTGGCTCCCAAATGACAGTTGTCCACCTCTTGCTGGACTGCCCACTTTTAGCCACTCTTCGGCAGACTTTTAACTTTCCCAGCACCCTACCGTCGGTGTTGGGCGACGATGCCTCAGCTGCAGCTTTTTTACACTTTATCCGTGACAGTTGGTTTTATGCTTCTATGTAGGTTTTAGTGCATGTCCTTTGTCCTTCTGTGTCCTCCACCCTATTGCTTTAAGGGTGGAAGTTTTAATGTGTTGCAGAGTGGTTGACTTTTCTTTTTTATTCTCGTGGTCAGCCAGCCACTGTAATCTGCTTTCTTGTTTTACTCTCTCCCGTTTCTAGCATCTCTCTGTTGTTATCTTGTCCTCTTTTGTTCCTTTTAGTGTTCATTGCCTTTCCTTCATTCTTGTGGTTTTTCCTTTCTTTCCATTTGGTGTTATATGTTTCGTCCGTTTTATTCTCATACTTGTGGCATTGTTTTATTAGGAACAAGGGACAGTCGTTCTATGTCACCAGGGCAGACTTCCTTCAGCTTATTGGGCAACTCCCTCAACATTTTCTGCTGCTCAGAGACTTTAATGCGCATCATCCCCCTTTGGGGTTCTCCCAGAACCTGTCCAAGAGGTGCCCTCTTGGCGGACCTTCTCAATCAGCTTAACTTCATCTGCCTTAACAAAGGAGCACCCACATTCCTTTCAGACTCCACTCGCTGTTCCCATTTGGACCTGACCTTCTGTACTGCCCAGCTTGCCCATCGTCTTGAGTGGACCATTCTGTTTGACATGTACTTGAGTGACCACTTCCCACGTGCTATCCAATTGCTGTCTCCTGCCCTACCTACGTGCACACCAAATGGCAGCTTTCTAAGGCCAACTGGAGGCTTTACTTCTCCCTGGCTACCTTTGATGAACAATATTTCCCCAGTTTCAATGACGAGGTAGAATATCTTGCAAACATTATCCTTACTGTCGCAGAATGTTCCATTCCTCGCACTTGCTCTTTACTATGCCGTGCCCTGGCCCCTTGGTGGACTGAAGTGTGCCGCGACGCAATTTGTATACGGATGTGTGCTCTCCGCATTTTTAACAGTCATCCTATAGTGGCAAACTGCATTCGTGACACACAGTTGTGTGCACAGTGTCATCAAATTCTTCAGGATAGCAGAATAGCTAGCTGGATTTCCTCTACTAGTTCTTTTAAGAATACCACTCCCTCTTCCATCGCATGGGCCAACCTCCAATGGCTCTCTGGGACCAAGGTCCATTCTTAAATTTCCAGCCTGACAGTAGCAGATGATGTCATAGTGTACCCTATTGCTATCTTCAACAGCTTGGACCACTATTTAGTGGAGATTTCGAGCTCCACCCATTATCACCCTGCCATCGTCCATCACAAACGACTAGAGGAGGCCCTGGCAATATCTTTCTCGTCTCAGAATTATGAGTGCTACATTGCAGCCTTTACTATGAGGTAGCTGGATCACGCTCTCATTTCATCCCAACCTCCGCCCCAGGGCTGCACGATGTTAACAATCAGATGTTACATAACCTTTCTCTTGCGAGCAAGCACTTTTTCCTTCATATGTACAATCATATCTGGGCAGAGAGCACATTTCCCAGATGCTGACAGTGAGGTCACTGTGATACCCATACCTTAGCCTGGCAAGGACAAATACCTTCTCTCTAGTTATCGCCCTATTTCTCTCACCAGCTGTGTCGGCGAGGTGAAGGAACATATGATTCATCCTTGAGTCTCACAATTTACTAACCACTACACACTGTGGATTTTGAGTGTGCTGTTCTGCAGTTGACCATCTCGTCACTTTGTCAACCAATGTCATGAATGGTTTTCTGCGGAAATACTAGACTGTGGTCTCGTTTTTCAATTTGGAGAAAGTCTGTGACTCCTGCTGGAGAACTGCTGTCCTACCGTACTCTCTACATGTGGGGATTCTGTGACTGCATGTCCCATTTCCTTCAGGAATTTTTAAAAGACATATTTTTCAAGGTACTTGTGGGTTCTGCTGTGTCAGATACCTTTATCCAGGAGAACGATGGGCCTAAGGGTTCTGTACTGAGCTTCGTCCTCTATGCTATCACCATCAACCATGTAATGGCCTGTCTCCCCCCAGGCAACTCTGGCTCCCTCTTCATTAATGATTTTGCGATGTATTGTATTTCTCCATGGACTTTTCTCCTTGAGCGGCGTCATCAGCGATGTCTCGATCTTCTTTACTCTTGGAGCACCAACAGTGGCTTTCGCATTTCCATGAACAAACCGTTTCTTTGAATTTCGGGCAGCACAGTTGGTCTCTTCCTCCGTCTTTACATCTTGGGCCTGTTGCACTTCCATTCGTTGAAACTACGAAATTCCTGGGGCTCATGGTGCTCCCATGTGTCTTACCTGTGCACACTGTACGTGCCCCCTCAATGTCCTGTGTGCCCTCAGTGGTACTTCCGGGGAAGCGAATCGGACCACCCTCCTCGGTTTGTATCCACCCCTTGTCCATTCGAAACTAGACTATTGGCGTTTCATTTATGCATCTGCAGATCTGTCCTCCTTATGCCTCCTCAGTACCGTCCACCATTGTGGCGTCCGTTTGGCCACTGGCGCCTTTTAAATATGCCTACCGTTTGTCTACCATGCCTGGCCACCCATCCTACTCCTCCTCCTTAAATGGCTCCTTTGACCATCAGTATTGGGTGCGTTCCTCTTCTGTTACATCCCGGCATTCACTTTCGGCCCTTGCTCCGGCAGCTTAACTTCACGTTACATGCCACTTTTCCGGTACATGTAAACCCTTCACCACCTTGGCTTCGTGCGGCAGTCCATGTTCACCTTGGCCGTCATTTGCTTCCTAAAGACACTACTCAAGACCCGCCTGTGGGTCCTGGGATGAATAGGCCCAAGGTATTCCTGCCTGTCATAAGAGGTGACTAAAAGGAGTCTTCCCTCTTTTCGGCCCTGTAAGTTGAAGTCCAATTTTATGGTTTGACCTGCCACATTCCAAATTCTACAAAAGTGCGGGCCATATGGGAAAGAATGCCTTAAGTGGTGCACCAGTTATCCATAGTGCTATTAGATTTGATCTCCTTAACCTCTGCTCGTCGTTGCTTTGCATCTCTACCTGTAATTCCACTATTTGGGTGAGGACACTATCTGGGGTATGTCATCTCCTTAAGTTGTCTCCTGTCCTCTTTCGCCCCCGGGTTACTATTGGATTTCTCTGTGCCCAGTATCCAGCATGGTAGCCAGTCCGTTGTGGTGGGGCCGTCGTGTACCCATTTGGTGGTAGCCCCCTGACAACACAGGGATCACACTGCTGATGCCTGAGCTGTAAACTCTGCATGTGTGCCAAGGAGTGGATGTCTGTCCAGCAACTGTCATCATGCCAGGTGCCCTTTGCTTTGGCTGGGTGGCACCCGTGGGGAAAGCCCCTGATCAGAGTGGGTGGCATCAGGGCAGATGACGTGCGATGAAGTGGACCAAGTTATCTTTTTCTAGGGATTGAATGGCATCAGCAGTCTCGAAGAAAGGAAAGGTTGATTTTAATGCTGACAGGTGTGACCCTAAATCATTCCCCTGCCTAGCAACACCTTGGGAGGAACATAGGGCTTCAGAGCGACAGGATTCATATTCACCTCGTTACTTAGTGTGCGGCAGAACTGATGGGTACTCCTTTCTGGAAACGAATCATCTGTTTTTTTGTTGAGCACCTGGAGGATAAGTTTGGGGAAGTGACAACGCTGTCCAAAATGTGAAATGGGTCGGTTTTGATACATACAGCATCCCCAACCCAGTCCTGGATGTTACTCGCCTATGACAGGCTGGGTGGTATTCCTGTTTCGGTCACTCCCCACAAAAGCCTCAATATGGTCCAGGGAATTATTTTTCATGGTGACCTCCAGTTACAGTCTGATGACGAGCTACGTGCCAGTTTGGAATGGCAGGGTGTTCATTTCGTACGGCGCATTTACAGGGGACCCAAAGATAATAGGGTTCCCACCGGTGCCTTCATCTTGGCCTTTGAGGGTGATTCATTACCTGAAAAGGTCAAGGTGATGGTGTACCGATGTGATTTCAAACCCCTATGTCCCTCCCCCTATGCGGTGCTTCAGGTGCTGGAAATTCAGGCACATGTCCTCCCGTTGATCTTAGAGCGCCACATGTAGAAACTGCAGACATTCGCTGCACCCGAATACTCCATGTGCACATCCTCCCACCTGTGTGAATTGTGGACAGCATCACTCCCCCTGCTTGCCCAAATGCCCAGTATTCCAAAAGGAGTGCAAAATTATGGAGTACAAGATCCTGGACAGGCTGTCTTAACCGCAATGCTAAACTCAAATATGAAAGAGTAAACCCTTTTACCATGGTATCTTATTATGTTGCCACACGATGGCATCGCCATCGATGACGCCATTACACCCATATCTAAGGTTACCCCAGTGGGCCCTCAGGGCTACCCACCTTCCTCCCCATCCAGTTGGCTGGGGGCACATCTTCTGTTGCTCTCAAAGCTTCTACTTTGGGACTCTACTTTCCATGCTCCCCTCCCAGTCGTGCAGTACACTAGCCAGTGGTTGAAAGAGCCACTGGCTGCTGGTTGAAGAGCTTCAAGGTCTTCCTTTGTCCCTGAAGTTACTTCCGTGAAGCCCTCCCAGCACGTCTCTTAGGAGTGGTGGAAGGGCAAAACTTCAAAGTAGTAGTCCTCTGAGAAACAGGAGCCTCCAGTGCCCCCCTAAACCAGCACTCCCCCATGGCTCTCCGTCCGAGGACTGGCTCTCCGTCCGAGGACGAGGTGGAGATTCTGGTGTCGCCTGAGGGCCTTGATCTTGCCGACGCCTCAGAGCGCAATGGTACCGGAGGCCAGCACTCAGACGGTGGCGACAGGTGATGCCAAAGCCTAATTTGCCTCCTTGGTCACTCCATGCCACCCCAGACAACAGAAAGCGTCATCTCCAGTGGAACTGAGACAGTTTTTTTTTTTTCCACCTGGCTGAGTTATGTCAACTTTTAAGCAGTACATCTGCTTTTTGCATTGTCCTTAAAGAGATCTGGTTTCCTGCAAAGTGGACCACCCCTGCCCCCCCCCTCACCCCCCAATTCCCCCCACCCCCACCCCCGCTGCTGCACCCCGCCCTTTGTGGCTGTTGGAACTGCTGTAAAAACCATCCTGCCTGTGACACTGTCAGGTGGAGTATGTATTTTCGTCCCTACCTCTGTCTGTAGCGAATCTGTACCCCTTCGAACACCTTTAGAAGCTGTGGCTGTCAGGGTGAGGACAATGCAGGAAATTACCATCTGTAACATCTACCTCCCTCCAGATTGTGAAGCACCACCCCATGTTTTGTCTGCACTCATTTTGCATCCTCCACCCCCACCTTTTCTCCTTCTCGGTGATTTTAACACCATAACCTGTTGTGGGGTGGAGCCAAGGTTAATTGCCGTAGCAAAGATGTTTGAGGACCTACTAACTCACCTCGACCTTTGCCTCCTAAATACAGGTGCCTCCACACATTTCAGTGTGGCACATGGCACATATTCAGCCATGGATCTCTTGGTCTGCAGTTCTGGCCTTTCCCATCTTTCCACTGGAGAGCACATAACGACTTGGGTGGTAGTGACCACTTTCCACTCTTCCTGCTCCTATCCCAATGTCCTCATCTCATCACTTGCTCAGGTGGGTTCTTCCCAAAGCTGACTGGGGCACTTACATTGAGTATCCGTTGTATGCCACCATCGATGAAGTAATACATGTCATCACTAATGTCGTTGTTGCTGCAACTGAATCAGCAATCCCATGTTCCTCCAGTTGCCCCCAGCGGAAGTCAATGTCTTGGTGGTCGCCGGAAATCAATGTGGCCATTAGAGACAACGGCGGGCCCTCTGTCATAAGCACCACCCCTCCCTGGAGAACCTTATTGCCTTCAAACGGCTCCATACCCAGGTTCGCCTTCTCATCAAACGAAGGAAGCAGGAGTGTTGGGAAAGCTATGTCTCCACCATTGAGACACGAACCTCCCCCTCCCAGATTTGGACCAAGCTCCACCAACTTTACGACTATCAGAACCTAACAGGTGTAACAGGAATTTCCACAAATGGAGCTGTATCTGCTGATCCAGAAGTAATTGCAAAGTGTCTTGCTGAGCATTATGCTCGCATCTCTGCATCTGAGAACTACCACCCCACTTTTTGTTTCCTCAATCAGAGGGTAGAACAGCAGCAGCTCTCTTTCACTCCATGCCACTCTGAGCCTTATATAATGCTCCCTTCAGTGATTGGGAATTTCTCAGTGCCCTTGCGCTGACCATCCTGACACATCCACTGGCCCAGACCACACCCATTCGCAAAAGTTGAAACATCTGTCAGTGGATTCCCAGTGCCACCTCCTTGCTGTCTTCAACCGCATTTGCGTTGGGCGAATTCCCATCACAATGGCAGGACGGTATCATCATTCCAGTGCTAAAGCCCGGGAAGAACCCACTAGAAGTTGACAGTTATCCTCCCATCAGCCTCATCAACGTTCTGTGCAAGCTGCTGGAACATATGGTGAGCTGTCAGTTGTGTTGGCTCCTTGAGTCTCGGGACCTTCTGGCTTCGTCCCAGGGCAGTTTTCGCCAAGGACGCTCCACTGTCGACAACTTGGTGTACCTGGAGTCTCCCATTCAGTCAACATTTTCCCGGCGACAACACCTTATTGCTGTCTTTTCCGACCTCGGAAAGGCCTATGATACCACTTGGCAAAACCACATCCTCGCTAATCTGCATGAATGGTGTCTCTGGGGCCCGCTCTGGATTTTTATACAGAAATTTTTGTCGCACTGCACTTTTAGAGTTCAAGTTGGCACTTCCCACAGTGCACCCCAAATACAATAAATTGGGGTCCCATAGAGCTCTGTCCTGAGTGTCCCACTCTTTTTAATTGCCTTCAATGGTCTCACATCAGCTGGCTCCATATTGGCCACACGTGACTAACATATGGTTAACTCCTCCGTCGCGAGAACCCACCTTGGTGTTGCTGTGACTCCCATGTGACTGTCATCCACATCGTGCTGGACTGCCCAATTTTAACTACTCCACAACGGACTTTTAACCTTACCAGCACCCTACCTTCAGTGTTGGGTGACAATGCCTCAACACCTGATTTAGTTTTATGTTTTGTTCATGAGAGGGGGTTTTATCATACCATCTAAGGTTGGGCATTGGCCTATCTCTCCAAGGCCTCCACACTCCTTCCATTTCAACTCTCTGTCACCCTTTCTTTGCATTTATTTGTCTTGTTGTTCGTCTTTTTCCTACATGTTTTCATCTCGCCTTGTCTTTTTGGGGCGGACATTTTAGTGTCTTGCAGAGTGGCCTCTTTTATTCTTTTGATCAGCCAGGCCAGACCATCTGCTCTATAGTTTTAATACCTTCTTCTGCTTTTCTTTGTGGTATACATTTTCCTCGTTTTTTGTTCGTTCCATTCATTTCCTTTTTAGGTGTGGTTCCCCATTCCTTTTCCCCCTTTTACTGTCCCAAACATACTTGTTTTACCTTGAGCCATGTTTGCATCAGGAAAAAGTGACTTATGACCCTGTAGTTTGGTCCCTTTATACTGCAAACCAACTAACTACTCGAGACTCACTCTGTCACCATAAGTTTCTTGACCTTTGCACAGAACTTTGCGATAGTAACCTTGCGTATACTGATAGCTCTTGAGCTGACTGTGGTGTCTGGTGTGCTTTCACCATTGGCACCAACAATTTTTGTGTCGGCTTCTGGAATACTCTTAGTATTTACAGCAGAGCTCTTCACCCTATATCAGGCCATCAGTACATCCAGTGACACAGGCTTTTCAATTGCATTCATCTGCTCCAAATCTCTCAGTGCCCTTCAGAGTCTCTATGTGCTGTACATTGTCCATCTCTTTGTGCAACCGGTCCAGGAAAGCTGTCATTTGATCATTCTTCATGGAACCATAGTGATGTTTAAGTGGGTTCTTGGTCACCTCAGTCTGATGAGAAACAAGGCCGCTGACACTGCTGCCAAGGCTGCAGTCCTCATACCTCAGCTTGCTAGACCTTACACTTCCTCCTATGATCTCTGTGTTGCCGTCTGTCAGCAGATGATGTCACTTTGGCATCACCACTGGTCCCCCCTTCATGGGAACAAGCTCTGGGGAATTAAGCCTCTCTCAGCAGCTCAGATGAACTCCACTCGGCCCTCTCGCCACAAGGAGGTCATTTTAGCTAGGTTGCATACTGGGCACTGTCTTTTTAGCCATTGCCATTTGTTAGTGGTGCTGCCCCACTGCCTTATGCTCATTGCCCTCAACCTCTGATGATTCACCATTTCCTGACAGAATCCCTTTTGTTAACCACTTATGTTCTCATTTGTGTTTGCTGTCTGAGTTATTGGCCGTTTTAGAGAACAATGTGCAAGCTGTCAATCGCGTTTTACTTTTTATCTGTTGTAGCAAGATGATAAAGGACATTTAATCTTTAGTTCAGGATCTCCGTTTCTCTATGGTGTATTTTATGGACCTTTCCTTCCATTGACTGGGCTTAACGTGCAGTCCTTTTGTAACTATCTTCCCCCCCCCCCCCCCCCCCCCCCTCCCCGCTCCCCTCAAGTGTCTGTGGTTCTGACATGTCTGCACATGACCGTAGTTGTTTTTGCGACCCAAAACAAACCACATCCTTTACAACTTAATTGAAGGTCTGTTTCTCTATGGTGTATTTTATGGACCTTTTCTTCCATTGACTGGGCTTAATGTGTAGTCATTTTTAACTCCCTTTCTTTTTTTCCCCGTGTTCTGTGGTTCTTTCGAGGGTGCGTATATCACCCTAATTGTTTTTGTTTCCCAATTCCTCAAAATAAATCAAAACAAACCCCATCCTTTACTACTTAATCAAAGGCGAACTGATCGTCCCTTAGTGCCTCTTTCAGTGGACCAAACAAGTGACAGTTGAAAGGGGCAAGATCAGGACTATACAGAGGAGAAGCCACTACTACAAACTTGAGTTTCCAGAGCATTGTGGGCAGTGGTATGTGGACAGACATTGTCGTGTAACAACACAACGCCTTTCAACAGTAGTTCTCGGCACTTGCTTCAAATTGTAGACTTTAGCTTGTCAGTAAGCATTTTGCTGTAATACACACAGTTTTACTGTTGTGCCACTGTCCTGGTAATGTTCCAGTTCTGGGCCTTATGCATCCCAAAAAATGATAAGCATCAGTTTTCCTGCAGGTGGTTCGGTTTTGAGCTTTTTTTCTGTTGGGCGATTGTGAATGTTTCCGTTCCATACTACTCCATTTACTGTCGAGCTCGTAGTGGTGGATCCATGTTTCGTCATCAGTGATGATTCTGATTGTGAACCCATCACATTCGTTAGCATGGCAGTCCAACTGTAAATATTTTTGGCAGATGTCCAAGCACATTTGTGTATGCAACATTGAATTGTTTCAGGATTCACCTTCCACAAACTTTATGAAACCCAGGTCTGTTGTGAATGATTCCATAGGCAGACACATGACTAATTTGCAGACAGTGTGCCACTTTATCAACAGTTATTCATCTGTCTAAGAGAACAATGTCATTTAAGGACAATGTGGTCTTCATTTGTGGCTGTGTGTTGTCTTCATTCGTGGCCGTGGATGGTCATCTGGCTTCTTCCTCATATGTATCGCTAGTGTGATCATTTTTGAATTTTGCAGTCCTTTCTTAGACACTCCGTTGTGGCAAGACACTGTTGCAGATGGATTGTGACTCCCGATACACCTTCTGCCCATAAAAATTGAGTTACTGCTTGTTATTCCTCTTTATTGCTAATTTCTTATGGAGCAGCCACAGTCTATCTGCAACAGGGGGAAGACAAAAGGAGGAATTAGGATCAAATTTTCATAGCAGGAGCGGAACGGCATATCTCTAAAATATGTGAGCAGAGAAATCAGTGTGAACAACATGAGAAGAGTTATGTCAACATTGTAGATAATTTTTGAATTATCCTCGTATAATAATAGTCATTGTTGTCCTTATGATATACACTACTGGATAGAAGTCTCCTTTAGATTTATCAGTGCATTACAGTTTTCAGTAATGAGCATACGAGCTGATATAATCTTCTTGGGTTGACAGCTGAGTCAATGTGTCATTCTGACGTTTCAGCAAGTTTTTTACGTGCCATCTTCAGGCAAAGTATCAGGTTCACATCTCGTTTGGATCTTTATAGCCATTGGATCACAGGCTTCTCTGCATCCTCGTTGCCAGTCGGGCCAATCAGGCGCGAGCTGAATTGGCGTGGCGGTGCATGGTGGGGTGGGGGTGAGCCACTGGTACCATGTCCCAGCGTCTTCTTTCAGAGCAGCCTGTTTATTCCATTTGCCGCCACCGTCCTGCCTCCATCGGTGCGCTTACTTCATATTCTTGCTAATGTTTTCCCTCAATGTGGTGCTGAGTTGGAAGTCACTATCCCAGTTGACCAGGTTATCATATGTCTCGTACCTCCACTGCTTCACCACCACCACCACCACCACCACCACCACCACCACTACCACTGCCACCGCCGCCGCGCCGATTCTGCTCACACCTGATTGGCCCGAGCAGCACCGAGAGCGGAGAGAAGCCTGTGGTCCAGTGGCTATAAAGATCCATATGAGACATGAACCCAACACTTTTCATGAAGGTGGCAAGTAAGAAACTTGCATGAGAATGCAATTGAAACCATTGTGCTAAAGACACATAATGTGTATCCACAAGACATGTGGCCTCTAATTGAAAAAGTGCAATATGATATTTCTACTGTCAAAAGATTCAGGTTTAGCCCCCCTTTTGGATATCTGGGAGGGGGCTGCCTAGTGGGAGGTAATCATGAGAAAAATAGTAATAACTAACAAAAGAGTAACATTCCAAGGATCAGGGTATGGATTGTTAGAAGCTTGAACTCAGTGGGGGTGTTATAAAACCTGAAAAGCAAACTGCAAAGGCAGTCTAGATGTAGTGGTTATCAGTGCAGTGAAATGGAAAGAAGGCAAGAATTTCTGGTGAGACAAAAATAGGGTAACATCGGTGGCAGCAGAAAACGATGTAACGGGGGAGGATTAGTTGCTAATAGTAAGGTAGGGCAGAGGTCATCACAACAATTTTCATTGTCTAAAGGGAGATATAATTATGGTGGATTGGATTTTGGTAATAGGGAAAGGACTAGAAGATACAATTGTCGGAGGATATGGGCTTGGTAGTGGAATGAGAGAGGACAAAGACTAATTGAGTTCTGCAATACATATCAAGACACTGTTCAAAAATCATATGTGGATGAGGTGTAGTTACATCATGCTCAGACAAAGATTCTGTTATCAGATACTGGATTGTAATGCATTTCCAGGAGCAGATGTAGATTAGCTCACAATTAAGTAATGGTGAAGAGTAGACTAAAGATTAGGAGAATTTTGCAGAAGAATCGATGTGCAAAGAAAGGGATACTGAAGTACTGAGGAATGAATTTGAAATTCTCAAAGGCTATAGATACGTCCCTTCCACAACAAAAGATTGCAAAAATAACAACCAGTCTACCAACTGTTCACCAGAATGAATGGCCACTGCCGAACTGTTGCCAAGAACAAAGTTGATCACCCAGTGGAATCTGGACCTTCTGGATCCTTGCCTCCATCACCAGTTACTCTGGTAACAAATCATTTGCTCCTGTAACCCTCCTAGCCTCAGTAACTGTGCCTCCCTTCCCTCTCATATTCTTAGCCAGCAAACCTGCCACCTCCCTGCAAGCCACTAGCTGCCCACCCCAACCATGCTTCCTGCCTTATGCCCCTCTCTCTCCTACCCACCCAATCCGACACAACCCCGACCTCACCCTAGTCCACCTGCTGAAACGCAATTCCAAGCATTGTGTGTCCAGCCGACACAGTGTAAGGCCATAGGTGCGTATATGTGAATGTGTATTTGTACATTAGCATAACAAAGAATTTATTCCAAAAGCTAGCAAGTTTTCTTTCTCTTTTGTGTGCCTGTCAATGACAACATGCTTCTGCTCTTTGGTGAGTAGTCTCCTTTAGTCCTAAAGTAAATACAGAAATCCGACAGAAAAACTTAGATACAAGGAAGGTAACTGCAAAGAAACATTCGGTAATAGATGGCATACTTCAGTTGATCAATGAAAGCAGGTAGTACAGATGTGTTCAGTTATAAATAGGAAGTGCAGGGAACACAAAGTGAACTAGCTGCAGCAAAAATGTGAAGCAACAGAAAGAGAAATGATTATTGGAAGCACTGGCTCAGCTTATAGAAAAGTCCAAACAAGCTTCACTGAAATTAAAAGCAAGAGCATCAACATTAAGGGTACAGTGTGACTTCCACTACTAAATGCAGAGTAGAGAGCAAATAGTGGAAAGAGTAGAATGAAGTCCTGTACAAAGGGGAGGACATGTCTGATTAAATGATAAAAGAAGAAATGGGGATTGATATGGAAGACACAGGGATCCAGTATTTGTCGGAGTTTAACAGAGCTTTGGGAAAATCCAATCAAATAAAACAGAAGGGATAGGTAGCATATCTTGGGAATTCTTAAATGCATTGGGGAAGTTCAGCCAAACAAATATTCAAGTTGCTGTATAGAATCTGTATAGAATCTAGACATGTAAAATCAGACCTTAGGAAAACTGCCCTCCACACAATCATAAAGATAGCAATGACAAACAAATGCAAGAACTATCATCCAATCAGCTTATGAGCAGGTGCACCAAAGATGTTAACTAGAGTAATACACAGAAGAATGAGAAACGAAATTAAAGATATGTTAGATGACTGTGAGTTGGGCTTTCAGTAAGATTAAAGGCACCAAAGCTAGTTTTGACATTGTTCTTGATAATGTAAAAAAGACTTAAGAAAAGTAAAGGCACATAAATAGGATTCATGGACCTATAAAAAGCATTCAATAATGTAAAATGGTGCACAGTTTCCAAAATTCTGAGAAACATAGAAGTAAGCTAAAGGGTAGTGATAGTAAACCTTTTTAACCCCCCCCCCCCCCCCCCCCACCACCACCACCAACTTTTGTTTTTCTGTTAGTATTAAAATGTTCTAACCACCCACCAGTTCCAATGTAATGGTGATGTGGGGAAGTAGCTTTATAAAATTTACGTTACAGCAAGTTAAACCATATAATAATAATTACTTAAGAAAAACTTTTTCAGAATTTTATGAAAACCTATTGAAAATGTTTTTAAAATCTCTACCTCTCACCATGAAAGCTGGAACTCCCAGTAGCGGGCGGGCATTAGGGACCAGGTTGACTCCACTGTTGTAGGGAAAGACGAATAATGCACAATGTGTGCAAGAACCAAGATAAAAAAAAAAAAAAAAAATTAAAGAGTGGAATTCAGGGTGAAAAGATGCCACTGAGAAGATTTGCTGATGCCATTGCTGTCCTCGATTAAAATGGGGAACAATTACAGGAACTGTTAAATGGAATGAACAGTCTAATGAATACAGAAGTAAACTGAAGAAAGATGAAAGTAATGAGATGTAGCAGGAATGAGATTACTGATAAACTTATCTTCAGAATTAGTGAACATGAAGTAATCAAAGTTAAGGGATTCTGCTACCTAGGAAGCAAAGTAACACACAACAGACAGAGCAAAGAGGACAAAAAAAATTAGACTAGCACAGTCACAGATAGTGTTTCTGACCAAACAAAGTCTACTAGTACCAAATATTAGCCTTAATTTGAGGAAGAAATTTCTGAGAATGTACATTTTGATCCTAGTATTGTATGGTAATGAATCATGGTCAGTGAGAAAACTGAAAAAGAAGAGAACAGAAGTGCTTGAGCTATGGTGCTGTATAAGAATTTTGAAAATTAGATGGACCTGGAGAATAAACAATCAAGAAAGGAACATATGGAAAACACTGACAAGCAAAACAGGCAGGATAATGAAACATTTGGGACATAGGGGGATAACTTCCATGGTACTAGAGCAGCTGTGTAAGAGGTAAATACTGTAGGGGAAGACAGAGATTAGAATACATTCAATAAATAATTGTGAAGGATGCAAGTGCTACTTTGAGAAGATGTTAATATGAGAGCAATTTACCTTGGACTGCATCATGTCAATCAAGACTTTTTTGTAGGGAGCGCATTGTGCTCATGTGGGAGCGATCTAGATGCTTGTAACACAATAAACTGGTAGCCAAGATCGCAGGAATTCTTTTTATTCCATGATTACTGGTTTCGGTGAAACTAAAGCCACCATCACTGGATCTTAGGACACATACAGGTTACAACATCAGAGAAAACAATGGTGATATTAATAGTTGCCTATAAAGTGATATTAATAGTTGCCTATAACACGCAGGCCTTACAAAATTGTCGTGAGTAGCACATAGGTGTCAAAGAGAGGTGACATTATAAATGTTAATTGTCTCCATCACATACAAGCGTGCACTTGTATGTGATGGAGACAATTGACATTTATAATGTCATCTCTCTTGGAAGCCTTTGTGCTACAACAGTTTCGTAAGGCCTGCGTGCTATAGGCAATTATTAATATCATCATTGTTTGCTGTGATATTGTAACCTGTATGTGTCCTAAGATCCGATGATGGCGGCTTTAGTTTCGCCAAAACCGGTAATCATGGATTGAAAAGAATTCCTGTGATCTTGGCTATCAATTTATTGTGTTTCAATCAAGACTGATGATAAAGAGGAAAAAAAACATTAATATATTGAAAGTGTATTCTTGTAAACTATGCCTGTCACCATTTCCTAAATGATGTAATTGTAGCCAGAGAACACATTAGTGTGTGAGTGGCACCATGAAACTCAGTTACCTGATTTTGTGCTATTGGTCTTGCCACATGGAACATACACAGATATGACTTTAATTTACTACATTGCTAAATGGCTGCCTCTCAATTGTTTAACAGTATCTGCAAATAGCCAAAACAACACAATAAATATAACCATGTTTCTTTGGAAACGTGCTTTAAAATACATTTTAAAGGTCTGTACTATTTTCCTTCTTACTCCATGACTACCACTTTTGGCCAAGTCCAGTATTGCAAAAGGGATGTTCTCTCACATTTTCTATGCAGCATCTTCACCACAGAAAAAGTATTCCTCCACAAGAACCTTCTAGAAGTTTCCAAGTTATGGTTACACTTCACTCTGAACTGACCTGCATTATGACTTGTCTTAAGAAAATAGGCTCACATTTATGCAGTACTTGAAATGATCAAATGAGTAAATAAGGTATAAAATCAATCAATACAAGAAAACTCTTTCCATTTATGGGACAACTGAATTGAGAAGTTGTGAATTTTATGAACATGAACTGAAGATCCTGACTCATATTATCTTTTATTACTTGGTGTTCAAGATTGAGTTGGAACACATATGGATTATCAGTCACACAGGTTATTATTTACAGATGAACACTTTAGGAATGTGAGTGCTATTTACATAGTCACGTGACAAGCTAGCACTTATTACTTGTTAATGTCAGTTATGTGTTTGAGAAGTGGGACATTGTTTGTAGAAACATCTACTTCTCAACAAGAATCCAACTAGGTTGGTGCCTATGAGAATGTCAACACATCCTTGAACTTTAATGGTGATGTTTTCTTGCAAAGATGTAATTGAAAGTAACTCTGTCTCTGAGTTGGAAATGGCCCATTAATGCTTCATACTTTGATGGGAAGACCTTCCAGTCTGTTGTGTTTGTGGTAATATTGCCTTTATTTTAGTTAATTATGAGCAAGTGTAGCAAAGCTCTTAAGATTTTGTGAATTGTCTTGACTTCAGTCTAAGCACATAGAATGCATGTCTTATTGCCACTGAAAGATTTGCTCATTGTTTTGTAGTCCAATGACAGCTTTCCATATGTATCTGCTTGTATTTTCATTTTATTTATTTTTTTATTTCTTGTTGTGGCTCAGTGCCAGACTATAGATCCAAATGTATCAAGTTCAATACCGAGTCTGTCTTGGGAATTTTAGCTGTCACTTACTATGTTTTTCAGCTTTGGCAAAGTTTGGCCACATGACAATGCCTTCTTCTTCTTCTTCTTCTTCTTCTTCCACCTGGGTCAGAATATTGATGTCCCAGGAAATCGCACAGCCCTACTTATGGTATATAATCCTGTCCGTATCCAAAGAATTTCCTGAAATGTGAGCAGGAAGATCTATACTGGCATTAGTTTTCAACTAGAATTGAGTACTTCTAAATCTCAGGGCCTGAAAGCAGCATCACCGGTTTGGTGAGCAGCCGATCTCATTTGTCTCCTGTATGGCAATCCATCCTGTTAAATTGCCCTAGAGGTACTGACACCTGTGAGATATGAATGTCTGGATTGCACATTGTCCTAGACTTCAGTCATTATCCCTAACCTCTCTCAAATTACCACATTTTGCAGTCACATGTAACTGGGTATCGCCATTTTTAAACTGTTGATGAAATGTGTGTGTCAGATTTTTCTGTATGCTGTAAAATAATTATGATGTTAAATTTTGCTTCAGCCAGAGATAATTCAGTTTTAAAAAATTTCTCATTACAGTTGGTGAGAACCGTGTCAGATTTATTTCGACTGGTCCCATTTTCAGTATTCATCATTGTACCCTTTATGGAGCTGTTACTACCAGTGGCAATAAAATTATTTCCTGGAATGCTACCATCAACATTTCAAACTGCAAGAGAGAAGGTAAGTTGAGTATGTTTGCAGTTGAGTATGTTTGCCTTCAAAACTGAAGTTCAGTTATAAAAGATTAGGCTACATATATATTTAGTGTTTCCCCAGAAATATCCTTGAAATGTACATAATAAATCATAAAACAATTTTCAATAACGGATAGCTAGAAACAAAATCCCTTACTTTGTAAATGCATATTAAAATAGTATTGATTAATGAAGTGAATATGACAATAGTGCAGTAAAGATAGAAAGTTAGTGATACTTCAGGTAATTCTCATGTCATCCTCTGTAACTGAAAGGAAATAAGAAAGAGTATGATTTTCAGCCAAGCAACTTCTAGGCATACTGTGAATGAATGGAAGACATCAATGTGCTGAATATAAGCAAGTAATTCAGCATCTCGACATAAGGAAGATTCCAACCACAAATGTAAGAATAAGAATTACAGTGATGTAGAACAGGAAAAAAATTGTTTGTACTTATTTGACTCTCTTATAGACAGTTCTGTGAGTTTATTTCAGTGCTATTTAATGTGACGTGTATGAAATCTAATGACAATCTACCCTCTTTTAGAGTGATTTCTCTATGAAGTGGAAGTGTTTTTGTCTCTAAAAATTTCTTGTGAAGTTAATCATAATTTTAAATTTTCATTTGCTTGTCATAGCATGGACCTTTCAATGTAATGTTTCATTTTGTTTACCTTTCAGGAGGATAAAATGAAACAAGCATTGAAAGTGAAGCTTGAAATGGCAAAATTTCTTCAGAAAACGCTGGATGACATGGCTGTTCAAGGAAAGGGTCACAAGTCTGAAAGAGCTAAAGAATTCCATGACTTCTTTCTAAAGGTAGTGTTAGGCGTATAATTACTTTCACATTCTTTTTCCAGTAAGAGATCCAATTGCTCCAATTCAAATTCTTAAACATATGGCTATTACAAGAAGGTAAGGTGAGTGCAAATTACTTGGTCAGAAGAAAACTGTATTAGTTAATTGCATTTTAAGTTGTGATTTTTGGAAAACGAAAAGTCAAAAGAATTTGTGAATAACTGTTTATTTCAGAAAAGTATGTTGAAACTCTTAAGTTAGTCAGATTCTCCATGAGTTTCTGGAATTGCACTCTCTGCTACACAAGAGTTACAAGAAGTATGTTCTAAATTAAAATGCATTTAACATGTAGAGGTTCTTAAATTTCATTTCCTTGTCTTTGATTAAAACGGTGATATGTATTGGAACGACAGGTTAATTACATTAGGACATGGTATACCTGTTGAACCACAGAATAGTCCTAGATATATTTACATAGAAATGGTCTGAATATTAGTCAGAAGTTGTGAGAGGCTTGTTCGGCTGAATACTAGACTTGTCCACCAAAGTAACTGAATACCTGAGAGTCACATAGTAGCACTTACAATAACCTTTCAAAGTAGGAAATGTTACCCATTCAACTATATATGTGATTCTCCTTTCTCAACAGTGCTATATGTTAACAAAGTAAACTGGAGAGCTTCTTTAAAAAAAACTGTACCACAGTAGGCATAAAGCAGAGTGTACTAAATGTGCATATGCAATTTTCAACTGAAAAATGTTCAGTTAGCAGATAACAAATGCACGATGCTTTCAATGAATGCTGTAGCAGATCCTTGTAATAGGATCCCTCTCGTAAGCTCAAGAATTCTTGGACATACCAAGACTGTTAGTAACACAAAAATTAAAAAGTCCAAGCATTTCTTCACAGCATTGGGACAAACTACACAAAAGCTAAAGAAAGCATGAATCTTGGTGTAGAGGGATTGCAATCAAAATAAGGCAGTAACACATCCCATTTTACTTGTAATTCATCTTACTTGTAATTCATCATGCGAATTGCATAGGCATATCCTTCTGGTTGAATATGAATGGATGTTGCTTGAGGATTCACAGGCATGAAATTGTCTGGATCTTCTAGGAGGTATGGACTACTTAAGCATAGTATAATTAGTAATAATGTTGTTAATACAAATTTTGTGCACTTCATTAAGTGTAATAGTTTGGTATCTTCTCACTACATGCTGAGCCAAGAATCAGTTACAAGTAGAACAAGTGACAGGCTTGATTTTTTGCTAAGACACTGAAAAATTTTGGTTCCTGTACAAAAGAAATTGAATATAAAAACCTGTATAGGAATACTGCTAAATGTGTTGGATCCATGTTATTTGGAATAACTGTACACATAAAGAGTATTAAAAAATGGCAGTGTCACCAGTCACAGATTTATTGGCTCTAAAAATAGTGTATGTGGTATTTTTTTCTTCTCTTAGGCTGTCATTTATTTATTTTCATGATTGGTTTGTGGCCTATTAAGCCATTGTCTTCTGAATAAATTTGCCAAAAGTCTAAATTGGCAGTGCCTTTGCAATCTGTGCCTCAATTCATATTCGTTTACACACTGTTTTAGGTGTTTTGATATTTATTTTGTGCATAAAAGATGGGAAATATGCACAAATTAAAAATCAAAACACCTAGAACAGATTGTAAACTAATATGAATTGAGACACAGATTGTGAAAATGCTGCCAATTTAGATATTCGGCAGATTTAAAGATGGCTTCATAAGTTGCACTGATAGTGACAGATAAATAACAGCATAAGTGAAGAAAAATGCTGTCTTAATTAAATAAATATTCAGCTATGGTACCCTCCAAGAAGGAGATACAGAACAAGTTTCCTGGAAATATTGACAAAATTGTGAACTGCTGGGTATTCTCTTAATAATGTATTGCTTGAAAATTTCAGCACTTCATGTCACCTCATTGTAATTGTGGCACTAAACATGACATGTTGATTACGTGAATGTGCATATCATGTTGTAGACAGTTGTTCAGATTCCTGTTTGACCATCGAGATTTGAGTTTTCTTTGGTTTCCATAAACTGCTTAAGGCAAATGTTGGTATACTGTCTTTGGAAAAGTCTGATTTCCTTTCCCAACCTGAGTGTCTGTGCCATCTTTCAGTCTTCCTTTTCTTAATGCCTCTTAATGTAGTGTATTTTTACAATGAGCTCTTGTTTCACCAGTCAACCAGTAAGTTTCATTTTGCAGTACACATGACCCAGAAGTCACCCTTTTTTTTATTATACATACAAAAGAAAAGCCTTTAATAGCTTATTTTTCATATCTGCCCGTGGGAAACTTTACTCCATAAATTATATACAGTTCAATTTTATTGCAGAATTTCTGTTCACAAAGTGTGATGGAATAGCATTTGACTCTGGAACTACATTTTGGAAGTATGTATACAGGCACCATTCAGTGATACTAAGCAAGATTGATCAAATCAGTCTGTAGGAGCACCAGGACAATTCGTTTACTATGATCATTGGCTATTCCTTACCATATCCTTCCTTGAGCTGAGCTAGTGCTCTACCTCTAATGACTGCTGATGAAAGAAACCAACCGACCAACTACACAGAATAGGTAGCAAAAGTTCAGTATCAGTCAGTGTGGAGGGACATTGTGACGAGTGAAACAAATGACAGTTTTAAGTGGTCACCTATGACTAAGTTCACAAAGGAAGCAGCTGGCTAGAAACAAGAGTCCAAAACACAGCAAGGTTATCGTAAGCATTCGAGATCATTCACAAGTGAATACCAAGAGAGAGATAAGATACAATAAGCACTAGTCACCCACAGTGTCAAATGGCACAGTCTAAAAGTTTCAAGATATAACAGGAAAGTTGTTCAACGGGACTGCATGCATGTATTTAAACACAGATCTACACCAGAGGGTGCAGAAAAGGGATGTGAGGAAAAGATAATTGAAAGAAGCGAAAGGGAATGATTTGGATGGTTTGGATAAAATTGAACTAAGGAACAGATATAGCGTGTGTTAACAAGAGGAAGAAGGTGGATAAACAGAACCAACAGCTGAAAATATATGTAGGGGGGATGGTGGCACAGTCACCAGTGTTAGAATTCCTGTGAGTATAGCTATGAGAGATAAGCCTTTTTTAAGTTAAATGCCCCATTCAGACAGACAGCTTTAAAAGGGGTCCAGATAAGTTGAGTGACACGTCGAAAGAACTTGTATGGATAAGCTTACCATTATGCATCAGAATGTTAGATGACTAGAAAACAAAGTTAATGAACATTGTATTTTTTTATATGATCTAGAATGTCAAAGAAAGTTGAGGTATTATGCCTCACTGAACATTGTGTAAATATAGGAATCTGTATGTCAAACATGTAGGAAATTAAATTAGCAGTCAATTTTTGTAAAGAAAATATGGAAATAAGATGAGTTGTCATATAACTTAATGATGTCAGGACCGAATCTGTTGGCCAAGCGAGTTGGTGCAGTGATTAGCACACTGGCTTCACATCTGGGAGGTTGACAGTTAAAACCTGCGTCTAGCCATCCTGATTCAGGTTTTCCATGATTTCCCTCAACTGCTTCAGGTAAATGCTGTGATGAAAGGGCATGGCCTATTTCGTTCCCCATCTTTCTCTAATCCAAGCATGTGCTCCATCTCTAATGACGACATTGCCAATGGGACGTTAAAAACTAATCTCCGTCTCCTCCAAATCTGTTGAAACCAGTAGTTTCTGCTTAGATCAACAATTGGAACCTTGTGCTTGTGAATTGCTGCAGTCATAAAAGTAATTTATATTTCTTGCAATACATGGATCCCCACCAGGAAGCTTTCAAATATTCTCACAAAATTTTGTGTCATTATTGTCACAGAGCAGATGTTACTCTGTGGAAATTGTAATTTTAATTTTCTGTAGGATTTTGATGACAGAGAAAATTTGAAAGTGTTACTCAACACTTATAAAGTTAGTACTGTTGTTCAATTTTCCATCAGAATTACATGAGCAGGACAGCAATTGCCAAATTTTTTTAAGTGAACACATACCAACGTAAATGTTTATCCAGTGATGACTAATCTCTGAACATGTTGCACTGCTAACCAGACTAAGTAATTTACATGATTACAGTGAAATGGTATCATGGTAAACAGAATAATTAACAAACAAACAACAGAAGGTTATCAGGTTGCAAGAAAGGAAGCTGATGGGAATAATGTGTATAATGTGACTGATGTCAGTTCCAGATTTAATGTATTTATAGATTGTCTTCTTTAAATGGTTGACAAATGTTTTCCCAAGGGAAAAAGTATGGTGCTAATGTGACATCAGAAAAGCCCTGGATAACAAAAGAATCAAAATATGTAAAATGAAAAGGAAATTGTTTGAATTGGTTGGATAAACAGCGAAGTAGGGCCATTACATGTTACGACAGCATGCTGAAAAGTAATGACTTCGAATTTTTTTTATGTGAAAACAAATGCTACTAACATTCTACAGCTTTCTTCTTCATATCTACATATTTATTTCTCAACATAGTCACCTAGCAATGAACACACTTCTCCTAACAAGAGACCGATTTGTTGATACCATCTCTGTAGAATGTTTGACTTTGTTGATGGAGACACAACCTCACCTCTATTTGCACCACATCATCACAATCAAAGTGAAGTCCTTCATGGTCAGATCGTTGCAGATGTTGCAGCGCATGTGTGTGGTGTGGCATTGTCTTGCTGAAAGAGTGTGTGCTTCATGGGTGGACAAACTCTTCAAATTCGGAACTCAATCACAGAACGCTGTTTCTCGTGCCACGTGTAGTTACATTACACATGGCCAGTTTACATGTGAAAATTCAGAGCGCCCATACAAGAAAAGAAGGTGATCAAAAAGTAAAAAAAGAAAAAAAAAATCTTTGTATACTGTTTGAGGTTAATAGTTTGGATAATAAAATTAAGTCTGTATGGAATAACTGTTGTGTTGTTGTTGTGATCTTCAGTCCAGAGACTGGTTTGATGCAGCTCTCCATGCTACTCTAACCTGCGCAAGCTTCATCATCTCCCAGTACCTACTGCAACCTACATCTTTGTGAATCAGTGTTGACATCAGTATGCTTCTAAATTGCAAAGGATTATTTGTTAGTGAGTTTTCATACAGTACTGTTAAGGTGCAGTTAAAACGCCCAACCCGTTGAAGAGAGAACTACAAGATGACTGCGGGTAAACACCACATAATATTCCTACTGCTAGGAAGGAGAGGTACTTAGCAGTCAGTTGCAATCCCTTTAATTTTTATTATTCTGGCGTGTCTCAATTTTGGCTGTAAATAACCATCTTCAGTGTTAAAATAAAAGGAAAATACAGTCAGAACTAATGTAATTTACATAATGATAAGAAAAATACTATGTTTTCCAATAGCAGCTGTACATTCTGATCAACATACCATTTGAGTTACAATCCAACAAACTCACGGCAGTACATGTCACCATACAATCTTATTGATGTGTAGGGAGAACGAAACTGAGGTAATTGTTTACAGCAATTGTAGCAGCCTTAGTTTAAGTCATGTAGTGCAAGCAACACCCTCTATGTTCCAAATTAACTAACAGAGTTTCATTTCAATAAAGTAGATTTAAACCCTTTTTTTAATATCCAAAATCAACAAGTATATTTGCATATTGTTTCGAAATATTCAAGAAATGCCAACTTATAACATTCTTGGTTGTATTTTAGTGGTGAAGCGATCCACCAAAATATATGCAAAGAATCATTAATAGGTTCAGGTAACTGTGTTACACAAAATTGTTGTCACTTTAGGAATAAAAATTTTAAAAGTTATAAAAAGTGTTGTCTCGGATCAACATCAGTTTGTTTCTCCCTATACCTCAGTAAGATCACGTTGTGGTACTGCCATGAGTTCATTGGAGTGTAACTCAAATGATATGTTGACCAGAATGTGCAGCTGCGAGTGGATAATGTGGTGTTTTTCTTATTGTTCTGTTTAAAATCTGATTCTGTAATTTCCTTATATTTCAGCACTCAAGATGGCTATTTACAGCCAAAATTTAGATATGCGAGAGTAATAGGGAATCAAAGTTGATTCTTACTGCTCGCTTCTGTGCAATCAGTACTTCCTCTAGTTATGAGTTACCCAGAAAATTATTGAGTGAAAAGATGCAAAATGTGTTTGGATGTTGGTTCATTTGTTACCAAGACTAGCAATTGTACAAGGAGCGTAAGTTGCTAAAATTATTTGTCAAGTTTCCGTCAATTCGGAACTTCCTACCATGTTTATTGATACCTGTTCATTTGCTACATTTCTTCGTATGACTATTTGTTCATTTGCTACATTTCTTCATATGACTATTTGTTGTACAGAAGTGAATGTATTTTCTCAGAATTAAGTAGTAGTCCATTTTCAGAGAACTACTCAAAAATTCTTTGAAAAACATCATTAACAATTTCTTCTACACACACACACACACACTGGGTTTATTACAGTATTAACATCATCTCAGAAAGTACAAGTTCTGCTTGATGAATAAGTGAAAGGTCATATACAGTGTATCTCCGAAAGCCATCCTCTCCCAAGACATGAAAATGCATGTGGGCTAGGAGCCGGTGATAGTGCAGCATTGAATTCCATGTTCCACTACACTGTGGGGTGTAAAATGAAAAATCTGAGATGTTGGACGTCTTACTCGTGGAGAGGAATGCGGCCGATGAGATGCAACATCATTTTATGCCACAAGCAGAATTTGTGAGCTACCTGTTATATTGAGTCACACTACATATTTGGTGGGCTTTCTTTGTCATAGAGTACTTGATATTAATATAAGCTGTTTCAAACCATCAGAAAATTCAGGATCTCTCGAAAATAAATCATTTTAGCCACAATTTGCTGTAATAAAATGACAGTAAACTACTATTGGTAGACAAAGACTTTCTGCGCTTGGTGTTTTCATTATTATAACTTGTGTGCTATGAAAGTATACCATTTCAATGCTACAGTGTAATGATTATCTATTGAAAATGCTGATTTTGAAACAATTTATCATAGTGAAATATCAAATAATAACATGTGGAGATAATTTCTAGACAGTGTGTACCATATATAGAGACCTAGATGCTATGATGAAGTCATAGCTAAGCTGAACTGCTGTGAGCTGTAAAGTGAAAGATAGCAGGTTTATGTCAACCTTCTTTCAAAAGAATATTTTTCACGTTTTGTTTTGTAAAAGATTCTGGGTCTTCATCATTAATTTAATAGAAGCATTACCTGCAGTAGTCGGTGTTTATTATAAATAATAAATTTATTGCAATTCTTGGTGCAAAGATTGACAATCGGAATGCTTCTGCAATGGTCAGGAATTTTAATGCAACTGCCACTTTGTACCAGTAAGTAAACTCACGTTACACACACAGTTTTTTCTGTGATGAAACATTGGGAAAATATGTATACATAGCTACTGGTTATATGGGCTGCTCACGTTTTTATCTTGTCAGTAAATACCTTCGTCAATGGGCAGTGATGAGCAGCTCTGACAAAATCTCCTCTTCCATTCAAATTAAATTACGAAATAAATCTCGATCTTGAAATCTGTGATGAACTATGTTGCTTAAGATTGACGGTAGTCAGTGCAACATCAACGCTATGGATACTATGCGGACGTAGACTGACGTTACACACTATAACTACACTCCTGGAAATTGAAATAAGAACACCGTGAATTCATTGTCCCAGGAAGGGGAAACTTTATTGACACATTCCTGGGGTCAGATACATCACATGATCACACTGACAGAACCACAGGCACATAGACACAGGCAACAGAGCATGCACAATGTCGGCACTAGTACAGTGTATATCCACCTTTCGCAGCAATGCAGGCTGCTATTCTCCCATGGAGACGATCGTAGAGATGCTGGATGTAGTCCTGTGGAACGGCTTGCCATGCCATTTCCACCTGGCGCCTCAGTTGAACCAGCGTTCGTGCTGGACGTGCAGACCACGTGAGACGACGCTTCATCCAGTCCCAAACATGCTCAATGGGGGACAGATCCAGAGATCTTGCAGGCCAGGGTAGTTGACTTACACCTTCTAGAGCACGTTGGGTGGCACGGGATACATGCGGACGTGCATTGTCCTGTTGGAACAGCAAGTTCCCTTGCCGGTCTAGGAATGGTAGAACGATGGGTTCGATGACGGTTTGGATGTACCGTGCACTATTCAGTGTCCCCTCGACGATCACCAGTGGTGTACGGCCAGTGTAGAAGATCGCTCCCCACACCATGATGCCGGGTGTTGGCCCTGTGTGCCTCGGTCGTATGCAGTCCTGATTGTGGCACTCACCTGCACGGTGCCAAACACGCATATGACCATCATTGGCACCAAGGCAGAAGCGACTCTCATCGCTGAAGACGGCACGTCTCCATTCGTCCCTCCATTCACGCCTGTCGCGACACCACTGGAGGCGGGCTGCACGATGTTGGGGCGTGAGCGGAAGACGGCCTAACGGTGTGCGGGACCGTAGCCCAGCTTCATGGAGACGGTTGCGAATGGTCCTCGCCGATACCCCAGGAGCAACAGTGTCCCTAATTTGCTGGGAAGTGGCGGTGCGGTCCCCTACGGCACTGCGTAGGATCCTACGGTCTTGGCGTGCATCCGTGCATCGCTGCGGTCCGGTCCCAGATCGACGGGCACGTGCACCTTCCACCGACCACTGGCGACAACATCGATGTACTGTGGAGACCTCACGCCCCACGTGTTGAGCAATTCGGCGGTACGTCCACCCGGCCTCCCGCATGCCCACTATACGCCCTCGCTCAAAGTCCGTCAACTGCACATACGGTTCACGTCCACGCTGTCGCGGCATGCTACCAGTGTTAAAGACTGCGATGGAGCTCCGTATGCCACGGCAAACTGGCTGACACTGACGGCGGCGGTGCACAAATGCTGCGCAGCTAGCGCCATTCGACGGCCAACACCGCGGTTCCTGGTGTGTCCGCTGTGCCGTGCGTGTGATCATTGCTTGTACAGCCCTCTCGCAGTGTCCGGAGCAAGTATGGTGGGTCTGACACACCGGTGTCAATGTGTTCTTTTTTCCATTTCCAGGAGTGTATATTCAATTTAAAACCAAAAATGGGATGAAGATTCAATTGAGTTAATGAACAACTTCTTCCAGTATGTGTATCGTATCATTGTACAGCATTATTCACTGTTCAAGCTATCGGCGAGCCCAGAATCGTCTTTGCAATTTCCTCCACTTTTCTTCAATAGTCACTAACAGTGTTAACACAGCTATTTTACGCATGTGTATTTTCACAGTGAAACTGTGATTTACATGCCAGATGCCACAGAATGTCACTGGAGATCACTGGGGTAACAAATCTTGAAGAGGAGCATGTTCCGCAAGCTGTAGTAGATTGTTTCAGAGCACACGGCAACCACAACATACACTATGTCTGGAAAGTTTCACAGTGAAACACACACACACACACACACACACACACACACACACACACACACACACACACACGACAGCGGTCTCGAGCAACTGAAACCACACTCGCAATGAGAAACACATCCCATGTGAGGAGAGCTTAAGAGACATCAGAAGCATTGTATCTGGTGTTTCGGTGTATATTTGCTATTTCTTTTTTACAGTGTGAAGTTGGAGTCAGCCCAAACAAATACTGCTCATTGTGTCTTTTATGTTGGTGCCCTCTGTCTACTGAAGTGTCGATTTGTTTCCAGTTACAATCAAAATAATTTTTGAAGTAGGCTTTTACATGCCCATGTGATAAGAGTGGACCTGAATTAGTGTAGTGTGATATTCATTTTATCAATATGTATTTACAGAAACAGTAAAACAATAGTATTCCAGCAGCAACAGTACCACCCTAGCCTGCGCTGACAGCTACCACAATGCAGTAGTGCTGCTGAGCCGCTGCTGCAGTAATTGTTATTCTTTGTGCCGTACTGCCCCTGTCAGTATAGTATATTGATCCTTCCGTTTCCAAGCTTTTTCACACCTCTATTTTACCAAGCGGGGTATTTGGACTACCCCAAAAGAGTTTTGTGTTTTATTGTAATATTTGTTCTCAGATTTAGTTATTTCCATTGAATGGGTTTATTTAGTATTGAAAAACAGCTTTTCCGGTTATTAGAAGTATTTAATCAGATCACAGATACAAAGAGCAAAAAAAAAAAGTTATAACTTTCACTAAGTTCAGTACTCAACGAACAGAAAATTAATAATCTATGTACCTCAACAGTCACTGCAGTAAAATAACACAAGACTTTTTTCAACTTTTCAGTCAAGTACATTTTTGCACTGCATGCACTTCACAGTAACAGTTTTTCTCTGTGTATATTACAGACAGGTTTCTTGCACATTACACAACAGAATCTTGTTTTCTGATCTTTGTTTCTCTTGTAATCTTGACATCGTTGTGGCGTTGGTAACTTGGAACACTGGGTCTGGATCACTGCTGTAGGAATTGCAATACCACAAGCTTTCAGTGCATCTTGTACATCTTTATGAAGACCATTGATATATTTGGCTCTTTCTTCCATGTTGCCTTTGCCGAGTCCAAATGCCAGTTCAGTTCTGAAGAGTTTACGTCGGCTTCAGTTATTTTTCTGCCATTCGGGAAATCTTTGAGTGTACAGAATATATGCATTCAGTGCTGCAATATCTATCATTTCCCTGAAGATTCTTAGTGGCCACCGCCTCGTTCCTCTAACACAACTGTATTCTCTTGTCATTTTGTCCACATTATCTACAGCAGCTTTGGTTTTGTTGAAGTGCAGTATGATTTTGGGTTTGTGTTCACTTTCTTCACCACTCACTTGTCTCTCATTATGCTGAGTAGAGAGTAGTATTACTGCCTTTCCCTTCTTTGGAAAATAGGAAACTAGGGTCAAGTCATTTGTGAAACCAAACACTGAAGAGTGAACATCTCTCTTTCTGTTCGGCAAGAATTCCTTCGTAATCTCTTTTTTATTGGAATGCAAGGTACCAACCAATTTCTTGTTTCATTTTAGTAGTTCAGCAGCCAATGGAAAACTGGTGAAAAAATTAACAGTTGTTACACTATGACCGTTATTCAGAAATGGTTCCATCAGATCCAAAACAACTCTGTCCTTGATTCACTTCCCGAGTATTGTCCACCATTCCTGTGTAAATTTGGATCCGTAGTAAGTAAGATGTCTTCACATCAGCACAAACCCAAATTTTAATACCATACTTGCCAAGCTTACTCTTCATATAAACCCTAAAAGGGCAGTTTCCTTGGTACATTGCTAATTGTTCATCAGTAGTCACGTATTCATAAAGATAGAAGTTCTTGCAAAAGTTAGATTGAAATTTGTCAAACACTACCCTGATGGCTTGTAGCTTGTCCTTGGTTTCTTCAATTCTCTGTCCTCTTTTGTTTCTGTTGTCAAATCGCAAGAATTTCAGGAAATTCGGCAATAGCATCAATATGTTGGTGCAATGGTTCAGTGCCAGCTTGTGACACTTCAAAAGCCAAAAAAATAGTAGATGGTTGAAAAAACTGTGTCTTGTCCAAACTGCACTTTTACTCTGCAGACTGTAAAACAGACAGTAGAGTACAAAAGTTCTGCGTATGTTCCTCAGTAGAGGGCCCATACACTACCATGTCATCTAAGCAGTTGATGCAGTGTGGAACTGATGCAATAAGTTGCACTAAAAAGCGTTGAAAAATAGCTGCTGCACTTGCAACACCAAAAGGCAAATGCTGGTGTTGATAAACCCCAGGTGATGTATTAATAACTAGAAGGCTTTGAGATTCCTCACCTAGCTGCAGCTGTAAACATGCATCTGCTAACTCTATTTTTGAAAAATAATGCCCCCCCCTCCAACTAATTTGGCTCACAGCTCATCATGGTGTGGTAATGAATAGGTATAATGACTGTGTGTTAATTGATTTTTAAAATCACCAAAGAGGCATAATTTACCTGTATGTTTTTGTACTATCACCAGTGGTGTTGAATCTTCTTGGGAAGGAATATGTCAAATAACATCAAGAGATTGAAGACGAAAATTCTACCTTTACTTGATGCTGTAAAGTTAGTGGTACTGGGTGGGTCCAGAAAAATGGGAATGGGCAGACTGTTTTGTTGTAATTGAGCCTGAAATTCTGTTGCAGAACCCAATCCTGGGGAAAATAAACAGGAAAATTCAGCACAGATAGCATCTAACTGTTGATATGGAACTTGATCAGGAACAAAATGCACTTTGTCATTAATGGAGAATCCAAAAAGTTTAAAAGCATCCAAACCAAACAGATTTTCAGAGTACGCATTGTCCACAACTAGGAATGTTAATGAATGAACCATAGCATTGTAAGTCACAGGTGCAGAAAACTATCCAAGAATGGGAATCTGTTGTCTGTTAAAACTTGCCTGTGTCTGTGACACCGGAGCCCGGGGGAGACAACCCAAATCTATGTAACTTTGAGAATTCACCAATATTGCTGTTACACCTGTGTCCACCTGCATTCTCTGTGGTTTGTTAAGCATAGGCACTTAAGTGTGTAACTTGCTTGGAGACACCATCATTGCTGACATACTGTACACATCCATGTTCATTTCATCCTGACTCAGGTTCAGAAGAGAGTTACACACATAAATATGTCCCTTTTCATTGGCACCTGTTACATATTGGCCAGTGCTTGTGGCTTGTGGTCTGTTTGTGCTGGGTGAAACAGTATGGGCATGAGGGCAGTGGAGCACGATGCTGTTGCTGTTGTGATGTGAACAACAATGACCTACATGACACTGAAATGTGTGATGGGCTGCTGAAATAACTTCTCTGTTCCCTTACGTTTTGATTGAGGGATGGGAGGGGTGAGAGGAACTAATTATTTTCACACTGTGGTGCTTTCTCTTCCCTGTCAGGAAGTGATTGCATCACAAACCATCTGATCTGCATAGGATTCCTTATGAACATTTGTCACAAAATTATGACAATGACCTAAGTCCATACAATCCTGCTGCCCATGCCCTGTATGACTGTTTTGGCAGCTCTTGGCAATGGTAAAACCCTACATGACAAGCAATAACATGAGTATGTTTAAAAAGGAAAGACTTTTAAGGTTCTTGTACAGGGGTGAGTTGACACTAAAACTGATACACATGAGGGGTGATTCATGACTAAAAAAGAGCCTTGCACAAGTTTACAGCTGTTACTCCAAATGCCTGGAAATGTCGCAGGCATTTTGTGTGTGCATCGTCATGTGCAAGGAACAGCAGTGGATATGACATTGGTGGGGCCGTACATTGTGCCAATTTAGTAGTTAAATTGGAAATAGCAGTTGTCAGTGCCTGTTGTTGCTCAAGAAAAGATTGAAGCACTGCCCCCGTGGAAATTAAACACAAAGAACCAATGACTGAAGTGCAACATGCGGAGTCGAATACTGTACTCATCGCCAAAGTGTTCTAGCCCAAGAACACTGTAACTTTATTACGCAAAAGAGTTTAAACACATGAGAGACAAAATACATACCACAGACAACACACAAGTGGTCAGCATAGCGTGCGCTCCAGCCTATATAGTCATTAGTTATAACATGGGGTGCAGCTGGCAGGCTGCACAGACAACTGCTGTCATACTAGCAGGCTGCATGGTCTCTAATCCCTGAATCAAGCAGAAACTGCACATGCAAGTTATGAAGTGGCATACACATAAATTTGGCATTTAAAGCAAACACCTTACCTCATTCCATCTCTTCTGATTCTTAAAGAATTATATCATGTAATCATTAATAAGCCTCAGAGCTGTAAGGTGGCACATTGTTTATTTCATTAATTGTGCACCATGGTAAATTGACCATTAACAGTTGGGTACATTAATTGTTTCAGCCTGAGCATTGTCTACAAAAACTTATCAGTCTGGTTCCTGCTATTTGTCTGAAGTTGGGGAATTTCAGTACTGAAATGATATTCTGTCAGTCTAATAATGTTTCCAGTTCATTCTTTCTATTAGAGTTTTTTTAAGAAATCTCCATTGAAATCCCCAAAAACTACTAAATGTTTCTTCTCATCCATCAGATATCTCAATAATGACTCTAGATTTCTTATAAGTATTTGATAGTTTCCTGTTACGGATCTATAGACTGTTCAAATTAAAAGAGAAGTATTCTACAGTTAAAGTTCAAAAGCACGTGGTTGTAGGTTCTGATCTCAACAAAAATTGCTTGTTTCAGAATTTTTTATTTTGTAGCCAACTTTTACATATGTTAAACCTCCTTTTTCCATGTCAACTGTACACAAAAATGATGCTAACTTATAATCCCTGATATTTAACTTCACTATTTGTATGGTTATGTGACGTTCAGAGAGGCACAGAACATCATCTTTTCAGGATTTAGCATGTTCTCTAAGACATGCCAAAAGCTCATCTATCTTGGTTTTCAGCCCCCTAATGTTCTGATGAGACAAGCCACTGCTACTTTTCTGGAAACTATTGCATGTATTATTGTTCTTTGCTGTTCTAATTTCTTTTAAAATGTCAGTCTAAGTTGACTGACTAAAAACAAGTACCCCTATGACTCCAGTAATAACAGGGGTTTCTGCCTTGCCACATACATGCAGGTTAATCACAAATACAGTCTGCTGCTCTGAAAAAGCGGTTAAGAAGGTAACTTGTTCCCTCAATACCAAAGACTTTTATGGAGTTTGTAATATCTCAGGTAAATGCTACAGTCATGTTCTCCACACATATACAATGATTTCAGTAACATATGCAGTACACAACTATCACCTAAGATACTTATAGACAGACTGAAATATGCAATTGTCGACACGTTTTACTAGAAGGGTTAATAATTACTGACCAAGTCTCACTGCTTACCTCCTCCTTGATACTGGAAAAGATTAAGTATGCATGAAAGATAACACACCTCTCTCAAAGGGATACTTGGTCAGTCTTAGTTTGGATTCCAAAAGGGTGTGTTAGTAATTGTGTTATTTTTCAGTTCACTTATCAGATTATACAAAATTTACTTAACAAAACATTCCAACCTATATTTTCTGTGACCTGTCAAAAGCATTTGATTGTGTATTTCACAGTATTCTTGTAGAGAAATTTGTATATTACCAAATTTACCCGAGCATAAGATGGCCCATCCTTTCTAAAGAGGCTCTTTAAGAAAATTTTATTGTATCATTTTCTAAACTAATCAAACTGTTTCATTGATATAAAGTAGCTGCTTAAAAAAGTGAAAATTGTACCTATTCTAAGTATACAACATTTGTTGATTGTCTTCATTTTGGCAGTACAAAGAGAAATAAAATAAACAAAAAAAGGCTTGCGTTAAATTTTTATTTTCACTTTCTTACTACTTACTACCAAAGTCTTCTGTGGTCTCATCATTGTTAATCACCATCACTGGTATCACTATTTTTAATCATCTAAACTAGTATCATTATCTGGAACAACAGCTCCACCTAAACAATGGGAAGCAAGAAAAGGGAAAGTGTATTTCTGTATACAAGCAGCAGTGAAATTTGTAATCTTGGTTGTCATAAATATTTCGCTATTTCTTCCGAATGTATTGCAATTTCGGACGTTGTGTTTATGGTGGGATATGAAAACACAGCTGTTTTCTCCAAATGCGTAGTGGATTTGCAACATAACTTAAGAAATCATGTAAGCAGTCCGTATTTTGTAGTATTTTCCTCTGAGATAGCGTACTGTAATTTTAAAATTGAGTCTTTCTACATCATAATGAGAGGTCACAATTCTGATCAACAGAATGTGCAGATAAATAACATAATAGTAAAGATACTTAGATATTTGCTCATTTAGCAATAATTTTACACACTTTTAAAATTCTGTAGATACATTTTGCCTTTACTATTCTATTGGTTAGTGTGATGTAACAAGCTCTTCCTAGCAATCAGCTGAAGTATTACCTGTGTAACTACCTGTTAACTTTGTAGTTAAGAGTCAGAGCTGAAAGGATACAGGAAGCATAATATGTTCACCTGATATCCCCTCTTGCTTTGCCGTTATTACGTATTGTGCTTATTCCTGCCGTTGACTTCATCTGTGTGGACTGAAACCTTGAGGCTGAAAACATAAGTCCAAACTATCTCTGGAATCTGCAAAGCAAGAGATATAGCTACTTCATGAAAAATAACATGTTAACTGAATATTACAGCAGAAACAGATTCTTTAATACATTTCTGTCAATTAATTTTAATATTGGTACATTAATTGAACTGCCTTTCCACATAATGTAATAGATACAGAAATAATCTTTCGTTGTCCTCATGACACCATTCTTTTATTGTCACAAGTTTCAGGGTTCCATGGAGTGCTGCATGTCTCCAAGAAGGGACCCGCCACCATGGAGCAACCTCTGACCCAGCAAATGTCATCTGGTGGTTACCAGCTGTCAATCATTCCTTCTTATAGGAAAGCGGCATCCAGCCTCTTGATCTCGTGCACATATAAAGAAATTCTCGCACACTGTGTATTCACATTTATTACCCGAATGACAAAATTTTTTGGGCAGATGATCAGCATTTGTTGTTAGCAGATACAGGTACTAATGTATCACTTTTATGGAATGATATGTTACGCTTCATCAGGGAGGCGCCTTGTCTGGTAAACCTGAGAAATTTGGAGTTCTCAAAGACATTTAATTTGGAGAGAAAGTAAGGGAAATCTCATGAAATCTTTAAATACTCTGTGCATTCTGAGAAATTTGTTATAAATCACTCTGAGAGTTTGCTTCAGAAATAATTGATTGTGATTTCACCCAATGAAAATTGAAGAAATGTATTGAAATGTTGTAATATTTGTTGCTTGATAATGGCTGTGTCTGGCACATTTGCCAATCTTGGAAATCTTCATTATTGTTTATAGTTTCTTGATCTTCAAGTCAGTTTACCACTGCATAACTGTGACAGAGTGTAACATGCACATTACAATTTGTCTCACAGCTATGAAGTCAACATAACATGAAGCCATATTTGAACACATGTTTTGTAGGTCCATGTTGCATAGTTGTGCTTTGGCCTTTTCTTTTACTAATTTCATTCCAAAGTAGTACTTGACCAACTTTAGCAGTGTCTTCACATTAATGGTACCCATGATGTGAAGACTGTCCAGTTTAAAACATAAGCCATTTTTATCAAAGTCTACTGGGATTGCATTCCAGCAACAACAGTTCGAAGCATGTTCCTGCAAAAATTTCTCTTACATTACAGAATATCAAACAGTGGCATGGAACGATGATGGACGACACTAATGACTGAATTTCTGTGGGTGGCAAGTGCTCTTAATTTATAGACATATAGCAGTATATAAAGTATTATTAGTCCCTATTTCTGAGTAATGATGTGTATTCTTCTGTTGTGGCTTTAAACTATGTTTAATAACCCTGAATGATAAAATAATGCTGTGTGTATATCTAGTAGGAGTTTCATCAATGCAAAAAGTTTATAAATAAAACATTTTAAATTTATCTGCAGTAAGTGTGTTGCAAGTATTATGAGTGAACAGTCTTTGTTGAACAACAAAATCATCAGTTTTGCATACATCTTATTTTCAGTCCTAACTGAAGGTTGAATAATCACTAATAAATGATGGGGCAATTGAAAATATTTGTTACAGCCATGGAAACTAATGAAGTATAATGTCTCCCACATACTAAAAAAAGATTCAGGAAAATTTGGAATTTTGACCTGAAAATGTAAGGAGAAATATTTTAATGAAAGAGAGTTGCCTCCCTGTTGGATAGAGAAAACACACACACACACACACACACACACACACACACACACACACACACACACACACGTAGTTTTATGTAAGATATAGTTTGCCTATTTGTGTCCTAGAGACTGAGTCAGATCTTATTCAAATTATATTTTGACTGCAGTTCCCAACATCTTTTGCATGGTGGTTAACTGATCAATATACCAGGTGGTTATAAGTAAACTAAGTGTGTTCTGAGTGGTGCAGTGCAGGCAGTATACATCTCAGGGTGCTAAACATTGCAGGATGCTGAAACATCGTTGATATGTTCCTTAATCGGTATTGTTATGGGGTAGGTTCGAAAAAATAATAGTTCCACTTTTTACCACCAGGTGAAAATATGGCGCTGTAAGCAGTCAGAATGTGAAATGTTTCCTGTTTTGATGTCAGTATGCTGTTTGTCGCTTGTAGATTCAAGCTGACTTCTTTTGTGAAGTAGCTGTTGGTGTAAATAGTTAAGAAGGTTGAAGTTTTCTGTGCAAAACACGGTGACTATTGAGAAGAAAGGCCATGCACTGCTGGTAGTTATTTTATCAGAACTGCAGCAGTGGCAGCACTGCATTGCGGGAATATCGCTGACAGAAACAGCTGTGAAGAGGCCCCAAGTCAATAAATGGGCTGAAGATATGATCAAGAAATTTGAAGAAACAGGTGAACTAGTTGGTGCAGCAAGGAGAGGTAGGTGGCTCATTCCCATGAAGTTGAAGTTGCTGTTGCTAGAGCCAACTGTGAAGCACATGCCTCAAATTGTGCAGTGCTCAAGCTGTGTCAAGGGAATTGTCTCACCCTGGTAAACAGTTCAAAAGATTAATTCCTACAAGATTCAGAACGTGCACCAGATGAAGCCCCAAGATAGGCTATACAATCCTGTGACTTTACCTTTAATTTTTTTGCTTGCATGAAAACAGATGACATGTTGCCAGGGAATATTCCTTGGACAGATGAGGCACATTTTACTCTGCACAATGCCATGGAAGCACGGGATGGTCACATATGGGGTTCTACTCCACCACATGTTGTGCAGAAATATCCACAGCATTCAGCGTATGTGCTCCTTCATTAATTCTCAGTCTGTTTTTCTCTGAAGAGATAACTCCTAGCAGACCTGTTATATGTACAGTCACATCTGCATGGTACAGGGACCTCTTTGTGTAACATACGATTCCATCTTGCAAGAACACATCTCTTTTCACACCACTATTTTCATGCAAGATGGTGCAACACCACATGCTGCATGCCAGGTGAAAGATTTTCTTAGAGAAACCCTTGGTAACAACCGCATCATCTCTAGGCAGTTTAAAGATGTTTGGCCTACCAGATCCTCCCCGTCCTAAAGCCATGTGACTTCTGGTTATGCATATATCTGAAAGATCATGTTTGTCATGGATTTTTGATGTAAAGCATACCGTATGACAACATATTGCTGCACCATGTGACTATGATTACACAGGATATGCTGCTAACAACTGTTGACTATGCTGTGTTACAGATGCAGCATGTTGCTGTCTAGGGACACCCTGATTCACACATATTGTAACTTGCGACCATGTCCTAATACACATGCCAGAACCACGGTTGTTGTGTGGTTGATCGTCCCTCCCCTTCTCCTGCACTCACACCACATTCTGACTTCCTGCTGCGCCATTTTTCACCTTGTTGTAGAAAGCAGAACTATTATTTTTTTCAGCATACTCTGCGAGCGCACCAATTAATGAACATAACTATGTTGTTTCAGCATCCTGCGATGCATGCAGCTCACACTGAAGCACTCAGAACACTGTCAGTTTAATTATACCATCCAGTGTTTATAAATTCCACTTCCAAGATGCGTGACAAATCCTGTGTTGTTATTTACATATTTTCTTGTATTTTACAATTAGTGTTCTCTCACAGTGTTTTGTATATCCTTTTATTTCTTATGTATTATTAGGTCCGGACATCTGGTGAACAGGCCACAAATGAGGAAATAATGAAATTTTCAAAGCTCTTTGAGGATGAAATAACATTAGACTCGTTGTCAAGGGCTCAGCTGACTGCTCTGTGTAGAGTACTTGAGATACAGCCAATAGGAACCAACAATTTTCTTAGGTTTCAGCTCAGAATGAGACTCCGAAGTTTGGCAGCTGATGACAAGGTAGAAGTGACTCTGTTTTGAGTTAATAAGTGTAACAGAATGTAAATTGTGTGCTATCATCTATATGGATTTGCAGGTTATTCAAAAAGAGGGAATAGACTCCTTGAGTCTTGCAGAACTACAACAAGCTTGCCGTGCCCGTGGAATGAGAGCATATGGTATGTCAGAAGAGCGCATGAAATTACAGTTAGCTCAGTGGTTGGATTTGAGCCTGAACAAGAAAGTACCTCCATCGCTATTGTTGCTGTCCCGTGCTCTTCTGTTGCCTGATACAATACCCACAAGTGATCAGCTAAAGGCGACAATATCATCTTTGCCAGATACTTTGGTGAGCTATCTCTTCCAACAGAATTTCTCGCAAATTAATAAGAATCTTTCTATTTTTGTGAATAATTTCTGTGCAGGTAACACAAACTGAAGCAGCAATTGGTGAACGTGAAGGCAAGATAGACAACAAAATGAAGATAGAAGTAATTAGAGAAGAAGAGCGCAAAATAAAGGAGGAAAGGCAAGAGATGAGAGAAGAATTGAAGAAAACAGATTCTGTCAAGGTAACATAAAGTAACTTTTACATAAATGTTCATATTCATGCAAAACTCAGTTGTAAATTCTATTTTTCATGTGATGAAATGTAAAAATACCCAAGATTAAGTCATAAGCAAAATACTCTCCCCCTTATTCTTAAAAACATGTGAACACTGTTCACTGCAACTTGTGCTCTACTAACTTGTGATCCCATTAATAGGAGACCCATATAAGCACAACCCTTTAAAACGAAATCTAAAGTCATCTGCAGATCCACAGTGTCACATGTAGCAGAGGAATTTTCATGATGGGAGATAGGTGCTGTGATGTATTTCTTGTTCGATTCAGAGGAGAAGTGTCTTGATGAAAAATTGAAGGTTTCAGAGCTCTGTAACTTGGTATTGAGTATTCTTCCTAGTAGTTTATATGCCTTTAACTTATCATATTCTTTATATATTGTATCAATATTATTTATCATATCATCTCCATGTAGCGGAGATGCCGAGTCACAGATACGCATAATGAAAAGACTGTTGCAAAATAAGTTTTGGCCAACAAGGCCTTTGCAATACATGTGCCGCTGCCCCCCCCCCCCCCCCCCCCACACACACACACAAAAACTGCAGTCTCTGGCATCTTCAGCTGCTTACAAAAAGTTTTTGGCACACAACCTTCATCAATAAGAGAGAGACACACCATTCAGATACAAAAGCAAGCGCACCTCAACCACACGAGTCAACTCCAGCATCTAGGGCCGGAATGCAACTATCACGTGGGCTGCAAGGAGCGGTCTGGAGGGGAGGGGCCGGGGAAGGGGAAGGGATGGTAGTGTACGGGTGGGGAAAGAGACAGATGCTGTCCGATGGAGTGTACAGGGGCTAGACTGCCAATAGACGCAGCATCACAAGGTTGTGGAGCAGGGAGGTGGGGGGGAAAAGGAGCAAAAAAGGAGAGGAGTGGGGGAAAGGTGGGTGGATGCATTAGCAGAGGGCTGCAAATAAACAGGGTGGGAGATGAGAATGGAGTGGAAACTGTTGAGTGGAGGGTGTGGGGACAGTATGTTCCATAGATTGAGGTCGGGATAATTATGGAGTGGAGAACATGTTTTAAGGATAATTTCCATCTGCACAGTTAGGAAAAGCTGGTGGCTGAGGGAAGGATCCAGATGAGTTGGGTAGTGAAGCAGCCATTGAAATAAAGTGTGTTAAGTTTAGCTGCATGTTGTGCCACAGGTGGTCTACTTTGATCGTGGCCACAGTTTGGCAGAGGCTGTACATCATGGTGGACAACTGGCTGGTAGTCATACCAATATAAAAAGTTGTGCTGTGATTGCAGCAGAGCTGGTACATGACATGGCTGCTTTCACAGGTAGCCCAGTTGCTGATAGGGTAGGATAAACCTGTGACGACTGAAACAGGAAATACTGAGTGGGTGGGTTAGGCAGGTTTTGCACCTGGGTGTTCCACAGCAGTATAATCCTTGTGGCAAGGGGTTGGGATTGGGAGTGGCACAGGGGTGGACTAGGATATTGTGGAGGTTGGGTGGGTGACGTAATACCAATTTAGGAGGAGGTAGTATCTCTGGTAGGATGACCCTCATTTCTGGGCATGATGACATGTAATCAAAGCCATGGTGAAGAATATGGTTCAGTTATTCCAGTCTGGGGTGGTACTGGGTGATAAGGGGACATTGTGTTTTGTCTGGTTCTTGGGGTTGGTGGGAGGATCGGGGGTGTTAGGGGAAATGGCACAGGAGATCTGCTTGCGGACTGGGTCTGGGGAATAGTGCCTACCTGTAAAGGCCTTGGTGAGACCATCAGCATACTGAGCAAGGGATTTCTTGTCACTGAAGATAACGCTGTTCCCCGGGTGGCCGGGCTGTATGGAAGGGAATTTTTTGTGTGAAAGGGATAACAGCTGTCAAAATGGTGTGTTTAATGTGTGCAGAGATGTGGATGGAGCCATCAGAGAGGAGGTGGTCAACATCTAGGAAGTGGCATGCTGGGTTTAGGAGGACCATGTGAAGTGGGTGGGAGAGAAGGTCTTGAATTGTTAGGAAATGAAGGTAGGGTGTCTTGGTGCTGAGTCCAGATCATGAAGATATCATTAATGAAACTGAACTAGACAAGGTTTGGTATTTGGGAGGCTAGAAAGGCCTCTAGATGGCCCATAAAAAGAGTTGGCCTAGGATAGTGCCATGCGGGAGCAGGATCCCACGGCTGTGCTGCAGATTTCTTTATACACCTTCCCTTCAAATGAGTAAGGTATATGAGGACTGCGGTAGTGGGCTTGGAGTCTGAAGGACATTGGGAAAGGTAGTGTTCAATAGCAGTAAGACCATAGGCGTGAGGGATTTTGGTGTTATGGAGGTGTTCAATAGCAGTAAGATCATAGGCATGAGGGATTTTGGTGTTAGGGAGGTGGCGTCAACAGTGACAAGTAGGGATTCAGGAGGTAATGGGTTGGGGATGTGGAGAGTCGGTGAAGGAAGTGGTTGGTGTCTTTGTTGTGGGAGGCTAGATTACGGGCAGTTGGTTGGAGGTGTTGGTCAATGAGGGCTGATGTTCTTTCAGTTGGGACAGAATAGCCAATCACAATGGGGGTGTCCAGAGTTCTTGTGTTTATGTATTTTGGAGAACATGTAGAAGGTGGGTGTGCAGGTTGTCGTAGGGGGGAGGAGGGAAACAGATTCAGGGGAGATGTTCTGGGAAGGGCCTAAAGCTTTAATCAGGGATTGGAGTTTGTGTTGGACTGCTGGGATGGGATCACTCTGGCAGAGTTTATAGGTGTAGGAATCAGATAATTGGCGGAGGCCTTCTGCCAGATAGTCACTGAAATTCATAACAACAGTGGTGGAAAGTTTGTCTGCAGATAGGATGAGTAGATCAGGATTAATTTTGAGGTTGTGTACGGCTATTCTTTCTTTTGCTGAAAAGTTGGTGTTCTGAGGTAGGTACATGGGGAAGTATAGTGAGACTAAGCTGGAGGTAAGGAATTCCTGGATAGTGACCAGCAGTGGGTCAGGTGGGAGGGGGGGGGGGGGGGGGAATCATGGTTGCATGGTGGTATGAACAGGCAGAGGCAGGGTTCAGTGTTGGAATTAGGTTGGCTGTGGTTGCAGGGGTTGGCGACGAAGTGTTTCCATTTCTGGGATTTGGAGAAGGAGAGTGTATCTTTCATAAGTCCAGCATGGTTAAATTTAGGTGTGAGGTTAAAGGTCAGGCCTTTGGATAAGACTGAAACTTCTCTGGAGCTGAGGATTTTGGTGGAAAGGTTAATAACTGTGTTAGGGGTATGTTTTGGCACTGGATTTGATGGAGCGTTGGTAGAATGTTTTGGGGGATGTGGTAAGTTGAAAAGGTCAGCTAGGCAACGTTTAGCTGCTGTGAGGGTGGACGAGGAAAACACTGTAGGTACAATAATGGTTGGATAGTGGTGCCCCAAGGCGGCAATAGGATGTCAGCAGGCTGGATAACTTATGGAGGTGGTGTCAGAGATACTCCTCCATGTGCTGGAGAGCAGGGGATTCAGTTTGAAAGATGTGATGAACGGAGCAGGGATTGCAGTGCAGTAGTACCGTGTGGAAGAAGCAGAGGCGGTTCTGGGATGCCAGTACCACAGAGATGTGTTTTTTCAAGGAATCTTTGCAGTTTGGCTGTTTGGAGGAATTCCATGAATTAGACAGCTTTTGAGAAACAGGATGTGTGACTGGGTTTTAGCCAGGGATACTTTTCTGAACTGAGGCAGAAAGATGCAGAAAGGGTCTATTGTGGCAAGAATGGTGTAAAGGGAATGGGAATGATGCAGAAATGGGCTAAATAGGTGTTGATGATTGTGAGAGGAGCTGGATAAGTGAAAAGATGCATAAAGATGTGTAAAAAAAATACACAAAAATACGTGAAATTCCGTAAAAATATGCACAAATACATTAAAAAATACAGAAACATGGGTCGTGTGTGTGTGTGTGTGTGTGTGTGTGTGTGTGTGTGTGTGTGTGTGATGCGCGCAATCATTCTCGCGGGCACACTCGTGCAGGGCAATAAGCGAAGAGGAGAGAGAGGGGATGGGTTAAGTCGAGTATCAAAAGTTCGTCTGGCAAGGGCAGGTGTGGAAAACAAAATGCAGGATGAGGGGTGAAGTCGGAACAATGGAATAAATATAATTATAACTATAGGAGGAAAGAATCTGGGGCATTAGATGGTGCATCAACAGTCTGCACAGTCACGGAGATTGAGTTGTGCATGGACGATCGTTGATACAGTGTAGCTCGGAAGTAGATGCGCTGTGGTAGACGATGATTAAACACAGGAAAGGAGAGAGAGAGAGAGAGAGAGAGAGAACGGACACTGAGAAGAATAATGCTATAGAGAAGAGTAACAAAGGAAAACATCACAGGGTTGTATGAGGGAAGAAAGCCATTTGACAAAAATCAAACAAGGGAAACTCACTCTCTCTCTCTCTCTCTCTCTCTCTCTCTCTCTCTCTCTCTCTCTCTCACACACACACACACACACACACACACACACACACACACACACACACACACACACACACACACGCGCGCGCGCGCGCGCGCGCGCGCGCGCGCGCGCGCGCGCGCGCGCGCGCGCGCGCGCGCGCGCGCGCGCGCGCGCCAACTCCAGCATCTTGGGCCGGAATGCAACTGTCTCTTGGAATACAAGCAGCAGTCTGGAGGGGTTTGGGAAGGAGAAAGCATTGTGGTGTCTGGGTGGGGAGAGAGTTGAATGCTGTCTGGTGGAACATGCAGGGCTAGACCTAGAACGGGTGCAGCATCAGGAGGTTGCGGGGCAGGGAGGTGGGTGAAAAAGAATCAAAACAGGAGAGGAATGGGGAAAGATGGGTTGATGTACTGGCAGGGCTGCAGATTAACAGGGTGGGAGATGAGAATGGGGAGGAAATGACAGCACAGAGGGGATAGAAACTGTTGGATGAAGGGTGCAGGGACAGTATGTTGCTGTAGGTTAAGGCTGGGTTCTTCCTTCATTGATTCTGCACCAACCCCAACCCCTTACTTCCTGGATCCCTACTTGTCACTGTTGATGCCACCTCCCTATGCACCAACATCCCTTATGCCCATGGTCTCACCCCTATTGAACACTACATTTCCCAACATTCTTCAGACTCCAAACCCAATACCTCTTTTTCTCATACATCTTACTAACTGTATCCTAACCCACAACTACTTCTCACTTGAAGGGAAGGTATACGAACAAATCTGTGACACAGCCATGGGCACCAGCATGGCATCCTCCTATGCCAACCTTTTTATGGGCCATATGGCCTTCCTAGCCTCCCAAAACACCAAAACCTTATCCAGGTTCAGGTTCTCCGATGATATCTTCATAAACTGGACTCGGGGCCAAGACACCCTATCTTCGTTCCTTCACAACCTCAACACCTCTCCTATCCGCTTCACATGGTCCTCCTCAACCCAGCGTGCAATCTTCTCAGATGTTGAGCTGCTTCTCTCTGCTGGCTCCATCTGCACCCCTCTCAACATTAAACCTGTCAACCACCAACAGTACCTGCATTTTGACAGCTGTCATCCCTTTCACAACAAAAAATCCCACCCACACAGCCCGTCCACCCGGGGACGGCGTTATCTGCAGCGGCAAGAAGTCCCTTCCTCAGTATGTTGTGGTTCTTACCAAGGCTTTTACAGACAGAAACCATTCCCCAGACCTAGTCCACAAACATATTTCCCGTCCCATTTCCCCTCACACCTCCACCCCTCCCACTACCCCCAAGAACCAGTCATGAAGTAGTGTCCTCTTCATCATCCATTACCAACCCAGACTGGAACAACTGAACCACATCCTTCACCAGGGCTTTGATTACCTATCATTGTGCCACAAAATGAGGGCCATCCTACCTGAGATACTTCCCACTCCTCCTAAAGTGGTATTGCATAACACACTCAGCCTCTACAACATACCAGCCTACTCCCTATCTCAACCCCTTGCCGCAAGGATCATACCATTGTGGAACACTGAGGCACAAAACCTGCCCAATCCACCCACCCAGCAGTTCCTATTCCAGTCCTGTCACAGGTTTATCCTACCCCATCAGCAGCCGGGCTACCTGTGAAAGCAACCATGTCATGTACTAGCTCTGCTACAGTCATTGCCCAGCTTTTTCTACTGGTATGACTGCCAACCAGCTGTCCACCATGATGAATAGCCACTTCCAAACTGTGACCAAGATCCAAGTAATCCCTGAACATAACACACTTGATTTCTGTGGTTGCTCCACCACCCGAGCCATCTGGATCATTCCCTCCACTGCCAGCTTTTCTGAGTTTCACAGATGGGAGTTGTCCTTACAACACATTCTCTGCTCCCGTATTTATCCCGACCTCAACCCATGTTAAGATACCATCCCTGCACCCTCCACCCAACAGTTTCCACTTGTCCTATCACGTCTTCCCCATTGTCATCTACCACCTTGTTTATTTGCAGCCCTCTGCTAATGCATCCACCTGTCTTTCCCCACTACTCTTCTTTTTTGCTTGTTTTTCCACCACCTCCCCACCCCAAAGCCTCCTGATACTGCGCCTGTGGGCAGTCTAGTCCCTGCACATTCCACCAGACAGAATTTGTCTCTCTCCCTACTGTAGACTAGTATCCCTGCCCCCCCCCCCCCCCCTTCCCCAGATTGCTGCTTGCACCCCATGTGATAGTTGCATTCCAGTCTGAGATGCTGGAGTTGGCAGTCTTGTGTGTTTGTGTGTACATGCGTGCTTCCTTGAGTGAGTGGTTGAATAGTGTGTGTGTGTATGTGTGTGTGTGTCTTTTACTGATGAAGTCTGTGGCCAAAAGCTTGATGTAAATGTCTTTTAGTTGTGCTTATCTGCAACTTGAAATGTCTTCTTTACAGTAAGTGGCAATCTCTCTTATCCTATGTTGTTGATATTCCTACTTGGAGTTTCTTGTCATTTGTTATAGGTGATTTTAACTGGCATAGCACGTCCTGGGGGTACTCTGAAACATACAAATGGTGAGAGACTAGAACAGTGGGCTGAGAGTAGATTTAAAAGTAATATGTGATGCAAAATAGTCTACATCCTACAACAGCAGAAGAAGGCACAGAGGATACTACCCAGACAACATCTTTGTTAGTGACAGAATGAGTGGCTAGACAAAAAAAATTGTGGGAAACTTGCTACCATAGATGAAACAAGGACCAACAACTTGCATAGTCAATGTGGCTGTTGGATCTGAAGTTGTTTCTTTTAAGATATGCTTTAATTTTGAAAAAGCAAAAGAAAGGATTTTACAGAAGAATTAGACTGAAAGTAATTAATCTTGACATGAAACAAAACAGCTGGCAAGTGTGCACGCTTCGTAAAAAGCTCTCTGCAATGATCCTTAACTCCAGCACCTGATCTGACTGGAGTAACTCAGGATAGCTTACTGCCTTCTGTTAAATGGGGAAATACCATCTAAAGTGATGAAAGAGGGAAAATCCAGTGTGATATTAGTAATGGAGTAGACACCCTTGCCACATCACCCTGTATTAGTGTTAAGAAGAACGATCCACTAAATAAAGAAGCAAAAAGCTGCTGGCTTGGATGAGATCCACACTGGGAAAAAAAAAAGATTTAGGACATGCAATTCTAAAATGAGTTATAAAGTTTATGAATAGTCACGTGACTACCATGCATATTCTGAAACTCCAGAGGAATGTCAAGGTGACAGACCTGCTAAAACCAGGGAAAGAACCTACAGTTCCACAAAGCTTTAGGCCTGTGTTACTTCTGTGTCATCTCTACAAGGCACTTGAAATAATGGTTCTTTTAACTGAATTTGTGGCACTGTAGAGACCAAACTCGGACCAGAACTATTGGGATTTGTGCTTGGTAAATCATGTTTGGCCAAATAATCAATCTCACCCAACACATAGAGGACAGCTTTGAATGGAAGCAGATAATTGGAGTTTCTTTTATGTATATCCCGGCTACCTATCATACTGTCAACCACCAACAGCTGCTTGTTAAATTTCATAACATTACTAAGGACTTCTGAATTACAAAATTAATGGAAATTCTCGTTAATAAACCACAACAGGGGAGGAATAGCTGTAGGAAAAGTCAAATAATGGCCTACCCAAGGCACTGTCCTGTCACTAATTTCATATAACGTCTATACAAATGATCAACCTATGAATGCCTAGACAAGACATTATATATGTCTGTGATACCAAGAAAATCATTGAGAAAGGGGGAGAGGTAAATTGGTTTGGACTCTTGAAGACTTAGCTGTCTACTTTAGAAAAAATCTTCCTCAAGCCAAATCCCTGTAAAAGTCAAGTGTGTGCCTTCCACATTAGAAACAGATGCACACAGGCACTTGAAAGTGATGTGGTGGGTCAGGAGCTGAATCCTGATAAATCACCGAATTATTAGAGTATCCGACTTGATAGAACTCTGACATTTCAGAAGCAGTGTCAAAACGTTACTGGAAAAGTATGTGCAAGGAAATATCATCTGAAAACTCACCAGCACGGTATGCAGAGCTGAACCTGAAATTTGTTCTCACACTATGTTTCCCTCCAGCAGATTACACAGCACCTGTATGGTACAATTGCGCATGCCAAATATGTCAATGTAGCAATTAATGAGACAGCACACAGTCCAGTTGAGAACAAATGTACCCCATTGTCAGCATGTGGTAGTTCCACCCACAATCAGAAGGCAGGTTTCAGCTGAGTCTGAAAGAAGGAAACAACCTGATGATCATAGGCAGCATTTATATGGAAGTTTTATGCAAATGACAAACCCTGTCTATGAGCCTCCTGAAATACTGTGAGAAAATTAATGGCAAAGCTGTATTACTCAGATGCTAATAAAGCCTAAAGAACAACTGGCTGCTGGGAATCACCTACTGTTTCTAACTTGGAGGGCACTTAACTGCTTAAGAATTGGCTTCGCACAGTGCAGTACCAACCTGAAAAAATGGGGGTGTAAAGAGACCCACTCTTGTGAGTGTGGTGCAGTAAAAGGTCATCAACATCTAATGATATGCCCAAAAAGAGGTAAAACGTTAAGTGGCATACCGTATCATAGTAAATGACAGAGCCATCCATGTGGCTGATTATTGGGAATGAAACACACAAAGTACCAATGGCCCAGGAATTCACTCATATCGGTAGAACCTCTGAACACACTACTCATGATATACTGTCATATAAGGCTGCACTGTAAATAAATGGATTCAGAAAATAAATTGAGTTCTTAAAATTTATATCTGATGTTAATAAATTACTCTCTTGCAGAAAACCTTTTCTTGCTGTTTCAAGTCTGCCTTTCATAGCCTCTTTACTTCTGTTGTTTGCTGGATAATAGAACTCGTTTACTACTTTTGGTGTCTTATTTCGTGATATAATTCCTCCAGCATCACTCGATTTTATTCGATTAAACTCTATTACCTGTGTTTTACTTTCAGTGTTCATTTGTATACCCTCTTTTCTAGGTACCATCCATTCCATTCTAATCTTCCAGTCCTTTGCCACCTTTGTAAGAATTACAGTATCACCAGCAAAGTTAAACAGTTTTATTTCTTCATAGGAGGAAGAAAAAAGTGAAGGAAATGCTTCGGTTGTGAATGCAGGAGAAATAGATGCTAAGATTGTACAGGATTAAAATGACTCAGTACCAAGTGGTAAAAAATAATAACTATTCCTGTCTGAACTTGAAGTTAAAACTTATGCTAAAAGGTAAAACTTCTTAATAACAATATGAACTGGGTTAGGCTGCCTCCTGCCACATAGAGGAGACATTGAGTGGCAGTCAGTCACATTCAAAAGTAGACTAAGCTATTAGACAAAATCCTCCTTCGGATTTAGAAAAACACACACATTCATACTCACACAACTTGCACCCATAGCATCTGTCCTCTTCAGAAACACCTATAGTTTAGTCTACTTTTAAAAGTGCCTATCTGCTGCTCAGCTCTTCTCCTTTGTTGGAAGTAGTAATCTAACTTAATTCATATTGTTGTTATTCCATCCTGGATTAAGTATTTTAACTATGGTCTGTATAAATTTTAAGAAGAGAGAAAGGTGGAGGATGTTGGGTTGGGAGCCAGATTGGTGATGCTCACAGGAAATACATGGCTTGATAATTTCCATATTATGGTCTATTTTCCCAGGATAACAACTATGTTGCCAGTTCTATTTATCTTAGAACCTAATCAATTATGTGAAGAAATTTCAGGACCAACATAGAAAATTGCGTCAGCTACAACTTTTTCTAATTCTAAAAGAAAAAAATGAGACTTTGTTTTACTTTGATTTTGAATTGGTTGGTCCTATGTGTGCTTTGCTTGTAAATAAGTCCAGCTTTAGCAGTCCCACATTTTTTTAAATGTACTTTCTACATTATTCCTTGTTTGGCATAGTAAATGAATAGCAAGTTTTTTTTTTTTTTTTCCTTGCAGAAAGAAACTGAAGAAATTTGTGACAAAGCTCCTGTTATGACAAGTGACACGGGTGTCATTGAGATCCCTGCTGTTGATGTCTGCACAAAAGAAGGATTGAAGAAAGAAGTGAGTGTAAAATGTTGTAGTTCCATTTATTAATGTAAATATAACATTAGCAAATAGAAGTTTAGAAGGCTGCTGTAAGTAGACAGACATTTATTTTATTTTATTTAATAAATGCACACCTATTCTTTACATGACAAGGAAAATTTACTAAAACTTCTGGATGGTATGAATGTTGTAGGAAAGTTCTTATAGAATGTAAATACCGGGTAATCAAAAAGTCAGTATAAATTTGAAAACTGAATAAATCACAGAATAATGTAGATAGAGAGGTACAAATTGACACACATGCTTGGAATTGCATGGGGTTTTATTAGAACCAAAAAAAAATTCAAAAAATTTCTGACAGATGGCGCTTCATCTGATCAGAATAGCAATAATTAGCATAACAAATTAAGACAAAGCAAAGATGATGATCTTTACAGGAAATGCTCAATATGTCCACCATCATTCCTCAACAACAGCTGTAGTCAAGGAATAATGCTGTGAACAGCACTGTAAAGCATGTCCGGAGTTATGGTGAGGTATTGGCGTCGGATGTTGTCTTTCAGCATCGCTAGAGATGTCGGTCAATCACGATACACTTGCCACTTCAGTTAACCCCAAAGCCAATAATCGCACGGACTGAGGTCTGGGGACTGGGAGGCCAAGCATGATGAAAGTGGCGACTGAGCACACGATCATCAAACGACGGGCGCAAGAGATCTTTTATGCGTCTAGCAATACTTTTTGTTTGTTCTAGTTAAACCCCATGTCATTCCGAGCATGTGTGTTAATTTGTACCTCCCTATCTACATTATTCCGTGGTTTATTAAGTTTTCAAATTTATACTAACTTTTTGATCACCTGGTACATCTGGATCAAAGGAGACCACTCCATTTAAAGCAGAAGCATTGAATTATTAATAGGCACACACAAAAAGAAAACTTACTAGCTTTCAGAGTAATCCTTTGATGAGCTATGATGAGCTAGTGGAAACACACACACACACACACACACACACACACACACACACGAAATGAGTCCACAATAAACCCCCTAACAACAGTATCTGCATTTCAATAGCTGCCATTTTTCCCCACACCAAAAATTCTCTCCCATACAGGCTAGCTGCCCAAGGACAACGTATCTGCAGTGATGGGAACTTCATTGTCCAGTATTCTGAAGGCCTTCATGGACAGCCAATACTCCCAAACCTAGTCCACAAGCAGATTTTCCATGCGGTATTGTCACACTCACCCAATCCTTCCACCACCTCCACCGAGCGAGGTGGCGCAGTGGTTAGCACACCGGACTCGCATTCAGAAGGACGACGGTTCAATCCCGCGTCCGGCCATCCTGATTTAGGTTTTCCGTGATTTCCCTATATCACATCAGGCAAATGCCGGGATGGTTCCTTTGAAAGGGCACGGCCGATTTCCTTCCCCATCCTTCCCAAACCCGAGCTTGTGCTCCGTCTCTAATGACCTCGTTGTCGATGGGACGTTAAACACTAATCTCCTCCTCCTCCTCCCTCCACCACCTCCAAGAATTGGCTGCAAAGGAGCACCTCCTCCCTCAGCATGTGTTATCATCCTGGACTGGACAACTGAATTACATCCTTCTTCAGGATTTTGAGTATCTCTCACTTTGCCCTGAAATGGAGATGTCCTACCCAAGGTACTTCCCACTCCTCCTAAAATGGGTTTCTTTGCACATCAAACGTACACAACATCCAAGTCCTTCCGTATGCTGCTCACACTCCCAATTCATTGCCACAAGCATCATATCCCTGTGCCTGATCAAGATGCAGGACTTGCCCCAATCTACTCTTGCAGCACCTCCTACTCCAGTCCTCTCACTGGCTACCTCATCAGAGGCCAGGCCACCTGTAAAAAGCAGCCATGTCATGTACAAACTCTGCTGCTGCAAACACTTCACAGCTTTTTATGTCAATGTAACTACCAGCTGTCATTCGGGATGAATGGCCACTATCAAACTGCCGCCAAGAACTAAGTTGACAACCCAGTGGCAGAACGTTTAGCTGAGCTCATCAATTTAAGTGGTTGCTTCAGAACCTGTACCACCAGGATCCTTTCCTCTACCATCAGTTTCTCTCCACTATGCAGATGTAGGTTTCTCTTAAAACACATCCTCTGGTACTGTAGTTGTCCTGGCCTCAAACTGAGATAACATGCCCACTCCACCTAACAGTTTCTCCTTCCTCCGTCCCGTCGCCCCCTCTCAGTTCGCATCCACAATTCCCTTCAGTGTACGTTACTCCCCACTGGCACCTACATTCATGCATTATGTGCCAAGCTTGTACACCTGCCACCCCCCCGCCTCCCCTCCTGCATTCCTAGCTGGCAGACTGGCTCCCTTGCTCAGAGCTGTTCAACCACTCACCGCCCCCAGTACCTCTCCCTGCACCAGCCACCCTCTCCCTGTGATAGACCCCTCTACCCCGCTCTCCCGCCTCCCCATTCTCTCCCCCCACTTCCTCCGTTCTCTCCCCCCACTTCCTCCGTTCTCTCCCCCCACTTCCTCCGTTCTCTCCCCCCACTTCCTCCGTTCTCTCCCCCCACTTCCTCCGCTCTCTCCCCCCACTTCCTCCGCTCTCTCCCCCCACTTCCTCCGCTCTCTCCCCCACTTCCTCCGCTCTCTCCCCCCACTTCCTCCGCTCTCTCCCCCCACTTCCTCCGCTCTCTCCCCCCACTTCCTCCGCTCTCTTCCCCCCACTTCCTCCGCTCTCTCCCCCCACTTCCTCCGCTCTCTCCCCCCACTTCCTCCGCTCTCTCCCCCCACTTCCTCCGCTCTCTCCCCCCACTTCCTCCGCTCTCTCCCCCCACTTCCTCCGCTCTCGTCCCCCCACTTCCACCGCTCTCTCCCCCCACTTCCTCCGCTCTCTCCCCCCACTTCCTCCGCTCTCTTCCCCCCACTTCCTCCGCTCTCTCCCCCCACTTCCTCCGCTCTCTCCCCCCACTTCCTCCGCTCTCTCCCCCCACTTCCTCCTCCGCTCTCTCCCCCCACTTCCTCCGCTCTCTCCCCCCACTTCCTCCGCTCTCTCCCCCCACTTCCTCCGCTCTCTCCCCCCACTTCCTCCGCTCTCTCCCCCCACTTCCTCCGCTCTCTCCCACCACTTCCTCCGCTCTCTCCCACCATCTTCCTCCGCTCTCTCCCACCACTTCACCGCTCTCCACTTCCTCCGCTCTCCCCCCCACTTCCTCCGCTCTCCCCCCCACTTCCTCCGCTCTCCCCCCCCACTTCCTCCGCTCTCCCCCCCCACTTCCTCCGCTCTCCCCTCCACTCTCCCCCACTTCCTCCACTCTCCCCCCACTTCCTCCACTCTCCCCCCACTTCCTCCACTCTCCCCCCACTTCCTCCACTCTCCCCCCACTTCCTCCACTCTCCCCCCACTTCCTCCACTCTCCCCCCACTTCCTCCACTCTCCCCCCACTTCCTCCACTCTCCCCCCACTTCCTCCACTCTCCCCCCACTTCCTCCACTCTCCCCCCACTTCCTCCACTCTCCCCCCCACTTCCTCCACTCTCCCCCCACTTCCTCCACTCTCCCCCCACTTCCTCCACTCTCCCCCCACTTCCTCCACTCTCCCCCCACTTCCTCCACTCTCCCCCCACTTCCTCCACTCTCCCCCACTTCCTCCACTCTCCCCCCACTTCCTCCACTCTCCCCCCACTTCCTCCACTCTCCCCCCCACTTCCTCCACTCTCCCCCCCACTTCCTCCACTCTCCCCCCACTTCCTCCACTCTCCCCCCCACTTCCTCCACTCTCCCCCCACTTCCTCCACTCTCCCCCCCACTTCCTCCACTCTCCCCCCACTTCCTCCACTCTCCCCCCCCACTTCCTCCACTCTCCCCCCACTTCCTCCACTCTCCCCCCACTTCCTCCACTCTCCCCCCACTTCCTCCACTCTCCCCCCACTTCCTCCACTCTCCCCCCACTTCCTCCACTCTCCCCCCACTTCCTCCACTCTCCCCCCACTTCCTCCACTCTCCCCCACTTCCTCCACTCTCCCCCCCCCACTTCCTCCACTCTCCCCCCCCCACTTCCTCCACTCTCCCCCCCCCACTTCCTCCACTCTCCCCCCCCCACTTCCTCCACTCTCCCCCCCCCCACTTCCTCCACTCTCCCCCCCCCACTTCCTCCACTCTCCCCCCCCCACTTCCTCCACTCTCCCCCCCCCCACTTCCTCCACTCTCCCCCCCCCCACTTCCTCCACTCTCCCCCCCACTTCCTCCACTCTCCCCCCCACTTCCTCCACTCTCCCCCCCACTTCCTCCACTCTCCCCCCACTTCCTCCACTCTCCCCCCACTTCCTCCACTCTCCCCCCCACTTCCTCCACTCTCCCCCCACTTCCTCCACTCTCCCCCCACTTCCTCCACTCTCCCCCCCACTTCCTCCACTCTCCCCCCACTTCCTCCACTCTCCCCCCACTTCCTCCAATCTCCCCCCACTTCCTCCAATCTCCCCCCACTTCCTCCAATCTCCCCCCACTTCCTCCACTCCCCCCCACTTCCTCCACTCCCCCCCCCCACTTCCTCCACTCTCCCCCCCCCCACTTCCTCCACTCTCCCCCCCCCCCCACTTCCTCCACTCTCCCCCCCCCCACTTCCTCCACTCTCCCCCCCCCCCCACTTCCTCCACTCTCCCCCCCCCCCCCACTTCCTCCACTCTCCCCCCCTCCCACTTCCACCACTCTCCCCCCTCCCACTTCCACCACTCTCTCCCCCCCCCCACTTCCACCACTCTCTCCCCCCCCACTTCCACCACTCTCTCCCCCCCCACTTCCACCACTCTCTCCCCCCCCACTTCCTCCACTCTCTCCCCCCCCACTTCCTCCACTCTCTCCCCCCCCCACTTCCTCCACTCTCTCCCCCCCCCACTTCCTCCACTCTCTCCCCCCCCCCCCACTTCCTCCACTCTCTCCCCCCCCCCACTTCCTCCACTCTCTCCCCCCCCCACTTCCTCCACTCTCCCCCCCCCCACTTCCTCCACTCCCCCCCCCCACTTCCTCCACTCTCTCCCCCCCCACTTCCTCCACTCTCTCCCCCCCCCCACTTCCTCCACTCTCTCCCCCCCCCCCACTTCCTCCACTCTCTCCCCCCCCCACTTCCTCCACTCTCTCCCCCCCCCCACTTCCTCCACTCTCTCCTCCCCCACTTCCTCCACTCTCTCCCCCCCCACTTCCTCCACTCTCTCCCCCCCAACTCTCCCCCCCCCACTTCTTCCACTGTCCTCCCCCCACTTCCATCACTCTCCCCCCCCCACTATCGCCCCCACTCTCCCAAAAACTCTCTCTCCCCCCACAAACTCTCTCTCCCCCCACAAACTCTCTCTCCCCCCACAAACTCTCTCTCCCCCCACAAACTCTCTCTCCCCCCCACAAACTCTCTCTCTCTCTCTCTCTCTCTCTCTCTCTCTCCCCCCCTCAAACTCTCTCTCTCTCCCCCCCTCAAACTCTCTCTCTCTCCCCCCCTCAAACTCTCTCTCTCTCCCCCCCTCAAACTCTCTCTCTCTCCCCCCCTCAAACTCTCTCTCTCTCCCCCCCTCAAACTCTCTCTCTTTACCCCCCTCAAACTCTCTCTCTTTACCCCCCTCAAACTCTCTCTCTTACCCCCCTCAAACTCTCTCTCTTTACCCCCCTCAAACTCTCTCTCTCTCCCCCCCCTCAAACTCTCTCTCTCTCTCTCCCCCCCTCCCCCTCAAACTCTCTCTCTCTCCCCCCCTCCCCCTCAAACTCTCTCTCTCTCCCCCCCTCAAACTCTCTCTCTCTCCCCCCCTCAAACTCTCTCTCTCCCCCCCTCAAACTCTCTCTCTCTCCCCCCCTCAAACTCTCTCTCTCTCCCCCCCTCAAACTCTCTCTCTCTCCCCCCTCAAACTCTCTCTCTCTCCCCCCCCCTCAAACTCTCTCTCTCTCCCCCCCCTCAAACTCTCTCTCTCTCCCCCCCCTCAAACTCTCTCTCTCTCCCCCCCTCAAACTCTCTCTCTCTCCCCCCCCTCAAACTCTCTCTCTCTCTCCCCCCCTCAAACTCTCTCTCTCTCCCCCCCCTCAAACTCTC